>NC_091472.1:248380237-249112737 GCF_036971445.1 Narcine bancroftii | reverse complement strand
TGAAGAGAGTGCAGAAGACAAGGCAGTTGATGTTGCATCAGCAATTAGAGATGAAGAGGTCAGGAGAGGATGAAATACCCAAGGGGGCATCCAAGAGGGTAGTAGAGGCAAGATGATCTCCCTGTTCCTCAGCCAAAAAATGCAAAGAGAACAAGGGAAAATAAACTGGTCTAGGTAAGTGGTAATTACCCATAATAAATGTCAATAATGTTTCACTTTAATCTATGTTATTTACATTAAAGTAAGATTCAAGGTAAGATAGTTGGGAGTGAGATCAGGGGGGATGGGGGCAGTGGGGGGAGGTAAGTTTTTCAGTGGAAAAATAGGATCTTTTAAGAGACTATAGGATCACAATAGGATCTTTTAAGAGACTATTAGTTAAGTTCATTGAACTGAGAAAAATGGGTTATATTGAAGAGAAATTCTAGGCATTTGTTAGAAGCCAGTGGGCTGATAACGCCTCAAACCGTGCATCTTGGCGCCTCACAGTTTGGCGGGCAGCAACCTCCTTTGAAGAAGACCGCAGAGCTTACCTCACTGACAAAAGGCAAAGGAGGAAAAACCCAACACCCAACCCCAACCAACCAATTTTCCCCTGCAACTGCTGCAATCGTGTCTGCCTGTCCCGCATCGGACTTGTCAGCCACAAACGAGCCTGCAGCTGACGTGGACTTTTTACCCCCTCCATAAATCTTCGTCTGCGAAGCCAAGCCAAAGAAAGAAAATTAGGTCAGCACAACATTATGGGCTAAAGGGCCTGTACTGTGCTGTAGATTTATATATTCTATGTCAATTTAACAGACAGACTTGCTTACAAATTGATAGATAAAATAGGATAGAAAATGCATTAAATTATTTTTAGGTATTTTAAATGAACTCCTTTCTAAAAGTATTTTTACACTTTTTTTTGTTCCTTTACTTTGCCTTTAAATCCAACTTTAGTCTAGTTGTTGGAGTTTTGCATCAGAGTTGATAAGTTAATGATCGAACTTCACATAATCTAACAGCCAGAATGATATTTCAGAGCAGCTGTGAAGAGGTGCTGCACAGATGGAGATTTGCATAGCAGTTAACACAACGCTATTAGAGCGCCAGCGATTGGGGTTCGAATCAGGTGCTGTCTGAAAGGAGTTTTTAACGTTCTCCCCATGTAGGCATGAATTTCCTCTGTGTGCTCTAGTTTCTTCCCACTTTTCAAAAAAAAAATACAGTGGTTGTAGGTCAATAGGATGTAATTGAGCGGCATGGGCTCATGGGCTAAAAGGGTCTGTTACTGTGCTGTATGTCTAAATTAAATTAAATGATATGTTCAATCATTCTGTTACCATTAAAATGCAGATGAATGAATCTGCCATTAATCTGAAATTTAAAATAAAAAAGAAACGTGGAAACATTTGTCAGGTCAGACAGTAGCTGTGATGAGAGGAACAGTTAAGATTTCAGTTTGATGATCTGTCAAAGCTGCAAAAAAAATTTAAATGTCAAATTTATTTTATTCTTCATAGATGCAGTATGACCCATTCTACATCTCTAACATTTTGATTTTTAAATTTCCACTGCCCAACTTGTACAGTATTTTGCTCTGATATTAAATCCAAGTTCTGTTTGTCCTTGGGTGTGTGTACAAGATTCTATGGTACTACAGTAAAATTTCCATTATTCGACAGTCAACCAGAACTTAATCAATCGGTGAAGAAAGAAAATAATAAATAAATCAATAACAATGAATAAAGTTGCAATTAAAAAGGTCAATTAAAAGTTTTAAATACATTTTAAAATTGTAAAATAAGTATTCTCCAAAACAACACACAACCCCATGGGAGCAAACATTCAGCCAGCGGAGCGTACCAGTCATGTCACACCCACAGCAGCTGTTTAAATAAAGTTGTGTTTGAATAATATGGTGGCACCCAGGATGGAGATCTGGCCAATGCCACTCGCTGCTGGGGCAACTCTCCTAAAGTGCCTTCCTATCCCTGCTTAGTAAGAGTCTTTATTAGTATATTAGTAAGGCTTTATCTGTAAAATTGGTGGAGGGGATTAATTATGATGGCAGCACGGTTAGCCTAGCTGCTAGCATGAAGCTGATACAGTGCCAGTGACCGTATTTGTATTTAAAGGAAGGTGTGCCAAGGACCTGACCGGGACACTTTTGTGGACGCAAGTCCAGTTTCAGCGTGAGGGGAGGGAGGTTAATTATTTCAGCGGCACAGTTAGTGCAATGTTACAGCCCCAGTGACCAGGGTTAGAATTTAAATTTTGTAATGTACAAGAATTACCTGATTAAAGATAACTTTACATAAGGCTGCAGCTGACGTGGACTTTTTACCCCCTCCATAAATCTTCGTCCGCGAAGCCAAGCCAAAGAAGACATAAGGCTACAATACTGATTTTCTTTTCAAATCACTTTACATTTTGCACTGTTTTTTTTTTGTCTTTTAAGCAGTGTATTCTTAGATACTGGAAGAGTGGGTCCCAGATAACTGGAAAATTCACATATCTGATATCCACAATCCCCATAAGTGCTGGATAATGGGAATTTTGGATTCTGTATTCAGAGAAGAAGTGGATGTTTTGGCCAACAGGTTGAGAGGCCATTTAAACCATTAAGACCTTGCCGCAAACAATTGGCCACCAAATTTCCCTTTGTTACGAAGATAGTTACAGGATTAACACTGACCATAGGCACAGGCATAACATCCGTTAGGCCCAAAGCCAGCACATGAACCCATTCTGAAGATGGGACATGCCAGCTTGATTCAAACCAGAAACTAGCAACTAGTGGTTTGCTCAGTAATTTAACAGCAAAGGATATTTTTAGAGTTAACCAATTTAAAAAATATATCAAATGTCCTGAATGCCAACCCAGAAAATATTTCTTTTTAACCAAGTTCTTTTCTGCAATAAAGGATGCACATGTAATATTTAAATTTTCAGTAATTTTGCATTAAGAATGCCATATCGACACATATACAGATAACCCTGACTGTTTCCATTTGTCAGTGGTGTGACTTTTTAAAAAAAAAGGCAGAAATAGAATGATTTCCAAAAATGTTCATGATTTTGCCAAAACAAAGTTAGACAAAACCAGTTTATATTGTTATGGTTACCAATTTCAGCTTAGGTGCACTTTGATAGAGGCTGAAAGTTTGTGGACCTCTTGAGTGAAGTTTATTGTCATATTTTGTCAAACAATAAATAAAACCAAAAATAATCACTAAAAGAAACCTTCAGTTGAATAATTCAAACTCAGATACACCTAAAGATGTTTTGGATATTGTCTCTGGCTTAGAATAATTTGCAGATTTCTCTCTCTGTTTTATCCACCCCTCTTTTGTGAAAAATTATAAAGCAGATGCTGAACTTTCACTTTGCAATTTAGAAGCAAAACACCACTGAAAACATCAGTATTCTGTTCTCTCCAGATTTGTTACACAAGGTTCTCAGCAACATCCAGTATTTTGAATTTTTTTTTAAAAGAAATCTTCAGTTATTGAGATTTTGACACTTTTATAGCTGAGAAGAACAAAACTAAATAAAGATGAGTAATAAATATTTCCAAAAAGATTTTAACTCAACTATCTTAAGTTCTTACCAATCCTGGTTTTCCAGCCAAACAGCAAGGAATTGCCGGACCTCCATGGGAAAGGTATCATCATATAACTGGTCCACTTTTTCCAGAAGCTGTGAATCTAGTTGATGGAGTTGATGCCATTGGGACATTATGTCCAAAAAAAAATCTGTAGAGCAAAAAACAACCAGCATCAGAAGAAATAATTATTGGGAATGAAATACAAATTTAATTAAATTTTATGGAACATCATAAAGAACCATTTCAAGTAAATTTTAATTTCTTTCTAAAGCAACTTTAAAACCCCAGAGCACACCTTTCCCCTTCCTTGTTTCCAACTGCTTCTCCTGTAGAATATGCAAACATCCATGCTTTGATCAATTAGTACGAGTTTGCATTTTTTACAAGTTAAGGAATACCAACACTATTATTTTTTCTAGATAAGGTGCACTTGTTGGATGTGGAAACATACACAGGAAGCTTATAACAATGTAGCTACATGCCTTAGCATGTAGAGGTTATGAGCATACCAAGGCAGAAATCTGATAATCTTGTAAATGTTTCTGAAGGAAAAGAGGAGAAAGTGTTACAGGTTTGATATGTCACAAAGATATTGCAAAGCTTTAAATTAGGTTCATTATTCTTATTTTTCCATATCCGTTATTGATAAAGTTCATCAAGAATAATACAAGTGTTCAATATTCCTCATAAGCATTGATATTGCCAGTTGATATCAGGGAAGCCTAGATAGATGCTAAGCCTGATTTAGTTAACTGATTGTGTCAATTTCTCACTATGTTTAATGAGCTTCAGTTGTCCTTTGCTTTGCCCATTTTAAACTCGTTGTAACTTTTTTCCCCCATTGTAGTCACATTATAAATGTGGAGACATTGGAGGAAAGTTTCAAAAGGAGAGAGACCTGAAGAAGTAAAGTAAAATTAAGTGTCAAAGCTTGGGCAAACATTTTGAATGACATAATCCAGGATTGCGAGGCAAAGGTGCACAAGAGGAAAGATTTGGGAAACAAGATTCTTTAAGGATTTAGGATTAGAGAATGTTACATAAATTTGGAGGTGAGACAATGCCAGGTTTGGAACACAAAATTAAAAAAGAGAAATATCTAGAAGTACAACAGGGAAAGAAAAAAATCAAACCCAATGAAGATTACCATCATAACATCTCAGCCTAACATAAAAACCTTTTCAGTCCATCCATATTCTTTTCCAAAACAAAAGTTTTGGGATATTTTAGTTAAAATCATGTTTGTTCAACCCAACCCCCCCACTCAAACCAGGAAAATAAAACCAATTAAAGCCTTTGGAATTCTTAAATTCCTCCATTAAACAAAAGCTACTTTATTCATTTTTTGTTTTGTTTTTGCATTCAAATCACAAAAGGTTTATTTCATTCACTGGTCCATAGTCGTTCCATATGATCATACACTGCAGATGCTGCAATCTGGAGCAACAAGATATCTTCTGGAGGATCTCAGTGCGTCGAGAAGCATTAGTGGGGAAAAAAGGTCAATGCTTTGAGCCAGACCCCTTCATCGTTCACCCACCATATTGCTCATGGGGCTATTTCTATCTCACTCCTCAAATTTAGTTCTCACTTTGGCTCTTGAAATCTCAAATTCTTCCCATTTAGGTCGGTCACATTTATTTTTTGAACAGAGCGATCATCAGATCTTTTTTTTAAAAAAAATGTTTACAAGCCCATATCCTACTGAAAATAGGTTAAAAAAAAAAATCTTAGGGTTCTATTGTCGACACATTCAGGGCTAAAATTCTGAATGATGTATATTGAGATAAAACTTTGCTGCCATTTGCACTTGTCATGAACATGTCACTACATTCATTGTTTTGTGACAGCATCACAGTGCAAACCTTTATATCAGTGGTTCTCAACCTTTTTCTTTCCACTCACATTCCACTTTAAGTATTCCTAACGCCATAGGTGCTCTGTGATTTAAGGTGGAATGTGGGTGGAAAGAAAATGTTTGAAAATCACTGTTTTAACTGTACCCGATTGACTCATTATGTGCACGGTTTCATAACTCCAAGGGAAATGAGCCAATAACAATTTTTTTCAAGCAAAATATTTCAGTAACAATTAGGTCTTGAGCAGTGATTCTCAACCTTCCCTTCCCACTCACATCCCACCTTAAGCAATCACTTACTAATCACAGAGCACCTATGGCATAGAGATTATTTAAAGTGGCATGTGAGTGGAAAGAAAAAAGGTTTAGAACCACTGCATTTAGATAAACCATCTTAAAAAGATAAATTAAAAATAGTGCAAGAAAAATTCTAAGAAAGGCAGTATCTGTGGTTCATTGTTCATTCAGGAATCTGATGGCAGAGGGAAATGTGCTGACCTTGAGCTGTGCTGGGTGCTCATCTCCGGGCTCCTGCACCTTCCCCCCCCCCCCCCCAATGATAGCAGAGTGAAGAGGGCATGGCCTGGGTGGTTGGGGTCCTTGAGTATAGAGGCTGCTTTCTTTAAGACACCGCCTCTTATAGATGTCCTCCATGGAGTGAAGACTGGTGCCTGTGATGTCACAGGCTGAGTTAATAACCTTCTGGAGATTTTTCTTGTCCTGAGCATTGGCACCTCTGTACCAGACAGTGATGCAACCAGCCAGGATACTCTCCATGGTACACTTGAGGAACTTTGAGAGTCTTTGATCTCATACCAAATCTCCTCAAACTCCTCAAAGTATAGCCGCTGGTGAGTCTTCTTCCTGATTGCATCAACATGGAGGCTACGACATATCAATCTTTATTCATGTTTTGTTTGAGGTAGGAATAGAAAAACTTCCATGTACTTATCAAAATGTCTTGCGTACAGGTTGCAGAAATGTGGATTTCACTCTTATTTTAAGACAAACATTTTTGTGGGCAGTTTTGAGGTAGTGGCCACAAACAAACTTTCTGGGTGAGGCAGGGTTTCGTATGCACCTCCCAATTTCCTACCTTTCAAGTACTCGTTGTGGCCAAGTGTAGATTGGGTGACTGCTTGGCCAAGTGCCTGCATTGTGAATGTAGGTGCAAGATGGAACTCCCAGTTGTCATCCATTTTAATTCCCCTCACCACTTCCATGTGCATGTCTGTCCTCAGCCTCATGCATTGCCAGTGTGAGGCGACATGTAAATTTGTGGAACAACTCATCATCTTCTTCCAGGATACCCTTAAACTCACAGCATGAACATTGTCCAGTTTCAGGTATCCTCCACCCCTATCCTATTCCGCTGATGCCATCTCTCCTTTACCTGCTCTCAATCTCACTTTGCTTCTAACCTTTCTTTCTCACCGCTGCCCACAATTGTCTCAGTCTCTCCACCTCTCCCACCTTCTTCTGTCCAGTACCCAGTGACCACTTGTCTCCTCCCCAGTCCTTTCTCCCCTTCTTTGCTTGATTCCTCCCTTTCCCATCAAGGGTTCGAACTGATTATTTCTCTCCAAGAATGCTACCTGACCCACTGAGTCCCTTCAGCTTCATATTGTTCACTCCTATTTGCCTTTAATCATTTTGAACTGATCTCATCTGGAAAAAAAAACCTCTACCCATTTATCACCCTGCCAATTCTCTGATCTCAATACGCTCATCACCTTAACTACTGATTACCTTTGATAACTTCCTTTCACTCTCACCCACATCTGCTTTCCCCTTCCAAATCTATTTCCTTCTATACCAGTCTCTAGAAGAAAAATAATTCTTCCGAAACACCTATATGCCAACAAGGCTGCATACAGTGACGATGTTTTAGCCAATGAAATAGATGTTACTTTCTTGTTAATCATGTAACAATTTCAAATACATAAACTTCCATTCACTGCAGAAATGATCCTGCTTTTATTGGAATGCTATACATTCTGACCATCTGCTGAACAAATGGTCCCTGTTTACTTTTCAATGTCATTGCTTTTTTAAAAAAAAAAATTTTTTATATTTTCAAATCAACATGAAATTCATCAATTACATAAAAGAAACATAATCTTATTGTTTGATGTTAATTTTGAGAAGGAAAAGAAAAAAACAAGAGAAAAGAGCAAGCCTTAACCCTCCCATCCACCCAGAGGAAAAAAAAGGAAGAAATTGTCAATCAAATTGAAGAGAGAAAAGAAAAAGTAAAAGGTTGCCTTGGATTCATCAATCTCCTGCCAAGGGACAAATATCCTGACTTACCCAGAATCCCAAGTAGTTCCAGGATGCAGGGAGTTGAAGGAGGTGGGCATCATTAAGAATCTACACATACGTGTTGAAAATATGGACTCCAAATTTTTAGAAAAACAGTATTTTTTTCCTAAGGTTATAAGTATTTTAAAAAAAAACACAAACCAGGGGAATACAAGCATATCTTTTCATTTTTCAACGGGTCATCAGATTTCCAAGTAACTGCTATACCCTTCCTGGCCACTGCCAATGCAATCTTTACAAATTCGAATTGGTGTTTCAACAGCCTCATTTTAGGTCTTACATCTGCTATATTTCCCCAATATAAACCATTCCAGTATCTGTATAAATCGAATCTTAGTGATTTGTTCTAGAAGATTTCCCAAATCTTCCCAGAAAGGCCTCACCTTGGAACATGACCAGGTTGAACGAAAAAAGGTTCCTGTTTCTTCGCCGCATCTAAAACATTGACCTGATGTTTCTGATTTTAAAATGTGTAATTTTTGCGGTGCAAGATGTAGTTGGAGCAAAAAAAAATTGTATCGCGCCAATCTAGACCTTAGGTTAATAGTATTGGTCATGCTGTCCCAACACAAGTTGGACCAGCTTTTTTTAAATCATCAATTCAAATCTGTCTCCCATCTTTGTCTAGATTTATGTAACGCCTGTTTCTGGAAACCTATTTGAGGTAGGAAATACACTTTTGAAATAAATTTCTTTGTAGTCCCCTTTTGAACCAGAGTCTCTACTTCACCACACTGCAGTAAGGTCATCATTGGGACCCTCAAACAAGATGTAAATTGAAAATAGTAGAAGATAGTATTATTATTATTATTATTAGTTGTGCCATATTTGGTTTTTAATTGATCAAATGACATTAATTGCAGCTGCTCATAACAATCCTCGCCTCGGAATACTTGATTCCTTTTTGGGACCAGGCGTCCAGGATTTTATTGTCCATTGTACAAGGAACAAACCTATTTTGAGCTAGAGGCATTTTAGGAGATAGGCCCTCTTTAGTCTTGATTTGATCATTTATTTTATTCCAAATGTTAATTATATGCTTTAATAAGGGGGCTTCTTTTACACCCAAAATTAATTTTGAATTCCATTTATACATAAAATCTTCTGCTCTCCCAAAGTCATTGCTCTCAGGAAATAATCCGCTCTGTGCCATATATCCAAGCTTACCTCCTTTCATATGGCTGTGCGCCCAATAAATATGGTTTGAAAATCTCAATTTAGACCCCAATCTTTCTCCAACTTACAATTTGCTCAACTCAACCTTTAGATTAGTAACCAGGGAGGAAGACCAATTACAAATTATTGACCAACGTGATTTATTTGGGTTAATCCAGTGGTTCTCAACCTTTCTTCCCCCCCCCCCCCCCCCCTCACATACCACCTTCAGTAATCCCTTACTAACCATAGAAGGGTAGTGGCAAAATCGGTTGCCCACTATTAGTGGGGGTGGTGATGACGAGTAGGGCTCCTGAAGGGCCTCAAGCATTAACAGCCTCCTAACCATATTAGGGATGACTGGAACTTAGGTAGGATTAGATAGGAGGATGTGCAGTGCAGCTAAAGAGGCTACAGGAGCATCAGGGCAGGTGGTGGGATCCACAAACACGAAGTTGCTGAAAGCACTCTCTTTTGCTTTTTTTCTTCCTGATACGGATGCTGGTCCAGTGGTACCTCTGTGTGCTTTTTACAGGCAAATAAAAATTAACCTATTGTATATTTAAGTACATGATAATAAAGAAACCTTGAAGTCTCTCTCCCATTAAGGCAGTGGAGGCCATTATTCCCTTTCATTTTGGCCACTCATCGCCACAGTCTGAAGTAAAAGGCGGAAGGTCTGAATGGGGCAATACATTTTTTCCATTGGCCCCTAGATCAATCCATATAAATCACAATTAAATCTATGTTAACCAATATTTTGTTACTGGTTCTCCTTACATGGGTAATGATCTATCAATTAAAAAAAAATGTAGTCACAACCCCTTATCTCAACACAAGAACCCTAAACTTCTCCATTCTTTCAACTTATCAACAAATCTTCAATCTCACTTTGCTCATCAACATCCTTGAGAATAGTTACCATCCAAATCCATGACAACCTTTTTTAGAACTCCACATTTTTATTTCGCTTATCAGATTTTGCATAACATCAAACAACTTTTACAGTTTTGATGTGAGACTGGCAAAAATTTACTATGCCTCATTTTTCTTCAGCACTCTACAGCCTTTGATGGATGGGCTAGAGTTTGTCAAATGTGTACAAGATAGTTTTCTTAATACATAGAGGAACCGTCTCGGGACGGTGTAATACTGGATCTCCTGTTAGGGAACGAGATAGGTCAGGTGTCTGAGGTTAATGTTGGAGAACAAATTGGGTCTAGTGATCACAACTCTATTAGTTTTAGGGTAGTTTTAGGGAAGAGCAAAGAAGGGCCTAAAGTTGAGGTTCTGGATTGGAGAAAAGCAAATTTCGAAGGAATAAGAATGGATTTGGGGAGTATTGAGTGGGACATGATTTTTTCAGGAAAGGATGTCAATGAAAAATGGAGAATATTCAAAGAAGAAATTTTGAAAGTACAGAGTAGATATGTCCCAGTGAGGATCAAAGGAAAGGCTGGAAGTCATAGGGAGTCTTGGTTTTCGAGGAATATTAGAAATTTGGTTAGGAGAAAGAGGGAGGTGTACAAGAGCTATAAACAGCAGGGTGCTGAGAAATTGAAAGAGGACTACAAGAAGTACAGAAAAAATCTTAAGAAAGAAATTAGAAAGGCCAAAAAGAGGCACAAAGAGGCTTTGGCAGGCAGAGTAAGAATAAATCCAAAGGGTTTCTATAGGTACATTAAAAGTAAAAGATTAGTGAGGGATAGAATTGGACCCCTTGTGGATAGGGAGGGTAGGCTATGTGAAAAGTCAGAGGAGATGGGGGAAATTTTAAATGATTTCTTTTCCTCGGTATTCACTAGGGAAAAAAATTTTGTACCAGTTGAAGTAAAGAAAAATAGTGGGGAGGTTATAAATCATATGAGGATAACTGAGGAAGTAGTGATGGCAGTGTTAAAAAAGATAAAGGTGGACATATCTCCAGGTTCGGACAAAGTATTCCCAAGGACACTCAGGCAGACTAGTGTACAGAGAGTGGGGCCATTAACAGAGATATTTAGGATGTCACTGGTCACGGGGGTAGTACCAGAAGACTGGAGGGTGGCTCATGTTGTTCCGCTGTTTAAGAAAGGGACCAAATGTAAGCCTGGAAATTATAGACCTGTGAGTCTGACGTCTGTGGTGGGTAAGTTGATGGAAAGTGTTCTGAGGGATGGCATTTACAAATATTTGGAAGAACAGGGATTGATAGTAGTCAGCATGGTTTTGTCAGGGGTAGATCATGCTTAACAAACCTTAGAGTTTTTCGAGGGGGTTACAAAAAAGATTGATGAAGGGAAGGCTGTGGATGTTGTCTATTTAGACTTTAGTAAAGCTTTTGACAAAGTTCCCCACAGGAGGTTAAGAAAAAT
Organism: Narcine bancroftii; assembly: GCF_036971445.1. Lineage (NCBI taxonomy): Eukaryota > Metazoa > Chordata > Chondrichthyes > Torpediniformes > Narcinidae > Narcine > Narcine bancroftii. The sequence continues at coordinate 249,101,456 of NC_091472.1, read as the reverse complement.
GGTTGAGGCATTAGGTATAAGGAAGTAGTGAAATGGATTCAGCAATGGTTGGATGGGAGGTGTCAGAGAGTAGTGGTAGAAAATTGTTTGTCAAATTGGAGGCCGGATACTAGTGGAGTTCCTCAGGGATCGGTCCTGGGTCCACTATTGTTTGTTATATATATTAACGATCTGGAAGAAGGGGGGGGGTGAATTGGATAAGTAAGTTTGCAGATGATACAAAGATTGGTGGTATTGTGGACAGTGAGGAAGATTACCGTAGCTTAAAAAGAGATATAGGAAAGCTAGAGGAGTGGGCTGAGAAATGGCTGATGGAATTTAATACGGATAAGTGTGAAGTGTTGCATTTTGGAAAGGCAAATCTAAATAGGTCATATACATTGAATGGTAGACAATTGAGGAGTGCAGAGCAACAAAGGGATTTAGGAGTTATGGTAAATAGTACTCTCAAGGCTGATACTCAGGTAGATGGTGTGGTGAAGAAGGCATTTGGAATGTTGGCCTTCATAAATCGGAGTATTGAATTCAAGAGTTGGGATGTTATGATGAAATTGTACAAAGCATTGGTGAGGCCAAATTTGGAATACTGTGTGCAGTTTTGGTCACCAAATTATAGGAAGGATATAAACAAAATAGAGAGAGTGCAGAGAAGGTTCACAAGAATGTTGACAGAATATCAGGGTTTGAGTTACAGAGAAAGGTTGAGCAGCCTGGGGCTTTTTCTCTGGAGCGTAGAAGATTGAGGGGGATTTGATGGAGGTGTTCAAGATTTTAAAAGGGACAGTCAATGTGGATAGGCTTTTTCAATTAAGAGTGGGGGATATTCAAACCAGAGGCCATGGTTTGAGATTGAAGGGGGAAAATTATAAGGGGAACCTGAGGGGAAATTTCTTCATGCAAAGGGTGGTTGGGATGTGGAATAAGCTTCTGGCGGAGGTGGTTGAAACAGGGACGTTATTTACATTTAAGGAAAGACCTGGATAATTACGTGGAGAGGAGAGGATTGAAGGGGTATGGATCAGATGCTGATCAGTAGGACTAGGAGGGTGGGGATTTGTTCCGGCATGGACTAGTAGGGCCAAATTGGCCTGTTCTGTGCTGTATATGGTTAGATGTGGATAATTACCGATAAATTTCAAAAAGAAATGTATACAAACTAATGGTGCAAATACAGAAAAATATTCAGCAATAAATGATGAGCAAAGTAAGAGCCTTTAAATGAGTCTCTGAAGTTGTTCATGAGTCTGATGGTTGAAGAGAAGTAACTGTACTGGGAAGTACCTGGTGGCCCAATAATTATTTTAAAAGCAGAATAATCAGTGGATGTGATCGGGAAATATTGACTAATTTGTATGTGGAGCAGGAGGCATCCATATGCAACCATTGTAAGAAAACAGGAAGTTAGGCAAGAGTTGAAATACTTAACAATTATAGTGCTTTCCCATGAAATGCAGGTCTACAATCACATCCAAAGGATAGCTATTATATGAGCAACCTCTCCAGGAAAGGCAAAGCAGATTTTGCAGTGATGACTGTAACTCATTATATAGAAGTGAAATTTATGTCTAACAACAGACTTTCACAATGGCAATACCTTTTGTTACTCCTTCTAATGCCTTTCAACCTTGTGAGAATGTCCTGGTTCATTGACATAGCCACACAAAAGAATGACATCAATATATTTGCTGAAACATTTTCTCCTTTCCCTTCTTGCATATGCAGAAATCTTGAATGCCCTGGAAGGACTGCCCTTTGCAAATTGTTGCTGCTCATTCCAGGGCAAGGAGGTGGCAAGCTGCCTGAAGACTCTATGGGGGATAAATTGAGGACTCTTGAAAGGGACACGAATGCTGTAAATCTGGACACCAGGGACTGGGTAGACTATAATGCATTGACTACTGCTTCAACCTTCAGAGAGTGAATTGTTGGTGGAATCTATGTTGGTCCTTGCTCTTGGAGTCTGTTTTTTGGCACATCTGAGCAGGACACTGCTCTTGACAATGGGGTACATGGAACACACTTGGGTAGGGGAGGTTAGTGAGTGAAGGGATATATTCCTATTTCTGCTATGGTGAGATCATTCCCCTTTGCATTACTCGGCTCCAACTGGAGGACTTCCTGCTTGTGCACGACAGTTCTCTGCTCTGTTGACAATCAACATCCCTGTTCAGAATAAAGATCTGTTTATGTGCAATATTTCTTTATTTCTGATGAATTGCAATCTGCTCATGGCTAACATACCTGCGTTCAATGTGAACAACAATGTTTAATTGATTTTTTTCTGTACTTCTCTCCTACCCAACTGCATAAAAAAAGAAAATTATAATTTCAGACCATGCCCCCTCCCTTAAATGTGCTATGGCCCCCAAGAGGACCATATGGCTTCCTTTGAGAATTGCTGTTCTAATGTACTTGGCATGTTGAACTATATTGTTGTTGATGATAAATAAGCTATAGGTGAAACTAATCCAAAGCTGAAATAATGATTTGATGGTCATTATAGGACAGCAACTATGTAGGCTGGCCAACAAGGTTATGACACATGGAACTGGGAATGATATACTGAGGTGAACTGAAAAATTGTTAATAGTTTGTGGTGTGAATTGTGGAGGGTCATGTGACCTCTCTGTCTGGAACTTGATCAGAATGTGGAGGGTCATGTGACTTTTCTGTATAGAACCCAGGTGAATGTCATCTCACCTGCCAATCAAGGGTTAGATCTGCCCACCTATAAAGCTGATGTATGATTGGCCCTTGCACCTGATTTGTGATTGGTCCTCCAGGTCCCAATCAATGATTAGATCTACCCACAGGTGAGGTGAAAGCACAATTGGTCCTCACAGGTCATGTGGATGGGCAATGCATTGAAAAACCAGCATGTAGATTTTCTCTCTCTGTTTTTGTTGCTGTATGGAGAATATCACTGAATTTCAGACAGCCCCAAAGGGTTGAGTGTGATTGACCCGTCTTGGATGCTCAGCTGTGGGCAATGCTAGAGACCAGGTTCATTTGATATACTTGTTAGTTTTAATTAATTTACTGTTTATTAGTGTGCTGTTATTGCTAGAGATAGAGAGGAGTGGTGGGTATTGTCTGTTTAACCCTTGCGATCCCAATTGGGAGTTGCAAATTTATTTGCACTTGACGTGTAGTTATTTGTGTATTATTCTGGGTTCATCTGTGTGCCCTTTAGTGAATTCCCTTGTATGTAAATAAAGACTTCTGTTTATTAATAACACATGTCCAGCCGTGATTCTCTTTGAACCTGTCAAATTTATTCTGAACACATGTTGGAAAGCAAAGATTGAGAATAAATGGGTTATGCTCATGACATCAGGTGTGACTAGTGGCATATTGCATCAAACGTCACATTTCCAAGTTTCCTGATGATGGAACACTGGGTGGAAGTATTAAAAGGAAGGAGGTGGTAAAGAAGCTTCAAGGGACTATAGACAGACTAAATGATTGGGAAAAAACATGGCAGATGGAATAAGATGGGCACAAAACAGAAAATCTAAGCATCCCTGTACTCAAAAAAAAAAGCCAATATTTTGGTGTAACAATAGGTAAGGCAAATAGCACGTCAGCCTTTCTTACAAGAGGATTTGAGCAGTGGAATAAAGATCCTTATTCTAACTAGACGCCAATGAGATTACCCCTACAGTCCTATGAGAAGTTTTGGTCTCCTTATCCAAAAAAAAGTTAAACTTTTCACAGAGGGAATTGTTTCTTTGGAATGGCAGGTTGGCTGAAGGAGCAGAGATTGTATGGATCAGACCTCTAGAACTTTTAAGAATAAGATATGATCTCATTGAATCAAACACTTGAATGGTGATGAACAAAAGGGCAACACGAAACCTGCAAAATGTTGGGATTTTGAGTAAAATGAGCCACTGGAGGAATTCAGTGGGTCAGGTAGAATGCATGGGTAGAAATGGTCAGTCAACTCTTTTAGGCAAAAGTAAAAAGTGGTGATGTTGTGTATACGAAGAGGAAAAAAGATGGAGAGGGGCTGCGATGGTAAGTATTGGACGAAAAGTGGGGGAGGTGGCTAAACAAATAGAGGGAGAGACTACCAGAAAGGAGAAGGAGGACAGGTCAAAACAAGAGCAAGTAGAGATGGAAACAGTGTAATCAGATAGAGGTGGTGGGTTATCCAAAATTAGAAAATTCAATGTTTATGCCATAAGGTTTAAGACTGTCTTGAAGGAATATAATGTACTGCTTCTCATGTTTAAATTTGGCTTCATGCCAACAATGGATGAGGCCAAAGAGATACATATTTATGTAGGAATGGTTGGAGAGAAGTTAAAGTGGTTAGCTTCAGGAAGATCAGTTTCAACCAATAAGCAGTGTGGGTGTTCCACAAAAAATTCACCCAATCTGCATTTGGGCCCACTGACGTAGAGGATGCCATACCGATTACACTGAAAATAGATTAGATTTGATGAAACCCATGAAAAACTCTGCCTCACATGGAAGGTGTGTTTATGCCCCTGTATGGAGCCAAGAGGGGGAGATATAGGGGCAAGTTTTGCATTTTCTTTGATTACAGATGCAGTGGTGGCGGAGGAATTGGGAGAAAGGGATGCCATGTCACAGATGATCATTTCTGACATCTCGCCCCTTCCTTGACCTCTGTCTTCCTCTTAGGAGACAAACTCTCCACTGTCATCCATTATAAACCCACAGATACTTGGACAATATTTCTTCCCACTATCTCTTCAAATTCCTCTGCCTCCCCCGCATCTGTTCCCAGGATGAGGCCTTCCATTCTAGGGTACCCAAAATTGTCTTCTTTCTTCAATATATGTAGATTTCCTCCTTATTGCCATCAATAAAGCCCATGGACTACCTCCTCTATTTCTTGCATTTTTGCCCTCATCCCACTTCACCTCCCCCAGGCAGAACAAGAACAGAATTCCTTTCATCTTCATTTCCCCCACCCTGCCTCTGCATCTAATATAACATCCTTTTCAACCTTTGCCAACTTCCCTGTAATCCTGCCATCAGCCACATCGTCAACTCCCAACATTCATCCACTTTTTGCTGGGATCAATCTCTCTGAGACACCCTAATCTATTCTTTCTTCCCCACCCAACCACTTGGGCACTTACCAATGCAATTACAGAAAGAGAAAAACCTGTCCATACATCTCCCCCTCCCCTTCATACAGGTTTACAAATAGTCCTACCAGGCAAGGCAGAGCTTTGCATGCACATTGCCTGACACAGTGGTTTTCAAACTAGCCCGCCCCAAAAACTCACATTCCACCCTAAGTAATCCCAATGCCATAAATGCCTCTTCGCAAGAGGTTCCTTCCCAAGAGGTTCCTTCCCAAGAGGTTCCTTCCCAAGAGGTTCCTTCCCAAGAGGTTCCTTCCCAAGAGGTTCCTTCCCAAGAGGTTCCTTCCCAAGAGGTTCCTTCCCAAGAGGTTCCTTCCCAAGAGGTTCCTTCCCAAGAGGTTCCTTCCCAAGAGGTTCCTTCCCAAGAGGTTCCTTCCCAAGAGGTTCCTTCCCAAGAGGTTCCTTCCCAAGAGGTTCCTTCCCAAGAGGTTCCTTCCCAAGAGGTTCCTTCCCAAGAGGTTCCTTCCCAAGAGGTTCCTTCCCAAGAGGTTCCTTCCCAAGAGGTTCCTTCCCAAGAGGTTCCTTCCCAAGAGGTTCCTTCCCAAGAGGTTCCTTCCCAAGAGGTTCCTTCCCAAGAGGTTCCTTCCCAAGAGGTTCCTTCCCAAGAGGTTCCTTCCCAAGAGGTTCCTTCCCAAGAGGTTCCTTCCCAAGAGGTTCCTTCCCAAGAGGTTCCTTCCCAAGAGGTTCCTTCCCAAGAGGTTCCTTCCCAAGAGGTTCCTTCCCGAGGTTCCTTCCCAAGAGGTTCCTTCCCAAGAGGTTCCTTCCCAAGAGGTTCCTTCCCAAGAGGTTCCTTCCCAAGAGGTTCCTTCCCAAGAGGTTCCTTCCCAAGAGGTTCCTTCCCAAGAGGTTCCTTCCCAAGAGGTTCCTTCCCAAGAGGTTCCTTCCCAAGAGGTTCCTTCCCAAGAGGTTCCTTCCCAAGAGGTTCCTTCCCAAGAGGTTCCTTCCCAAGAGGTTCCTTCCCAAGAGGTTCCTTCCCAAGAGGTTCCTTCCCAAGAGGTTCCTTCCCAAGAGGTTCCTTCCCAAGAGGTTCCTTCCCAAGAGGTTCCTTCCCAAGAGGTTCCTTCCCAAGAGGTTCCTTCCCAAGAGGTTCCTTCCCAAGAGGTTCCTTCCCAAGAGGTTCCTTCCCAAGAGGTTCCTTCCCAAGAGGTTCCTTCCCAAGAGGTTCCTTCCCAAGAGGTTCCTTCCCAAGAGGTTCCTTCCCAAGAGGTTCCTTCCCAAGAGGTTCCTTCCCAAGAGGTTCCTTCCCAAGAGGTTCCTTCCCAAGAGGTTCCTTCCCAAGAGGTTCCTTCCCAAGAGGTTCCTTCCCAAGAGGTTCCTTCCCAAGAGGTTCCTTCCCAAGAGGTTCCTTCCCAAGAGGTTCCTTCCCAAGAGGTTCCTTCCCAAGAGGTTCCTTCCCAAGAGGTTCCTTCCCAAGAGGTTCCTTCCCAAGAGGTTCCTTCCCAAGAGGTTCCTTCCCAAGAGGTTCCTTCCCAAGAGGTTCCTTCCCAAGAGGTTCCTTCCCAAGAGGTTACTTAAGGTGGTATGTGGGTGGGAAGGGAAGGTTAAGAACCACTGCTCTAGACCCAATTGTTACTGAAATATTTGGCTTGAGAAAAATGGTCATTGGCCCATTTCCTTTGGAGTTATGAAACTGTGCACATAACGAGTCAATTAGGTACGATTAAAACAGTGGTTTTCAAACTTTTTCTTTCCACTCACATACCACCTTAAGCAATCCCTTACTAATCAGAGAGAACCTATGGCATAGGGAATTGTAATGATTATAAGATCTGGGGAGAATTTGGCAAGATTTGGGGAGAATTTGGCAAGATTTGGGGAGAATTAATTAGAGTAGGTTACATGCATACACACATTTTTAAAACAGATCTTACTTGAAAGACTGAAGAAATACTGAAGATCTCTGGAGAATGTAAGTACCTTTGACAAGTTGGTGTTAAGTGAACTGGCTCATAAAATGCTTGACCACTGCTTTGCTGGAGTTAGGCTGTCTATAAGTATCCTTCTGCAAAGTGCTCACAGAAAGGTAACTTCTGGGTTTTGTTTATCTAATAACAACAGATGGGAGCAGAAGAAAGAACTCCTGTTGTTTGCTGAAGAAGGTGGGGGTTTTGCAAGTGAGTCACATGGGCTTTCTGGAAGCCAGTTGGAAAGGGAGAGAGAGAAAAGTAAGAAGCTCACTCAGTCAGTGTGGGTGGGACTCTGAAGTGTGCAATCCAGGAAGAAATGATGAAAAATTCCAAAGCAGTGGATGGCTGGAAGTTCTATCTGTCTGATGTTTCTCTTGGAATAAGAACAGAAGGAGCTCTGTTGTAACATGAAACCATCTGGAAAACCCTGATGGGGCAAGTTTCATCAGTGAGACCTTGAGGTGACCAATGGTGGTACCTCAGTTGTGGAAATCCTGGAACAACAAATCTCTCTGCAAACCCTACAAGAATCTTCCTGAGCGGTAAACATTTACCTTTCAAGCACCAAAGCCTGGTGAACTTTATACATGTTGAATTCTGTGCACAGTGTAAGAGTTGCCTACATCTAGAGAACTTGGAAGAAGGAGAAGTGAGATTGAACTTTGAATCAAAGAACTTTCCTTGAATTTACACACACATTGCATACACGTGCACTTAGAATTAGAAGGGAGTTAATTTGGGTTAGTATTGAGTATCGTTTAGAATAAGTATAGAGAGTTAAGTTAAAGTTTGATTCTATTTTCATGTTTGAAGTTGATTAAAAATAACTTTTGTTTTGAAAACCACTCGTCTTGGTGAATGTCTATTGCTGCTGGGTTTTGGGTTCCTTTTGGCTCGTAACAGAATACTTAAGGTGGAATGTGAGTTGAGGGGGACAGTTAACTTAACCAACTGCATTCAGTACGGCTTCCACTACATTAGTGAGATCCACATGCAGATGAGGTGACCGCTTTACCAAACACGTTAGTGTTTGTGGGTGTCAGCTTGCACTTTCTGTCATCCACTCATTTCAACACAAGTGAGGTCTGCCCATTGCCAGGCTAAGTGTCGGCTTGCGGAACAGCACATCATCTTGGTTTCCTGGACAGCCTCCAGCCTAGCGAATAAATAGATAGTTTTAACTTTTGGGTAAGTAAACCCCACATCTGGTTCCACTCCTCCATCTCTTCCTGACCAATCCTATTCTTGCTGTTGAAGGGCTCCATCCTGGGAAAGAGGTGCAGGTTCAGCCACTAAGAGGATTCATGCCAGAGTTCTGGATTCCAGCAACATCGAAGAGTAAAGGACGAGCCAAATGTTGATCCAATGTCGGAGCAAGCCACGTGTTTTTAATATTATTTTAATTACCGTAGGGCGCAGCACGGTAGAGGATGGTCTTCCTGGCCATAAGGGGCCGTCCCCTTTCACCCAGTTAACCTTCCAACCTCGCCCTGCACCTCATTTTCACGTCATTGTGTTTACTCTCTCTTCGCACAACATCTCTGCACTTTGTTTGATCTGCCTTCCACGTGCTCTTCGCACGGCGCAATTAAAAACGCCTGACAAACAGAAAGGTGACCTAAATGAGTCACTTAACGAGCTTAAGGGATTTCCCTTTGACAATAAAACTTCGGGGCTGACAGGGACACATCACGCACCACAAGCAATGTTCCGATTAAATCTTGGCCCCGTTGCTATTCTGAATATCGAGTTTCCACTGGAGTTTCCGGCAGGCGGATGAAACCCGACCGGGCTGCTCCGAAATCCGTGTGACAGCAAGAACCGCAACGTCAGTGAAAGGAACCAAAAGAGTCCGCAATCCGATTCCGCGCTGCCACGGGGACCTCTCCTTTCGCACTTTAGGCAAAAGCTTCCGAGTATCAGAAACACGCAGAACCATTCCATCTTTTTATATTCTTTTCCATGGGGAAACCCCTAATTTTATGCGCCTTTAAACAGTCGTTACAATTCAGCTGTTCAATCGTCACCGCTTGGAATTACTTTTGGAATAAAGGAGGTAGGATTTTGCAGGCGCTTGCAAATCCCAGGAAGCCGTTTGGGAAATTGCAATCAAATGAGAAGAGACGGTCATTCGAAACGGAAACTTGATGGAGATTATTGCTGAGGGTCACCCGTTAACAAAAAATCGAACGTAAAGACAGGGAAATATAAAGCTGGACATTCAATTTACTGTCGAAAATCAGAACAAATCGTATCAAATGTCCACCTGAGTCTTATCACTCACCTTCCAGTTTCTTTTCAATAAGTCGCACTGAGTATGTTTGCTGCCACAGTGGTTCGAGCCCTCGGTCAATGCACCCCAACCAGCAGACTGGGAGTTCCTTGCATCTGTAACAACCCGTGTTACAATCAGCCAGTGACTGACAGGCACTACTGACGAGTGCCGGGACCCGCCTGCAGCTCTCTCTTGTGTCCTCCTTTCTCATTGGCCCTCCTCCGCCAACCGATTTTTTTTAAAAGCCAAAACATAAACTTTATTCTCAATAAATTATTTACAACAAGAAAACCGTTCAGAGGGTCTTTTGCACCCTTAAGTGGGGCCTCCATACGTTTCCATCACTGTGCATTGCTAAATTCAGCAGCATGGCCACCTATGTGGCAGCTTGTTACTCTCCCCCCCCCCCCAACCCCTCTGCTGTCTGAGGGGCTTCCCCCTCAGTGTCAGCCCCTCCATGCCCAGTACCGGAAGGATTATCTCGAGTCTCTGGACTGTATTCTTTCCACACAGTGCCCTCCTCAAGCCTCAGTACAACCCTCAGCATGTGCTCCTGCAACCTGGAATGGGCAAGTTGGCAGCATTCCCTCAATGCCATCTCAGTGTGATAAAACACCTGCAGGTTTCAGGCAGACCAAAGGGCACCTTTCACCAAGTTGATGTCTGACTCTGTGCCTGTGTGTCCCCAGGAACAGTAAATCTGAGTCACCTTGCTGCTCTGGATGAACCGTGATGAGGGCCCTTGCATCCTCTCTACACCTCTTAAGGAATCTGAAAGGTGCAAAGAAGTGGGTGACTATCTCCACTCCACCACAGCCATTCTCAGCGACAATGTGCATTGTGGGTGATGTTCCTATTGAACAGGAATGATTTGATCAAAAGGGCTCCTCTCATCGTCAGGTTGGTCAGTCCTGGTGTTTGTTAGTGAGTACTGACAATGAGATCTTCCAACAGGTGACTTGGACAGTCTGCTCAGGGAACCAACCTCCATGTCCATCAAGTCCTCGCACCTCATTCTGCAGGATGTTCCATGCTGACCATAGCCTGATGGACTTGTGGTCAAAGGTGTTGGTTTGGAAAAACCATGAAGGATAGGTAGTGTGGCAAAATCCAGCTGACTACAACATTGTGTGGGTATGGGGCCAGGCCATCCTTCTCAACCCCTGGGGCAGGTTGAACCACAGAATATAGCAGCACTTGGTGCCCTCTTATTTGTTTCCATGCACAGACTGGTGCAGCCACACACAAAGGTGGTCATTAGGATGAGGGGCACATTGGATATGCCTTTGTCTGGTGACTTATTCACAATGACCTTTCAGACCCTTCCCATTTTGGATCCCTATGTGAACAAGAAAGCTGCTCTAGTAACTGCCAGGGCAGAAGTGCAGGAGATGAGGCACCCCTGTGCCATGCGGAGCAGTACCAATAGCATCTCGCACTTGATGACTAGATTCTTTTCACCAATTTCTGGTGGACGTTTGTGATCCACTCCAACCAATTTTTGTTGCATGCCTTGGACCCTCCAAAGCAGATCCCCAAACCCAACAGGTAGTCAGATCTGACTCTGAAGGGGATGGCGGACCAGTCAAACCAGTTACCGAAAAGCATCGCATCACTCTTCTGCTTTACTCTGGCACCTGACTCGGAGTCAAAGAGCATTCTGGCTGGTTGCATCACTGTCTGGTATGGAGGTGCCAATGCTTAGGTCAAGAAAAAAAACTCCAGAGGGTTGTTAACTTGGACTGCATCATCACAGTCACCAGTCTTCACTCCAATGAGGACATCTAGAGATGTCTTAAGAAAGTGGCCTCTATCCTCAAGGATCCCTACTATCCAGGCCATCCCCTCTTCACTCTGCTACCATTGGGGAAAAAGCAAAGGGATCTATACAGTGGATAAATAAGGCTGGAGAGAGAAGGCATCTCTGCTATCAATTGATTTGGATTGCACTATGGATGTCCATGGAGAGTAGTTTAATCCAATTTCATATTCCTTCCCCAAAGCCCATTTTGGAGAGCACATCTGTCATGTACATGTGCAATATTCCGTCAAAAGTCCTCAGGTCTGAGCAGACCAGGCAGGTGTCCACCCCCTTGTCCTGCACATAGGAGATGGCATCTCTGAACAGCCCGCGGTAGTCAGAGCTTTTTTTGCACGAACTGATTCCGACTCTGTTACATTGCAAGCTGATTCCTATTGTGATCAAGATTAAACTTTGCAGCAAAGGTTGAACCTGTCCATACCCTCCAAAATTCATAATCATCCTGCCCCAGTCCTTTCAACATGGTAATACGAAAATGCCCAGAGTACTCTGTACTTGCAATATGTATGTACATTCATTGGAACATTGGTGTTATCACTTGAGTGTTTTAATATCATTTCCCAACTTCTCTCAGCCAACTCTGAGGATCTGTAAAATGGAGGCATGGTAGAGTTGCATCAGCACGGTTGGGAAATTGGAAGCAGTTATAGCTAGTATCACATAAATAGTAACATAATAAATTTACAAGGAAATATACTTAAAAGAGGGACAATTAGAGTATAATTCCACATCAGCTGGGAGTAACCTATTAAATATGAAATAGGGTGTCAGAGTAGGATATTCGGCAGGAGTTTGATTCTGAAATTACTTAAAGAGATGTAATTAAGTACAAGAAAAATTAATTTGGCCAATGCAAAATGCAAAAGAATGCATCCCAGGAAGTGGGAGGAAAGGTGATTGGGGGGGGGGGGGGGGGGGGAGTAATCAGACATTAAGTTCAAGTTTATTATCTGACTCTACATATACAGACAAAACAGCGTTTCTCCAGACCAGAGTACACACAAAAGGCAAAGGAGGAAAAACCCAACACCCAACCCCAACCAACCAATTTTCCCTTGCAACCGCTGCAATCGTGTCTGCCTGTCCCGCATCGGACTGGTCAGCCACAAACGAGCCTGCAGCTGACGTGGACTTTTTACCCCCTCCATAAATCTTCGTCCGCGAAGCCAAGCCAAAGAAGAAGAAATATACTAACAAGTAAATTATTCCAAAAGAGAATATATATATATATATATATATTTTTTTTTTTAATATTTTTTTTTTACAAACACATGGGGTGTGGGTCTCTCTCTCTATCCCTCTCTCTCGTTTTTTTTTCTTTTGGAATAATTTACTTGGTTACAACATACCATTCAACAATCTCACAGCCTGTGGAAAGAAGCTATTTCTCAGCCTAGCAGTCTTGATTTCTATCCTACTTTACCTCCTTTCCGATGGTAGTAGGTCAAAGATAGAGGATGATGGATGGAAAGAGCCCTTACTAAATATTGTTTTCAGGATTTTTCTCCCAATAGTAGCAGAGTGAAGAAGATAGAAGGGGTCCCAGTGCATGTCATCAATAGAAGAAAGGTTACTGCTCAGGAAGGTTCTTGTAAGATTTCAGAGAGAGATTTGTTGCTTGTTGGACACAAACTAATTCCTTCTGATCAGCCATTTCAATGTCTTGCTGTAGAAACTTGCCCCATCAGGGTTTTACAAATGATAACCTCTTTCTTTCAGGTCACCACAGAGTTCTTTTTCTGTTTCTCTCATCTCAGGTGAAACATTATACAGCCAGCCACCTCCTCTTGTACGGACCACAAGGGCTTGGAATAGGCTGAAGTCAGAATTCACAACCGGTCTTCAAAAATGGGTTTCAAACAAGCTTCCAAAAGCCACTGCAGAAAATCAGCAGACTCTCTCCCTCCCTCTCCCTCTGTCGCACTTAGAGAAAAACCTATTTGACTCTCTCTGCTTGCAAAACCACATGACCTTCCTAAAACAGCACACTCCACCAAAACAGCTTGCTGACTCCCAAAATCATTTCATGAGAGATCTTATCAGTTTCCTTCCTTTTGTAGCACCTTATACATAAATCTTGCATTTTAAAATGAGATCTGTTTTGAAGTGTTTGTATCTGTTTGTGACCTAACTAAAACCCCACAATCCATCTTCCAAAAACATATCTATACATAATATAAAATATAACAATCTGTCACCCTTTTCCCTCCTCACCCTCCTTAGGTAGTGTAGGTGTTGCTGTGCTTTCCTGATTAATGAGGAGGTATTGTGGGTTCAGGATCAAACTTCAATATTCCAGCTTCCTTTAATTATCGTATATTACATTTTTAATGTATTAATACACAAGATATACTTCCTTTTGTCTGCTGAAAGGCAAACAAAGAGTTGCTCTGTGCATTGCCTGGAACAACAGAAAAAAGAGAAACAAAAGAAATTCCCTTCAGAGTCACTGAGTGTCCGTGGATTCACTTCCAGCATTCCCGCAACCTCTGCAGCCACACAGATTCCAGTTCAAATCATCGGCAACCTGAGCTCCAGCTCCAAAATGCGAATGGAATCAGGAAGCCTTCAGCAACTGAGTTCCTTCAGGAGCCATTCTTCCCTCAGTACCTTCTCAAATCCTGGATCCAATATCACATTCCCATGAACCAATTTCAGCTGCTCGTGGCCTGTGTGGGTCCTTCAATTGCAGGTCACCATTGCCAACGGCGCACTGTCTGTCTGGGTCCTTCCGCTGCCATGGTCACCATCCTGCAGAGAAATTTCCTATGCTTCTCCTTCTCGATGAAGAGTGTTCTCCCTGTTTCTGGTGCCATTGCTCCCCCCGGAGTCTGCAGTCCCTCTTGGGATGTGGCCCAGCAAAGGCACCATCATTTTAAACAGACTTTTTCTAAAAGATGGTACACTTTTAAGGTGACTTTCATGATTAGCATCCTACAATCCAAAAATATACCCATAAGTGTTCAGGAAGCAAATCTTTGTTGTCCAGTGTTATCGGAGAATGAGGGGAGAATTGATAGAGGTGTACAAAATTATAAGTGGCATAGATATAGTAAATGTAAGCAGGTTTCTTCCATTGTTAGGTAAAAGAAGAACTAAAGGACCTGGGCGAGGGTGAAAGGGAAAATGTTTAAAAGGAATATTAAGAGGAACTTCTTCATGCAGGGACTGGTGAGAATGTGGAAAGAGTTGCCAGCTGAAATGGTGAAGGTGGGCTTGATTTCGACATTTAACAAAAATTTGGATAGGTATTATGGATGGGAGGGGCATGAAAGGTGATGGGCCAGGTGCAGATCAATTGGACTTGGCAGAATAATGTTCAGTACGGACTAGATGAGCCAAAGGGTCTTTTTTCTGTTCTGTAGTGTTCTGTGGTGGATTGCAGTATGGCAGTCTTCAGCTGATCCCAGAGGGTTTCAGGTGACGATTCCTGAGGCGGATTGCATCCTCGAGCTTTGCTTTGAGGTTTACCTGGAGGTTTCCTCTCACTTCGTCTGACTGCAAGTTTCCAACATTGAACCTCTTTCTGGGGGCTTTACTGTTCCTGGACTTTGGCTTGAAGTGAAGGTTGAGCTTGCAGCGAACCAGCCGGTGGTTAGTGTGGCATTTCGCGCTGGGCAGGACACTGGTGTGGAGCACATCTCATTTGTCTCTTTCTCGCACCAGGACGTGGTCTAGGAGGTGCCATCCACTGTTGTCTATCTCGTTGTCGATCCTTGCATCTGATGAAATGGTGCAGCCGAGATAGGTAAACTGGTTGACCGTTTTGAGTTTTGTGTGCCCGATGAAGATGTGGGGGGGGGGGGCTGGTAGTCATGGGGGGGGGCTGGTAGTCATGGTGGGGAGATGGCTGATGGAAGACCTCAGTTTTCTTCAGGCTGACTTCCAGGCCAAACATTTTGGTAGTTTCTGCAAAACAGGACGTCAAGCGCTGAAGAGCTGGCTCTGAATGGGCAACTAAAGCGGCATCATCTGCAAAGAGTAGTTCATGGACAAGTTGCTCTTGTGTCTTTGTGTGAGCCTGCAGGCGCCTCAGATTGAAGAGACTGCCATCCGTGCGGTACCGGATGTAAACAGCGTCTTCATTGTTGAGGTCTTTCGTGGCTTGTTTCAGCATCATGCAGAAGATGATCCACTGAAGAGGTACTGGGCTTTTCCTCCAGGAAAAACAAGGACCTGTTCGATGAAAACAACCAGGAAATCCAGGAGCTGCTGGCAAAGAAGCAAGCTGCCCACCAGGCTCACCTTGCAAAGCCGTCCTGGCCAGAGAAGAAACGAGCCTTCCATCACGCATGCAGCCATCTTCAGCGCAAACTCCGGGAGATCCAAAATAAGTGGTGGACTAGCCTTGCCAAACAAACCCAGCTCAGCGTGGACATTGGTGACTTCAGGGGTTTTTACGAGGCTCTAAAGGCCCCTCACCTCAAGTCCAAAGCCCGCTGCGCAGCTCAGATGGCAAAGTCCTCCTCAGCGACAAGATCTTCATCCTCAACCGATGGTCAGAACACTTCCAATCTCTTTTCAGTGCCAACTGCTCAGTCCAAGAATCCGCCCTGCTCCAGCTCCCTCAACAGCCCTTAAGGCTAGAGCTGGATGAGGTCCTCACCCAGGAAGAGACATCCAAGACAATTGAACAACTGAAAAGTGGCAAAGCAGCAGGTATGGATGGAATCCCCCCCAGGGGTCTGGAAGGCTGGCGGCAAAAATCTACATGCCAAACTCCATGAGTTTTTCATGCTCTGCTGGGACCTAAATGTGCCTCAGGACCTTCGTGATGCCATCATCACCCTGTACAAAAACAAAGGCGAGAAATCAGACTGCTCAAACTACATGGGAATCACGCTGCTCTCCATTGCCAGCAAAATCTTCGCTAGGATTCTCCTAAATAGAATAATACCTAGTGTCGCCGAAAATGTTCTCCCAGAACCACAGTGCGGCTTTCACGCAAACAGAGGAACTACTGACATGGTCTTTGCCCTCAGACAGCTCCAAGAAAAGTGCAGAGAACAAAACAAAGGACTCTACATCACCTTCGTTGACCTCACCAAAGCCTTCAACACCGTGAGCAGGAAAGGGCTTTGGCAAATACTAGAGCACCTCGGATGCCCCCCAAAGTTCCTCAACTGCACGAAAACCAACAAGGTCGGGTCAGATACGGCAATGAGCTCTCTGAACCCTTCTCCAGGCTGCATTCTCGCACCAACCCTCTTTTTTTTCCTATGGTTCTACCACACACATGGTGGCAAACAATTTTGTAATTTAAGTTGAATAATTTCCTCCAAAAATAATTACTGATTAAGCCTTTTGTTGGAATTCTTATGGACATTCCACTAAAGAAATTGTAGTTGAATGGGAGAACCTAAATTACATGCAACCAATAAGTTCACTACCTTCAGTTTTTGGGGTGAGACATCAAATCAGTGGTGAATGTAAAAAAAAACCCACAGTTCTCTTCCAAAGAGCATCAAGGAAATTCTCCCTGTGTCACAACCAATACTTTAAAAAAAATAGATGATCTGAACAATCCCCGATTGGATTAATAAGACATTGCTACTTGTGAATTGTCAGCTGTACTTGCTTTGTTGCTGCAGTGATTACATTTTATAAAGTTACTTCATTGACCGTGGGATATCCTGCACTTGTGGAAGATGAGATGCAAAGTTCATTATATAATTGGCAGTGGAATCCAATTTTCTCAATTATAGCCGCTTTCAGGTGTTCTGATAGAAGATTGGGCGCCTGCAGGCGCGGCTCGAGGAGTTTAGCTGGCCAGGGAATGGATGGCTTTCTGGAACCTAAATGTGCCAGCTGACTGCGAACCACCTCGCAGAGAAAGCGGCTACTGCAGAGAGGTGCCCGACCTCACGGAGAGCAGCGCATTAAGGCATGCCTGACAAACAGCTCAGGCACGACTGGACTCCCGCTGCCAGTCTCTCTTCCCCCACCCGACTCCCATTGCCACTGTCGGTCTCCCCCTCGCTCCCCCGACTCCCACTGCTGGCACCCCCCCCCCTCCTCACCCACCCGACTCCCATTGCCACTGTCGGTCTCCCCCTCGCTCCCCCGACTCCCACTGCTGGTTCCCCCCCCCCCCCCCTCCTCACCCACCCGACTCCCATTGCCACTGTCGGTCTCCCCCTCGCCCCCCCCCCCCTCCTCACCCACCCGACTCCCATTGCCACTGTCGGTCTCCCCCTCGCCCCCCCGACTCCCACTGCTGGTCCCCCCCCCCCTCACCCACCCGACTCCCATTGCCACTGTCGGTCTACCCCTCGCCCCCCCCCCCTCCTCACCCACCCGACTCCCATTGCCACTGTCGGTCTCCCCCTCGCCCCCCCGACTCCCACTGCTGGTCCCCCCCCCCCACCCACCCGACTCCCATTGCCACTGTCGGTCTCCCCCTCGCCCCCCCCCCTCCTCACCCACCCGACTCCCATTGCCACTGTCGGTCTCCCCCTCGCCCCCCCGACTCCCACTGCTGGTTCCCCCCCCCCTCCTCACCCACCCGACTCCCATTGCCACTGTCGGTCTCCCCCTCGCCCCACCGACTCCCACTGCTGGTCCCCACCGACTCCCACTGCTGGTCCCCCCCCCCCCCTTCCTCACCCGCCCGACTCCCATTGCCACTTCCCGTTCTCCCCGCCCCCTCCTGTTGCCGGTTTCTCCCCCACCCTCGCCTGCCCGACTCCCGCTGCCACTTCGGGGGTGGTGGGGGAGGAGACCGGCAGCAAGAGAGGGTGGGTGGGGGAGAAACTGGCAGTGGGAGTTTTGGGCCGGGGTTGTGGGGACCGGCAGCGGGAGGAGGAACTGGCAGCGGGAGTTGAATGGGCGAGGTGGGGGGGGGAGAGACCAGCAACGGGAGGCGGGCGGGAGAGGATGGGGTGGGGGGACTGGCAGTGGGAATCGGGCAAGGGAGGGAGTGGGGGGGGGGGGGTGGGGAGAAAGACCAGGAGCGGGAGAGAGCGTAAGTCTGCTTTAGTCTGGTGTCCTTATCCATGGAGTGGCTGGCTGATGACGTCACCGCGACATCATCAGCCCGCCCCACAATCGATACTCCGACCAGGATAGTTCTACCTCTCGGAGAAGGGTTAGGTGAGGAACCCTCCTGGCTGCTTTTCCAGTTTCAGATGGCCACCCAACTGCAGCACAGGATTATTCTGTGTGGCCACCTGAAAGCGGCTTAAGAATGACAGTCACTGAAAATTTCCACCAAGACTTCTCTGACATCATCCCAATGTTGGGAGAAACCTGGGAAAACATCACATCTGTATTTATTTTTCATTTCCAGTAACATGTTCTGATATATTTTAGCTGTGGGTTTGCATATCAGACATTGTAGCTTAGAGTACTGTGTCCCCGTAAATTTTTAAGTGGAATTTCCCATTTGTCTGCAATGCCTCACCCATAGAAAATGTAGAAAGTGCCCAGAATAGTTGTACTGCCTCCAAAGTTATCTCATTCAGCTGTCATCTAAAATTTCTCCTACTCTCAAAATTGATACTCTCATTCAGTTATATTATGACTTGTTATGCCCACTAAGTTTCTTCATTTTCTCTCGTTTATGATTTCTCTTCCTGTATACTTTCCAGTTTCTGTACTTGCACTTTGTTTGATACTCCAGTCTTTTTCCCCTATTTTTGCAAACTGGAAAATATTTAAAGAAAATTATATATTTTTCACCATCTATTTATTTCATAATATTTTGGTCTTTTTGGGTCCAAATAGGTGCCAAGAAATTACAAGTTGGTGAAGGTTTTTATTTCTTTCAGAAATGCCTGTTCTTCCTGCAATGCACTGACTGAAGTCCAGCTTTGGTTCACTTGGTGGTGGTGGGCCTTGCAACATGTCTGTGAATCCAATTCAAAATTAGTGGGAGGGATGATTATGTTTGTTTTCTATTTAATCTCACTCTCCGACTCCTTGACATTTAGGGGCAAGGATGTTTAGACCATGTGGATGTAAAGTTTTGACCCCAAGGTTTAGTTTTAATATGGGGACAACTAGTAAATATATGTTGGCAGTGGGTGTTGGGAAGGACCACCTTGGCACCTATATTCAGTTATGGCATTAGCCAATAAAATCTCAATGTATAACTCACTGAATCTGAGCACTCCTGGTTGGGGGGGCGGGGGGGGGGGGGAAATACCTGTCAGATTTCTCACTTGGAATATGAAAGGAATGCAAAGTCCTGTCAAAAGATCAAGGGTCCCATCTGATCCCATCTAAACTGCTTAAAACCTGATATAGTATACTTGCAAGAGACTCACCTTTGCAAAAAACCACTTAAGGCTACCAGGTCCATGAGTGTCAGGTTTTTCATTCCAATTCTAAATCATGAGAGATAACTATCTTAAGAAATAAAAATATCCAATTCGTAACATCAAATATGATAGCAGACAGAAATGGTAGATATGATGGCAGGTAATCTTTTTCAGAAACAGATGCTACTGGTCAATGTTTATGCACCCATGACATCTCATTTGCTAACGCGTGATGAAGTAATCTCCCATCGTTAGATAACAACATGATAATTTTGGGGGTGATTTAATATGGATCTAGTTCTTGACCAATCTAATTCCCGCAGCACTTCCCGATCTGCCAAGGCCAGGTCGTTTTCTGATTTAATGTTACAGAATGGGCTGAATGACCCTTGGAGATTTTGCAATCCCTCAACTAAAAACTGTTATTCTTTTCTAAAGTTCAGAATCAGAATTTATTGTCATGAATAAGTCATGAAATTTGGTGTTTTGTGGCAGTATCACAGTGCAAACATTCATATTATGAACCACCTTACAATAATATAAAAAATAAAAATGGGGCACAATAAGCAAGGCAGTGTCTTTGGTTCATTGATTATTCCAGAATCTGATGACAGCAGGGAAGATGCTGTCCTTGTGTTACTGAGTGCTCGTCTTTAGGTTCCTGTACCTTTTCCCCGATGGTAGCAGAGAGAAGACGCCATGGCCTGGGTGGTGGGGGTCTTTGAATATAGAGGCTACTTTTTAAAAAAAAAAACGCCTCGTGTGGATATCCTCGATGGAGTGGAGTCTGTAGTTTGTCATGTCACAGGCCGAGTTAACAACTCTCTGGAGTTTTTCCTTGTCATGAGATTTGGCACCTCCATATCAAACAGTGATGCAACCAGCCAGTATTCTCTCCACAGTACATCTGTAGAGGTTTACGACAGTTTTCAGTGACAGACCAAATCTCCTCAAACACCAAATAAAGTACAGCCACTGGGGAGTTTTCTTCGTGACTGCACCAACATGGAGGCTCCAGGACAAACCCTTGGAGATGTTGACACCCAGGAATTTGAAGTTCTTGACCCTATCCACTACTGAGCCCTTGATGAGGACTGGATCATGTTCCCTTGATTCTCTCCTTAAGTCCACAATTATCTCCTTGGTTTTGCTAATGTTGAGTACAAGGTTGTTGTTGTGACAGCACTCAAAGAGCTGCTCTCTGTCCTTCTGGACGCTTCCTCAGTGCTGGTTGTGATTCTGCCGACAATTGTGGTATTATCGACAAATTTGCAGATAGCATTGGAATTGTGCCTGGCCACACAGACATGGGTGTATAATGAGAAGAGCAGTGGGCTAAGCACACATCCTTGGGGCGCACTCGTGTTGATGATCATTGAGGATGAGATGTTGCTACCAATTCGTACTGACTGGTCTTTTGATAAGAAAGTCAAGGATTCAGCTAACGAGTTGGGTACAGAGGCCTAGAGTTTTTAGCTTCTTGACCAGCCCTGTGAGAAAATTGGTGTTGAAGCCTGAGCTGTAGTAGATGAAGAGCAGCCGTATGTATGAGTTGCAGTTTTCGAGGTGATCCAGAGCTCAGCGGAGATTCAGCGATATTGCATCTGCTGTGGAGCGATTGTGACGATAGACAAAATTCTGACCATGACCAGCCTCTCAATTCATTTCGTAGTAGAAGTTAATGCTACTGGGGGATAGTCTTTGAGACAGCTCATACTACTCTTTTTGGGCAACGGGATGATTAACGCCCTTTTGAAGCAGGTGGGAACCTCTGACTGCAGCAATGAGAGGTTGAAAATGTATGTGAGCACTCCGGCTAGTTGATTGGTACAGATTTTCAGGGCCTTGCCCATGCATAGTTTTCTCAGAGTATTCTGATTTCTGATCATGCACCATTATTATTAGACATTCAACTATCTAATCATCTGTTAATCCACCACGCTAGAGATTTAATTCTATTCTTTTGGCAGACGTAAAATTTTGTGAGCATTTATCAGACTCGATCAGTGATTTCCTTTCTTATAACCAAAATGAATCAACCTCCTATTTCCTACTTTGGGAGTCATTTAAGTGTTATTTGAGCGGTCAAATAATTTCATACTCAGTCTCATTAAATAAGAAATACACTGCCAGGATCAATGAACTAACATCTGCTGTTAGTGAAATGGATCAACACTACGCAGTTTGTCCATCCCCAGAATTGTGCAAGCAGCATCTTGATTTACAAGTGGAATTTAATCATATCAACTACACAGCATGGTTGACGAGGTGGTTCGTGCCATGCCTTTACAGTGCCAGCAACGGGACCAGGGGTCAAATCCCGCACTGTCCGTAAGGAGTTTGTACGTTCGCCCTGTGTCTGCTTGGGTTTTCCTCGGGTAGATTCTGGTTTCCTCCCACCGTTCAAAATGTACTGGGTGTGTAAATTGGGCGGCACGGACTCATGGGCCGAAGCGGCCTGTAACAGTGTTGTATGTCTAAAACTTTTAAAAAAATACACAGGCAGAGCATTTATTAATGCAAATACGTGGCTTATATTACAAACACAGAGAAAAGGCAAGCCATCTATTGGCCCACCAATTAAGACGTCAGGCTGCATTAAGGCTGATACCCCAAATTAGAGACTCCTCTAATTACATAATATCTGATCCCATGGAAATTAAATGCTTCCTTTAAATCTTTCTACTCGTTACATATCTGGATATGCTTCTGACAACACCAAAGTGAACCAGTTTCTTAATCTTACAACTCCAGAAATTGACCCCGATCTAGTTAAGGAACTGGACACCTCAGTCACTTTGGATGAGATTACATTTTTGATTAAAACAATGCAGGGAGGCGTGGCAAGATGACGTAAGGAACAGACATGCCTTCCAGTTCTCTCCTGACTCTTTGTTATTGTTTTGTCTATAAGTGCCCATTAAAACTTTTTTAAAAGTTTAGAAATAGTTAGAGGTGTTGAATTAGTTTCTAATGGTACAACTGCTGAAAAGAAGTAAAAAAAACAGCAACAGATCGTTAAGAAACTGCATTTCCCGAGGTTATCTGAGCCTACCTGTTTACAAGAAGCCAGGACTCAGCGTGGAATGGATCCAGGAAAAGAGGTACAAGATTCGGCAATGGAGCTCCGCTCTTTATCGGCAGGGCTCTTTAAAGATGGCGCCCGGCAGCCCTTGGAACAAAGGGCTGGCCAGGCGCGTGCGCGTGAATCAATGCCCGCTGCGAGCGCTGTCAGTGAATCTTTGACAACTAGAACAGCTGGGACGCTGCCAGCTGAAGACCGACTCTGAAAAGACGCTTACTGATTGATGTAGCGGTGGCGCTGCGAAATGCACCTCCAGTAATGAAGACTTCAACAGACATCGATGTAATGAAGGCATTTGATAGAATATGGGTTAAGGATAACCTTGGCCATCAGCCTCCAGATACTGCTGAGGAGGTTGTGGCAGGGGTTTCCACACGCAGTCATACTATAAGAAAAGCAGTTAAACCAAGGGAAGGAATAGAAGACCCTTTGGCTATACAGAAACAGCAGGATCCTACTGTGTCTGAATCTATTCCAGTAGATATGCTTATTAAGAATCTTGAATCTAAGTTATCCTCTCTTCTTTCTTTCTTTCTTCTTTGGCTTGGCTTCGCAGACGAAGATTTATGGAGGGGGTAAAAGTCCACGTCAGCTGCAGGCTCGTTTGTGGCTGACAAGTCCGAAGCGGGACAGGCAGACACGGTTGCAGCGGCTGCAGGGGAAAATTGGTTGGTTGGGGTTGGGTGTTGGGTTTTTCCTCCTTTGCCTTTTGTCAGTGAGGTGGGCTCTGCGGTCTTCTTCAAAGGAGGTTGCTGCCTGCCAAACTGTGAGGTGCCAAGATGCACGGTTTGAGGCGATATCAGCCCACTGGCGGTGGTCAATGTGGCAGGCACCAAGAGATTTCTTTAGGCAGTCCTTGTACCTTTTCTTTGGTGCACCTCTGTCACGGTGGCCAGTGGAGAGCTCGCCATATAACACGATCTTGGGAAGGCGATGGTCCTCCATTCTGGAGACGTGACCCACCCAGCGCAGCTGGATCTTCAGCAGCGTGGACTCGATGCTGTCGACCTCTGCCATCTCGAGTACTTCGACGTTAGGGATGAAAGCGCTATCCTCTACAATAAAAGAAATAGGTAAGGCTTTAGTTCAGGTTAATACAAAGCTTAATACTTTGGTGGACATTAATGCTCAACAGATGGTTGATTATGGAGCTTTTAAGCTTGAAACGAGTGAAAGACTTGATGGTTGTGATCAAGGCATAGTCGAGGTACGAGACCAAATACAAGATGTAAATAAAACAATTGAAATTTTACAAATTCAGAATAAAAATTTGGCGAAAAAGGTTGATTATTTGGAGAATCAATCTAGACAGAATAATATATAAAATTGTTGGTTTGCCAGAAGATATGGAAGGATCAGATCCAAGAAAATTCTTCACTGAATGGATTCCAGAAGTGTTAGGACAAGATAAGTTTCCGGAAGGCTTAATATTGGAACGTGCCCATAGAGCTTTGAGAAGAAAGCCTTTTTCAGGACAAAATCCAAGACCTGTTTTGGTTCGTTGTTTAAATTATTATGATAGAGAGAAAATTTTGCGTGTGGCTATAAGAAATGCACAACAAAGAAGATCTCCCTTGATGGTTCAGAACAATCGTGTTTTTTTTTAAAATCCGGATTTGAGTCAAGAAGTTATGTCTCAACGACGTGAATTTAATCCTGTGAAAGAAGTGTTGTGGAAAAAAGGATATAAAGCTACATTTAGATACCCTGCAGTATTGAAGATTTTTCAAGATGGCTATCAACCAAAATTTTTTGATAATCCTAAGGAAGCCATGGACTTTGCTCAATTATTGCCAATTACGCAATTTCAGGAAATACGTAGTCCACCACAGTCTCCAAGGAGAGTGGAGACGCAAGATGGGAACCGAATTCCAAGAAGAAATGGAAGCAATGGTGGTCGGAGTGACAAAGTTGATTAAAAAAAATATTTTTTTTTTTCTGAGAAGATTTCAGATAATGATGATAGTTTAACGGGAGTTGGGAGAGGGAGCTGGGTGGGCATCATTTTCCAGAAGTTACCAGCTACGTGTGAGTTATCTCACACCCAATATTTTGTGGGAGTTACCGCATTGAGCAGTTGAGACAGGAGGAGGAGGTTGCAACCTCCTACCTGTTCTTTTTTTTTTATTTAAAAAATTTTTTGTAGTTTTAGGAGGGGATAAGGGAAGGGGGTGTTTTTCTTTTTTTTCTTTTTTTTCTCTTCTTTTTTTCTCCTCTTTTTCTTTGTGTTATTGTAAGTAATGTCTAAACTTAAGTTTGCTTCGTTTAATGTTCAGGGTTTAAATAATCCTATTAAGCATAAGAAAGTACTCGCTTACTTAAAAAAATTAAAAGTTGATGTGGCTTTTTTGCAGGAAACTCATTTAACAGATAAGGAACATTTGAAACTTAAACGTGAATGTGTTGGACAAGTTTTCTATTCTTCATTTAATTCAAAGGCGAAAGGAGTGGCAATTCTGGTGCATAAAAATTTACCATTTCAGTTACAGAATGAAGAGAAAAATGGAGGAAGATTATTAAAACTGAATTGTACAATTCTTAATGAGGCTTGGACTCTGCTTGATGTTTATGCTCCAAATGTTGAAGATACAGCTTTTATTGTAGATGTGTCTTTATTACTTTGACAAACAAATTCCAATGTGATGATTGGGGGAGATTTAAATGTGGTATTGGAGCCTTTATTGGACAAGTATCCAAGAGTAATTAAGAAATCCAAGATGACAGTACAAGTGACTAATATGATGTGAAAGATTTGAATTTAGTTGATATTTGGCGAAGACTTAATCCAACAGAGAAAGATTTTTCTTTTTATTCTTCACATCATAATTCCTTTTCAAGAATTGATTATTTCTTAATTTCAACACATTTGCAGGATAAGGTTATATCTGTGGATTATAAGGCAAGATTGGTTTCAGATCATTCATTATTATTATTAGAATATCAGAGTTCACAAGATGTTCAGAGAACCCCATGATGAAGATTTAACATTATGTTATTACAAAAACCAGAATTTATTAGTTATTTAAAAAAACAAATTGAGGATTTTATTAGTAATAATGTTAACTCTGTTTCTAGTCATTTTGTTTTATGGGACGCAATGAAAGCTTTTTTACGAGGTCAAATTATTAGCTATGCATCTA
Organism: Narcine bancroftii; assembly: GCF_036971445.1. NCBI lineage: Eukaryota > Metazoa > Chordata > Chondrichthyes > Torpediniformes > Narcinidae > Narcine > Narcine bancroftii. The sequence continues at coordinate 249,075,840 of NC_091472.1, read as the reverse complement.
AAGTAAAGAAAGAGAATTAGAGAGATTGAAGATTTAGAGAAAAAGATAACTTAGTGAAAAAGAATTTCAAAAAAATGCTACTGAAATGCAAAAGAATCAATTAACTAATTTAAAATTAAAGTATAATGAATTACAAACATATCGATTTGAATGTTTAATGAATTGAACTAAACATAAGTTTTATGAATGGGGTGAGAAAGCTCAAAGTTTTATCATGGCAGTTAAAAAAACAATTATCTAGGATTATACCAGCAATTAGAAAAAAATCAGGTATTACTTTTAGACAAAAAGAAATTAATGAGGAATTTTGTAATTTTTATAAAAAATTATATACATCTGAGTGTAAAGATGTAAGTGAAGATGCAATAGATTCTTTTTTGAAAAATATTAATTTGCCACAGCTGAATCAAGAAGATAGACAAGAGTTGGATAAATCTTTTACAGAGAATGAAATTGAAATGGCTATAAGAGATATGCCAAATGGAAAAGCACCTGGTGAAGATGGGTTCTCTATAGAATTTTATAAAACTTTTTATGTTGATATATCTTCTATTTATAAGAATGTAATACAGCAAATTTATAAAACTTTTCAATTACCTGAATCCTGTTCTAATGCAATAATTACGGTTATACCAAAAAAAGATAAAGATCCTTTACAGGTTTCTTCTTATCGACCAATATCGTTGTTAAATGTAGATTATAAAATTGTAGCTAAAGTTATGGCTAATAGATTGGCTCAATATTTACCTAAAATAATACATAAAGATCAAACAGGATTTATAAAAAACAGATATGCATCTGATAATATTTTGCGATTAATTACTTTGATAAATAAATTTAAATCTCAAATTAATTATCCAATGGTGGTCTCATTAGATGCAGAAAAGGCTGCATAGAGTGGAATGGAAGTTTTTATTTAAAGTACTTGAGAAATTTTGTTTTGGTTCTTCGTTTATTGGATTGATAAAGGCTTTATATAATAGTCCGAAGGCTAGAGTTACTACTAATGGACAGATTTCAGAATCCTTTGATTTAACAAGGTCTACTAGACAAGGATGTCCATTGTCACCTCCTTTATTTGCTATAGTTATTGAACCTTTGGCACAGTTAATACGTCAAAATGAAAATGTTAAGGGTATGAGAGTTTTGAATGAGGAATATAAGATTAATTTATTTGCAGATGATGTTTCATTATACCTGGTAGACCCTGATATTTCTTTACCAGCAATTCAAGAATCTTTAGAAAATTATGGTCAATTATCTGGTTATAAGGTAAATTGGGCTAAAAGTTAAATTGTCAATTTGTAAAGATGATTATTCGATTTATAAAAATATTACGAAATTGAAGTGGACAAAACAAATTAAATATTTGGGAATTAATGTCAATACAGAATATCAAGATCAACATTCAATTAATTACCTTCCTTTAATAAAAAAGATTAAACTAGATTTGATTAGGTGGAAGGACTTACCTTTAGGTTTATTGGGGAGGATTAATACTATAAAAATGATTATTTTTCCTCGGATGCAATATTTATTTCAATCAATTCCTTATTTTTTTTTTTTTTTATAAAGTTTTTTTTTAAGGATTTACATAAAGCAGTTAGAGAATTTTTATGGAAGGGAAAATTTCCGAGGGTAGCAATGAAAAAGTTGATGTGGGACTTTCAATTTGGAGGCTTGAGATTACCCAATTTTCAATATTATGAGGCAGCTCAATTTAAATTTCTTAGTGCATTAATGAATATGGAGGATCCGCCCAGTTGGGCAAAGATAGAACTGGCAGTTATTTTAGAAAAATCTCCACATGAATTTTTGTTTCGATGGAATAAAAATTTGTTACGAACTTATGATGTACCAATATTGAAACATTTATTGAATCTATGGATGAGTAAACTTGATAAAATGGGGCTTAAAAATAAATGGTCTGGGCGATTGCCATTATATAATAATCAACTTGTTCCTTTTACGGTCTCCAATATCACTTTGAAACAATGGGAAAGGAAAGGAATAAAAAACCTATCTGACTGTTTTTTTGAAGGACATTTATGTTCTTTTGAGGAATTACAAAAGAAATTTGGTATTAGTGGAAATTCTGTATTTGTGTACTATCAGTTAAGATCATTTGTAAAACAGATATGTGGTCGGCAAATGACTTTATTGCTCGAAACTAGCTTTGAGAAATATGTACTTTCAATACCAGAAAAGGGGTATATATCTGATTTGTATTGTATTTTACAAGAAAATGAAAATAAGAAAGATTGGGATAAAGATAAGTTGAAATGGGAAAAAGATTTAGGTTCTACAATAGCTGAAGAAGCTTGGATGGAAATTTGTCAAAACAGTATTCAGAAATTGATTAATGCTAGATTAGCGATGATTAATTATAATTTTATACTTCAATTATATTTAACACCAGAAAAATTTTAAAAATTTGGTCTTAGTAAGTCACTGTTGTTTTCGTTGTGATCAGACAGCTAGTACTTTTAAAAAAAAAAAATATAAACACACTGTCTGGTCCTGTGACCAATTGCAACAGTTTTGGAAAAGTATTCAATCTATATTTAATAGATTATATAATATTTGTGTTGTATTAGATCCTGATATATTTTTATTAGGGAATATGCAATCATTAATTGATTTGGGATGAAATCAGATTTCTTTTATCTATTTAGCTTTAGCAGTGGCCAAGAAATGTATAGCGTCTACTTGGAAAGATAGAAATATACTAACTTTGGATAGGTGGTATTTAGAGATGAAGTCTTGTTTAATTATGGAAAGGATATCTTTTTCAATTCAAGAGAAGATGTCTTTTTATAAGTTGAAGTTGACTCCATTTGTTAAGTATATGCAATTAAGTTTGATTTAAGTATGTTCTTAGATGTGATATTTTAGATCTGATAAATCTTTTTTTAAATTATTTTTATTTGTCATATTTTTCTTTTTCTTTGTGTGTTTTTTTAATACATAATATTGTTAATTTTACTAATTCTTCGCTCTTTATTTTGGGAAGGGGAAGGGTGGTTTTTTTATATATATATATATATATAGATTTTTTAGTTCTTGTACATGTTGGGGGGGGTTAGGTTGAATTAAGTTGTTATCAATGTTGTATTGTAATTATATTATTTTATTTTATATCCTTTCTTTAAATGTAATTTTTCTTTTTATTCCTGTGATAAAATCTTTAAATAAAGTTTAAAAAAAACAATGCAGTCTCATAGAGTTCCAGGTGCTGACAGATTTTCTAAGGAATTTTATAAAAAGTTTAATGATAAATTAGCTCTATTATTATTACTGTGTTGAATGAAGTACTGGAGTGAGGAGTTTTACCAACTACTTTAACCCAAGCATCGATAATTTTCCTCTTGAAGGATAAGTATCCAATGTCACATGGATCCTAAAGGGTATTAACTCTGCTCAGGCTCGGCTTCAAACAAGTCTAATCGGGGGCATTAGAGTAACCATGGGGTGGGTGATCACAATATGACATTCAAAAACTCACGGGGGGATGGGGTTGGTGGTACCTACCATGATGAACCTTCCCTGTGTACCACCACCATCACACTTCCCCTCCCTCTGATGTAACAGACAAATGCACTGCTTATATTGGTAGTGCTGAGGGTTGGGGGACACAATACCTCATTTGAGGGGAACAATGTCTCCGCTTGGCACTGGCCCTGCCTCTACTTAATGCTGATATCAAAGTGTTAGCTAAGGCCATAGCATCTCGATTAGAAGAAATGTTATCAAAGATCTTTTCCGAAGAGCAGAATGGTTTAATTAAACAGTGTCACTGGTCTTTTACATCCATATACTCTTCAAAAGTATTTTCTCTAAACACTCAGCAAAGTCTCCAGAAGTTATAATTTCAAGAGATGCTGAAAAAGCCTTTGATAGGGTAGAGTGGAAGTATCCTATTTTGCAGTATTAAAGAAATTTAGATTTGGTAACGTTTAGCTCCTGGATTCATCATCTATACAGTGCACTTCAAGCATCTGTTCACACAAACAATATTTACTCTGATTATTTTGCATTGGTATGTGGTATCCAACAAGGGTGTTCCCCCATCTCCTCTTATTTTTGCCACTGCAATCGAACCATTATTAATTATGTGACAATCTTCCCCTACCTTTAAAGCCATTGTCCAAAATGGATTGGAAAGGAGTTTCACTGTATGCTGTTGACTTGCTGCTGTTTGTACCAGACCCGCAGAGAAGCTCTCCCTCCATCCTATCCATTCTGGAGGAGTTCAGCTCATTTTCAGGTTATAAATGGAATCTTCAAAAGAATGAATGTTATCCCGTCAACAGAGCATTTTTGCAACTTAACCCATCGGACCTGCCTTTTCAGTTTAGTCAATCAGGTTTCAAGCACATTGGAGTAAACATCACACACATTTTCCAATCTCCTTTTAAAAAAAAAATTACTTCTCTTATAGACCAGGTAAAATCAGATTTTCAGAGATGGAGCAATTTTGCCCTTGTCACTAATGGACAGAATAAATATAGTTAAAATGAATATACTACCAAGATTTCTTTACTTGTTTCAAACTATTTATTCCAAAATATTTTTTTTCCACCTCTGGATAAAGCAATTTCCTTTGCATTTGGAACAGGAAATCTCCAAGGGTTCAAAACATGAAAAACAACTGTAAGGTTAGTGGAGGACTCGCTCTTCCCAATTTCCATTTCTACTACTGATCAGCACATATATGTAAGCTAAATTACTGGGTTCCTTCCCCTGAGCTCTCTTGGTGTAAAATGGAAGTGTCATTTTGTAAATAGTCTTCATTAGGTGCCATGGTATTTTCTTCATTGCCCACAAAATCCTACAACCACACCTACAATCCAGTGGTGCTCAATATAGTAAAAATTTGGTACCAGATTAGACATCATTTTAAGTGGGCAGTAGCTTCAGTTCACGGTCCCTTAAATAACAATTACTTCTTTTCACCTTCAGTCACAGATACATAAAAAAATATATATATAATGCAAATTTAAGGTATCAAATGTCTTCAAGATCTTTATGTGGACAGAGTGTTTAGAGGCTCAACCTCTCTGTCACACATATATGATTTACCTGCATCAGATAAGATGCAGATTATACATTTTATATTGAAGCCTTTCCCAAACTTCCCTTAGTTACTTGCCAAACAACCATGGTAAGATCTAATATCTTACCAGTAGCTAATCCAGCAGTTCAAAAATTTATAGCTCAATTCTGCCAATTATAAGTAATTCACTTTCTTAATTGGAATTGGAAATTGAGGAGTAACGGTGGAAGAGGCTATTGAGAGAATTTGTTTTACCACCTCGGGGGCTCTGGCAGAAATATTAAAAATGTTCTTAGCCACAGGTGAGGTGCTGGAGGGTAACTCTTGTTCCATTGTTTAAAAAAGGTTCCAAAGTAAACCAGGAAATTACAAGCCAGTGAGCCTGACATCAGTAGTAGGTAAAGGGCGTTCTGAGAGATTGGATATACAAACATTTGGATGGCCAAGGGCTGATTAAGGATAGTCAGCATGGCTTTGTGTGTGGTAGGTCATGCTTAACTAATATTAGAGTTTTTTGAGGTTACTAAGAATGTAGATGAAGGAAAGTCTGTGAATGTTGTCTACATGTAAGGCTTTTGACAAGGTCCCACATGGGAGGTTAGTTCAGAAGGTTCAGACATGAGGTATTCATGGAGAGGTTGTAAACTGGATTTGAAATTGGCTGAATAGGAGAAGATCTTGGCTTCTCAAACTAGAGGCCTGTGATTAGTGGTGTGCCTCAGGGATCAGTGCTGGGACCGTTGTTTGTTGTCTAAATCAATGATCTAGATGATAATGTGGGAAATTGAATCAGCAAGTTTGCTGATGACATCAAGATTGGAGGTGTTGAGGACAGCAAGGAAGGTTTTCAAAGCTTGCAGAGGGATCTGGTCCAACTGGAAAAATGGGCCAGAAAATGGTAGATGGAATTTAATGCAGAAAAGTGTGAGGTGCTGCATTTGGAAGGACAAACCAAGGTAGGACATACATAGTAAATAGTAGGGCAGTGAGGAGTGAGGAGGGACAAAGGGATCTAGGAATAGAGATACATAATTCCCTGACAGTCACATCAAAGGTAGACAGGGTTATGAAGAAAATGTTTGGTATCTTGGCCTTCATAACTCAAAATATTGAGTACAGGGGTTGGGATATTATGGTAAAGTTGTATAAGACATTGGTGAGGCCAAATTTGGAGTATTGTGTGCAGTTCTAGTTGTCAAATTACAGGAAGGATATCAGTAAGATCAAAAGAGTGCAGAGAAGATTTAAGAGGATGCTTCTGGGTCTTCAGGAGTTAATTTACAGGGAAAGGATTAAACAGGTGAGTGTTGGATATGACACCATTACGTGAACGTGATGACGGTGGGGAACTGATTTATACTGAACACTTCATAGTAATACTTGTAGTATGTAATTAGTAAAGCATTGAGTTAGTCTGCACTGACATTGTGGCTGCCTTTTATTTACAATGGGAGGCTTCAAACACAACTGTGGTGACGAGGACTGGGCCACAAAGAGCCGACTTTTTCCATCCATGTTCACATTAACAACAAACTGATATGGATGGAACTAGATAGAGGAGCAGTATTTCCCTAATGCCAGAATAAGGAAGGAGTGCCTGCTACCACACCCACCAATGCTTCCAACAGACGCCATCTTAAAAACTGTTACTGGAGAGAAAATGCAAGTTTTTGGAAAGTACAAGGATCAATCTAACCAGTTGCCCCTCTATATCATGGATACCAAGGGGCCAGCATTACTCGGTTGCGATTGGGTAAGCAACCTTCAGCTGGATTGGCAAGAAAGTCAGCCAAAAGAACAAAGAAAAGTGGGATAAACACCTGCAGCGAATCATGGACCCCGAACTGGCTCCAATTTTAAAATGTTACAGCACAGTATTCGAAAATGGTTTGGGAAAAATTCATGGAGTACGAGCAAAACTACATGCGAAAACCAATATAGAACCCAAATGCTTCAAACCCAGAGCCGTATCCTCCACAATAGAGGGGGAGAAAAATCAAATCGGAACTTAATAGACTGCAGAAAGAAAGGATTTTAGAAAAAATTCACTACGTATCTGCAGTGATTACAAAGCGACCATCAATCAAGCACTATGTGGTGATATGTAATTACACCACTAGGTCACCAGGGGTCATCCCAGTGATCTTGTATATAAAGCAGTCCAGAGCTACAGTCTAGCCTTCCAGGTTTGTCTTGCAGAGAGACAAAACCTCTTAGTGTACATATTAGTTTATTAAAGCTGTCTGATACTCGCACTGTTGGTGTGGTTATTGTCAATACACACTACAAATTCCAGAACCCCATTCCAAAGGGCAAAGAATCATTCCAAACATTAACTGCAGGACAAAAGTTCACTAAACTGGACCTGTCACAGGCCTACCAACAGGTGGAGGTAGACTACAGCTCCTGGAAATATGTAACCATAAACACACATTTGCCGTTCAGAATATCAGCACCAGCCATATTCCAAGCAATTATGGACAAGTTACTGCAAGGACTCAACGTAGACTGTTACTTAGGCAACATTATCATTACCGGTAGGGATGACACAGAGTATCTAACTACCCTAGATATCGTTCTGAATTGACGACAACAGTCAAATGTCCGACTACAAAAAGAAATGTGTGTTCATGGCACCATCGGTGACCTATTAAGGTTTCACCATCAATAAGGAAGGGGTACAAATGGACAAAAAAGGGACAGAAGCTGTACAGTATACTCCCTACTTGACTAACAAAACAGAACTACAATCATTCGCCAACACACTCCAATCATGTCTATGTTATGTAATCCCCTGAATTAACTACTTAAGAATAAGAAATAGTACAGGAACACAGAAATCAAACAAACTGTCGATGAACTAAAAACAATTTTAGCTAGCAATAGCCATGTCTTAATTCATTACAATTAGGTCAAAGAACTAACACTGGCAATAGACGCGTTGCCCATGGGATTGGGAGCCGTACTGCCACAGAAAACTGAAAAGGGAGAACAACCCATGGTATACGCCTCCCGTTCACGAACTGCTTCTGAGTGGAACGATGCTCAATTAGAAAGAAAAGGACTAGCCTTCGTCTTCAGAGTAAAGAGATTTCACCAATATCTGTACGGACGGAAGTTTACATTGCTGACAGACAACAAACCACTGAGTCTAATATTGGGATCTAAAAAAAGGAATAGCAATGGTGGCGGCAGCCTGAATTCAAAGGTGGGCAATGTTATTGGCAGCATATGATTTTGATTTAAAACACAATCCAGCGCTATAGAATAACCACGTAGATGCCCTCTCTCGCTTACCACTCCCAGATACAGAGCAGAAATGAAACAATTGTAAAATGGACATCAGAAACCACAGAAATGAATCAATGCCAACTGAATCAACTTCCGATAACAGCAAAGGGTATCAGTAAGGAAACCCAGAAAGATACAATACTGTCCAGAGTATTCTACTTCACAAACAATGGCTGGCCACTGACCAGGAAATGTCAGAGGAAATGACACCCCCTATTACACCAGACATGGCGAACCATCAATTGAAGAAGGATGCCTACTATTTGAAACCCAGACCATCATTCCCAAGATGTCCTGGCTGAACTACACAATAACCACCCAGGGATAGTGCGCATGGAAGCACTAGCCAGGATGCACGTCTGGTAGCCTTCCATAGGGGAAGCTATCGAGCACACAGTTAAGAGGTGCAGTACATGCCAGGAGGCACCATCCAAAGCACCTCTGGCTGAAACAAGCCCATGGAAATGGCCATCACAACTATGGCATCAGATCCGCATAAACTTTGCGGGGCCATTCATATGAAAGAACTTTCAGACAGCAGTTGACGCACACTCGGCGTGGTCAATTGTCATCGGCGTGGTCAATTGTCATCGGCGTGGTCAATTGTCATCGGCGTGGTCAATTGTCATCGGCGTGGTCAATTGTCATCGGCGTGGTCAATTGTCATCGGCGTGGTCAATTGTCATCGGCGTGGTCAATTGTCATCGGCGTGGTCAATTGTCATCGGCGTGGTCAATTGTCATCGGCGTGGTCAATTGTCATCGGCGTGGTCAATTGTCATCGGCGTGGTCAATTGTCATCGGCGTGGTCAATTGTCATCGGCGTGGTCAATTGTCATCGGCGTGGTCAATTGTCATCGGCGTGGTCAATTGTCATCGGCGTGGTCAATTGTCATCGGCGTGGTCAATTGTCATCGGCGTGGTCAATTGTCATCGGCGTGGTCAATTGTCATCGGCGTGGTCAATTGTCATCGGCGTGGTCAATTGTCATCGGCGTGGTCAATTGTCATCGGCGTGGTCAGACCATTGAAAAACTTAGAAATTTTCACATCATATGGATTACCCATTAGACTCATCTCCGACAACAGCCCACAATTGGTATCAGCAGAATTTAAAGCTTTCGTGCGCAACAATAACATTCCGAATATACGGTCTGAGCCAGACCATCCCAGTACAAATGGAGAAGCAGAACGTTTCATACAAACTTTGAAGAAAGCCATGAAAATGAGACAAAATTCAGGCTCGTCATTGCCCCGTAAAAATCGCCGATTTCCTGCTGAATTACCGGACCACACCACGCTCAACCACCAAAAGAACACCAGCAGAGCTGATGTTCAGGAGAAATCTAAGGACCAGACTGCCAGTAATACGTCCAAATATCAGCCTCAGACAGCTTTCGCTAAGTGACCCAAGACGGATTGAAGTGTTGGTGCAAGACTATAGCATCCACAAAGCTCCATGGGTGCGGGGAGTAGTCCTCAAAAAAACTCAGCCCTGGGGACATGAAATGGAAAAGACACATCGACCAACTAAGACAACGCAATGACACCCGAAGCTGGATAGGACGGTGTGTTCAGTGAGGAGCCGACCCGACTACCAGTACAAATGTCTCCACCACACGTCGACGGGCACGGAGAAGGGCCGAGACCACCAATCGAGGGCAGATGAAACCAGAGACCAAGTGAGCAGCCTGTTGGATCTTCACACCCTAACTCCTAAAAGACCGCCAAGATCATCTTCACTGCCCAGTTATATCCTGACCGATGAATTGGAACAGATCATGCCTAGATCTCTTTTACAACAACAAAGTGCCCTGACCGATACCATCCCTCTCTGTAGATCCAAATGAACCACACACCCACCGGAACATTTCAAAGACTATATATGCTGGGTGGGGGAGGGGAAAGAGTGTTGGATATGACACCATTATGTGAACTTGATGACGTGGGAAACTGATTTATACTGAATGCTTCGTAGTAATGTTTGTAGTCTTCTTCTTTGGCTTGGCTTCGCGGACGAAGATTTATGGAGGGGGGCTTGTAGTATGTAATTAGTAAAGCATCAAGATAATCTCCACTGACATTGTGGCTGTCTTTTATTTAGAATGGGAGGCCTCAAACACAGCAGTTAGGACTTTATTCCTTAGAGCGAAGAAGAATGAGGGGAGATTTGATAGAGGTTTACAAAATTATGAGGGGTTTAGACAGAGTAAATGCGAGTAGTCTCTTTCCACTTAGATTAGGTGAATTAAATACAAGAGGACATGGTTTTAGGGTGAAAGGGGAAAAGGTTTATGGTGAAGAGTAGAAGGAACTTTTTCACCCAGAGAGTGATGGGAGTGTCGAACAAGCTGCCATCTGGTTTGGTAAATGCAGGCTCACTCTTAAGAATAAATTGGATAGTTATGTGGAATTATGGGACAGGTCTGGAGGGTTATGGAATGGGAGCAGGTCAGTGGGACCAGCAGATGTTTCAGCACAGACTAGAAAGGCCAAATGGCCTGTTTTCTGTGCTGTAGTGTTCTATGGTTCCAACTGGGAATCCTGTCCAGTTGTTGCACTATGCAGGGAACAGAGACATAGCTTCTCAACTTTAAACCACAAATAGTACTGCACAGCCAATGTATGACCTTTCTTCAAGAAGGCAGAGAATAGTTAATAGAAAACTATTTATACCAGGAAATAAGAAAAGAAAAGCCAATTGAACTGTAGATCGAAAGACTGACAATTCTTGGAAAATTGACGTTAGAAATGAAACTGTTTCTTTAATTGCAATGCCAAATTTGCCTAATATTTTCATTGTACTGGCAGTACAATGAAATAGTAGCTTGCAATAGTAAAAAGTTTCTTGACTCTCTCAATGTGACAATAGTGTTTTTTTACCAATTGTCAAAATATCTGAGAAAATATCGTAAAACACACAAATTGCCTTCTACTGGGAATAGTTTTCATAAATTCAAAAATATCTAGTGATGGGCATCCAGTTCCCTTTTGGGTGTACCACACTGCCAGTATTAAAAGAGAGAACTCATCAGATTTTATGAAGTCGATTCTTTTAAATCAGTAGAATACAACGCACTATGGAAAGAGTCACAAAGTGAACAGGCTGTGAATGGAACTGGCAATGCAGACATTTACTGTTGAAGGCAAAGGTGCCAGGCAATGAAAAGGCAGCAGCAATTTAGCTAGCTGTTGCCTCAAGGCTATAGTGACTGAGATTCAATCCTACCCATTGGCGCTATCTGTGTGGCGTTTGCATGTTTTCCCTGTGACCGTATTGCTTTTCTCTGGGTGCTCTGGTTTCCTCCACGTTCTAAAATGGTCTGGTAGCTTAAATGGCAATGGTAAATTGCTCCGTATAATGATGACTGGTAGAATCTAGTAGGAGTTGACTGCAATGTGGGAAGTGTTGGGTATAAGCCCGCCCTCCGCTGGACATGATGACGCCCACATCATGATTTCGCCCTTCCATAAACATAACCCTGTGTCTCAGTAGCCATATTAGTCTAATAGAAGGATGAGAAAGCATCACGTTTCAAAGTTTTAATTGTGTGAGTGCTTACACAACAGTGGCAACGAGAAATGAAACGAACCCTAAACATACTCCATGCTCCAACCGTGAGAAGGAAAACAGCAGAAGATAGAAAACGAAGACCTAACAACCCCAACAAGTTCCCGCCAAAACATTAAGATGAGAGCATGCCAAGATGGCAGAGGGAAAGTTCAGGGAATTCAACGAAGTAGAAGAAAGTTGGGATAACTACGTAGAATGGTTTAACCACTACTGCGTAGCCTACAATATTATGGAAGGTCCGGTAAACCGCAAGTGTGCCTTCTTCTTCAGTACAAGGGTCAGCAAAACATTCGACCTCCTTAAGACTTTGCTGTCCCTGGAGGATCCAGGGATGTATTATATGCACAGCTCCAAGCCCCAAACCACCAATTATGGCAGAAAGGCAACAATTCTATGAAAGGAGACCAGGACCAGGGGAAAGAGTAAGTGAATATCTGGCGTCGTTGCACAGACTGGAGGAGCACTGTTATTTTGAGCAGTTTCAAAATCAGACGCTGTGAGACAGAGTAGTGATGAGGCTGGCAAATCGCCAACCAAGGCAAAAAATTATTAGCGATTGATGTAGACATTATATTACAGATTGCGTACAGGGCAGCCTGTAGCTCTGAAATGGCAGTTAAAAACCTGGATGTGGGTCAACCAGACCTACTGGTTAGGAGGTCTTCCCACCAACAAGGCTTCCATTGTGGGAAATATCGACCAGAAAACTGTTTCTTCAAAAATTCTAAATGCAACCATTGCAAAACTGAAGAGCGTATCAAAGCTAAATGTCCGCTTCTAAAGCACAGGTGGCCTGCAAATAAAAGTCTAAACAATTGCTGGGGGAGGGAGGGGGAGGGGGAGGGGGAGAGAGGGGGAGGGGGAGGGGGGGAGGGAGGGGGAGGGAGGGGGAGGGAGGGGGAGGGAGGGGGAGGGAGGGGGAGGGAGGGGGAGGGAGGGGGAGGGAGGGGGAGGGAGGGGGAGGGAGGGGGAGGGAGGGGGAGGGAGGGGGAGGGAGGGGGAGGGAGGGGGAGGGAGGGGGAGGGAGGGGGAGGGAGGGGGAGGGAGGGGGAGGGAGGGGGAGGGAGGGGGAGGGAGGGGGAGGGAGGGGGAGGGAGGGGGAGGGAGGGAGGGAGGGAGAGGGAGGGAGAGGGAGGGAGAGGGAGGGAGAGGGAGGGAGAGGGAGGGAGAGGGAGGGAGAGGGAGGGAGAGGGAGGGAGAGGGAGGGAGAGGGAGGGAGAGAGAGAGAGAGGGAGAGAGAGAGAACCCAGCAACAATGATGATTACAGCCCAACGGCTGACCTTCAACCTACTGAAATTTCAGCTCCTGAGATATTACACATCTGAGGAATAAATGGAGAAAACACAGCAATCTTTATACAGCTAAAAATAAATTATCACCTCCTGAAGATGGAGTTAGACTCAGGGACTGAGGTGTCCCTAATGCCATTACATGTAAAGGAACGCTTGCTACCACATCTCCTGGTAAAAACAACTGAAATAATTCTGAGACAGAATCAAAGTGTTTGGAAAATGTACAATCCAAGTATAATGCAAAGAACTGTGATAGTACAGATCTATCACCAATGTATAGAGTGTATATAGTTACAGTATCTAGACTGTGCTTACAGCGATTGGCTGAGAGCTTAGCCATGCCTACTGTCTGGGCCTTAAAGGGTTGTGTCCCTAGCCAGGTCGGATCATTCCGGACTGGTCGGCCACCTGTGAAGAGCTCCTGTCTTTTGCTAATAAAAGCCTTGGTTTGGATCAATAAGTCTTTGATTCTTTCGACGAGCTCTACAAGAACAGCAACCAAAAACACTGTCTACATCATAGATACCCAGGGACCAGCACTTTTCGGAAGAAACTGGCAACAACACATTCCCCTTGACTGGCTGGAAATAGGTTTAATACTAAATGTAAACCACACAGACACCTCCCAGCCAGAACTTGACCAAATCCTCAACAACCATGCAGTGGTTTTCCAACAAGAATTGGGGAAAATCAGCGGTGTTCAAGCCAAACTGCAATTAAAAGATAATGCAGAACAAAAATTCTTCAAAGCCAGAACAGTCCCATTTGCTATGAAAGGAAAAATTGAGGCTGAATTAAACAGACTAAAACACGAAGGCATATTAGAACCAATACAATACAGTGATTGGGCAGTGCCATCGTCCCCATATGAAATCAAACGGTGAGATTCGCATTTTTGGCGATTACCAAGTCACTATCAATCCATCACTCAAAATACCCGAACACCCAATGCCCAAGGAAGAAGAATTGTTCCAAGCACTAAACGGAGGGGAAAAATTCACAAAACTAGATTTGTCACAAACATATCAACAGATAGAATTGGACAATAAATCAAGGGAATATGTGACAATCAATCCCCATTGGGGACTATTCACCTACACACCTGCCTTACGGAGATTCAGCAACACCTGTGATATTTCAAGTAATAATGGACAAATTATTACATGGAGTCTCAGTTGGGGGATACCTAGATGATGTCATCATCACCAGCCAAAACAACAGTGAACACTTACAAAACCTTGAAAATGTTTTAACCAGACCACAACAAGCTAATGTACGATTACAAAAGGACAAATGTGTCTTCATGCGCCCCTCAGTAACCTATTTTGGGTTTATAATCGAACACGAGGGATGCAAATTAATCCAGCAGGAACAGAAGCCGATCGCAAGGCCCCATACCCAACCAACAAATCAGAATTACAGCCCTTCCTAGGACTTGTTAATTACTACCAAAAACATATCCCTATTATGTCTACACTATGCAGCCTGCTGAACCAATTACTCAAGAAAGATCAAACATGATATTGGAACACAGAAACCAAAAACACAGTCGATCAACTAAAGGAAATACTAACGTCAACAAATCAAGTGCTGATCCACTATGACCCTGGTAAAGAAGTTACACCAGCCATGGATGCTTCACCAGTGGGACTAGGAGAGGTACTTTTCCAAATCACAGAAAAAGGTGGGCAACCTGAAGTGTATGCTTCGCGAACATTAACCACAAGTGAATGCAATTACACCCAACTAGAAAAAGGACTGGCAAGAATTTTTGATGTAAAAAAAAAATTCCACCAATATCTTTATGGAAGAAAATTCACCCTGATCACAGACAACAAACCTCTTAGTTTAATTCTGAGGCCACACAAAGGAATTAGCTGTGGCCAGAATTCAAAGATGGGCCATGCTACTAGTGGCATATAGCTATGATACAAAACATAAACCAGGAACCAGGAACAACAAGAAGAAATTATTAAATGGAGAGCAGAGGCAGCACTCATCAACCAAGACAACTTCAACAACTGCCCTTTGCAGCCCAGATGATGAGAAAGGAAACCTGAAAAGAGGCAACTTTAAGCAAAATCCTATACTTCACCCTTAATGGGTGGACAGAATCTGAAGTCATTCCGCAAGATCTAAAACTTTACCACACATGCTGCCATGAATCATCAGTCGAAGAAGAATGTTTACTATGGGGTACCCGTACAATTATTCCAGCCAAATAGCAAACTAACATGTTATCAGAACTGCACTACAACCATCCGGGAATGGTACGAATGAAGGCACTGGCCCAGATGCATGTCTAGTGGCCCTCCATAGACAGAGACATTGAAACAACAGTAAGAAAATGCAAAGTATGTCAGCCAATGCAGTCAAAATTTCCGCAAGACGAAGCCAACCCATGGAGATGGGCTTCCAAACCCTGGCATCTGATTCATGTAGACTTTGCTGGACCATTCATGGGTGAAACTTTCCTAATAGCTGTGGACGCACGCTCCAAATGGCCAGTAGTTCACAGCTGAAAAACACCAAAGCAGATCCAATGATTGACTGTCTATCTTTACCACTTATAGATTTCCTCATGAATTAGTTATGGACAATGGGCCTCAATTTACATTAGAACATTTAAAAAAACTTTATGCGCAACAACAATTTCAGACATATTTTGTCTGCACCCTATCACCAAGTACTAATGGAGAGGCAGAACATTTTGTACAAACATTCAAAAAATGCTTTTAAACACCTCCTGGACACACAAAATTGCAGATTTCCTATTGTGGTACAGAAACATCACATTCTACCACAAAATGCACCCCAGGCTGTCCACAGTTCATTCAGATCTTGGTCTCCGATTGCAAAAAAACAGCATTGCCACAGACCTCGCCTAGAATTTTGGAAGTGAGCGAGAGAGTTCTGGTACAGGGTTATAGACAATATAAAGACCTATGGGTGGTAGGAGTAATCTTACAAAAATTGAGCTCCTGTTCATATTCTGTTCTCATGGGGGACATATTGTGGAAGCAACACATTGACCAATTCCGGTCATTGACTGACACTAAGGTCTATGAACTGAAGGAGGTGGAACCAGACCTGCCGTGGCCTTCCCTGGCCGAGTGAGGGGGGGGGTAGCAGATACTGTCGCGGAGTTCAGAAACTGAGACATGCAACCAGGAGGGCAGCAAAGATGGGCAGTTGCTGCGAAGGTGGGTGGTCAGCGCCGACTATCTACAGGATCCGAGCAAACACTGGAACTGCAAACCGTGCTGAGGCGATCCAAAAGAGAAAGAAAATCACCTGAATGCTTTAAGGACTATGTGCCCTGATTATTATTAAATACTTTCCCTTTTATAATTACTCATGAGATGTATTCCAATTTTCACTTGTAGTCCTGGGCCCGATGTAATCTTATTAGTTTGAAGGGGCACAGTCAGCATTTACCACACAGGGGGTGGGGAAGATTGTTGGTTATAAGCCCGATCTCGGCTGGACATCATAATGCCCACGTCATGATGTCATCCTTCCACATATATATACAAAACCCTGTGTGTCAGTAGCCATGTTAGTCTAATAGAAGTAAAGGATAAGAAAGCATCACGACTCCGATCTTAATTGTGTGAGTACATACACAACAGTAAGTATAAAATTGGATAAGCATAGGATTAATGTAAATAGGTGATTGATTGGCTGAAGAATCCACACTAAATGACTCCATGAGAGACAAATAGCTCCAACAACTCTCAATAATCAATCAGGAAAAAGCAGCTATGTTTGATTGGCAGATCATCAGGTGTCCTAAATATTTATTCCTTCCTCCACTGGTGCACAATAGTTGCAGTGTGCTCCATATTAAAAATGCACAGCAGTTAATTACCTCGTTACTTGAACAAGACAAGGGAAGTAGCCACCTAAAAGCTCCCTCTAAGTTGCAGGCCAACCTGATTTGCTATTTCTTCTTCATTACTGGAACTAGACCAGTAGTTTTCAAACTATTTCTTTTCATTCACATACCACGTTAAGTAATCCCTATGCCATAGATGCTCTGTGATTAGAAAGGGATTACTTAGGGTGGTATGTGAGTGAAAAGAAAAAGTTTGAAAACTACTGTTTTAATTGTACCTAATTGACTTGTTATGTACATGGTTTCATAACTCCAAGGGAAATGGACCAATGACAATTTTTCCTCAAGCAAAATATTTCAGTAATAATTGAGTCAAGAGCAGTGATTCTCAACCTTTTTTCCCCCACACACATACCACCTTAAGCAATTTTTTTTACTAATCACAGAGCACTGATGGCAAAGGGATTACTTAAAGTGGCATGTGTGTGGAAAGAAAAAAGTTTGAAAACCACTGATCTAGACATTGGAACAGCCCTGTAGCACAACTTTCAGCTGAAGCCCTTTGGTCATTTAAGATGCTAGCTCACTGCCACACTTTGAAGAGCAATCAAGGATGGAATAAAAATATGGGCAATGTGTCCAGATCCTGAAAAATAAATAAAAATTGCCCCTGAAATGAGGCACAAGATATGGTCAACTATCTCAGTTCTTCTGAGGTCCCATTTAGGTTGGACTGTATAAGCACAGTAGATTTCTTACCACAAAGAACAGGAGCGAACTGAAGGATTTTTAAACAATCTTGTAGTTATGTTTAACGTGTAGCAGCCTGCGCACGAAGATGTAGAGTGGCTCACAAAATTCCCGACAAACATGATGACCATGTGGACATATGGGTGACACTGGCCATTGTCCCAGGTGACCTCCTGCATGGCAAGAAGATGGGGAACTATGGTGGGAACACTGGCCAATCACAGGCTGGCGCTCCGACGATGTGGGCCCTGACGTCAGTGTCTGGGGCCCATATAAGCGTGATGGCCAGTGCAATAAACCAGTCTCAATTCAGAGGCTTTGCTATGCATGTAGTTCTTTTCCACACTTGCATAATATGAACGCTACATTGGTGGCCCTGACAGGTCCAACCAGCCATTGGACCTGAAGATGACGGATCATAGAGCCAGTGACTATCCACGCTGTCTCACTCAGGGTCCCAACATTTTAGGTGTGGCAGCCACATGTGTGGTTTGAGCAGGCAGAGGCTCAGTTCCAGCTTCAATACATCGCTACCGATGACATCTGCTAGTTCTATGTCATGAGCACTCTTCATCAAGATATAATGGCAAGGGTCATAGACTTCCTATGGCGGCCTCCGGATCAACGCAAATATGTGGCCCTCAAAGTGCTGTTAACCTGTAATTTCAGGTTTTTACACCACAAGCGTGCCGCCCGATTGCTGCAGATGGACGGACTGGGGGATGGATTGGGGGACAGGGCCCTGTCCGCCCTAATGAGTGAGATTGCTCATGTTAACCAAGGGCCACAAGCCTTGCCTGCTCTTTGAGCAGATCTTTCTGGAGCAGCTGACCAAGGATATCCAATTCTCGCTCATGGACGAGGACTTCAGCGACCCTCAGAGGGTTACTGTCCGGGCAGACATTCTCTGGAGAGCAAAGGAGGTCACCAGTGTCGTCATAGACTACATCAGCAAGCCCCATGAACAGCTGACTGCGAGACCAAGACCAACAGAGAGGCAAGTTAATACTCCAGGACAGTTCTGCTACTATTATCAGCAATGGGGTGCGGAAGCCTGTCGATGCTGCCCAACCTGCGAGTTTCTGGGAAACACCCTGGCCAACCATTGTTGATAGCTGCAGTTGGCCAAGCCTCGACACCCGCAACAGCAAGCAGGGCCCAGCACTGAGGGCAGCCAACAGCATTCGGACTTTTAGTACCTGCACCATTCCCCTTCTGTTCGGCAACAGCTGCTTTACACGGACCTTCACCCTCGCAGCAATGGCGCAACCGCTCCTGGGGGACAACTTCTTTCGTACCTACTACTGCTTGTCAAGGTCAATGTACAATGCTTGGTGCATGCTAGAACTTTTCAGATTCTGCCTCTGGGGGAAGCCAAGCTACCTGGCCTTGACCTGGACTCTATAATGCTTTCAGACAATGCCAAAGCATGGGGTAAGGCACCACAATCTGACTTGGGCCACGTCAGGATATGCCAACTCCCTCCCAAAAAGCTTCCCCTAGAGAAGGAAGAGCTTAAGACAATGGAGGAGCTGGGGATTGTGCGGCGCTCTACGGCGCTCTAACAGTCCCTGGGCCTCCCCCCTCCATGGTGCCCAAAGCAGTGGTGGGGGGAGGGGTTGGAGGCCATGTTGCCACTAACATTGCCTCATTGAGGCCACCATACCCAACAGAATGCCAAAGACACCCTGGCTGATGCCAGTCTCCTGGTCCACCCAAGACTAGAGGCACCTACCACCCTGACAGTCGACGCCTCCAGCACAGCTGCGCGGGGCATGCTGGAACAGTTCATTTAAGGCCAGTGGCAGCCCCTGGCATTTTTCAGCAGGCACCTCCAACCCACCCCACCCCACTCCCCACCAGAGCTCAAATACAGTGCTTTCAACCGAGAACTATTGGCACTGTACCTGGCAGTGAGACATTTCCATTACCTTTTGGAAGGCTGACAATTCAAGATCTTCACTGATCAGAAGCCACTGACCTTCGCCTTCTATAGATATTAGACCAGTGGTTGGCCGAAAACAGAGTCACTTGTCCTACATGTCCGAATTTATCACACATACAGCACATCGCGAGGAAAAGCAAAGTGGTAGCCAACGTTCTGTCACGACCTGCAATCGGGTCGGTCCACACCCTGTCTCAGGGAGTTGAATATGTGATCCTTGCCAAAGTGCAGCACCAGGACCTTGAGATCCCCATGTATAGGACAGCCATCTTTTGGTGGAAGACATCCCCGTCGACACAGGTAACCTGACACTGCTGTGCAACATCTCTATCAGCAGCTCTCACTCCATTGTTCCAGCTGCATGCAGTCACCAGGTTTTTGATGCTATCCACAACCTGGCACATCCCGCGATCCAAGCCAGACAAGATTGTGGCTAGCAGGTTTGTCTAGCATGGCCTCCATAAGCAGATCAGCCAGTGGTTCAAAACCTGCACAATCTGCCAGTCCTCTAAAGTGCCGATCTACACAAGGGTGCCCACACAGACATTTGAACCAGCATGGTGCAGGTACAGCCATGTGGGGTCGTTACCCATGGGGTGAGATACCTCTTGACTATGGTTGACTGCTCTATGAGGTGCCCTGAGGTGGTCCCACTGGCTGTTACCACCACAGAAACCTGCACCAAGGCATTCATCAACACATGGGTGTCCAGATTCAGGGTCCCAGAGCACCTAACCAACAGGGGAGCATAATTTACCTCTCTGGCTAACTTCCTGGGGACACAGCTCCACCTCATCATGGTGTATTATCCTCAGGCCAATGGATTGGTGGAGTGGTTTCACAGGCACCTCAAGGCAGCCTTGATGGCCCAGGTCAAGGGTCCCAACTGGGTGGACAAACTGCCTTGGGTACTGCTGGGGATTCATACTGCGCCGAAAGAGGACTTCAATACCTCGGTGGCCAAGATGGTCTATGGTGCACCTTAATCATTCCCAGGGAATTCCTGGCACCTGATAAACACCCAGAAGATCCCACGGCAACCCTCGAGAAATTGCGGCAAAAACTGGGGTCCCTGGTCCTGCAGCAACCCCCACCACATGGCCAGCCCAAACATAACATCCCCAGGGACTTAAAGATGTCAACACATCTTTGTGAGAAGGGGTGCACACCATCTGCCCCTACAACAACCCTACAAAGGGCCCTACAGGGTCATCAGGGACAATGGTTCCATCTTTGTCCTCGACATCAACGGTAAGGAGGAGACTTTTACCATTGACTGCCTGAAATCAGCATATCTGAACTGTAACGTGCCAATCTCCACACCTCCGCCTTGATGCAGGGACAGACCACCTAAGTTAACAGACAAAGGCCCAATCGCTGGCTCTGGGTGGGGGAGGCCCACAAAATGGCCAACGAACACCAAAATGGTGACACCGGCTGTTGTCCCAGGTGACCTCCCACACAGTGGGAAGATGGGGAACCATGGCGGGAGGTCACCTGGGACGATGGCTGGTGTCACCAATCCCAGGCCGGCGCTCTGATGATGTGGTGCCCGGACGTCAGCACCTGGGGCCCATATAAGTGTGACGGCCAGTGCAATAAACCAGTCTCGATTCTAAGGCTTTGGTGCATGTGTCATGCAGGCCATGATGGAGAGTTATTACTGCAACAGCAGACTTAAAGAATTATTTTATCTCCTAAGGAAATACTGAACTTGTGTACTTGCATAGTTATACAATGGAATCTTGCTACAGGAGTTCAATTCACTGTACGAAAGGGCATAGTTATTGTAGAGGGACTCAGCTGAGAAAACACTAACTTCTATTAAGGAGTGACAGTTTGAAGAAGCAATAGTTTATATGTATAACACAGGCTGTTTTACAAATGTTGTTTTACACTGATAGAGGTAGGTGCCTGGAACAGGTGACAGAAGTAGTGGTGGAACAGATCCAATTGTGGCATTGAAGAGGCTCCTGGATAGATATATGTACAGTATGTGCAGCGAATAGAGGGATAGATGTTACTTGCAAGCAGAGGGTTTTAGTTTATTATAGGCATCATGTTCCCCTCAGATAAGTGGGCCGAAGGGCCTTTATTTTATTTATTTTCAAACACGGTAGAAGCCATTTCTGGCCCATGAAATCTGCGCTGCCTAATTAAACCCAACTAACCTACAACCCCGCAGGTTTTGGAAAGTGGGAGGAAACCGAAGCACCTGGGGAAAACCCTCACAAGTCACAGGGCAAATGTACAAACTCCTTACAGGCAGTGCTGGTTTTGAACATGGGTCACTGGCGCTGTAATAGCTTTGCACTAACTGCTGTGTAAACTGCTGCTCTAACTGTGCTCGTTCTCGTGCTGCAATGTTCTATGTTTTATGACACACATCCTATGCAGTCTCAAAGGCAAACACTAATGAAAACAGGTGAATAAATGGTATCAAATAGTAATTAGTATCTTGCATAGGGTTTGAGGCAAAGCAGTCATTAATAAGTAAAGAACTCTGTATACAATCAAAAAGTTAGTTAGCATCTGTGGAGAGAGAAATTGTATTTGTTTCTTTTGTCCGTGATTGTTTATTATTAGTTAGGAATGCCAGAATAACTTTAAATTGAAATTAAATATGCTGGTATCGATCTCATTTTTGCATTTCCTTCACACCTTATCTGACCAGCATGGAGAACTTTGCCACAGTTTGTACATATTTTTCAGTGCTAGAACATAGCAAGTGAACTCGATCCAGAATCTTAGCTCTGAATGAGCTCAGTGAATCTCTCATGGTTTCCTTTAGCAATGTTTATGAATTACAGATGTGACATGCTGAAGAAGTGAGTGTAAGATTCTATTTAACATTTTGAATAATAACGGGAAGATAAACACACAAGTTTCCTGGATGCCCATCATTTCCCTTCAAGTTGCATACAACCAGTACATTTTAAATTTTAAATAAATTTTAAAAATAAAATTCAAAATCTCAAATAATTACCGTAAATATGCAAAAACTTTTATACCAAAATTCGAGCTCAAAGTAGGGAGTTGCATTATACATGGGGTTATTATTTTAACTATTTTTTCTGCCAGGTTTAACGATCAGTAAGACTATCAGCAACTACTTATATTGACAGCAGCGCGACTAGGTTGGCCGGGCAGGGGGGGGCGGGGGGAGGGGAGTGAAGAGAGATGGCAGTGCGACTGGAAGGGATGGATATGGCAGTACAATTTGGATGGGCTTAAATCTGGGCAGTGCAGTAATGGTGGCCACCATTCGCAACAACCTGTCAAAGTGTCAATTCCATGATGATTTTGGGCTAATAAAAAGAGGGGTCATATTATACACGGGAGTAAAATTTTTCTTTTTCCTCTTCAGAAATGGGGGAGGGGTCGCATTATACATGCATATTTACGGTATGTTTATTGAATGGAATAAAGTCTTATTCATGAATGCTAAAGCCAAAAAGGAGCCATTTGATTAAGGTCAATCAATCTGGCCAACATTCAAGAATTACAGATGTTTTGTAACTATGTAGACTATTGTATGGACATCTTTCCTTTGGAGAGCTGATATAGTCAATACAGGGTTCAATGCAGATTGGTTGATTTAACAGATAAAGAATCACTTACTTTTTAAAAAAAATCTTTATTTAAAACTTTTTAAAATATGAAAACATTACATAAAAAGAAAAACAATAAACAAATCAGCAAACAACCCCCCCTCCCCCAGCCCCACAAGGGGAGCCAAAAAAAATTAGAAATTTTAAAACAATACAACATTTTATGAAGTTTCTAAACCCATACACTCCAAATAAGGCAACCACATTTTAACAAAAAAAGAATAATTATCATATAAATTATGTTATTTTTCCATATAAATACAAGATCTCAATTCATTATGCCAACAAACTATATTAAACTCTACATTATCTTTCCAAGTGACTGCTACACATTTCTGTGCCACTGATAACGCTAAACGAACAAAAGCTATCTGAAACCTATCCAACCACAAACCAGTCAAAGAAACCATATGACCCAACAAAAAAATCTGTGTCTAATGGTAATTTAATTTTAATAATTTCTCTAAAAATACCCTCACTTTTTCCCCCAAAGCGGTCATACCTTATCACAAGACCAAACTACATGAAGTTCCAATATTCAACCCACATCTGAAACACATCCAAATTACTAAATCCATAATTTTTCAATTTCTCAGGGGTCAAATACAGCTGATGCAAAAAATTAAAATTAACCAAACCATACCTTATCCCTTTTAGTTTTAGTCAATTTAGATACCCCTTCATGACACAACCCCCAAATCCTTCTGAGGTATATCACAAGTTAAATCACTTTCCCATTTATTTCTAGATTTTTCCAAATTTGGTTTATCTGTACTCTCTTGTAACAACCTATACATATCTGAAATAAAACCCCTTCTTGGTATAGAGGAAATCAAATACTCAAACTTTGTTAACTTAGGTAGTCCCATATCCTTACCATAATTATCCCTTATCAAAGCTCTAAGTTGATAATACACAAAGAAAGAATTTACTGGCATTCCAACTTTTTCCCTCAATCTATTAAAAGAAAGGAATTGTCCCTCTTCAAATCACTTTTACACCCTCAGAATGCCATACTTTTTAATACCTGTTAAACATTGAAAAAGAAATAAGTTGATTTTGATATTACAGAGTTTAAATTGATAATTTACCCTTCATACCTATAACAGCATTTCTATTAGTCCACATCCTTAATAAATGCTTTAATACCGGCATATTATATCCCTGCAATAAATGCAAATTCCATTTATATATATGAACTGATGAACTTCAGGTTCAAAAATACAAGCTAATTTCACCTTAGCCCAAAGAGGGGGTTGCTTAGTATCCATCGTTCTATTAACAAACTTTAACTGTGAAGCTTCATAATAATTTTGAAAATGAGACAACTGAAGTCCACCTAATGCATACTTCCACGTCAACTTCTATAAAGCTACTCGTGCTAATTTTCCCTTCCATAAAAATTTCCTCACCGCCATATTCAGATCTTGAAAAAAAACCCTTTGGAAGTAAACATGGAATTGACTGAAATAAATACGGAATTCGGGGGAAGATATTCATTTTAATACAATTTACTCAACCTATTAATGTTAATGGAAGATCTTTCCATTTAATCAAATCCATTATAATCTTTTTCAATAACAGTACATAATTTAATTTATATAAAAATTGATAAAATTAAATATTTAGGAGTGGACATGAATTACCAGACCATCTTAATTTTATAATATATTTACACGCTTCACAATTCCCCTCCAAAACTGGCAATATTTCACTCTTATCTCAGTTTACCTTGTAACCAGATAACACACCAAATTGAACTAAACATTCTTGTAAATACTTCAAAGATTGTTCTGCATGTGTCAAGTAAAGCAATACATCATCCACAAATAAATTAATCTTATATTCATCATTTGCAATTTTTATCCCTTTAATATTACCATTCTGTCAAATTGCCTGAGCTAGTTGTTCAATGACCAACGTGAACAATTAAAACAAAAAATTGTTAAAAAAAAGTGTTTCTTCACCTGCACTTATAGTAGAACGACCAACACGACTGCGGGTCTGCAACTCCGTCAACAACGGGCTGACTGCATCACCCGCTGCCGTCCGGGTCCCCCCACAGGCCTCACCTTCTCTAACAACTCCTAGATGTGTGTCGCACCACACTTACCCAGGAGCACTGTTGACCATGCAGGCACATCTTCCAGCATACCCCCGGGTGTCTCCAGGCCGCTGAGTGCTGCAGCAGGTTTGCGCAACAAACGCTGCTCGGCCAACTCACTTGCACGTCTTCACAGGGACACGTACCAGAGTCGGCTGAGCTCAAAACACTGCCAGCGCTATCTTGCGACTGCAAATTAGGTGCCAGTGTTATACTTAACTGACTGGGAGTACGCTGAGCCTTGGGTATTAATTCTGACGAATCCGTGGCTTCAACCTGGTGAGTAGGCCTCAATTCTTCAACACTTTTATAAGGTAATTTCTTCTGTAATTGAGCTTTAGATTTCTTCACCTTTCCGACACCCTTAAAAACTATTTTTTTGTAATTTTCAAAACTTTTAAACTTGGGTATTAATTAGTTCAACTGGGGAGAGGTGGAACTGCACATCGTCTTCCACACCATCTCACCATGCCCCCCCCCAGATATAGATTCACTTACTAAGAAAAGCACACAATGCTGGAGAAACTCAGCAGGTCAAACAGTACCTTTATGCAGCAAAGGTGAAGATCCATCACCAACGTTTCAGGCTTGAGCCCTTCATCCAGGAATGACCATGGAAAAGATGTGAGTTTTGAATAAATTGGGCATCCATACAACTGTAAAAGACCAAGGCTGCACACCAGCTGAACTAATGTAAGGGACTACACTAACAGTACCTGATTGACCTACATTGATACGAGACACAACCAATTATGTTCATTGACTATGGCAGTACATGACAAATATTACTCCTGCTGAGACCCATGCACAGTGTTGTATCACATGTCCCAAATGACCTCAGTTCACCTTCATGTGTACTTTTCAGATGTGACATTAACCCCTCCAGACACCATACAAGGTGATACGCAGGTCTCCCAGGTACTCCATTCTTGATATACAAAGCAAGAGGGAGTCTGTTAGCATTGACTATCTTAAAGTTGCTCACTTAGGGGATGAGTGTTTAAGCTACATCAACAACTAGGAACAAACTGGTTGCACCAATAAGTAGAAACACTACTACTATCTCTGATGGGGATAACACATCTCCACCTGAAAAAAAAAGGTCTGGGAGAAAAGTAGACTGACCAGCTCATTATGCACAGTATTTCAACACCTGAAGGGATTCAATGTTATGCATCTGTAATACTACATTTTTTTTTTCCTCATTATTAATCACTTTTGCCCACACTTTGAGCTCTTACCATCTTGAAGAGGGCTATTTTAGAAGACCTCAACAGGATTTTATCTGAAGGCTGCTCCTGGCAATTGGAGTCAGGTGATGCAGGCAGCTGGAGTTGAAAAGCTCAAATCAGCAGAAAGCTGATTGGGCAATAGAGATAAAATGATCGAGGGAACTTATGACACAGGGAGGTATTAATTAATTCATTTAAACTCAACGGTTTAGAGAGGTGATACTTTTTGACTGGAGTCCTACACGGTACGTGCTGTAGTGAGTAGGAAATTTACAACAAACTCCTTTTTTTTCTCCAGTTCCTTCTTCTTAGCCCAACTTTTTATTTTATTGTCTATGAGTATTCCCAGATGACTGATTGCTTTTTTTCCTGAAACTTTCTGTAATCCAATGTCCTTGTTATTACCATTGAAGTCATAGCTGAGTGTTTCCAGGCTGACTGAGTATAATGTTAAAGTTACTGTCTGTGCATATTCCGGTGACTATAACTCATCCCATCATTCACTAGTTTTGAAGAGAAAATGTACATTTTCAGGGAACTATTCTTTAAATTAATTGACAAACAAATTTCAATAGCAGAGATGAAAGAGGCATGAAAACTGACAAGAATTAAAATTTAAACTCAAATGAAAGGAAAAAGTAAAATGCTAATATAAATATAACAAAAACTACCCATAAATCTAAAACATGTCAGTAAGTAATTCTAAAATAACTATGAAATAAGTTTTTGAGATCTATTTATTTCTATTGATATTTAAGCCCTTTGCATTTCCAAGTTGACAAAAAACTCATTCAGGATTTTTCTAGTACAATGTAAAAAAAAAAAACAGTCTGTTTACTGGTACTTGGAAACCGAAAAGTCTACCAACAAACCAAAGAGGAACCTTGACTATTTAAATGTACTGAATCAAGGAGAAATACTTTACACTTAAGTCATGTATATGCTGAAACCCCAATTAAAAGCCCACCTGGCCTTGGGAAGTTTACAGATTTACACAAATACTAACCTGAAGCTCTTGCTTTAATTACAATATTACACTTGCAATGCAATCTCCACAGCAATAGTGATTCTTGGGAGTCACTACCTCGGACCCGACACACAATGGCTTTGTGAAGAAAGCACGTCAGGACCTCTACTTCCCCAGGAGTTTGTCGACACCCTGGTAAATTACTACAGAGGTGTGGTGAAAAGTGTGCTGACCGGCTGCATCCCAGTCTGGTAATGGGAATACCAATACCCCTGAGCAGAAAGCCCTCCAAAAGGTAGCAGACATAGTCCAGGACATCATAGGTAAAACCCTCCTCATATTGAGTACCCTTGCATGGAATGCTGCTGTCAGATGGCAGCAACAATAATCAAAGACCCTCTTCACCCAGCACATGATCTGTTCTTGCTGCTGCCATCAGGAAAGGGGTATAGGTGCTACAAAGTTCAGGAACAGCTGGTACCCCCTCCACTATTAGGAGATTCAATGACAAACTTAATCAGAGACTCATTTAAGGACTCTTACTTCTGAACTTTATTGATTTTTTTTGTTCTCTCTGTGTTGCACAGATTGTTTACAATTATGTAATGTGTGTCGAAAGAACCAAAGACTTGTTGATTAATAATGAGCCAAACCAAGGCTTTTATTAACTAAAAGACTGGAGCATATCACAAATAGGTCGACCAGTCCAGAATGACCTGATCTGGCTAGGAGCAATCCTTTAAGACCTGCCAATAGGTGTGACTACACTCTCAGCCAATCACAGTCATCCTACACTACCATCTGTACATATACACATTGATGATAGAACAGATTCTATCACATTCACCCCTTCTTTGAGAACTGACCCCAGGGTGAATGGAGGTTAGGGGCTGTACCGGTCAGAGGGTCTGACCATCCGGTGTGACTGCTGTGGCACAGGGATTGGGGTCGCCGGAGTCATGTCGCCGGCAGGCCTGTAGGGTGCGGCCACTGCTTTGCTCAATTCTCCAATGCCGTTGTTGACAATCTGGCCTGAGCTGGTGGGGTGTCCCTGTTTGGCGGCGGCGGCGGGTCCCTGGTCGGTGGCGGCAGCGGCGGGTCCCTGGTCGGCGGCGGCTGCGGGCGTTGAGGTCGGGGCTGGGGCCTGGTCGGACGTTAGGGTGGACAACATTGCGGCGAGGGTGGGATGTACCTTGCGCGCTCGGCGTCTGCCCCGTGATGTCAGGCGCTGCTGCGCGGTGGAGTCCTCACTCTCATTGGACGAGAGCTCTGAGGAAGAAGTGTTTGAAATGATGAGTGGCGATTTGCTTCACACAAGGCACTGTGTTTGACGACAGCCATTTTGGAGCGACAGACTGAGCAAAGTGGCCGTTTTTAAGGCACCTCTGGCACCTGGCTTTTCTTGCTGGGCACTGGGACCTGCTGTGCTTGTTCCTCCCGCAGAAATAACACTTTGGGGTTGCATCGGGTAGCGTAGCGGCAGTAGTAGGGTAGAGGGAGGGCATCCAACTTGCATCAGAATGTGGGGTCCAGGCCCGAGAGTACATGTCCATACTTAAGACCGCAGCCTCCATCGTCTCTGCGATCTGGATCACATCCTCTAGGTTTTCTCACCCGTGCTCTAGCAAGTGCTACCTCACCTCATTCGATCGAACCCCGGCCACGTAGGCATCCCGAATGAGATCATCTGTGGTCTCCGCAGCAGTTCTGTCTGTGCAGGCACAGTCCCTGCCCATTGCCCTTCATGCCTGAATATAAGCTTTACAGGACTCTCCAGGCTGTTGCCTCCTTGTAGCAAGTTTGTACCGAGCACAGACCCTGTTAACTGATCGCTCGTAGAGCCCTTTCAGCACCTTCATGGGTGTGGCGTAAGTGGTTGCATCCTGGACACTCTGGTAGACTCTCGGGGACACCATAGTCATCAATATTAGTAGTCGATGGCTGTCCTCTATCATGGCAGGATCAGAGAGCTGTAAGAATGTTTCGAAGCACCTCACCCAGTGCTTAAAGTCATTTGAGGCTAGAGCTTACTGTGGGTCGATGTCGAGGTGTTCCAGCCATAGCATATGGTCCATCCCTTCAAAATTTATTTTTAGTTAATAAAATTCTAATGCGCGTCGAAAGAACCAAAGACTTGTTGATCCAAACCAAGGCTTTTATTAACTAAAAGATTGGAGCATATCACAAGTAGGTCGACCAGTCCAGAATGACCTGGTCTGGCTAGGAGCAATCCTTTAAGACCTGCCAGTGGGAGTGGCTACACTCCCAGCCAATCACAGTCATCCTACATTACCATCTGTACATATGTACACGTATACATTGGTGATAGAATCTGTACTATCACAATTTGTTATCTGCTTATAGATCTTTACATGTTTGTTTTGCACTACCAATTAGTAGTAATTCTGCTGGGCCTGCAGGAAAAAGGAATCTCAGGGTTGTATGTGATGTCATGTATGCACTCTGACAATAAATCTGAAATCTAAATATGTCAGTGATTTTTAAGCTTACAGAAATATCATCCATAACAATGTGGTAGTGACTTGATGATCTGTTTTTGGTCGATGCTTGGATAACTATTGGGCTGGACACTAATGATAACTAACTGCTTCTTTAAAATAATGCCTTGGGACCTTTTGTACTCACCCAAGAGGGAAGATGGAGTTTGGGTTAAATGTCTCTTTAAGAAGCCTTGCAGTTTCTCTTCAGTTCTGCAATGGATGCTGTACTCCAAACTCTGCAGGAGAGCTAACCCAGGCACTCTGGGTTGTAAATGAGATTACTACCAACTCAGCAGCAGAAACTAACTTCGTCTTGTGTTTCTTCTGGTCTTATCCAAACATATTAGTCAAATGCTGAGGTTCCTATTTTTGAAGATATTTACTGCCAGTGTAAGATTAGTGAATGTAGATTGTGCCTAGTAGGTCATGTTTAAATAACATTTCACTGTTACCAATTCAGCTCATTTTATTTCAATTATTTCTTCATATTTATTTCTGCCTTTTGCTGAAAATTTGTTCAACATGTGCAAATAATTTGATTGTCTGGTAAGAAACTGACAAAGTAAATTGTTTCATGCTGTACATATAAAATGCCATGTTTCCAAAAAAATTCCACTCTCTGATCCACTGAATATTCTCTACTCTTTATTGTTGAACCATTAATAGGAAAGATATATTTGTCCTTTCTCTATTCAAAGTACAAAACTCTATAGCTGTTCTTATAAATTGTACAATCTTGTGGAACAAACTGTCTGAACTAATTCTGGTAAAAACACAGAAATATTGGAGGAACTCAACAGGTTTCACAGTGTCCATAGGTGGTAAAGATATCTTCTTTTCTTTGGCTTGGCTTCGCGGACGAAGATTTATGGAGGGGTAATGTCCACGTCAGCTGCAGGCTCGTTTGTGGCTGACAAGTCCGATGCGGGACAGGCAGACATGGTTGCAAGGGAAAATTGGTGGGTTGGGGTTGGGCGTTGGGATTTTCCTCCTTTGTCTTTTGTCAGTGAGGTGGGCTCTGCAGTCTTCTTCAAAGGAGGTTGCTGCCCGCCGAACTGTGAGGCGCCAAGATGAACGGTTTGAGGCGATATCAGCCGACTGGCGGTGGTCAATGGGGCAGGCACCGAGATTTCTTTAGGCAGTCCTTGTACCTCTTCTTTGGTGCACCTCTGTCTCAGTGGTCAGTAGAGAGCTCGCCATATAACACGATCTTGGGAAGGGGATGGTCCTCCATTCTGGAGACATGACCTACCCAGCGCAGTTGGATCTTCAGCAGCATGGATTCGATGCTGTCGGCCTCTGCCATCTCAAGTACTTCAATGTTGGTGATGAAGTTGAGGATGGAGTGGAGACAATGCTGGTGGAAGCGTTCTAGGAGTTGTAGGTGATGCAGGTAGAGGACCCATGATTCGGAGCCGAACAGGAGTGTGGGTATGACAACGGCTCTGTATACGCTAATCTTTGTGAGGTTTTTCAGGTGGTTGTTCTTCCAGGCTCTTTTGTGTAGTCTTCCAAAGGCACTATTTGCCTTGGCGAGTCTGTTGTCTATCTCGTTGTCAATCCTTGCATCCGATGAAATGGTGCAGCCGAGATAGGTAAACTGGTTGACCGTTTTGAGTTTTGTGTGCCCGATGGAGATGTGGGGTGCTGGTAGTTATGGTGGGGAGCTGGCCGATGGAGGACCTCAGTTTTCTTCAGGCTGACTTCCAGGCCAAACATTTTGGCAGTTTCTGCAAAACAGGACGTCAAGTGCTGAAGAGCTGGCTCTGAATGGGCAACTAAAGCGGCATCATCTGCAAACAGTAAAGATATATTATCAATGTAAAATGTATAGTACTGATGTTTCAGGCCTGAGCCCTTCCTTGAGGTATAAGTGAAAAAGGGAGGAGTACAGACCAACAAACAAGGAGATAATTGGATATGATAAAAGGACAGGAGAGGGGATAAGTGAGAAATGATGGGGGGGGGGTAGTTTTTGACTTTGTGAAAGGAGATAGAGAAGTGAGAGAGAGCTGGAGGAAAGTAGACATTGAGAAAGATGGGGGTGCAGGCAAACGAAAACAGAAGTCGACGTTAATGCCATCTGGTTGGAGGGGTGCCAAGATGTAATGAGGTGTTGTTCCTCATATTTGAAGGTGGTCCTTTTGGAGACCTTGAGGACCCCTTCCACCCTGCACATAGCATCTTTCAGCTGTTCCTGTTAGGGAAGAGATACAGGTGTATCAGCCAGCTGAGGAACAGCTTCTTCCAACGGGCAGTGAGAATGCTCAACAAGCAAAGGAACTGCTCACTCTAATTATTCGAGACTCTCATTTGTACAAAACAACTTTTTGTAGCTATAGTACTTGTCCTGCATATGCATTATTTGTTGGTATGTGTCTTATGTCTACATGTTTTTGCACTGAGGACCAGAGAACACTTTTGTTGGGTTGTTCAGGTACTTGCACAATCAGATGACAATAAACTTTACTTGCTTGTCAGGCAGTGCATGAGACCATGGACAAGGCAATGGAGTGGGCAATTGAAATGGGCGGACACCAGGAGATCTCCCTCCATTATGATGGATTGAACCGCCTCCCAGTCTGTGTCCTATCTCTCCAATGTAGAGGAGACCACAATGGGAGTACTGTATATAGTAGATGACTTCAGATTCACAAGAGAAATGTTGCTTCACTTGGAAGGATTGTTTTGGGCCCTGAATGGGGCTGAGGGAGGAGGTGTAGTCACAAGTGGAGCACCTCCTGAGGTCACAGGGGTAGATGGCAAAGGGGCAATTGGTGGAAAGGAAGCAGTGGATGAGGAAGTCATAGAAGGAATAGTCCCTGTGGAAGGCAGAGAGGGGAGGAGAAGGGAAGATGTTTGGTGGTGGGATCATATAGTAGATGGTGGAAGATATGTTTGATGAGGAGGCTGGTGGGGTGCTGGTGTGGACAAGGGGAATCCTGTGTGGGGGTAGACGGAGCCAAGGCAGAAGTGGGATTAAAAGAGGATATGCGAAAGGCTTGGCAACATGGGGGAATTTGAAGGCAAATGTGTCATTGTGCCCCCCCCACACACCTGCATCACTAACGTGCTATAAGCACACGTGTTTTTCTCTTACATCAAAGAGAGGGCAAGTGTGACAGCAGAGCTGCACAGAGGAATCATGGTAGGTAGGTAAACACCACCCCCCCCCCCACCCTGAGCAATTTTTCGAATGTCAGATTGTGCGCCTCCTTCCCTAATGCCCCCTGATTAGACTTGTTCAGATGCCGAGTCTGTACATGAGTAAGGGCCATGTTGATGGAGGGGAAACCACATTCAAGAAGAAGGACATCTCTGATGATCTGGCATGAAATACCTCATCCTGGGGCAGATATGATGGAGATAGAGGAATTTGGAATGGAATTCTTATAGGGTGTGAAGAGGTGTAGTCAAGGTAGCTGTGAGAGTTGGTGAATTTGACTCATGATATGAAGACTGAGACCGAGACAAGGGATGGACCAAGTGAATTTGAGATCAGGGTAGAAGTTGTCAACAAAGTGGTAAAATCAATGGGTGCATGAGGCAGTATCAAAGTAGTTGTCAAAAAGTTGAGGGGCCTTGTCTGTGTAGGTTTGTAGCATGGATTGCTCCTCAGCCAACAAAAAGATAGGCATAGTAAGGGCCCATGTGAGTAATCCTGGCTACCCCTTGACTTGGCTCTAGCTTCTTCCCATAAACCTTATTTTTAAAAAAAAATTCAATTACCTTTGCAATTGTCTTTGAAAAATTTGTGCAAAATCAATTCCACGTTTTTTGGGCAAAGTCCCAGAAATAAATTTTGCCTTATTTCCTCTTTACATTTTCTGTTCATTATTCAAAATTGATAACTTCTGATTTCTGATCCCTGCCAGAGGAATAGGTTTCAGATTTATTGTCAGAGTACATGCATTCTTTTTCCTGCAGCAAGGCGGTCAAAAATTGCCGTGCTGCCAGAGCTGCTGTAACGGCAGTACTGCCATTAGTACAGATCCACAGAGAGCGGGGAGTGGAGACACAGAGCTCCCATGGGGTCCAACCACCCAGTTCGACTGCCATCAGCTCCACACAGGCTTTGAACAGTCTGTTAAAGGAGCAGATGGTAGCAAGATGGCAGCATCTATGATCGGTAGCAGCCACAAGTGGTTGCAGACTCCAGGGAAGCAGAGGTCTGGTGCAGGGCAACAGAAAATGGGTATACCCCCCACCCCCTCTGTCTGAGAAGGAGGAGAAGCAGAGGAGATGACCCACGGGATGGTGACCATGGCAGCAGACCAGTGAGGGGTTCTACGGCTGAAGGACCCACACAGGCAGTGGGCTGCTGTTGACTTGAGGCGAGGAACCCACGGAAGCTGTGAGATGCTGGATACTGCAGTCAAGGGACTTGCACTGGACTGTTAAAAGCTGAACATTGGTTTGAAACTGGCTGAAGGGGAATCAGGCATCGGAACCAGGATGAGAGAGAGGGCTGAGGGAGTTGAAGGGTTCCTAATGGTATTGGATGTTTGAATCTGGAGCTCGGGTTGCTGATGGTTTGGACTGGACTCTGGCTGTGGGGATTGTGGGAGCACTGGCGGCAAATCCATGGACACTCAGTGACACTGGGGAAACTCTCTTTTGCTTCTCTTTCTCTGATGGTAAGAGGCTCTTCAGGCAATTTCTGCTGAGAGAGAATCTGTCTGCTACAGCAGACAAAAGCAATTTTGTGTAATATGACAATTTTTTTATTATATGACAATAAATTGAATCTTGAGAATTACCACTTATTGGCAGTGCAAAGAAAAACTGACAACATACACCTATCAATAAATAAAGAAATATAACAAAACTGTGCATTACAGAGAAAGAAAAACAAATCAATAAAGTGAAGAAATAGACATACTTAAATAAGTCCCTAATTGAGTTTGTCATTGAGAAGTGTGATAATGGAGGGTACCAGCTGTTCCTGAATTAGGTGGTACAAGTCTTGTGACAGTGAGAGCAGAGTGTATGCTGGGTGGTGTGGAGTGGATCCTTGATGATTGCTGCTGCTCTCGGATGGCAGTGTTCCCCATAGATGTTCTTGATAGTGGGGAGGGTTTTGCCTGGGATATCTTGGGCTGTGTCCACGTCCTTTTGCAGGGATTTATGCTCAGGGGTATTGGTGTCCCTATACCAGACCATGATGCAGCTGGTCAGCACATTTTCCACCACACATCTGTAGAAATTTGCCAGGGCTTCTGATGTCATACCAAACCTTTGCAAACTCCTGAGGTAGTAGTCACTGATGTGCTTTCTTTATGTTACACTTTCTGCGGTTGCACACAAAAATGCCAGAGGTAATAGAGAGGTGGGGGAAGGGAAGAGCGAACAAAGGAATAACATTTGGGTGTTGGATATGATCATCTGAGATAGTGACTCCAAAGAACTTGAATGAGCTTGCCCTCTCCACCTCTGAACTCCCAATGGTCATGGGATTGTACACCTCTGGGTTTCCCTTCCTGAAGTCAACAATCAGTTCCTTTGTTTTGGTGATATTGAGTTGTTGTTGGTGGACCATTCAGCCAAGTTTTCAATCTCGCTTCTGTATGCTGACTCGTTGCACCTTTTTATACAATGCACTACTGTGGTATTGTCAGCAAATTTGTAGATTGTTGTTGTCGTACCGAGCCCCACAGTTGTAGGTGTAAAGTGAGTAGAGCAGAGGGCTAAGAACCCATTCCTTTGGTGCTCTGGTACTGGTGGAGATTGTGGAGGAGCTGTTCTTGCCAATCCACACTCATTGTGGTCTGGAGGTGAGGAAATCCAGGATCCAATTATATAGTGGGGTGTTGAGTCCCAGGACTTGGAGTGTGCTGATAAATTTTGAGGGGATGATGGTGTTAAACGACTATTTGTAGTTGATAAAGACCATCCTGATGTATGCATCTTTGCTGTCCTTGTATTCCAGGGCTTTGCGAGAGCCAGTGAGATGCCATCCGCTGTGGACCTGTTGCTATGATAGGTGAATTAGAACAGATCCATGTCACCACTAAGATTGGAGTTGATATGCTTCGGCACCAACCTTTCAAAACATTTTATCACTGCTGATGTGAGTGCTACTGGTTGATAGTCATTTGGGCAGGTGACCACAATAATTTGTAATAGATCCAAATTTTTAAAGTACATCACAATTTTCAATACCTATTTCTTTACATAATTTACAGTGATAAACTTGTCATTTCTCAAAGCCTTTACATCATCCCCAAAGTGTGGAGTCCAGGTATGCACCCAGTTTCTTTCATCAGAGCAAACCAAAGATTTCTAACAACTCAGCATCATTTTTCTCTTTCTGTGCTCAATGCTCTTTTTGAAGAACCCAATCTGAATCAAATTCATCAGTTTGTTTAACCTACCTATCACCATCAAATATTTAACCCCCTACCAGGTCTCCTTATTCTTGAACTTTGCTAAAAATGGAACTGCTTACATCATATTGACTTAACATTTTATTTCTCCAAGTGAGCACTAAACTAAAATGTACATTTAAACATGCAGCACAGTAACAGCCCCTTTAAGCCTACAAGCCCATACTGCCCAATTGACCAACAGCCAATCTTGAAAGGTGGGAATAAACCGGAGCCTCTGGTGAAATCCCACGTAGTCACGGGGAGAACATAGAAACTTATAACAGACGGCGTGGGATTCGAACCCCAGTCCAGATCGCTGGCGTTGTAACAGAATTGTACAACGGGTAATATTAAAGTATATACACATGCATCAGTAATACAGCTTCTGATGCTTTGTGAAAACTATCTGTATTTTCCATAAATATTTAATCTGGAATTTGACACAAGAATAATCTAAAAATATATATTTTTTTATAAATTGGAAAGCTCTTAACATGAACTCTGGCCCGAAATCCAAAATTGGCATTCTACTCCTTGAAATAGTTTTCTCACAACCACAAACCAATGTCATTCCCAGCTGTTACATGATAGGAAAAAACGGAGGTAGGCCTGTTCAGGGCAGAAACACAGGCCATGGGAAGCACAAATTATAGATATTCCTGATACAGTGCCAAGGGATTTAAAAATAAAAATCCAGATGGGATTTTAAAAAATGAGGTTAGTAGCAAAGTTGATAAAATTAACAAATTCTGTGGAGGTGTAGAAAGCAGCCTGATGTAGTTATCAATGTAACAAAGAAAGAGTTGGGGTGGTGCTGGAGTGGATTCAGAACAGACATGTGGCCAACAAAAAGCCAGGCATCTCACTATAGTCAGCTCTTACCATCCCCACCCCTAAATAGATCAAGGTTTCTCTTATCTTCACCTTTCACACTCCACCAGCTAATGAATTTATCACATCATCCTGTCATTTTCACCATCTATAACTAAACCCCATCCAACAGACCCATCTACCCCTCCCCACCACTTTTGAACTTTCACATTAATTGCTCTCTCTGTTATTCCTTTGTTCGCTCTTCCCTTCCCCCACCTCTCTATTACCTCTGGCACTTTTGTGTGCAACTGCAGAAAGTGTAACACTTGCTCTTACACTTCATCCCTCACCACTATCCAAGGTCCCAAAGAGCTCTTCCACTGGATGCAAAGGTTCATGTGCACCTCCTTTCTTTGGCTTGGCTTCGCGGACGAAGATTTATGGGGGGGGTAAAAAGTCCACGTCAGCTGCAGGCTCGTTTGTGGCTGACAAGTCCGATGCGGGACAGGCAGACACGGTTGCAGGGGAAAATTGGTTGGTTGGAGTTGGGTGTTGGGTTTTTCCTCCTTTGCCTTTTGTCAGTGAGGTGGGCTCTGCGGTCTTCTTCAAAGGAGGTTGCTGCCCGCCAAACTGTGAGGCGCCAAGATGCACGGTTTGAGGTGATATGTAATTACATCACTAGGTCACCAGGGGTCATCCCAGTGACCTTGTATATAAAGCAGTCCAGAGCTACAGTCTAGCCTTCCAGGTTCATCTTGCAGAGAGACAAGACCTCTTAGTGTACATATTAGTTTATTAAAGCTGTCTTATACTCGCACTGCTGTTGTGGTTATTGTCAGTACAATTTAATAAACTAATATGATAGCTGCTTCTGCTCCAACGCACATTCCTGACTACCTGGAGACTCTTCCTGAGGAATGGAATCTAGGGACGACCAGCACACATGTGCATCCGAGGACAGAGACGGCGAGGGACCGCTGTACTGGAATTGTGGTGGAATGCGGGGAAGACCACAGAAGTACGATAGGGCAGGTAAGAAATGGCCAAGAGCCCTGTCTGTCCGTGGGTTCGCCGGTACAGGTGCCGCTGACCCAAAACCCCAGTCTGATCAGAAAGGGGCCACTACCAGCGCGGGTGGAAGGATCTCCACAAGTTGTGCTCCCAATCGCCATGTATGTGCAGAATTCCCGAACACTCCAGAGCCAGGGAAAGCAGACACCGCTACCATCACCCCCCCCACCCCACTGCAGCAGTTTCCCCAGTACCACGGAGACCTCACGCTACTGTTGGGATTCCCCATAAGCCCCTTGCAAACATCCCAAAGCAAGAGACTCAGCCAACAGCCCCAAGCACCCAGGTTACTCCTCCAGCAGACACAAGCCCCACAGAGGCTCTACGAGCAGCTCCCAGTACCCCAGGGTTGACCCTTGCTACACCTAAGTGACCAGAGACTGCGGCTTAGCCATGTGCTGCGACCAGACAGGCTGGAGCTCAATCCCAGAAATCCCGGAGCTGGCACGCGCTTCAGCCGCTGGCAGAGATGCTTTCTGAATTACATGGAGGGTGCTGCGGCATCGGATAAAGAGCTATTAATGCTGCTGTTAGCACAGCTGGGAAACCACCCTTACTCCCTTATACAGGATGCCAGGTCCTACCAAGAGGCAATGAGCATTTTACAGAGGCATTACAGTAAGGGGCATAGCAAACTCTACTCCTGGTACAGGCTCATGACCAGGTCTCAACAAGTAGGGGAGTCTGCCAGAGACCTTATACTCTCACTGAAAGACCTGGCAAGAGGCTGCAACTTTAAAGCAGTATCAGCTCAGGAGTATGTGGAGGACCTTATTAGGGACAGAATTGTTGTGGGCATAAGGTCCACTGAGACGAGACATCGATTGCTGGAGAAAGGAATGGTGGGGGTAGATGAGGCAGAGACAATTGCAGAAGCTTTAGAAAGCACCAAAAAAGAATTGGAGGAGTACTCTCAGGACCCTAGGGCTGGGACAAACGTCACACTGCTGGACTCTCTAACCCCACGAAAAATTTTGGACTTATGAACTTACAAACCAAGGAAGGAGGTGGGGGGAATAACAATTTTTTTTGTACTGACAATAACCACACCAGCAGTGCAAGTATAAGACAACTTTAATAAACTAATATGTACACTAAGAGGTCTTGTCTCTCTGCAAGACGAACCTGGAAGGCTAGATTGTAGCTCTGGACCACTTTATATACAAGGTGCAGCCGAGATAGGTAAACCAGTTTACCTATCTCGGCTGCACCACTTCATCAGATGCAAGGATCGACAATGAGATAGACAACAGACTCGCCAAGGCAAATAGCGCCTTTGGAAGACTACACAAAAGAGTCTGGAAAAACAACCAACTGAAAAACCTCACAAAGATAAGCGTATACAGAGCCGTTGTCATACCCACACTCCTGTTCGGCTCCGAATCATGGGTCCTCTACCGGCATCACCTACGGATCCTAGAACGCTTCATCTCCGCTCCATCCTCAACATTCATTGGATCGACTTCATCCCTAACATCGAAGTACTCGAGATGGCAGAGGCCGACAGCATTGAATCCACGCTGCTGAAGATCAAACTGCGCTGGGTAGGTCACGTCTCCAGAATGGAGGACCATCGCCTTCCCAAGATCGTGTTATATGGTGAGCTCTCCACTGGCCACCGTGACAGAGGTGCACCAAAGAAAAGGTACAAGGACTGCCTAAAGAAATCTCTTGGTGCCTGCCACATTGACCACCGCCAGTGGGCTGATATCGCCTCAAACCGTGCATCTTGGCGCCTCACAGTTTGGCGGGCAGCAACCTCCTTTGAAGAAGACCGCAGAGCCCACCTCACTGACAAAAGGCAAAGGAGGAAAAACCCAACACCCAACCCCAACCAACCAATTTTCCCCTGCAGCCGCTGCAACCGTGTCTGCCTGTCCCGCATCGGACTTGTCAGCCACAAACGAGCCTGCAGCAGACGTGGACTTTTACCCCCTCCATAAATCTTCGTCCGCGAATCCAAGCCAAAGAAGAAAGAAGAAGAAGATATACAAGGTCAGTGGGATGACCCCTGGTGACTTAGTGGTGTAATTACATATCACCACATCTCCTGCATCCTCATCGACTATATTCGATGCCTCCTTCACATCAGTGAGTCCAAGCGCAGACTTGGGAACCATTCTCAGAGTATCTGCACTCTGTACACCATGGCCAACCTAAGCTTCTGATTGCAAGCCATTTCAACTGACCTTCCTCATCCCACACCACCTGTCTATTCTAGGGTTTCTCCACTGCCAGAGGGAAGCCAAACAGAAGTGAAAGGAATAACATGTCCTGCCTAATGCTATGAACACAGAATTTTCTAATTTCTGGTATTGAGTCCCCTCTTTTCTTTTGTACCCTTCTGCTTTTCTCAGTACCTCTATTCCAAACCACCTCAGCCTCACTCCCCACCCCTTCTCATTTCCCTTTCCTTTGGTTCCATCTCCCCTCTCCCAATTCTCATCTCACTGGATTCATCTGTACTCAACCCCCACTTCACCCCTTGTCCTCCTTTTGGTTCCAGCCGATCTCTCTTTATACAAGCAAGCATTCTGCTTTATCAGATTCTGGCACCGGTAGCCTTTGTCTTCTAATCACCCACTCCACCCATCTTCTTTCACCTTTGTTTTTTCTTGCTACTCTTTCCCTTTGCCTGGTATCCACTGGTTCTCTATCTTTGTCATATTTCACCTCTGCCATGTTGGCCAATTCTGTGAGGAGCCCCTGCCTCACCCGGCCCAACCTGTCCTCTTTATACTGTTGCTGTATTAAATTTCCTCACTC
Organism: Narcine bancroftii; assembly: GCF_036971445.1. Lineage (NCBI taxonomy): Eukaryota > Metazoa > Chordata > Chondrichthyes > Torpediniformes > Narcinidae > Narcine > Narcine bancroftii. The sequence continues at coordinate 249,034,662 of NC_091472.1, read as the reverse complement.
TTGATGATGAGTTTCAGCTCCAAATGTCAACTATTTTTCTCCCACTGATGCTGGTTCATCTGCTGAGATCCTTCAGCAGATTGTGTTTGGTTTCATATTCCAGCATCTGCAGTCTCTCGTGTGTTCCTCAGTATTATTCATCTTCTCATGTTACTAAAAACATTTTTTCTTTTCTTGCTTTTCCTCCTGATAAAAGGCTGTTAACCTGAGAATTTAGCTTCTCTTTCTATAGATGCCGCTTGACCTACTGTTTCTATATCTGCAGTTTTTTTTGCTTTTAGATCAAATTAGTTGGAACACTTTTTATAATTGAGGATGAATATTGTAGATAGATTTGAATCAAGTCAGAGTTAAAAGTAGAATTACTGTATGATGACCAAAACCAAAACAGGGAAATGTATATTTTGAAGCAGGAGAACTTTTCTGAGTGTCTCTCATCAGCAATTTCACAAGAAAGCACTAAATCACTAATATCTAAATAGCGAAATAAAGCAAGCAGATTATCCAAAAGTGAGGAGAGGGAAAACATGAAAATGCAAAAGAAAGTTTTCAGATCCTAAGTGATCATTAAAATCTGAACAGCTGGAAGTTAATGGTCAGTGCCAGACAGTTAGGAAGTCTGGTAGTTAAGGTGAAACAAACACAAATATGTGTATTTTGTAACATATCCAGTTTCTTAGCTATGTTTAGATGATGAAACTCTGTGTGAAGGAGAGTGCAGCAACGTTGTCTTTTTTTCATTTACCATGTATAATTTCCGGATCTAAACACAATCTACTGGAGGAACTGCGTGTCGACCAGCATCAGCAAGAGAAAGATCAACATTTTGGGCTGAAGCTGTCTGATTCATGTTTACTGACAAAATCCAGAAGATTTCTTTCACATTTGATGTTATTCCTTTTATCAGAGAATTAAATTTTACAAAAATAACGAAAGAACTCTAAGCTTACTGCAGCTAATTTATACTTAGAGTGACGATGAGAACAAATTAAATATCTAATAATCATCTTTGCCTCTTTTTTTGTCACCAATAGAACATGTTTTGATGCTTACAAGCTCCAATTGCAATATTCAATATTGTTGTTCGTCCAGCATTTACTTTCTCCCTTTTCTAAGGTTACAAAAGCAATGAAATGCTGAATTAAAGATTGCATTCCCTTCTTCTCTCAAGAGGTGGATTGGTGTGTTAGAGTCCAGAGGACCCCAAAAAGCAGCAGCAATAGATATGCACCACAACACAGGGTTACTTAAACAAAAGTTGTTTTTAATTATATTTGAACAAGAAAACATAATTAAACTTTAACTTATTACTTAGCCTTCTTACTTAACCTATCTACTTAATCCCCTTCTAATACTAAGTGCAGGTGTGTGTAATGTATATTTAAGATGAGAAAAGTTATTTGGATCGCAGTCCAATCTCACTGGTTGCAGGCAATTATTGTACTGTGCACAGAAGTTAGCATTAACAAAGTTCACCAGGCTTTGGTGCTTTACAGGCAAATGGTTACCACTCAGGAGAGTTCTTACTGGTTTTCAGAGATAGATTCCTTTTCTAGGACATCAGCAACTGAGTCCTTCTCAATCAGTCTTGCTGATGAAACTTGTCCCCTTCAAGGTTCTCCAGATGATCCTCTTCCTTTTAGGTCACCTTTCAGCCGGCTAGTCTTCTCCTTTGACCAGGCAGCCTTCCAAAATTTGCCAGCTTGTCCTTCAGGAACTAATTTCTGTGACCTCCCCTCCCCTCCCCTCCTCTCCTCTCTCTCCTCTGCCTGGCAAGATCACATGCTCTCCCAGGCAAGCTGGGATACTTTGTTTCCTCCTGCTAAAAGCACTCTGCAAAAGTCCTGCAAATATTCTGTTTTATAAAATGTGTGTGTGGAAGTTGCTCTAACAATTCCTCCAAAACCATCTCTAAATAGTCCGTCACAGGTGAAAGTTATATTTTTTTCTTTCTTTCAAAGCAACTTATTTTCGGGTTGGTTCTTGATCCTCCAAAATATTCCATATGGAATTTAAACTGAAGGAGGAGGGGAGGGTGTGTGACCTTTTACGTGTGGCAACAATTGTAAAATTTAATGATGCTCTTTGCCTTCTTTATTCCACTCCTCTAGTCATCATCTGAACTGGATAATGGGTTGTGAGAGCCCATTTAAAAATCAAGACTTTTGCCTTGAGAACGTGTATAATTTGTTTAAGCTTGTTTGCATGTTCTATTAGACTCACTGCCTTCTTCAAAAGACGCGCTTAGAAATCTCATTGCAATTGTATTCTTGACCATCAATAAAACCTTGACTGACGCAGTTCGTCAGCTGTTCCGGCGATATCCAGTGGGTGACGCTTTTTACCCCGGAATCGGTGTTATCCTTTGTTGTATCATGTTTTAAAACGGTATGAGAAAATAATGGGGCCACTTGTTCAATGGGATATTCTAAAGAATGTATGATCCAATTTAGATTCGGTCTTACGTCTCCATGAATCTAACTAATCTGTTCATTTTGATATTTAAATAATGTGAATTAAATTCCATTACTTGTAAAATGTGTGGTATTTAAAACCATAACCTAAATAGGCCGTGATTGTTTTTTTTAAACTGATGGAGGGGAAGGGTGTTTTCCCACTACTGTCCGTAACGTTTAATGACTGTAAGTTGACTATCCTGCGTGGATCCAGCATTTACTTTCTCGTCTGAGGTTTCAAAAGCAATAAAATGCTGCATTAATGCTCAGGAAATGTAATCTTCAATTCAGCATTTTATTTCTAAGGACATTCACCTGTCTCCAAAGTCCAGTTTTCGTGCCTGCCCTCTCTTCCTCAAAGTCCATTAAAACAGGGTAGTATTTTTTTTAGGCAGGGTTTGGATAAGCGAGGGGGTCAGGGGAACCTGGAGTTCAGCCATCATCTTCTGGGTCGCTCCCAGTTGGGAAATGTTTCGATGAAAAGAAAGCCACGTCCCATACATTATTATAAAGTAGGCTATTGAAAATGCAGTCCTTTGAAGTTGATATCTCGACGGAGGCCAGGATAAGGACAGATATTTTAACTTCTTTAAAGAAGTATACTTTCAGAAAATAACATTTTTGTCCACTTCTCTCAATTTTTATTTGATCAGACCCTTTCCTCCAACAACGGGGGAAACCCAGTCTCTGTAATACTTTCAATTACATCAGAAATCACACAAAACCAGACAGGGCTGGTCGCAGCCACAAACACGCATCGCGTTACTGGTGGAAGATTTGAATAACGCTGGAAGTGTTCGTACAGTTAAAATTGTGTGGTTTAAAATGAACTCCGGGCCAGTGAGGATTTTGACCGACTTTTACAATTACAACATAAAGTGAGCTCGGCGGCTGGTGTCTGAAAACTCCTCGGACAAGAAAAACGCTATGTTGATCAGACATTCACATCTACCGGTGTTGAGTGAAATGTACTGTTCTCTATAGCGAAATGTTTGATAAACCGATGTCAGGTCACATCGCTAACCAAACTCATTGCATTGGGTCAATTTCAGATTAAGAGTGCTGGAAGACAAAAGAACGTTTAGACGGGTACAAAACTTGATCGCGCCGCTGTTGGCAGCAGGGACAATGCTGACCCTCACAACGTGCTGTTCGAATTTCCGCAAAGCTCTGCGCAAGTTATTTCCGTACTCCGTAGAGACAATGGCCTCAACATTTGTAGTGCTGGTTTTAACATTTTAAAGGTAACAAATCATGCAATGTAAATAGACTAGAATTTCAAAAAGGATTTAAAAATTGTGGAAGGAAAACAGTTCTTTCGAAATGACCATTATTGTAATTTCTGAAGTTGCGGGTATGAGTTTCATCTGTATACCTCAAAACAGCAATCACATCATGGAATTTAAAAATATTTATCTCCACTACAATGACATCATGGTTTGCAGGAGGAGTGTTTCCATGAAACAAACCCTAAAGTGTCCCAGGCTCAACCCTCGATAAAGGCAGGCAATCTGCTGAGAAACCGAAGGCGATTTCTACTGTCCCAGCTCAGCGTCGCAGATCAACCATTTGTGCACCGGCGTTTGAATTCGCCTAACTACATTCAGTGGGTTGGAATGGAGAGAGAGAGAGACATCTGCTTCTGACAGCGGAAACGATCAAACCAGTTCAGATTTTTACTGTTTATTGCCCTCGCGGATAAATGGTCTTAACATTCATTGCGGGGCTGGTGGTGGGGTGGGGGAGTCAACAACTGGAAAGCACACAGTGCTCCTGGAACCCCCTCCCGGGGGCAAGGGCAGAAGATTGGCTGGGGAATGGGTGAAAGCCACATCCACATCGAACTAACATTTAGAAAACCTGCATGAGGTTCGATAACGAAGACGATCAATTCACAGTTGGAGTAAGGGAGGACTGGGCCGGTGTGGAAGTTTTCCAATTAAAATTCCATTTTATAACACGGTTGAAATGCTGTTAGCGTCACCGTGCCGGGTTCGAATCCGGCGATGTCTGTATGGAGTTGATATATTTTCCCTGTCTGATGGGGTTCCTCCCATCCTCCCAAACACATGCTAATTTGGTTGTAATTGGGCGGCATTTAAATGGGCACAATCGACTTCTACCATGCTGTAAATAAAAGTTAAAAATAAATTTATCCAAGTGTTTCTTCAATTAACTTGCCAGATCTGCGAAACGGCTCCCAAACCTACGATCCAACGGGACAATGGGCTGCCCTTCAAAAGTGTGCCAAAGACTGTGAAAGGCTTTGTGGTGTTTTGACAAGTTGTGAAAGCGTAATATAAACGCCTTTCACCCCTCTGGTGTCCTGCACTGTTTCTTCCGAGCCCTTGCCCTGCCTCTCTGCCCCTCGGGTCGGAAGACCAACAGCCTGGCTGAGCCGCCTTCACCTGGAGCGGAGCTGTCGCTGCTGGAGGGAGGCGGGATGAGCGGCAGTAGTAGGTGATCAGAGAAACACTCCCCGCCCTGGGCTGGGACTGACTTCACTGAGTTTGGGGTGAGGGCAGGGAGGTGGGAGGAGAGTAAGCAGCAGGAGGAGGCGACTGTGACACCAGATTCTGCGCCCAGCCATTGTCCTCACTGCACGGTGGCAGCGCAGTGACCACAAAGGAAAGAGCCCAGATTTTTCACACAACGGGCTCTCGGAAAAAGGTAATTGCGTTTCTTTCTTTGCGCTCTCTCTAAAACCACCCACACATTGCGTGCTACGAATGGGAAGTGTAAGAAATCTTTCTAAACTTTAACATGTGGCTTTTAACAACCATAACGAGTTAGCGAGATCTGTTTTTCAAACTTCTTGAAAATGAAGATTTCAAGTGGCAAGAAGTCGCTGGTTTATGGGACTGTTTAGAGGGGAGGTCATCGTAGAATTTCTTGAGATGTTCGGCGTGTTGATTGAACAAACTGTCTCCTTGACAATACTATGAGCTGCAGGGATCTGATTTATCTCGACCTTTTTTTGTTAATGATCTCTCCCTCCTCTCTCTCTCTCTCTCTCTCTCTCCCCCCTCCCCCCCCCCCCCATTCCGCCGCCTCTTTGTTCAAATGAAGAATTAATATAAGAAACATTTCGGCCAAAGTACAGCGTGGAATGGAGCATGGGACAAAGCGTGTCAGATCCCCAGCAACCAATGCAAAATTGCTCTCTCTGGGAACATGGCTGAGGTTTAATCGGGGTTGGGGGAGTTGTGTGAAATGTACAGTTGTTTCTCAATGAAAGGGTAAACCTGCGGCCGAGCTGCCACAATAATGCAAGTCAGATGTGATTGAAACCAGATGATTCCTCGTTTCTTCCCCCCCCCCCCACCCCACTCCTTTCATCTCTCCTGTTTATGCTGGTGGGTAATCTGAAGAACGGAAACTGCCATGTTTACGCTGTTCAGTCTGTCTAGCCTTCACTTACATCCCCCCCACCCCACCCCACTCCAACCTGTTCCGCCAACTCGAGATGTTCACAGATTTGCAACCGATCGGGTGACCTTTGGTAATTTGTCGATTTCTGCTGGATTCCCTGCGGGGTTCGGGGTACAAGGTTTGTGTCATGTGCCCCACTTGTCGAACTGTGTGGTCAGATGAACCAGGGTTCATTGACATCCTGATTGAACAAGCTTGCACTCTATCCCCCGCGATTACTTGGCTTTGAGATTCGACTGTGATTGATTTCTTCAGCAAGGCTTGTCTTTGAAGTAATACGCAGGAATCCCCTCCTTCTTTTGCTCGGGTGACACGGAAGTACGGTTGTCTGAAGCAACAGGTAGATTGGACAGAAATGGAGGGGTCAATTGCTGGAACCCGCGTACAGTTCTGAGGGTGCGAGGCGCAGGTCGCTGGCGAGGAATCTCGGAGTTACTGAAAAGCGAAGCGCTTACTGAAACAATGTGGGGTCTGCAACCTCCTACCCATGTGCTGAATTAGCCAGGAAGTTGAAAATACTTAGGAGGAGGAGTTGCGACGTAAACATTCCTTCAACTAAAGCCCCCTCCCCCTCCGCCACTCATTAGGTTCCCTAACTATGAACACACAGGTCAGGCAGCACCTTGTCATTTCACGTTGACGTTTCAGATCCATGATTTTACTGATGAAAGTTGGTTGATATTGACATTTCTACTCTTCCCTCCCTTTATCGTTCCTGTCCCTCCTTCTGAGCTTTTTTTTAACTCGGCGTTTTTTGTTGTTATTGCTTTAATTCACACCACAACTAAAAGAGAAACCAGAGAACTGCAGATGTGGGAGTCTTTAGCAGGAGGAACTTAAGCAGATCAGGGAGCATCCGTGGAGAGGATGGCATCTTTAATGAAAATGACCCGTGGCTTTCATTCAACGTTACTCAGATCATCTGCTTGTCATCACGTAACTGTTTTGTGATGGTCTGTCGTGTATAAATTGTTTGCTGCAGGTCGTTGGTTCTAAATCAGTTCCCCGGGTCAGAAAAGAGATTGGTTTGACCTAAATGTGGTCTCTGTTATTGCATGAGTCTAGACTCGCGGGATTGTGTGTATATATTATGAAACGTTGACTAAGTTAGGTGGAAGGGCTATTTTCCCAATCCATAATTGTTCTTAAATGCATGAAAGTCCTTTCTTCCCTCTTCCTATGGAAGGTAAAAGAATTTAAGAGCTTATATTCTTTTCATAAAAGAGAAACATTTTAAACTTTCCCTCATTCATTTTCTTCCATTGTCTGAAGAATTCACTGCCTTGCAAATTGAAGTCAAATTGGTAATTACTCACAAACTTCTAATTATTTACCTTTCTGAGGGACATTGGCTTTCCATTCTGCTTATAGAATATAAAGGTATAGACCAGACTGGCCTTCCAAAAAAAAAGCAAATCTAGTGGCTATTTTGTTTGAATAGCTCAGTTTTCCCCCAGTGGAGGACCATATGGGACCAACCCTTTAATTTTGACGATGACCTGGCTGAGGTCAGAAGTAGCTCCCCAGAGCACCATCCTCACCCTCTGATAGAGGGAAGGCTGGTTTATAAAACTAATATTCAGCCCCAAAACTTTGATTTTCTCCACCGGATAAAATTAAGTTTTAAGACATTATGTATTCTTAATTATGGTCCATGGAAATGTTATTCCTTTTAAAGATTTCCAGGCAACAGTTAATGATTCAGGGAACTTATTCCTTAACATCCACCATGAATTTGCTGTCGGGATGCAACAGTAGCTTGGGAAGTTGATTCAAGGGTAACAGCTGGTATCCTTTATTACCTCACTGAAGTAATTTTTGAGATTTGGTGTTCATTATTTGAGGCATCAGAGCACAAGCCTTCTGCTTATCACTTTGTGACACAGGACAAAGATGATGCGTCAGTACGTGAGCCTTGGAATATGTTTAGTCACCCTTGTGAATCTCTGTTATTTAAGTTAAGATATTGAAACACCCTTGATATAGCATGTCTCTCATTGTTAAATAAAAGCTTAGCCCTTATCTTTCATTTGTTCCACTGTGCTTGTCAACATGCATTGTTAGTATTTTATCAATATTGATTAGAAACTACTGCATTTATTCTACCATTAAATGATTTAATTGTAGTTGTGCCAGATCCATTCATTCATCAGTAATATTTGCATATTGTATTCAAAATTGAATATGAGTGGACATTTGACACAATAGGAACACTCAAGGTAATTTCAGGTGTAGAATCAGCCTCTCGGGTATAAATAGTGTTTTGTTGTGGGTTGATTATAGTTGGCAATATAATCGCAAACTTAAGTTACCAGCAGTATTTCGGGGCAAGTTATTTAGATTGACTCCTTGATTTTATCACAAGGGTAGACATATCTTTGTTCACATCTCACCTGGTTCACTGATTATAACCATGATTAGTGTTCACTGGGGGTAGAGGGACAGAGAACATTGCAGAGCTAGGCAATTTAAACTTGAATTTTTAAATTTGTTTAAAGATTAGTAGGACCTCAAGCTGCTCAAAGTGGATTATAATTTGCAGCTTGGATCGACTTGGTCTTTTGAACATGTCTTTCTGGGTGAAGCATTAGTATGTATGCCATACACAGGAAGGGACAATGTAGCAATGTCCAAGTTAGACTGCTACAACAAAAAAACTTCTTTTGTCTAACCAATGCAATGAAAGACCTTGTATTCATAAATCTAGTTGTTCAAAATACATTTGTGCCAGTTGCTTTTAATGATTTGAATCATAGAATAATAACTGAAATGGATTCACTGTTAAATCATATTAGCAACTTCACTGTCATTGAAGTATTACTAAACCTGAGTCACAATGTGGACAAGATGAAGGAGATGATCATGGACTTCAGGAGGACCAGGAATGACCACCATTCACTAAACATCAACTACTCTGCAGTAGAGAGAGTGGAGAGCATCACGTTCCTTGGAGTTCACAAGTGACCTATCGTGGACACTCAACATCTCACTTGTCAAGAAGGTGCAACAGCACATGGTGAGAAGACTGAAGCGGGCAAGCTACTGGCCACTATTATGTCAACCTTCAAAAGCATCCTAGTCGGCTGCATCACAGTAACTGCAGAGAAATGGATCAGAGGTCAATCCACAGGACCCTAACAGTGGCAGAGAGGATCACTGGAATCTTCCCACCACCTCCCCCCCCCCCCCCACCCCCATTTGATATGATCTACTGGACTGTTGTCCGAAGAGGGTGCACAAAATCATTGAGGACCCCTTCCACCATGCACACATCTTTTAGCTGCTCCCATTGGGGAAGAAATGCAAGAGTATCAGAGCTGAGGAGCAGCTTCTTTCCATGGGCAGTGAAAATGGTGAACACCAAAAGATCTGCTCACATTAACTCTTGAAACTCTCATTTGTACAAAACAATATTTATTTATTTATTCTTATAGATAAAATACCTGTCCTGCGTCTGTTTGTGTGCTATGTCTGGTTGTGTGCCTGCATGTTTTCTACTGGAGAATGCTGATTTGTTGGGTTGGACTTGGACAATAAACTTGATTTGACATATTTATAGCCTCATTGTTAAATTATATGTGGAATTAGAGCTATTGGAGGCATGTAAAATTATACCATTCCAGAGTAATGCATTTTGCTGAGTTTTATCATGTAACTATTCACATGAATCCATTTGTATGTATTATTCTTTTGTCTGTGAAACATTACAATGATTTTAACCCATTTGTGAAAATAACATGAAAGGATTATGGTAATTAGTGATACAATTGCAATCATCGATCAAAATCTGAACTAGAACCCATGAAGGAAACTCTTTTTAGCTCTAAATTTGTTCACTTGCTAATTAAGTCTCTGGTTGAAAATGAGATTAGAGATTGTTGAAATGCCCTGATATTTATTTTTTAATATTTAATTTGGAGATTTAGCACATTAGCAGGCCCTTCTGGACCACAAGCCCATGCCGCACAAATACCTCAACTAACCATGTAGGTTTTAAAAGATGAAATAAAACCTGAGCACCTGTGGGGAAAACCCACGCAGACACAGGGAGAATGTACAAACTCCTCAAAGACAGCGCCGGATTCAAACCTGGGTCACTGGCACTGTAATAGCATACTAGTCGCTACGCTAACTGTGTTAATTTGGACAAAAATGATCTTGTGATATTTGGATCAAGGGGGGTGCACAGTGTTACCTTTGGAAGATAGCCAGCTATGGTGAATAGTAAAGCTGGATAAATAATCTACAGCTTTCCTTGATTATTTTAGGAAATGGAAAATGATTATGCAGGACTTTCACGCAGAATACTAAATGGCTCTTATGGAGCCCAGTAAAAATGGGGAACATTGAATACAATGTTGTTTGAACAAAATAAGATGGGGCAATGAAGGGAGGAAAGGATTGAATGACTCAACAGAGTTTTAAAAAATGGGAAGGAAGTGAAATCTATATGGTAATTTGTAAAGATTAAACATTAGATAATCAAGAAATATTTAAAGAACAGTTGATGGGAAGTAAGAAAATGAAAAAAGTGAAGAAAATTTGAGAGAAAAGAATGAAATATCAGAAATTTGAAGTAGGAAAAAACAAAAATACCAGGTGTATGATGTAGATTTGAAACCGGTCAAAAAGTAAAGATTGGCCAAACCCTGAATTCTGATATACCTTTACTGGAATAAGTTCTCATTAGGAATTAATATCCTGAGTGCCAGCCAGTTTCTGCTGCACCCTTTCAGTACTGATGAAATCCTTTTAATCTCTAGAAAAATATAGCTACAGAAACATTATATTTGATGTCCTGACCAGATGATGAGAGGATTTATCATTTACAGGAAGTAATTGAGCTAATAATCTAAGATTTGCTACTTCACTGGCATAGTCACTTGGGTAGAATTTGTTTGGGAATTCTTTAGGCATCTTGCCACCTTCTACCTTCTGCTGTTTCCTAAAATAGAATAGCTGCTGGTCAGGTAGCATCTGTGGAAAGTAATTGAATGAATGTTTCCAATTTTTTTTTGGTGAGTGTTTGCAGCATTTTCTAGTTCTAACTTTTTCACAAAATGGTATGAAATTATTCAAAGTGTAGAAAGAAAAATTAGAAATCAGGGGAGAACTGAAGTAACAAAAAAAAGGGAAGATTAGGTTTCTATGTATGGGCAGAATGGAGGTATTCAGGAAATGGGATGAGATAACTCCCTGCTGTATATTAACATCAGGATTAATTTAATATAGAGTAATACCTGCTGGTTAGGGATAAATCGATATTTGCTCAATCCTGTTTTGGTATTTTCAAACTGACTGATACATGTGGAACATCTGGGCAGCAAAGATGTATACATCAGGATGCTCTGTATCGACTGTAATTGGGCATTTAACACCATCATTCCCTCAAAACCGATCAGCAACTCCAAGACTTTGGAGTTAAGACCCCTCTGTAATTGGATCATGGATTTCCTCACCTCAGACCACAATCAGTAAAGATTGGTAAGAACTTCTCCACATTCTCCATCAGTACCGGAGCACGACTGGGCTGTGTTCTTATCACCCTGCTCTACTCACTTTATTCCTATGACTGTGTAGCTTGGTATGACAATAACACCATCTTCAAATTTTCCGGTGATACCATGGTAGTGGGTTGTATAACAGATGGGGATGAGTTGGCATACAACATGGAGATTGAAAATTTGGCTGAATGGTGCACCAACAGCAACCTTGCACTCAATGTCACCAAAACTAAGGAGCTTATTATTGACTTCAGGAAAGGAAAGCCAGAGGTATACAGTTCAGTGAACATCGGAGATGGAGAGGGTAAGCACATTTAGGTTCTTTGGAGTCACATTCTTGGAGAATCATTGGTGGACCCAATACACCAATGACATCATGAAGAAAGCATGACAGTGCCTCTACTTCCTCAGGAGTTTGCAGAGGTTTGTTATGACACCCAGAGACCCTGGGAAATTTCTACAGAGGTATGGTAGAAAGTGTGCTGAGTGGCTGCATCACCATTTGGTATGGGAACACCAATACCCCTGAGTGTAAAGCCCTTCAAAAGGTAGTGGACACAGCCCTTGACATTACAGGCAAAACCCTCCCCACTATTGAGTACATCTGCAGGGAATGGTGCTGTCGGAGAGCACCAGCAATCATCAAAGACCTACACCACCCAGCACACGCTCTGATCTTGCTGCTAATCATCAAAGACCTACCAACACACACTCTGTTCTTGCTGCTGCCATCAGGAAAGAGGAATCGGTGCCACAAGACTCGCACCACCAGGTTCAAGAACAAATACTACTCCTCAACAACAAATTGATTTTCTTTGCTCTCTTTCCCCATACTGTGAGCAGTTTACTTTTTGCACTACCAATTAGTGGCAATTCTGCTATGCCTGCAGGAAAAAGGAATCTCAGGGTTGTATGTGATGTACTCTGACACAGACTGAATACGCCTGTGATTGTCTGATCTCAGAAGCTAAGCAGGAAAAGGACTGGTCAGTACTTGGAGGGGAGACCACCTAGGCGCTGGACAAAGTGGTGACTCTCTGTCTGCCTTACGGTAGACAAAAGTTAAAGAATTCCATGGATGTTATATTCTATATGTAGTATTACTTGAGAATAATGGAACCTTTACCTTTACAATAAATCTGAAATTTGATCATTGTTGAATGTAGTCATACAGGATGTTTTTGCAATCCTCAAATATACCAGTATTACTTGAGGTAAGATGAAACTAAGTTTTGATTCTATTTCAGAATTTCAAGTATGCAAATTATTTTAGTAGCAAGTTTCACTTCTGATAGTCCTCCATCGTATTACAATGATTGTAGGTTTATAAGATGAGTATCTGACCATAATCCATCCATGGTGCTTTTAATTACTATAATGGGTGGAGCATGGTAATGGCTTGACTAAGGCTGATACGACTTTGAAAATGTTTTTTTAAATAATGGAACATAATTTAGCTTATATAAAGACTGATACTCAGTATTTACAATTATTCCTAAATATTTAATTTTATCAGACCATTTCAATTTTATAATCTTTTTTATACTCTGAATAATCTCCTTCTCCAACTGGTAAAATGTAACTTTTATCCCAATTAATTTTATAGGCAGATAATGTTCCATAATGTAATAAACATTCCCGTAAATGTGGCAATGATTGTTCTGGATTTGTTAAATAGATCAAAACATCATCTATAAACAAATTAATCTTATACTCTTCATCCATAACTCTCATCCCTCTTATCTGTTCATTCTGCCGTATTGTTTGAGCTAACGGTTGAATAGCCAATGCAAACAGGGCTGGTGACAATGGACAACCTTGTTGAGTTGAATGTGCCAATTTAAACGATGATGAAACTTGACCATTTGTCACCACCCTAGCACTTGGGTTCATATATAAAGCTTTAACCCAACCAATAAAAAAAGGGACAAATTTAAACATCTCCCGTACTTTAAATAAAAAATTACATTCAACCCTATCAATGGCTTTTTCCGCATCAAGGTCGGGGTGTTGTCGATATGCATTGACCAAACTAATCAATTGAAAAATTTTATCTGAAGCATTGAAGCAGATCTAATTAAGTGGAAAGATCTTCCGTTAACTTTAATTGGATGAGTTAATTGTATTAAGATGAATATTTTTCCTCGTATTCAATCTTTATTTCAATCAATACCGTGTTCTCTTTCAAAGAGTTTCTTTCAGGATTTAAAAAAAATTATGAGAGAATTTTTATGGGAAGGTAAGCTACCACTAGCATTAAATAAACTCACTTGGAAGTATGCATTAGATGGGCTTCAATTACCTCATTTTCAGAATTATTATGAAGCAGCCCAGTTGAAATTTATTAGTAGATTGATGGATTTGGACCAGCCTCCAAGTTGGGCTAAAGTTGAGATGGTCTGTATTCCTGAAGTTGAGGTGTATCAATTTATATTTCGATGGAATGTAAATTTGTTGAGGGAATATAATATGCCAATATTAAAACATTTATTAAAATTATGGATTAAAAAAATAAGATTTTAAGATCAAAAAGTAAATTGTCAATTTTAACTCCATTATATAATAATTTATTTTTCGATGTTTAATAGTCATTTAAAGAGTTGAGATTTTAAACATTGCAGGATTGTTTTGTAGAAGGTCAGTTTCTTTCTTTTACTCAATTGAAAGGGCATTTTGATATTGCAGAAAATTCTTTATTTGTTTATTATCAACTTCGATTGTGGTGAAAAGTATGTATGGTAGAGAGATGATTTTATCTGTATTGATGGAATTCGAGACCTTCATTTCTTCTATACCAAAGAGGGGTTATATTTCTGTTATGTATCAAATATTACAAGACAATATGGATAAGTCGGAATGGGAGAAATCTAAGCTAAAATGGGAAAATGATTTAGCCTTTGTTTTTCCTGAAGACAACTGGGCAGATATGTGCCATGATAATGTTACTAAGTTGATGAATGTATGGTATGGAATGGTTAATTATAATTTTTTACATCAATTGTATTTAACACCAGAGAAATTGAAAAATATGGTTTTTGTAATTCGGATTCTAGTTTTAGATGTGGTGTAAATACTGGAACTTTTTTACATGCTGTCTGGTCTTGTATGCAACCATTCAGGGATGAAATTAAGTTAATTTTGGAAAAATTAATCAACTTTAAGACCTCAACAATGAAGACGCTGTTTACATCTGGTACCGCACGGATGGCAGTCTCTTCAATCTGAGGTGCCTGCAAGCTCACACCAAGACACAAGAGCAACTTGTCCGTGAACTACTCTTTGCAGACGATGCCGCTTTAGTTGCCCATTCAGAGCCAGCTCTTCAGTGCTTGACGTCCTGTTTTGCGGAAACTGTCAAAATGTTTGGCCTGGAAGTCAGCCTGAAGAAAACTGAGATCCTCCATCAGCCAGCTCCCCACCATGACTATCAGCCCCCCCACATCTCCAGCGGGCACACAAAACTCAAAACGGTCAACCAGTTTACCTATCTCGGCTGCACCATTTCATCAGATGCAAGGATCGACAACGAGATAGATAACAGACTCGCCAAGGCAAATAGCGCCTTTGGAAGACTACACAAAAGAGTCTGGAAAAACAACCAACTGAAAAACCTCACAAAGATAAGCGTATACAGAGTCGTTGTCATACCCACACTCCTGTTCAGCTCCGCATCATGGGTCCTTTACCGGCATCACCTACGGCTCCTAGAACGCTTCCACCAGCGTTGTCTCCGCTCCATCCTCAACATTCATTGGAGCAACTTCATCCCTAACATCGAAGTAGTCGAGATGGCAGAGGGCGACAGCATTGAATCCACGCTGTTGAAGATCCAACTGCGCTGGGTAGGCCACGTCTCCAGAATGGAGGACCATCGCCTTCCCAAGATCGTGTTATATGGCGAGCTCTCCACTGGCCATCGTGTCAGAGGTGCACCAAAGAAGAGGTACAAGGACTGCCTAAAGAAATCTCTTGGTGCCTGCCACATTGACCACCGCCAATGGGCTGATATCGCCTCAAACCATGCATCTTGGCGCCTCACAGTTCGGCGGGCAGCAACCTCCTTTGAAGAAGACCGCAGAGCCCACCTCACTGACAAAAGACAAAGGAGGAAAAACCCAACACCCAACCAACAAATTTTCCCCTGCAACCGCTGCAACCGTGTCTGCCTGTCCCGCATCGGACTTGTCAGCCACAAATGAGCCTGCAGCTGACGTGGACATTTACCCCTCCATAAATCTTCGTCCGCGAAGCCAAGCCAAAGAAAGAAGATATGATTCCTTTAAGGGGATTAGGGTTGGATAAATTTCAAATTGCATTTGTATTCTTAGCATTTTCTGTAGCTCGAAAATGTGTAGCAAGTACATGGAAAGATAATATAGTGATTAATATAATGCGATGGCATCATGAATTGAAAGCTTGTATTATGGAAAAAAATACATATAATTTACATGACAATTATTCTTTTTTTGTTAATAAGTGGTTACCATATTTGGAATATATGCATTTAGATATATTTTGATTTATTATATACTTTAGTTTCTGTTTATATATTTTTAGCTCTCCTTCAGAGAGTTGGCTGATGGGCTGGGAAGGGGGTGGGGATTTAAAATTTTTTTTAGTTGTATTTTTAAAATTTTTAATTTTTTTAATGAACAATCATAAAATTTTCTTTATGGAATGTACTTTCTATTACTATTAATGACTTCTAACAAATAAAGTTTTTAAAAAATGTGAAAATGGTGGCTAATCTGAAGCTCCATCATATTTTAACAATCATATGTTAAAGCTAATTTAGATATAAATCTTGCAGTGAAATGTTTAAACCTGCAACTAGAATCCATAAGTATCAGTCAACCCACATTGTATCTTTGCAGATTGTAACATTTATATTGTTGATCTACGATAAGCGACAAATCATTATTTCTGCCAAAGATGGACCTTCAAATTGTGATCTAAAAATCTCATTCTGCTGTACAATAAACATGGAAGAATAATTTATTCACAGCATTCTATAATAGTATTTTTCTGGTTCATAATAAAGTATAGGACCAATTCCATTTGTGGTTTCTGGCACTGGACCATCATGCGTTAAACATGGAGGAACAGAGTGAGTGCATGTCAACAGATTCTCAAAGAGAAGATGATTATGTGGTTAAAACACACAAATGTAATGACTTCCAAGGCATAGAATACAAGAGCAGGGAAATGGAACTGTATTGATTACATGTAAAGCCAAAGCAATCCATATCTCCAGTGTAATGCAGGCTTTTGTGCATTGCACTTAAACCCAGCATCCGGGATATAACTTCCCATTCACAGGTTTATAATTAATGTTCAGCATTCACAGCTTTGGTCCTATCAATTATTCCCACCTAGGTGACTTAATAGGAGTACTTAAGATTATGAGAAACATGAGACACCTTTACACAGCCACTGAACCGCAGAAAATTTCTGCTCTGGTGGCAGTGTAAAAATATTGGGATGGATTTTTTAATGCAAATTCTATCCTGTAATTTTTCCACTCGTACCCCTACACATTTTTACACCCCATAAGAAATGGGCCTAATGAAAATGACGTTCCCCCTTTGACAAACTCTGCAACACAGGAAGGTTGTGTAAAAGTGCCCCTATATAAACAACCACATCGGGACATACTGGAGCTAACTCTGCTAACATTTTTGGAATAATTCTGAAGTTTCTGTGTAAAAATGCCAATAGATAGGGTGGACAGCTAGCAGCTTTAAGATCTGTTGAGATGAATGGAGGGAAGTTTAATGAAGATGTAAAGGTAATTGTTTTTCACTCGGTGTGTAGTATGTGCCTGGAATCATTGCTGGGGGAGGCTGGTACAATAGGGACATTAAAAAGACTCATGGACAGGCACACGGATATAAGAAAAATAGAGGCTTACGTGTGTTTAGTAGGGAAGGACAAGATTGTTATGGAGTAGGTACACTATTGTGGTCTATTGTTCTTTCAGGGAAGATATGGGCTGCATGGGAGAAAGTACAAAGGATATTTAAAAGAAAGTTAGCAGGACTGCAAAATTAGGAAAGATTGGGGTTATTATGAATATAGGAGGCTGAGGAGATTTAACTGAGTTATGCACAATTGAAATGTACCCTGATAGAGTAAATGGGTAGCATCTATTTACCTTAGCTGGAGTCAAAAAACAGGGTGCATGGATTTGAAGAAATTGATTTAAGTTTAGAGGAGAAATATGGATTACTTTTTTATTCAGAGGGAGGAATTGGTGTATAACTCAGAGTTTAAAGTGGAGGAACATATCACCAATTAAATAAATGCCTGGATATGTTTGTGAAGAATGATGATGGCCCTCCTGCACTACAGATCAAGTGCTTGTAGGTGGAATCGGGTAGTACAGACACTGTGGGTGAAATGTAATACATAAATATACTGGAGAAACTCAGCAGGTCATGCTAGTAAAGGGCAACCAATGTTTCAGGCCTGGGCCCTTCATCAGTTCATGTCTGTGCATTGCACTTGACCCCAGTATCTTCAGATTTTCTTGTTTAACTGGGTGAAATGTCCTTTTGTTTTGTAAAGTTGTAGTCATAAAAGGTTGTAGGTGTAGACTAGATGATAAATGGAGAGTCTTCCATTGGCCTGACAAGATTATAGTTGGTCTCATACCTGAAACACAGGACTCCAGCCCGAAATGTTGGTTATGCATCTTTATTTTTGCTGTATAAAGCACACTGTTTGACTAGCTGAGTTTTTCCAGCATTGTTTTTACTTCAACCACAGTGTCTGCAGACTTTTGTGTTTCACTTCTGCCCTTTCCTTGTATCCACTCATTACTAATGATCAATGAACAACTTTTGAAAGCAACAAACTTCCTGATATCAGGTGAACATTGGTTGTCAACAAGTAGCTGCTTTATAAAATAGAAATAACCTACTTTCTATTTTATTTCAGGGGAGAATGGCGAAGTCAGACGTGAAAACATCCCTTCTGGATAATATGATCGGGGTGGGAGACAGTGTACTTTTAGAACCTCTCACTGAAGACACATTCTTAGAAAATCTCAAAAAGCGCTTTGACCACAGTGAAATATATGTAAGTGCTATTAAAACCTATTTAGCATGAATGTTATTTCGTATTGATTTCTAGATATTCACTTGCCCTGATCATCCAATGAAGGAGCTAGTCTTGGGTTGCAGTGGTAAATTTCCTTTTATCAATCTAAACCTTGTTTGGTGGTGCCCAACATATGCTTTCTGAGCATCAGAAATGTGAAATTAAGTTGTCTTAATTAAGTTATCTTAATTGACAATAATACTTAATGGATTATTATCTTTTTTTGATTTGAGCAATACTTTCATGGCTTGAACTTTCTAATATGTGGGAGAGTTATATCAATCATCTCAACAGTAATTATGTAAGCACACGAGTCTTTACTGAGTATCACAAATGGTAAAGACAATTAGGGAGGTTAGTTTGGTTGATTTTAATTATAGTCGACAGCAAGTGGAAAAACATTATTACATTCTTATTCTCTGAGTAACATTTTGCAGTTCTCCCACAGGGATTCTCTGGTGGAAAAATCTTCTTAGGGAGCCCCTTGGATTGAAAGTTTACTTGCTCCTGCTAAAGTTCTGTGAGCTTTAGGGGGACTGTTAAGTCCATGTTGACCCACAACCTCTACTACAAATTGTGCAGGAAGTGCCTATTAATGATGGGTAGTTTTGAGGGGAACACTCCTTTCACCTATCATTCTGGATTTCTGTGTGCTTCTGGACCATGAAATTATGGTTCTTGATGTAATTCCAAATGTTACTTCTCAGCTTTGAGTGGTCACAGGCTAAGGATTCCCAGGAATCAGTGAAGCTTTGACATCCTTGAACTATTTCCTCTGTCCATTTGGAAATCCCTCCCATGACAGAGCTCAGAATAGAGTGTATGGTTCAACAGCTGTTTTTGGAAATAGTCTCCTGAACATATAAATGGTGGAAAATAATGCAATTGCATCAATATCTCTTCTGATTCACTTAAAGAAAGCAGAGGCCACAACTTCACAAATGCTTTTCGAAAAACAGTGATTATTTTGGTTCTTTTTAGGCAACAAACCTGAATGTATATTTTACACAAATTAATGATGTCAATAATCAGCTGGTGAATTTGGTGGTCTCATACTGGCTAAGACACTGGACGAACCTCTTTCTCCTTTACATCTGTCTGCACCAGTGGAAAAGTCTACAGTTGAATGTCTTTTGCAAAATGAACTTCCTCGCAATGCAGGGCACCTTTTAATACTGCACACTTCATGTCATTACTGTGGGGACATTGGCAATATTCAATTTCCTCACTATTGGGCTAGTAAACACATACTTGTAGGATTCTGATCCTGTGAACCAAATAGACAGACTTCTAATGACAAATTCAAGAGATTGGAATAGAAATTAAATATCAATGAAATCTGACAAAGAAAAATTGTCTTGGAATGATATTGAATAAAAGAACCATAGAAAGTTGCAACACAGAAACAGGTCCTTTGGCCCTTCTAGTCTGTGCCAAATTATTATTCTGCCTAGTCCCACTGACCTGCATGCAGTCCATATGCCTCCATACCCTTCCCATCCATGTATTGTCCAAATTTTTTTTAACTATTAAAATTGAGCCCACATTCAGCATTTCAGCTGAAAGTACATTGCACTGGGTCCTCTACCGGCACCACCTACGGCTCCTAGAACGCTTCCACCAGCGTTGTCTCCGCTCCATCCTCAACATCCATTGGAGCGCTTACACCCCTAACGTCGAAGTACTCGAGATGGCAGAGGTCGACAGCATCGAGTCCACGCTGCTGAAGATCCAGCTGCGCTGGATGGGTCACGTCTCCAGAATGGAGGACCATCGCCTTCCCAAGATCGTGTTATATGGCGAGCTCTCCACTGGCCACCGTGACAGAGGTGCACCAAAGAAAAGGTACAAGGACTGCCTAAAGAAATCTCTTGGTGCCTGCCACATTGACCACAGCCAGTGGGCTGATAACGCCTCAAACCGTGCATCTTGGTGCCTCACAGTTTGGCGGGCAGCAACCTCCTTTGAAGAAGACCGCAGAGCCCACCTCACTGACAAAAGGCAAAGGAGGAAAAACCCAACACCCAACCCCAACCAACCAATTTTCCCTTGCAACCGCTGCAATCGTGTCTGCCTGTCCCGCATCGGACTTGTCAGCCACAAACGAGCCTGCAGCTGACGTGGACTTTTTACCCCCTCCATAAATCTTCGTCCGCGAAGCCAAGCCAAAGAAGAAAGAAAGAGACATTGCACTGGACTGTATAGGTCAACAAAGTTTCCAGTCAGCAGTCTCCCACCTCCATTGCAACCTTTGCTTGCATGATGCACATAATACAAAATAAAATAGCAGAACATTTTATTATAAGCCCTTCTGTGTTTATAGGTGAACAGATGGTGATAAGAAGATAAGAAAGAACTATACCCTAAAACAGGTGTCAGTTACTTTGGCATTTATGGGGATTAATATATCTTTATATTTGTCAAGGCATTCCGGGAAGTCAAGCTAGGCAAAGGTTTGCTATCGGCAAAAATTGCCCAGTGCCCCTTACACCCAGAGAAAGAGAAGCAAAAGAGAGCCCCCCCCCCCCCCCCTCCCACTCAAGAGTCACTGACTTCTCCAGTGGTCCCACAGCCTTTGCTGGCACACAGCCTTCAGTCTAAACCATCAGCAACCCAAGCTGCAGATGCACACTTCTGACATGATCAGGAACCCTCCGACACTCTCTTGCATCCTTGTTCTGATAGTTGGTACCCTTCAACCTGTCTCCTGCTGTCTGCAGCCTGGTTTTGGTCCTTTAATTGCGGTCAGTAGCAGTCCACAGCCGACGTGGGTTCCTCACCTTGTCACCGACAGTCCGCCACTTGTGTTTTCTTCAGCCTCAGAGGCCCTCACTCGTCACTGTCCTGTGAGTCTGCTTCTCCTTCTCAAACGGGGAGTGGTCTCCCTGTTTTCTGGTGTCCTGCACCAGTCCTTTGCTGCCATTTTGAGGTCAGACCCTATGGTTGCAGTGCCCACCTCCTACAACAAGCCGCTTAAAGCTTGCACATAGCTGATAGCCATTGTACTGGGCAGTTGGACCCTGCAGGGAGCGCTGAGACTTTGCTCCCTGCTCTCTGTGGGTCCACACTAATGGCAATGTGGTCATTACAGCAGTTATGCTTTGTTGAGATTTGAAACAATTAACGATATTTCCTATTGCTTCCATGACCAAGAATCACCTTATTGAGTAAAATAACAAGAAAACTGAATGGCATTAATATGGACTTTTATGACTTTGTTAAATCACACTCCACCTCCCCTCTCCTCTTCTCCGTCGCCTACCCCTGCTCTGTTTCTATCTTCCCTGACTCCTTTTAAACAAACATGATAAATTCTCACCTCTCCCCTTATCATATCCATTTAGCACCTTTGGTGGGTCTGGATTCCTCCCCCAGCCGACATTGTCTGAATTTTGAGATTTCCTGCTACTGGCTCATTCTACTTATTCCTTGAAGAAGGGCTCAGGCCCAAAACGTCAGCGATGTATCTTTGCTTTTTATGGATGCTGAAATACTGGCTGAGTTCCATAAAACCATAGAACTATAGAACTTTATAACACAAAAACAGGCCTTTTCAGCCCTTCTAGTCTGAGCCGAACCATTTTTTTTTGCCTAGTCCCATTGAACTGCACCCAGTTCATAGCCCTCCATACCTCTCCCATCCATGTTCCTGTCCAAGTTCTTCATAGATTTTAAATTAAGCCCACATTCACCACTTCAGCTTGGCAGCTTGTTCCACACTCCCAGTACTCTCTGTGTGAAGAGGTTTCCTCACATGTTCCCCATAAACTTTTACCCTTTCACCCTTAACTCATGTCCTCTGGTTTGTCTCAGTGGAAAAAGCCGATCTTAATTTACTCTGTCTAACCTCTCAAAATGTTAAATACCTTTATCAAATCTACCTTCATTCTTCTACGCTTCAGGGAATAACGTCCTAACCTGTTTACCCTTTCCCTGTAACTCAGTTCCTAAAATCCGAGCAACATCCCAGTAAATCTTATCACTCTTTCTGTCTTGTTGTTACCGTTCCTGTAGTTAGGTGACCGAAACTGCAGACAATACTCCAAATTTGGCCTCATCAATGTCTTATACCATTTAAGATAGCAACCCAACTCCTGTACTCAATACTTTGATTTATGAAGGCTAATATGCCAAAAACTTTCTTTACAACTGTATCCACCTGTGACGCCACTTTCAGGGAATTATGTATCTGTATTCCTAGATCCCTCTGTTTTACCGCATCCTCAGTGCCCTACCATTTACCATGTATGCCCTTTCTTGGTTTGTCTTTTTGAAATGCAACGCCTTACTCTTGTCTGCATTAAGTTCCATCTGCCATTTTTCAATCCATTTTTCCAGCTGGTCCAGATCCTTCTGCAAGCTTTGGAAACCTTCTTCACTGACAACAACACCTCCAACCTTAGTGTCATCTGCAAACTTGCTGATCCAATTTACAACATTATCATCCAGATCATTGATTTAGATGACAAACAACAATGGTCCCAGCAACGATTCCTAAGGCACACCACTAGTCACAGGCTTCTAGTCTGAGAAGCAATCATCCATTACTACTCTCTGGCTTCTCCTGTCCATCCATTGTCAAATCCAATTTACTACCTCTGAACCTTCCTGACTAACATCCCTTGCAGGACCTTCTCAAAGGCCTTACTAAAGTTCATGTAGACAACATCTGCAACCTTTCCTTCATCAACTTTCCTAGTCACCCCCTTGAAAATATAAACAAGACTTGCCATGTACAAAGCCATGTTGATCATCCCTCATCAGTTCCTGGCTATCCAAATAATTTTGTATCTCATCACTTAGAATATCTTCCAATAACTTACCTATTGCTGATGTCAGGCTCACCAGCCAATAATTTACAGGGTTACTTTTGGAGCCTTTTTATAAAACAACGGAACAATGTGAGCTACCCTCCAATCCTTTGTCACCACATCTGTGACTAAGGACATTTTAAATATTTCTGCCAGAGCCCCTGCAATTTCCACACTAGCCTCCCTCAAGGTCCAATGGAATATCTTGTCAGGTCCTCAGCATTTCCTCCTCTTTAATAAGTATAGGTTCCATGACCTCACTGCTTGTTTTCCTTACTTCCCACGACTCTATGTCTGTTTCCTGAGTGAATACTGATGAAATTAAAAAAAAACATTTGAGATCTCCCCATTTCTTTTGACTCCATACAAAGCTGATCTCTTTGATCTTCAAGGGGACCAATTTTGTCCCTTACTATCCTTTTGCTCATAATGTACTTGTAAAAACCCTAAAGATTTTCCTTCACATTGTCTGCCAAAGCAACCTCATGTCTTCTCTTATCCATCCTGATTTCTTTCTTGAGGTTATTCTTGCATTTTTTATACTCCTCAAGTACTTCATTTACTCCATGTTGCTATACCTGCTCTTCCGAACTAAATCCCCAATATCCTTCGAAAACCAAGTTTCCTTTTGGCTGCTAATTAACCCTGCCTTTAATCCTGACAGGAACTTATAAACTCAGTACTCTCAAAATTTCACTTTTAGGTCTTACCTCGCGTATCTTGCCTGAAAACAACTTATCCCAATGTATGCATTTTAGATCTTTTCTCATTTCCTCAGAATTAGCCCAATTTAGAGTCTCACCTATACCTCTGACCTATACCTTTCCAATATTGACTCGAAGCTAATGACATTGGACCCAAAATGTTCCCCTACACATACTTCTGTCACTTGTTCTGTCTCATTCTGTAAACGCTTAGTTTTCGAAAACTTTCCTGAACAAATTTGCAAACTCCAAGACATCCAGCCCTTTTACAGTATGGGAGTCCCAATCACTATGTGGAAAATTAAAATCTCCTCCTATCTCAACCTTGTGTTTCCTGCAGCTATCTGCTATTTCTCTGTAGATTTGCTCTTCCAATTCTCATTGATTATTGGTGACCTACAATACAACTGCATGAGTGTGGTCATACCTTTCCTGTTCCTCAACTCCACCCATTTATCCTCTGGTCTGTCCTGCCTGAGCACAGCTGTGATATTTTCCCTGACAAGGAATGCCTCTTCTCCCCCTTTCATTTTCTGCTTCCCCTCCCCCATTCTATCACATCTAAAGCAATGGAAACCCAGAGCATTGAGCTGCCAGTCTTGCCCTCCTTCAATCAAGTTTCACTAATGTCATAATTCCATGTGCCAATCCATGTTCTAAGCTCATCTGCCTTTTCTACAATATTTCCTGCATTGAAATAAATGCATCTGAGAACATTTCCACCATGTACAACCTAACGGTGCATGCAATTTTCACATAATCTTTTCTCTCCTCCACTCCTCTATCTGCTTTGTCACTTTGGTTCCATCTTCCTGCCAATCTAGTTTAAACCCAACAGAGCAGCACTAGCAAACCTTACTGCAAGGATATTAGACCCCCTCCAGTTCAGATGCAAACTGTCCCATCAGAAAAAGTCCCACCTTACCTGGTAGAGCACCCAATGATCCAGAAGCCTGAAGCCCTCCCTCCTGCAACATGCCTTTAGCCATGTATTAAGCTGAATTATCCTCTTATTTCTAACCTCACTAGCATGTGGCATAGGTAGCAAACCTGAGCTCACCACACTGGAGGTCCTGTCTTTCAACCTAGCACCTAATTCCCTGAACTCTCCTCGCAGGACCTCTTCCTACCCACATCCCTAAATGGACCACAACATCTGGCTGCTCATCCTCCCTCCTAAGAATGCCGTGAACTCAATATGAGATATCTTGGACTCTGGCACCAGGGAGACAACATACCATCTGGGAAACTCAGTCTCTTCCACAGAACCTCGAATCTGGCCCCTAAACTATGGAATCCCCTATCGTTACAGCTTGCCTCTTCTCCCTTCCTTTAGCCACAGGACCAGACTCCATGCCAGAGACCTGATCACCATGGCTTGTCCCTGGTAATTGTCCCCTCATTAGTATCCAAAATGATATACCTTTTATTGAGGGGAACAGCCACAGATGTTCCCTGCAGTGTCTGCCATTTCCCCTTCTCCTGACTGTTACCCATCAACTCTCCTCCTGCCTCCTAGGTGAGATGGTGTCCCTGTAACTCCACTCCATTACCTTTGGAATGATCTGGGAGTTCATCCAACTCCGGCACCATTTCCTTAACTTGGTCTGTCAGGAGCTACAGCTGGATGCACTTCTCACTGATGAAGCTGTCAGGGAAACTGCTGGCTTCCCTAATGACCCACATTCTGCAAGAGGAGCCTCTGCCTTTGGCTGCCATTCCCACTGTTTAGGACTAGAGGAATAAAGTCCTCCAGCACCAGTTCCTCCAGCATTTTGTTGTGTTTTTACGACCATCATAGTGTCTGCAGACTTTTGTGTTTCACTGAGTAAAATAACTTCTTCCCCTCTCCTTGATCCATTCCTTTAAGGCTCTGAATGTGATTCATTAGTAATCAGAAATGCCAGGTCTTTTCGTATCTAATCTTAATAATATTGAGGCTTTCGTCAGGATTATCATGAATATGGAAACTCTAAGAAAATAATTCTTATTTTATGTATAGGCCCATTTAGCTCATCTTTTTTTCCCCCCAGTATGATCGTGACCATATTACTTCAGAAAGACGATCTGAAATAAGCCAGTAATAACATGGGTAGATTAAATCCTTGGCCTTTGGGAGTCTGTGACCAAGAGTTCAAGCCAATAATTGCATCATTGCTAGCAGACCCTTTACAAATATGTTCAATTTATGTGTAATATTTTATGATATAAATTGCATTTTTTACTGATGCAGTGTATATGGTATATGTTCTGTGATGTTCCTTATTGCTTCATGTATTTTATTATAGCTTCGTATTTTAATAGCTTATTATTATTACTATTAGACTGCCCAGAGCCTGTACATTAGTAATTATTTTTCCACTGTGTTCACAGTGATACTATAGTAATGGGTCATTGTTCATTTCTGAAGTTAAACCAAGAATACCATCTTTATTCTCTGAAAAGCACATTATGAATTTCATCTGTGGTTCAAGCAATTTTGAAACGTACTTCCTGATTATTAAAATGTGAAACTTTAGAACAACTAATTATACTTGGACAGCTGTCTCCTGATATAAATCTGTTCCTGGTCAAATCAGCCTGGTTTTGAGGGAAGAAATGTATGTGTGTTTATACAAAGACTGGGAATAATTTTATGTCTATCATTTGTAAGTAAAAACTAAAAATAGAACGTAATTCCTGTACTTGCACTCTGTTGAGGCTAACTCAATTTTTTTTGATGTCACTCAGCAGCAGTTCTAAACAAAATCAATGTTCCATTCAATAAAACGTGCTGCTGAGTATTGCTGGCTCTCAAGTGTGTTGAAAAGATTTTGGTGAAATTCTCTCTATAAATACCAACTGATCTGCTGGGTGTTTCTGGTTTTTCTTCTCTCTGTTTTATTTCAGATCTTTGACACTTGCAGCTTTGTTCCTTTGCTCAAATGGGTTTTGTAGTGACTGTTGGGATTCAAAGCATAGATTATGGTGAAATGCTCTGGTGATACCACACTTGGGTAGGATAAAGTAGTTGCAAAATATTAAAATTTCAATGGAGCAGCCAAGTAGCTACACTGATTTGTAATATAGTTGACCTGATGGGTCAATGCAAAGTAGAGATTTGGCATCTATTGTAATATAAATAGCAATGAAAAAATTGGGCAATAAAGGATGAATGAGGTCCTAATTGAGGTACCGGTGAGGTGAAAAATACTCTGGACAATGGGTACATTTCAACAATGTGAAAGCTAATAGTTGTAACCTGGAAGACATCTCAAAGTCATGACGACTTGACGAACGAAGATTCAGGAAGGGGGCTGTCCACATCTACTGCAGGATTGCTGGTGGCTGCCAAGGCCAATGCGGGGCAAACATACCCGGCCACAGCGGCTGCAAGGGAAATTCTGTTCAGGGTTTGGTGCTGTTGTAGTTAAAGCAAATCTGTAATCCAGGATTTCAAGCATTATATTATGGTAATGAATAAAAACAGCAAACTGTTCAAATGCATGGTAATTAATGTTTTTTAAAAAAAGTTCAGTGAAGTAAGAAGTGAGGCAGCACGGTTAGAGTAGTGGCGAACACAATGCTGTTACAGCGCCAGTGACCTAGATTCAAATCCAGCCGTGTGTAAGGCCGGCGCCGCCCAATTGCACCCAATTGACCTACAACCCCCGGTACATTTCAACTAGTGGGAGGAAACCAGAGCTCCCAGGGAAAATCTACACATTTCAGATTCTGTTGATCAGGTCTCAGCAGCTGCCCTTGAGTGGCATATTGAGAGAACCTGAAATATCCGGGATAGTTTTGAAAGCAAACAAAGTGCCACCCAGCTTTGCTAAATGTAAAATCGACAAAGGATTTGCAGTAGTTTTTTTTTAAAGTCTCGCATTCACAGGCCTTTTAATGACTATTAAAATAAATAATAACTAATTTAAAAATTGTAATTTGATAGAATAAAGATTTAAAACAAAGTTCACTAACTTTTTTTGTATAAGCAGTGTGATTTAAGTTCTTGTAAGGGATATGGTTCAGTTTCCTGGTTCACTCATTTCTCCAGGCACAGTTACCAAATTTAATTTTGAACTGTGCTGACATTATGTTTCCTGCTCAGTGATATTCATATATTCCCTAGTGACATCTCTTCCTCAAGTTCTGACCAAAGCTGAATCTGTTTGATGAGATGCTCACAGATGTGTTCACAGAATGCTGATTCAGTGTTCTACAAATAATTATAAAGATGAAATAATTTTTTTTAAATCACTTACATCTCAGAGCTTACAATCCTCATTGAAGTCACTGGGGCCTTGAAACCTGCAACAGGTTAGGCAGAGATCCAGGCCATGATTGATCTTAGAAGGAGTTCTGAACATAATCTTCATAGCTCAGTGCTGAGACCCAGTAACTCATTAGGCAATTTGACCACGCAGAGCAGGTGGAAATGGAGAAATATTACCAAAGTAATACTCTTGAAACTGAATCCATGCACCTGTACAAATCTTTTAAAGCATGCACCAGTTAAAAGTTAAAGTTTTTTTCTTTTGCTCTGTTCACCAGTCAGGGTACTTTAATCGTGCCATAGAGAGTGGATTGAAAAGAAATAGGTTGTATAGTTTGGATAATGAAATTTATTGGATGTTTTTTGGAAGAATCTTCAAAGGAAGTTTGAAATGTTCCCATTGGCTTGTCAGCACTGTTTGTAGATGATGTTACAGAAAGCTTGCCCATGAAAATTTAGGGAATCATTAAGGTAAAGAATGAATATTTTGAAAAATGAATAATTTCACCGCAGAATTCTAGATTTCCTAAAGTCATCTGGTTGGCTATTACAGTGGCAGTTTCCTCCAGGTGCTCTGGATTCCTCTCATGTTCCAAAAGCACACGGGGTTAGTTGGTTGCATAGGTGTATTTGGGCTGCGTGAGTTGTATCTCCAAATTTTAAAAAAATTAACATTTAAATTTAACTATATGCCATTGTTTAAGAAAGTCGATTCTAAAGACCTCTTTTACTAGAGAAATCAAAAAGAGATCAAGGTTGCACCATGTTACAATTCGAGGCATCTTTTGCAAGTTTTAACAGAGATGTTTGAATGATGCCCCAACAAGTCTTTTCAGCATACATTTATTCCTTATGAGTTTCTTTATTAATTGTTCTCTTGGTAGAATGCCTGCAATTTAAAAAAAAACATATATATTTTGACATATGATATACTCAACTCATGAAATATGCTCCCTGTAAGATACCCCAATGCTTTGCCGCAGCTGATTTTTTTCCCAGTATTGTGGCATGTTGTGTTGCTGACAAATGTACTTTTTAGACTAAGAATGATCTTGCTTGTCTGGATTGATTCAGAACTATTTGGTCATTATAGATTCTTCAGACTAATATGACTCACTATAATTTAGTTAAGCTCCAAAAATATTACCATACTAAATCAAGTCCACATTTGCAAAATATATAGTGTTAGACAGTACATATTCATGTACTGTTTAGTGTGGTAACTTTTTATCCCTTGATTTTAAATGCTTATTTCACGTGGAAAAACTTCTTTGTAAAGCCTGTGGTTGGAAGCTGGAATGTATCTTTACCTCATACAATCTACTGTTCCAATTGATATTAAAAAAAAAAAGAATTTTCATTCTCTTCATTAAAAAAAGAATCAATTTCCTTAGCCAAATCTGACTTTGTATTCTTCCTGTTCTTCTTCAGGTGCCTTGCCATTCGGTGTAGGCGATCATGTCTCTCCATCTGCCATGATCTCTGACCCTCTGAATTGTAGTTGTTGCCTCCCCTGTTCTCCTTCGGTGAAGGCTCCATCTTTGAGCTGAGACCATAGTCGATGTTGAGTTCATGATTATATAAGGGTCAATTCCTGAAGTGGTTTTCCATTGCCTTCTTCAGTTACAGTGCCCATATTGGATGGGCAACCCAGGCATTGATCAGCCATTCATCTGCCCAATGTTACTAGTTTTACAACCATAAATTCCAATTTGTAGAATTTGCTTGTAAAAACATCCACCATCTGCAATCCATGTCACCCTGATTGGGAGGCTAATCAGGTACTATACCTTGCCCTGTAGGCAATCGGACAGAAGGAGCTCCTTACATCTCCTTTTGCTGAGCAATTGCATAGCACCAACACCAATATTCTTCCTGTTACCTCCACAAAATTTCATGAGTAAATAGAATTTGATTAATACTACTCTCTAAACTGTAAAATTATCACGTGATTATACATAGAACTGCGTTTATGCCTCTTTTAATCTTTTTCATTGGCTTTTATAATAAATATAGTACAATGAAGAAAACTGAAAATACAATATCATGTGTACACACACACACACACACACACACACACACACACAATTTCTAGATAAAGATAAAACTTCAAACAGTATAAACTCAGTCCCCCCTCCACTGCACTGGATGAAAACAGAATTATCTCTCAATCAACAGGTCACCGACTCATTCCTCTGATTTTTAGGACCTTGTCTAAATTTTGGTCCAGTGCCTGTAGGTTCAAGAACAGATTTTATTCAAAAGTTATCATGCTCTGGAATCTCTGCATACTCTTCTACCCCTGATTATAAACTATTCCAGGACCACTAAAAGATCTATTTGCTGCTGGAATGGTCAATTTTTCTTTCTTGCACCATCTTCAACCATGAATATTTATTTATCTTTTATAAATGTTGTCTGTTTTCTGTCTTGGCATATTTGGTTATTTGTTTTTTTACTGCTGTAGATGAAGTATCTTGTGTACCTGTTTGAGTGCAAGTAAGAATTTCTGTACGTCTATGAATTGTACTTCTGTACAGAATATGACAAACTTTCATTGACATGACTGAGTTTTGAAAATTCTTCATTAATAATGAAGGTGTTTATAATGCTCTGAGAATTGTAATAAACATATTTATGATGTTCTCCATCTTTTGAAAAATGTTCTGAATGTAGGAAAAAACAAAACACTCTCAGCAAAGAATTAGTTTTCATATTGACAATCCTCAGATTACAGTTCTTGTAATTGTTTATAAGATGCATTAGAGGTAAACAAGAAATTAACAGATGCTGGCCACTGGGAGATCCTTGCTGTTGCAATGGACAAGGGAAGGTGCTCAACCCTCATGTGCAGTGGCCAGACACTTCAATTCCACACACCACTAACACAGTGACTTTTGTGTCCATGTGCTGCCAAGTTGAGACCACAAGTAAATTGGAGGAAAAAATGTTACGAGCCCAGAGGACCCCAAAATGGTTACTTATGCAAAAGTTGTTTTTAATTATCTTTAAACATGAAAACAAAATCACACTTTGACTTAACTAACCTAACTTAACCCCTAACTAAGTGCATGTATATGTAATGTGTGTGTAAGTTCAGAAAGGTTCTTTGATTCGCAGTCCAATCTCACTTCCCATTCTTCCAAGTTTACTGGTTGCAGGCAATTTACTGTGCACAGAATTTAACATTGATGAAATTCACCAGGCTTTGGTGCTTGAAAGGTAAAATGGTTACCACTCAGGAAGGTCCTTGTTGGTTTTAGAGAGAGAAATT
This sequence comes from Narcine bancroftii, assembly GCF_036971445.1. Taxonomy (NCBI): domain Eukaryota; kingdom Metazoa; phylum Chordata; class Chondrichthyes; order Torpediniformes; family Narcinidae; genus Narcine; species Narcine bancroftii. The sequence continues at coordinate 249,003,125 of NC_091472.1, read as the reverse complement.
TGTTGTACTCTGGACACCCACAACTGATTCCTTTTTAATCACCCACTTCAGTGTCTTGTTGAAGAAACTTGCCCCCTCAGGGTTCTCCAGATGATAACCTCTTTCTTTCAAGTCACCACAGAGTTCCTTTTTGTTTCTCTTATTTCAAGTGAAACATTAGACATCCAGTCCTCTCCTCTTGCATGAACCACAGGGGCTTTGACCAGGCTGAACCAAGCACCCACAACCTGTCTTCCAAATGGAAGCTTATCCTGATCTCTCTCTCTCTCTCTCTCTCTCTCTCTCTCTCTCTCCCTCTCTCTGAGAGAAAGCCTGTTTTACTCTCTGCTTGAAAAACCACATGTCCTTCTTAGAACAGCAAGTTCCACTTCAGACAGCCTGCTGCTCTGAGTTCTTTCATCTGTTGCCTTTCTGTAAAAAACAATCCATCAGTGAAGTCTCTTGGACACTCTCCAAAGTTTTTGCAAAGGCTCTTGGTGCCGGACTGTCTAGCATGAGCCGAGCTCCAGTATTTTAAATAAGATCTGTTTTAAAGTGTTTGTATGTGACCTACACTAAAAAACCTGCACCAATTTATCTCCCAAAAACATATCTATAATCTGTCACACAATAAATTATTGTTATTGGAATTGACTTGGAAGTCTCCAACCAGACAATATCTATATTGACGTCTTCAATTTCTGATAACCCTCTCCCCACATTCTCTAAATTTCATCCCTTTGACTTCCTTGCTTTAATTCCCTAGCCCCATTTTTTCATTTCTCCTATCAGAGACCATTTTTCTCAGCCCTTTCTCCCTATTATCTTTCAACTCCTTTCCCTTCTTCCCCCTCCCATCTGTATCCACTTGTCAGCCCGTGCTCCTTGACAAACCTGAAGCAGGGCTCAGGCACGAAAACTGACTGCCTATTGTTATCTGTTATGGTGTATGACCTGCTGAGTTCCTCCGGCACGACTGTGTACTGTGCACACAACTTGAATTATTTGCAGGTTGGAAATTAAGCATTGTGTGGGAAAGGATTACAGAATCAGCTGTTGGTGAGCAAGTGAGTCTGCTCAGAGCTCTCAGCTCAATCCAGCACCGATTGGTATGCCTCAGTGGAGGGGTGGGTGGGAGATGAGGAGAGCAGGGTGCAGAAATTCCCCACTTCCACCCTGCAGAAGATTACTGCAGTTCCGCAGCAGTCATCAAATCCATTTATCTTTCCGGTCTCCCAAATGCTAAATTGGGTATTTGTAATCCAACCAAAATCTGTGTTTAAAAATGATTCCTGGGTTTCTCTTGAGTCTTTAAGATTTGTGCACTGAGCCTTGTGTAGAAAATCAATGCTCATTTTTTATTTTTGTACAGTGATGTTAATGGTGAGAAATTTTCACGTCAGATACAAATCATTTGTATGTTTGATAATGTGACTTATTTTTAAGGGTTAAAATGAATTGCAAGTCGCAAGCAGCTGGATATTGTTTTCAAATTCCATGAGTATGTCTCCATAGTAACAATTTTTGAGCCAAGATAGTTTTGCATGTTTAATATAAACAAATTCATTTAAATTTGGTTTTGCACTGTTCAGAACCATGGCAAAATGTAATGTGACAGAACATATCGAAATATTTTGGGGAGATAAATTGGGAAAAGTTAGAGTAGGTTACGTACAAACATTTTAAAACAGATCTTATTTGAAATACTGGAGAACTCATATCCAGAATGACTTTACAGAAACTTTGAAGAATTCCTATGGAGACTTCACAAGTAGGTGTAAATTGCACTGATGTTGTGGAATGAATGGACTATTGTCTTTAAAAGCAACAGTAGAGACATGATGGCTTTTCACAAGAGTGCTCAGAGAGGTCACTGATGGGTTTTTTTTTACCTAAAACCAACAGATGAACCAGAAGACTGACTCCTTTTGTTTGAGGGAGGTCAGATGGCTTTTGCAAGCAGAGGGAGCAAGCCATCTTTGACTGAGGGTCAGAAAGAGAGAGAGAGAGAGAGAGTGTGTGTGTGTGTGTGTGTGTGTGTGTGTGTGTGTGTGTGTGTGTGTGTGTGTGTGTGTGTGTGTCTGTCTGTCTGTCTGTCTGTCTGTCTGTCTGTCTGAGAGAGAGAAGCTTTCAGGAACTGAAATAGAGGCTCCAGAGTGGAAAATATTTCACTTGGAATAAGAGAAGCAGAAATGAACTCTGTGCTAACCTGAAAGAAAGGGGTTATCATCTGGAGAGCCCTGCTGGGGAAAGTTTCATCAGCAAGACACTGAGTGACTGAGGGAAGTCCTGGAACAGCACCTCTCTCTGCAAACCGACAAGAACCTTCCTGAGCGGTAACCATTTACCTTTTGAGCACCAAAACCTGGTGAACTTTATACATATTAAATTCTGAGCACAGTATAAGAATTACCTGCAACCAGTGAACTTGGAAGCATGAGATTGGACTGTGAACCAAAGAAATTTTCTAAACTTACCACACATTACACATATGTGCGCTTAGAAGGGTGGGGGGGTCGGTTAGGTTAAGTGAGTTAATAATAATATATAAGTTAAAGTTCAATTCTGTTTTCATGTTTAATTAAAAACAAGTTTTGTTTAAGTAACCATTTGTCGTGGTGAATATCTATTGCTGCTGGGTTTTGGGGTCCTTTGGGCTCGTAACAGATTATTCCTTTGACCGTTCTTTTGAATGTATTAACATATTAATATTTTATTGTCCATTTTTATTAACTGTTTTAAAGATAGTTTAATTTTTTTAATAGTTCTTCTCACTTAAAGCTTCAAATAAACAGTGAAAAACTCAATACTACTTTAGAATGGACTATTCAAAAACAATATCACCTGCATGCTGTCTGAGTAATTTAAAGGGAGATGGTCACAATATTATTCATAAATAAAGAAAAGCAATCTTTCATAAACATCCTGTGCACCAGTCATCATGAATGTTGAATTGTTAATGATTTATGCTGTGGTTCTACACCTATTTAGACTTTGTTCTGAAATTGCACACAACTGTTCCAATCGGCAGTAATGATAGCTGGCATTCAGATCCCAGAGTTGAAATACGCTGCATATGCATGGACTAACCCACTGAGTTAGCAAATTTTTAAGAAATAAATACACAGAATGAGATATAGCATTCAATTTTTTGTAAACTATTTAAAATATTTGATGTCAGTGATATTTAAAGAAGTTGTTGCCTATCCTTCTTGAGATTGGAGTAAGATTATCAAAACAAATATCATTTATAGCAGCACCAATTAAGATCTGCATTGTTTATTTCTTGCTGGAATGTTTGCAAGTTTTTGCAGGTACTTGGTAACACTCATAAAGGAAGATTTTGCTTCTTGAACACTTTTGGCTGTATTTTATTGTTCTTTTGGACTGCAGATCATGTAAATCACTTTAAATATGCTGTATTTTTGTGACTTCCTGTCATATTTTAAGTCTCCTTCAACCATATAAAACCATGAAGTGCAACGTGTCACTGAAAATTTATTTTCTGCATTTGCACCTCTTCCCTGCTGATCTTGGTGCAGTCAGTGACTAGCATGGTGAAAGGTTTCACCAGGACATTGCAACCATGGAGAAACTTCTGCTTGGGTCCTGGCTTAGGGAGTCTGTATTGCCCTGTGTCTGGGTCTGCTGTGGGGTATGAGGGCATGTGTGGCGTTCCTGTTTGGGTCGTTTGGGGGGGGGGGGGTTCAGGTGAGGTTGGGATGCACTTGTGCTTCCTCCTGTTCCCTGGTCTGGGAGTTCCGCTGTTGGTTGGTGGAGTGGGGGTCTGGGATAGTTGGGGAATAATGGTAAGAGGTGTTAGTGGGGTGAGTGTAGTGGGATTCAGGCTTGGTGGGGAAACTCAGGTTAGGCTCCCTCGGTTTATGGTTAGTGGGGTAATTTGGTCCTGAGTTACTTGTGGTTTCTGTAGCCTGGGGAGGTGGGGGAGTCAGGGTTGGGAGTTGTGTGGTGGATGTTGAGGTGTGATTGGAGTTGGTGTCTGTAGGTTTAGGTCTGGGTTAGGGTGTCCCTGTGGTGTTAGGGGTTGTGTAGGGAGGGTGTTGTGGTTGGGTTTGAGTTTATAGGGGAATTCAGTCAGGGTGCAGCTAGGAAGGGGGGGGTTGGGTTTGGGGGGAGTTTGTTGGGGGAGGTGGGGGTGGGTTTGGGAATTTTTGGAGAGTCCACTGGATGGCTCGGTTGGAGTCCATCAATGCTAGTCGTCTATTGTTGGATACTGACATGAGGGGCATCAGATACTGAGTACAAAAGAAAATAAGCAGCATGATGTTTTAGGTCAGTTGATCTAATACAGTGTGTCAGCATCATGATGTGATTAAACATGCTAAATTCAATAAAATTTAATGTTTCTTCAACTTCCTATATGTTACAACAAATCTGAAATTTTTGTTCAGCTTCAAGTTGTCTATCATAATCCCCAATTTTTTTCCCCCAGGAAGCAAACCTTTTGGAAAAGGTTTGTTGTTCAGTGTAATAGATAGCAATAGAAGTATAAAAAGAACATCTTTTGTTGCAAACAGTCCTATTCTATCTTGCTTTGACAATTCCAAGGGTGGAGTATGATTGGCTTTCAATTTGGTTCTGATGGGTGGAAGAAGCGCGCGCGCACACATACACACACACACACACACACATACACACACACACACACACACACACACACACACACACACACACACACACACACACACACACACACACACACACACACACACACACTGCTTTTGGGTCATTATCCTTTATAAATCCAGTATAGGAGTTGGGATGTTATTGATGAAGTAGAATAAGATATTGGTGAGGCCAAATTTGGAGTATTGAGTGCAGTTCTAGTCATCTACTGAAATGAAAGTAAGCAATAAAATTGAAAGAGAAGATTTGCAAGGATGCTGTCAGGACTTGAGGAGCTGAGTTACAGTCGAAAGTTAAATAGGCTCGGACTTTATTCCCTGGAGCATTGGAGAATCAATGGAAATTTGATAGAGGTATACAAAATTATGAGGGATGTAGATAGAGTAAATACGTGCATGCTTTTTTTTTCACCGAGGTTAGGTGAGACAAGAACTAGAGGACATGGGTTCACGGTGAAAGGAGAAATGTTTAAAGGGAACATTAGGGGGAACTTCTTCCCGCAGACTGTGATAAGACTGGAATGAGCTGCCAGTTGAAGAGGTGAATGTGGGCTTAATTTTGACATTTTAGAAAAATTTACATTGATACATGGATGGGAGAGGTATGATGGCTGTGAATTGAGTGCAAGTCAATGGGACGAGGCAGAATAATAGTTTGCACAGACTAGATGGGCTGAAGTGTCTGTTTTTGTGCTGTCATGTTCTATTCACAACCAAAGGGGAAGATTCCAAATATTAGGGAAAGAAGAGATGGTTGATTTGCCAAATATGCTAAAAATGGATAGCATGTGGGCACAAGAAAAGTTTCCAGTTTAAAATGTAGAGGTCACGGGGACCAGATGGAATGCCATCCTAGGGTTTTGCAGGAACTATGATAGTAAAATGTAGGACACCGGGCACAATTTTTCAGTAGTTTTTGGATTTGGGGCTGGTGCCAGAGGACTGAACTGTGAATGTGAATGGGGTAGGCACTACGGTGGGAAAGATTTTAGAAATATTTATCTGTGACAGGACTTAACGACACCTGGAGGAACATGGATTAATCAAGGCAAGCAAAGCAGATACATTCAGAGCACATTTTGTAACAAATTTGATCGTTTTTTGATGAAGGACGGAGATTGTGAAAACACAATAAAAATGATGTTAATGAGTTTGTGGTCAAACATATTGTACAATGTACAGGTGCAACAAAATTCTTACTTGCAGCTAAACAGGTTCTTTGTTAAAATAACTATAATCATAAACTTAATTGAATTAAAATACAGATATAACTTGACTTAAGACCTATGCAATTTTTGACCATCCAGACGTACGACTGAAAATTAAAAAAAAATACTGGTAATAAAGAAAAAAATATAAAATTTTCATGGTTTGCATTGCATTTGACAAACTATAAGGGGGTTGCAGGGCACGTAAGAGCCAAAATGTGCATAGTTAACCTTGCTAGTTGGTGTCCCAGGGTCCGTAGGCTGGGTGTGGCCATCTTGACTTGTGAGTCTTTGGTTCGTGCATGTTTGGTTGATTTGCATATTGGAGTTCGGGTGGCACGTGCACGAGAGTTAAAGGCGTGAATTCAATACAGTATCGTTAGGGCGCTTAACCCTCCTGGATGCGCCAACTGAAGACTTGCGTATGTGCACAGGAATCAAGATGGCTGCGCTCAGTCTATGGATCCCAGGATGCCGACTAACAAGTTAAGTATGCACATTTTGGCTCTTACAATATCGGCCCCAAGTGTCATGAATAAAAAGCCTCAACCAGCACCCAGTGGCTTTTGTAGATAGTAGTCCCTGCAGGGCAATTCTGATGTGCGTCCATTCTGAGATGCAATCGGTTGACCAGAACAGAACATGAACGTATGCTGGAGAATACCTGTTCACAATGAATAAATAAATCTTATTGATTATATCCATAGTACATCTAGCATGAAAAGAGTGGATTTGTGATGGTGCAGATAGTCTTTTTGTGGTGTCATAGCAGTCTCTGGTTAGCGTAACAAGGGTAGGTTCAAGAATCTGATAGTTTTTGGAAAGAAACTGTTACTGAATCTAGACATGCTGGTTTTAGGCTTCTGTCTGAAGGTACCAGTGAGAAGAGGTGACCAGGGTGATGGTAGCCCTTTAAGATGTGGGCTGTCTTCTTGAGGCAGCACCTCATTTTGATGCTTTCTTTGGATGGGAGGTTGGATCTGGCTACGTTTGTTACCTGCTTCATTCCTTGAATTTCTAAACTAGGCTGTGATGCACCTGTGGTACTGTCATCAGAGGACTTGTAGAAGTTTGATAGTGGATTCAACTACATGCCAAATTTCTTCAGATTCCTTAGAAAATGGAGGTCTAGGTGTGCTTTCTGTGGTTGCCCGGATGTGTTGGCTCAAGGAAAGATCTTCTGAGATCTGGGCTCCCAGGAACTCATAGGTACTGACCTTCTCCACCTCCATCCCATCAATGTTAACAGTGTGCGATCCTGAGGCCTCTCTTTCCTAAAATCAACAATCATCTCCTTGGTCTTGGTGACGTAGAGAGCAAGATTGTTATTCTGTTACAACCAAACCAGGTTCTGTCATCATTTCTGTTTATTCGACCAATAATGGTGGTGATGTCAGCAAATTTGTTGATTGAGTTCCATAATTAAACGGATTTCCAGAAGTCTTTTGATAAAGTATAACAGAACAGACTTATCAGCAAAGTTGAATCACATAACATAAAGGGACATTGGCAGTGAGGTGATGAAAATGGTGTGTAATAGACAACAAAGTGTCATTGTGAATGATTGCAAGGCTATATAGATAGAGGATAAGAAAACTTGAGAGGATTATGGGCGGAGAGCAGGCAAAAGGCATGAGCTTGATCAGCATGGACAATTTGGACTGAAAGGCCTGTTTCTCTGCTGTATGACTATACAGTACTCTGTAACATCTTTAAAGGAAGATTCACTCAATTGAACATCAGTTTCTGATACAGAGACATATCACACAATACAAACCAGTTCTGAAGGAAGCCCAGCATAATTAGTATATATTTTCTATCATATTGTTCTTGGCTCCAGGGAAGTTAGTGGTGAAGATATACAATAAAACTCTTCTTCAATAATCTTTGGCTTGGCTTCACGGACGAAGATTTATGGAGGGGTAATGTCCACGTCAGCTGCAGGCTCGTTTGTGGCTGACAAGTCTGATGCGGGACAGGCAGACACGGTTGCAGCGGTTGCAAGGGAAAATTGGTTGGTTGGGGTTGGGTGTTGGGTTTTTCCTCCTTTGTCTTTTGTCAGTGAGGTGGGCTCTGCGGTCTTTTTCAAAGGAGGTTGCTGCCCGCCGAACTGTGAGGCGCCAAGATGCAAGGTTTGAGGTGATATCAGCCCACTGGCGGTGGTCAATGTGGCAGGCACCAAGAGATTTCTTGAGGCTGTCCTTGTACCTCTTCTTTGGTGCACCTCTGTCTCAGTGGCCAGTGGAGAGCTCGCCATATAACACGATCTTGGGAAGGCAATGGTCCTCCATTCTGGAGACGTGACCTACCCAGCGCAGTTTGATCTTCAGCAGCTTGGATTCAATGCTGTTGGCTTCTGCCATCTCGAGTACTTCGATGTTGGAGATGAAGTCGCTCCAATGAATGTTGAGGATGGAGCGGAGACAACGCTGGTGGAAGCGTTCTAGGAGCCGTAGGTGATGCCGGTAGAGAACCCATGATTCGGAGCCGAACAGGAGTGTGGGTATGACAACGGCTCTGTATACGCTAATTTTTGTGAGGTTTTTCAGTTGGTTGTTTTTCCAGACTCTTTTATGTAGTCTTCCAAAGGCGCTATTTGCCTTGGCGAGTCTGTTGTCTATCTCGTTGTCGATCCTTGCATCCGATGAAATGGTGCAGCCGAGATAGGTAAACTGGTTGACCGTTTTGAGTTTTGTGTGCCCGATGGAGATGTGGGGGGGGGCTGGTAGTTATGGTGGGGAGCTGGCTGATGGAGGACCTCAGTTTTCTTCAGGCTGACTTCCAGGCCAAACATTTTGGCAGTTTCCGCAAAACAGGACGTCAAGCGCTGAAGAGCTGGCTCTGAATGGGCAACTAAAGTGGCATCGTCAGCAAAGAGTAGTTCACGGACAAGTTGCTCTTGTGTCTTGGTGTGAGCTTGCAGGCGCCTCAGATTGAAGAGACTGCCATCCGTGCGGTTACGGATGTAAACAGCGTCTTCATTGTTAAGGTCTTTCATGGCTTGTTTCAGCATCATGCTGAAGAAGATTGAAAAGAGGGTTGGTGCGAGAACGCAGCCTTGCTTCATGCTATTGTTAATGGAGAAGGGTTCAGAGAGCTCATTGCTGTATCTGACCCGACCTTGTTTGTTTTCGTGCAGTTAGATAACCATGTTGAGGAACTTTGGGGGCATCCGAGGCGCTCTAGTATTTGCCAAAGCCCTTTTCTACTCACGGTATCGAAGGCTTTGGTGAGGTCAACAAAGGTGATGTAGCCCTTAAGGCTAGAGCTGGATGAGGTCCTCACCCGGGAAGAGACATAAAAGGCAATTGAACAACTGAAAAGTGGCAAAGCAGCATGTATGGATGAAATCCCCCCCAGAGGTCTGGAAGGCTGGCAGCAAAACTCTGCATGCCAAACTGCATGAGTTTTTCAAGCTCTGCTGGGACCAAGGAAAGCTGCCTCAGGACCTTCGTGATGCCATCATCATAACCCTGTACAAAAACAAAGGCGAGAAATCAGACTGCTCAAACTACAGGGGAATCACGCTGCTCTCCATTGCAGGCAAAATCTTCGCTAGGATTCTCCTAAATAGAATAATACCTCGTGTCGCCGAAAATGTTTTCCCAGAATCACAGTGCGGCTTTCGCGCAAACAGAGGAACTACTGACATGGTCTTTGCCCTCAGACAGCTCCAAGAAAAGTGCAGAGAACAAAACAAAGGACTCTACATCACCTTTGTTGACCTCACCAAAGCCTTCTTCAATAATAGGCCTGATACAAACATTAAAAAAAGACTGCAGTTGGAAATTCTGAATTTTCAAACAATCTTCTATTCCATATTGATCTTCGTTTCAATTTTGTCTTAAATTTATGTATTTCTGAACATTTCCAATTCATTGTAGTTCATAGTGTACACCAGCTTTCAGAACTTTCTCTTTCCTTTTTAATTTTCTTAATCTCTAAAGTAACCTTTTTAAGAATTAGCACAGTTGCAGTCTAAAGATGGTGTCATGACATGACTACCTCCATTGCAAAATATTCAGTCATTGATTTTGTTTGAGATACTTTCCAAACATTTGCTCAACACACTTTATGACTGATCTTTGAGCACATTTTTTGATTTGCATTTTGTGACAATCACACACCCTAAATACTTTTCATACTTCATTCCTTTCCTTGTGCTACATTTGTGTCCAGTTGCTAGACAACATTTGTTGTGCAGGATTTTCTCTGCTTCATCTTAACTCTTCCTATCCTTTTTTTCACGTCAATTTGAACTCCAATCTTTTCATATTTGTTCGATGTTCCTTTCTCATGTTATTGTGAGTCTGTTAAGTGTCATCTATAAGATGCTGAATGTCTAAATAATCAGGCAATTAGTTATTTGAGTTTGATACCCGAAGACCTGGTTTCTATCCAATTGGCTCAGATTTTAATGCATGAGTTTGGCACAATGCCTTTGTATTTTAGAGATACAACGTTGAATTTGAACCCGAGGTCTGAACTTGGAATTTAGTCATATTATTCAAAGATGTGCGGAAAAAAATCTTAATGTCATTTTGTAATTATTACAAAAATCATAGTCATTTATCAAATGCCTTTGTTTTGTTGGGAATTGTGGGCCATGGATTTATTTTAACAGAGAATGACTTCAGCTGCTGCAGTTAAGTGCTTACACTTGGTTTGATGCACTTCCAAACACTTGAAAATATTATTACTTACTGGGCCATAATTTTTGATAAAGAAATGCAGAATTTTGGATTTGGAAAACAGTGTCTTTTATATCACATGACTCACAAATGCAGGTGTATTAGTGATTAGCAGTAACTTGATACCAAGCACAATTTGCAACATTTGACATAGGCTATAATATTTCTAGCTTCCTTTTAATAGCAGTTATACAGCAATAATTACATTGATTATCCAAGTGGTTACCTGTCAGTGCTCTTTATTCAAAATAAATTCTGTGCGATTTTAAAGTGGGCTTGTGATCATTGTAGATGATTAGCTATTGATTTTGGCTTCTTTGTGCAGTGAGAACCTTGGGCTACAAAAACAAGGAACCAAAAAAAAAAGGAGAACATGCATTTCATTCAGATGGGAGCTGGGCCAAGTGTTTTGATGCTGATGTGACCCTGAGTATGTTTGTTCAACAATCTTGAGAGTGATTACTGGTTGGTACTGGGAGTTATATAGAGAGGTAACAGTGGGTTGGAGCCAATTTAGGTTCATGCTATGTTAAGGGTTGCAGTGCGGCCTTCAGTGTTGACCTTTTTAATGTCTCCTCTGCAAAAATATCCCTGTCAACTCATTTGACATTTGCATATTTAAAAAATATTAATGGAGTGGTACTTTTTGGTATGGAAGCACATGATGATTCAGAAATTCATTCATTGTCTTTTACTTAAAACATTGACTTGGTGTTAAATCTAATCACATTGAACAGATGAGCAGAAGCAATTTGGACTTCTGTGACAGAAGGGAAGAATTGGCACTGAGCCACAGAGGGTAATAGTGACCAAAAGTTTGGAGAAAGAGATAAGCTTTCAGAAATGTTTTGCATGAGAGAGAAAAGAATGCTTGTTGATAGGAAAACATTTCAAATTTGAATCCATATCCTAAGTTCTGGGAACTCGTTTTTAATTTTGATTTGAAATTTGAATCCTGGCCATCAGTTTTGGTTTGAGGAACATTCCTTACAGAATAAATCATGACTCTCACCATTGTCTCTACTAGTTGAGCTGGAAATCATGCCTTTATTAGTGATTCTGAATGGGAAAATGATACGATAATGACACACAAACTGGACACGTCTGTGCTGAATTAGCTTTTCACAGTAGTAAGAGCACTGAGTTGCCTCCGAGTCCCTGAGGTATGAAAGGGAAAACAATTAAGATTCCTGGTGCTGATCCCCAGCCAGAGAAGTAAGGATGTATAATGTGTCTGTAAATTAGATGGAGGAGGAATTAAGAAGAGATGTGACACTTCATTCCTCACGCGGTATACATGAAAAATTATAAACTGGAAAAATGTGGAGGGAGGGTGGCACCCTTTCCATTGTTTTCCTTTGAAATACAATGTCCCATGTAAACAGAATGCATGGTTTCTCTCCAGTGGAAAGGAAAGCAAATGAGAGATGAGGAAATGAGATTTAAAAACTGTTATTGTCACACTCAGATTAAGCATTTTATATGTATAGACTTTTTGAGTTGTGCGTTAAGTGGTAGAAAACTGCCACGAGTATTGTCGGTGTACGTTAGTGTTAATTTTATTGGAAAATGGTATTCTCATTATTGTACAGTAAGTAAATTGGAATATTTACAGTAATATTCAACCTAATTACGTGATCATACACAAGATGAGCTGATGGAAGTGGACTACTGATAACCATATAACCATATAACCACTTACAGCACAGAACAGGCCAGTTCGGCCCTACTAGTCCATGCCGTAACAAATTCCCACCCTCCTAGTCCCACTGACCAGCACCCGGTCCATACCCCTCCAGTCCTCTCCTCTCCATGTAACGATCCAGTCTATCCTTAAATGTAACCAATGATCCCGCCTCAACCACGTCTGCCGGAAGCTCATTCCACATCCCTACCACCCTTTGCGTAAAGAAATTTCCCCTCATGTTCCCTTTATAATTTTCCTCCTTCAATCTTAAACAATGCCCTCTAGTTTGAATCTCCCCCACTCCACTGATGAATCTCCCCTACCCCACTGATGGGGTAGAAATTTAGGCTCAACTGCTATTTGAAATGGAATTTCCCAAGGAACATTATTGGTTGCGTTAATGCGATCTTTGAAGGCTACTGTGTAGACGGGTTACCTCGCCTGCTGAGTGAAGTACATTTGGCCAATTCTGGACATTGGGGATGGTGAAAGGGGGTACAAAAAGATTCAAAAGATGTAAATTAAGTTGTTGTGTTGGATAATTCTAAAACTACATAGATTTTGTATTTGTGTGTAGTCCCTCCATCAGACGTGGTTGGCTTTGGGTACTGCCTGGAGTGGCCTCTCCAGGGTGCAGGGCAGAGTTGATACGGAGATCCATCTGTTGCCCATGCAGTGGGACACCCCAACCCCCCCCATCATGCTAATGACAGATCCAAAGGAGCGATGGAAGTCGATACAGTTGCATAGCAGGAGTTGCTATGCCGACGCTGGGTACAGCAATCAGCTGCCTTCAGGACTCCGACTCTGGATTTTTTTCCAAAGGGTTTACTCCCAAATTCTTTCCCATGAGCAGGTATAGCCATGAGGCAGCAGAGGTTTGAAATTGGAATTTCCCCTCTTCTAGATGAGTTACCATCTGTGGTTAACGAGCCCCATTTGCCCAAAGCAATTGGTTTCAATGCTCCAGTGGCCTGCCTTTGCCTCTTCTCCTGTCAGTGAGAACAGCTCCTCCGGGTATAAGAACTATGCCACACCTGAAAGCCAGGACTTTTTGTTGGACTTCGTTGTCAGAGGCTGTTTGAGATGCATGCCATGAAGAACATTTGTGCAGTAGTGGAAGCGCATCTCGACCACCTCCCTTCGGCTACAACAACCTTTAGAGCTGATTTTGTATTTATTCATTCGATAATGTCCCTGTCCATCAATTTACAAAGTTCATGTCATGGAATGTTCTTTTAGCACTATTACTTCAGTAGATACATCATTCATAGAGCCACTGATGAGTTGTCAGGAAGTGGTAAGGGATACTGCATTGTGGAGGCATTATTGAAGCAAAACTAGTCAGTCATATTGAAGCTGAGCTGGAGTGGAGATGAGATATTTTCACAATCTATCCTGATTGCAAAAGCACAACTTGATGAAGCAGCATCGTCCAGTCCTTGGCGCAGAACATGTGGACACACAACCAGACATAGCACACATACATATGCAATGCAGGACAAGTATTCACATATAAAAATAAATAAATATTTTTTTGTCAATATGAGAGTCTTGGATGGTTAATATGAGCAGTTCCTTTGGTCGTTCTCACTGCCTGTGGGAAGAAGCTGTTCCTCAGCCTGGTGGTGCTGGCTCTGATACTCCCGCATTACTTTCCCGATGGGAGTAGCTGAAAAATGCTTTGTGTTGGGTGGTAGAGGCCCTTGTGTGCCCTCTTCAGATATCAATCCCGGTAGATCATGTCAATGGGGAGAGGGAGACTCCAGTGATCCTCTCTGCAACTGTGGATTGATCTCTGATCCATTTCCCTGCATCAACCATACCACACTGTGATGCAGCCAGCCAGGATGCTCTCGATGGAGCTCCTGTAGAAGGTGGAGATGATGGTGGCCGGTCGCTTTCCCTGCTTCAGTTTCCTCAGGAAGTGCAGTTGCTGTTGCGCTTTCCTGATAAGTGAGGAGGAGTGTGTCCATGATAGGTGACTAGTTAAGTGAACTCCAAGGAACTTGATGCTCTCCACTCGCTTATTGATGTGTAGTGGAGGGTTATTGTTCCTGGTCCTCCTGAAGTCCACGATCATCTCTTTCCTCTTGTCCACTTTGAGATTCAGATTGTTATTTTTCAGGAGATAGCAGGTGATTTTCCTCCTCTTTTCTGCAGAAGGACTCATCGTTGTGGCTGATGTGGCCAACTACTGTTGAATCATCTGAAAACTTGATGACACTGTTGGAGCTGGATCTGGTGATGCAGCCGTGAGTCAGTAACGTGAACAGGTGTGGGCTGAGGCGCAGTCCTGAGGTGCGCCAATGCTCAGTGTGTCAGTGATTGACGTTCTATTATTGCATATTGTAGATGCAATTTGTAAAAGTCACTTCTTTGACTCATGAATATTTGATGTTCTTTACTTTTTCATTTTAAAAGAGGAAATGATTAGTGCTTCATAACGACTAAATTTGTAATGACCTTTATTCATTCTGAATTATTGTTAAAACAATTTTTCAATAAAATAGCAACAACTTGCATTAATATAGCATGCTCTAGTGCAGTAAACACTTGCAAGTAAATCATTGAAGATAGAAATGCTGAGAGCATGAAAACCTTTGGTCTAAAGGAAGAGTTTATTTATGGTTTTGAAGGTGAAGTGACAAAATATAGCCTCATGACTTTCAGAGAGGTTGCCTCAGGATATCGGGCTGAAATAGCTCAGTGACTTTGATTGAGAGAAAAATGAGTGGGGGGGTGGGTGGGGTGACAAGGTGAAGTAGATTGACAGAAGGCCAGAAATGAAGGGCAAAATGGCTAATTCTGTAACCGAATGGAACAAGGCTACATTGTAGATGTTTCCAAACTTCTGCTCACTTCTCACTTTGTTTTCTTTGCATATTCTATTCTCCAAAGATAAAATAAATATTTATGAGCAATTTTAGCTATTCCCATGGAGTTCTGAGGCGATGTCAGTTTGGGTATCACTTTTTTGGTCAACTAAGGCATAATGGACTGAATGACATTTTTCCAAGTTGTAAATTTTCTATGGTTGTATTCTGTAGCATTGAATAAAAACTTCTAACTTTACCCCTTTATGACATTACCACATTACTGCATTACCATTAATAATCCCACTTTGAAAATGTAAATGAAAAATTTCAGATTTGAATTCATTTAGTTACATTAGTTTTCACACATATAGGTTTACCTGCTTTAATACGTAACACATTGTAGACAGAGATAGTGTAGTTCAGACTTGTTTCTGTAGTTTTTGTGCAATACATGAAAGTGCTGGAGAAACTTGGCAGGTCCATAGGAAGTAAAATGTTTCAGACCCATAGAGTTTGTTTTATGTATTGCACTAGACACCAGCATCTCCAGATTTCCTTGCTTATCTCCATGGCTTTTGTGACCAGGCTGACCTTTTACAAGTGATATGATAATAAACTCTCATTATTCACAGAAATCGTGTGATACAACTTCAGTTCTTTGGATCCATGATAATTAGGAATATCAAATTTCTGAAATTAATCTCCAAGACTTGCTAAGGAGTGGTTAATGAGAAAAAAAAATCAGATATGCTTTATTTAAAGCATATTAGTTCATCTGCTATACAAGATAAAACTACATGCGTAAGCCCTGTAAAGCAGCTAAATGAATTTAAATCTCTCAATGTATAGATTTTTGATTTAAGTTGTTGGGAGTGATGGAGGGAAGAAGGGGTGAAGGTCTCAGGAATATTGTAAACTTAGAAAAACAATTATAAAAATGAATAGTTTGTGTTCATACAAAATATACATTATTAATTATTAAAAATTAGATGTGGTGAAAGAATAGGGTGTTGATAGAAATCAATAATTAGATAGCATGTGTCATTTTGCTTTTTAATCAGTGTGGCAAGATTATATGCAGAAGTTCTTAGAAGATTGGGTCAATGAAGTCAGAATTGTGTGAAATGAGGTTTGAAGGTAGGAAGATATGAGATGACACCTCTAGTTATTATCTCCAACCAATTGTTACCCTTGGTTGGCAACCCTAACCTTAAATGCTGTTTCAGTGGCAATGCAATAAATTCAATTCTGTTAGTGTGAAAATGCAAGTTCAAAAAGCTCCAGAGTTGTGCTTGCTTCGGCAGCGCATATACTAACATTGGAATGAAAAAGCTCCTGAGTAGATCATCAAATAGCCCTTTAATCTTATAATGATAGCAAGTAGTTGACAGTATGAGTAGAATTCTCCACTGTTTAATGCTGGTGATCATAACCTTAATTAGCCAGGGCATCAAAGGTTATGGGCAGAAGGCCAGGCAGTGGGCTGAGTGGGAAGATGGATCAGCTAATGATGGCCTATTTCTGCTTCTATGTCTTATGGTCTTCTTGCATCAGAACTGAAACTGCAATTAAGATTAGGATTGCCAACAAATGGTAACATTTGATTGGCGATATAACAAGAGGTCTCATCTCATATCCTTCAGCATCCAACCAGTCATTTACACAGTTCTGCCTTCATTAAAACTTCACTACAATTTTTAGTGTTGAAATCATACTTCCAAGATAATGAAATGCAGTGGGCATGTTGCTTATAAAAGATTTTTACAATATATTTTTGAATTTTGATAGTTGAGAATAGGCTAAGTTGGAGAAGGTGAATTTGTACAGTACTTGCATTGGACAAAATTGGGAATAAAAAGAGGTTGGATTTGCTTGCTCTTTAAAATGCATTCTCTGCATGCAGACATCAATAGCAAAATCAGCCTTAAATACTTACCTAATTGTCCATAAACTGTTGTCAGCTTGGTCATTTCACAGAGACTAGAAGAGCCTTCATATTAATGTGTGAGACAGTAGATTGCCGTCCCCTAAGGACAATAAGATGACAGCGTTTTTATTCCATATTTATTTAATTTACTGAATTTAAAATGGTCAACTACCATTTACAATTTAAACTCTAACCACTGGATTATTAATGCAGGCCCATGGATTTCTGCTCCACTATCTTTTTTTTTTGAAGATTTTATTAAATTTTTTTCCATACGTGTATTCATAGCCAGATGCAAAATACAGTAGTCAAATGTTAGTATCAAATCCATTATACCCCGACCTCCTCCAACCCAATTTGCAAATACCTGTCCCATCCCAAATCTTTCAGACACCTTAAACAAAAAGTCCCTTTCTAATCTATCAAATGCTTTTTCTGCAGCCAAAGCCATTGCCACGCTTAGGTCTCCCCTCTTTTGTGCTGTATGTATTATACTAAGTAACCTAGTTACATTATCCATAGATTTTCTCTTTTTCACAAACCCTGTCTGTGACATATTTATTAACTTTGGTAAAAATTTTGTCAATATATTAGCTAAAATTTTTGCAATTAACTTGTAATCTACAGTTAACAGTTAACAGTGGAACAGTGGAATAGGTCTATATGGCTTAAAAGGGCCATATAGATTCTAACATTGTGTCATTAATAAAGGTGAATAATCAGATAAAATTCTTCCTTTTTTGGTATTATCGTTATTATTGGCGTTGAAAAGGATTCCAGGAGAATGTGTGTTACCACCACTTGACCTAACACTTCCACAAAAGGAGCAATTAGCAAATCTTTAAATTCTTCTTAAAATTTAGGTGGGAAGCCATCTTTTTCTGAAGATTTATTACTTTGTAATGAACTCAATGCTTCCCTCACCTCCATTGGGGTGGAAAGGGCATCCAACTCCACTTGCTCTTGGAAAGTTATCCTGTGACAAATAAACTTCTATTTTGTTATCATCTCTCTGCGATTCCAACTTATAAAACTTAGAAGAATAAAATTGCTTAAAAATTTCATTATTTCTTGAGCTTTATAGGTAGTCACATTTGACTCTAATTTAATTGCATTAATCATTCTTGAAACTGTTCTGTTTTCAACTGCTAAGCAATGACCTTGTGAGCCCTTTCACCTAACTCATAATATCTATCCTTAGTTCTCATTATTACTTTCTATTTTCTGTACGTTTGAAATGTGTTATACTGAAGTTTCTTACTTATAAGTCTATGTTTTTTCTTGGAAGTCTGTCTTAGCAGGTCTTTTTCTAAACATGTTATCCTTTTTTCCCAATTGATCCAATTCTTTCATATAATCCTTCTCAATTTTAGTAGTGTAACCTATAATTTGTCCTCTTAAATATGCTTTCATCGGATCCCATAAAATAAATTTATTATTAACCGAATTAGAGTTAGTATCAAAAAAAATTGAATGAGTCTTCTATCAAAATCACAAACGTTTGGTCTTTTTAATAATATTGATTTAAATCTCCATCTATAAATTGATTCTAACATTGTGTCATTAATAAAGGTGAATAATCAGATAAAATTCTTGCTTTGTAATGAACTTGATTAATTCTACCTTGGAGATGTGCCAATATTTAAAAATAGATCTATCCTTGAATAAGAATAGTGTCTGTTTGAATAAAAAGAATAGTCTCTCTCTCTCTCATATTCAAGTCCTTCATTAATGTCAAAGTGGCTTTCGCTGCTTTTGCCCTTGTTACTATTATAGTTGATCTATCTTAAACTGGATCCAGACAGAAGTTAAGTTGCTCAGCTATTAAAATATTCTGATGTGCTCCTGCCAAAATCAGAAATGTATAATTTTTTTTTGTCTTTCTCATTTGGCGCACATACATTCAAAACAGTCTAGAATTCTGAAAAAAAAAATTACAAGGTATTATAACATATCTTCCTGCAGGATCAATCAATACATTTTGTATCATAACTGGAAGAGTTTTTTTTAAATCAAGATTGCCACTTTCCTTGCTTTTGAATTAAATGAAGAGGCTGTGACATATCCCACACTGTCTCTTTTTAATTTCTGATGTTTTGTTTCAATTAAATGAGTCTCAAAAACTTCTACGTCTACTTTAATTTTTTAAATGTGTCAATATTCTATTCTTCTTCACAGTCCATTTATCTGGTTAACATTAAAACTTAGAAAGCAGTACATTACTCATTAATATTTAATTTAGTCTAAATTCAGTGACATTTCCCCTTCACCTCTCTTCCCCGCACCTCCTCGACAATTCAAATATTCATTGTTTATGGGACATCCTCCTTGGCAAATAAGGTAGGAAAACAAAAGAAGAATTATACATAATAAATTTAACTTTATAACATTCAAAAATAAGAAAAAGAAAATAACAAAACCACCCCCCCCCCCCATTAATGTTGTTTAAATAATACACAACATTACCCCTTCCATTTTATGGGTTGCGGCATCTGCCACAAATGCATACATAAGTCGATAGTAGTCAGTCCATAACTCCTCAAACTCTCTCTCCACCACCCCTCCCGGATGTTTACCATTATGAATTTTGCCTATATAGAAAGTAAAAATAAAAAAAACCCCACTTTTTATTAATCAAAGCATTTTCAGACTCCTTGCTGATTAATTGGCACTGTTTCAACAAATTTTTCTGCATGAACATGATCTGTAACAAAAAACTTGTTCTGTCCTTCTTGCAATAAAATCTTCAAGGTGGCAGGATGGCAAAAAATGATTCTAGACTTTTTTCCATAAAGCGTGCTTCACCGTATTAAATTCTTTCCTCCTCTTCAGCAATTCCAAGCTTATATCAGGATAAAAGAATATCTTTGTTCCATGAAATTCCAATGGACCTTGTCTGTCTTTGGCACCTTGTACTGCTAGAGCCAATATTTTCTCTCTGACTTGATAGCAGATGTTTTACGTGTGATTACGTGTTACGACCTTGGCATCTGATCTGGTTGGAGGCTGGGGTCTCAAAGCTCTTTGTGGCCTTTCATTTTGAATAATATTTTCAAATTTGTCCGGTCCAAGGACCTCTGGAATCCATCTTTTAAAAAATCTTAACGGGTCAACATCTTCTTCACCTTCTGTAAGACCAACAATTTTAATATTTTTTCCTTCTACTAAAGTTCTCTAGTAGATCAACATTTCCCCAAAGTTGCTTCTTTTCAATGGCCCATACATCAATATTATTCTCCATTTTCACCATTCTATCCTGTACCTCTTCCACACCAGCCTCTACAATTTTCTCTTTCATTCACATTGTTCAATTTATTTTGCAATTTATGCACAACAGAAAAGTACTTCGTCCATTTATCTGAATTTTTCATATATCTGTTCTCATCTCTTGATATCGGAGCATTTGTACAATACTCTTCCTGTGACATTTTTAGTTTCCTACCTTTACCTTTAAAAACTTTTATTGGCTTTGTTACTTCCTCTTCTTGATTTTCTTCCTCTTCATCACTGGGCTTTGAATTAGACAGAGAAATCTCTTATTGTTCTTGAAAGAATACTTGGTATGTACCTGAGCCAGCAAAACCGCCATTGGATCCAGCGACATCTTGGAGCTCTTCAGGTCTATGCATGCGCGTTCAGCATCTTCCTCTTCAATGCCATCACCCCGGAGAAGTGCCTGTGATAGCGCTGTGGAGCACCAGATGGTCCTCATGGGGGCCTGACTCATCTGAGGTTAAGTCTCACCTCGCCCCCTGGATCCATCAAGACAGTAGGGCTTGTTTCTTTGTCTTGTCGTTGTTTTGTCTGTGTTCACAACGGGCCAGAGATGGTCTTCCCTCTTTTAGGTGACATGGTTAGATCACTGTAAAGCAATTCTAGAGCAGATTTTAACAAGTTTGATTAAATGTACTTTGCTTATTTAGCACTTTTTGAACTAATTCCTGGGAAAGTCAGATTTCCACTTCCTGACTCTACCACATCACGTGACATCCCCATTGCTCCACTATCAATTATGTTTTCATTTGTCAAAGGTCTGCTGTGTCTGAGGGAAATGAGAACCACAAACCATGCTTGATATAAACTGTTTTTATTTAATCTTTGAATTTTGACCACAGGAGCCTATATTAGTTTTTGAATTTGTTTTCGGTTTTTGAAAAAGTAAGATATTTCAAGAGCTCTCCATTTTTTAGAATTAACAAATGCAAAGGCCAAGTTCAAAATTGAATGTGCAACTTGCATCGGAGGCCAAGGAACATGTATCTTCTTAGAGTCTAGATTTATTTTATTTAGCTGCACCATCGGTGTAACATTTCCTGATCTGGATATATCCAGATACTTTGCAATGAGGAAGTCATAGGGGAAAAAAGGCAAGCTTATTTTAGGTGTTTTGAGTAAGCAAATGCTTTGTTATTTATCTAAAAATTTTACTTAATTAATAACAGTTTAACATTGCATCGTACAATCTTCTTCTTAGACAGTCCCTTGGGATTAGAATGATTTGCTTTCTCTGCTTTGTGCATTCTTATGTTGCCGATGAAGCCCAATGTGTGGACTGGATAGAGTGGACATAGAGATGATGTTTCCAGAGGTAGGAGAATCTTGGACTGCACTGCCTCAGAATAAAAGGACATCCTTTTATGAGATAAAGAGACATTTCTTCAGTCAGAGGGTGGCGAATCTATGGAATTTGTTGCCACAGGTGGTTGTGGAGGCCAAGCCATTGGGGGTATTTAAAGCCGAGGTGAATTTCTTCTTGATAAGTAAGAGCATCAAAGGTTGTGGGAAGAAGGCAGGAGAATGGAGTTAACTATAAAAGTACATTAGTTTCTTTTTCAATATTTTTATTAACATTGAAATTCCACATTGAAAAATATAGAGTACATACGGATATATGTTAAAAGTTTAAAAAAAATTACACTTAAAACATATCATTCGTCCAAGGCACTCCATATTCTCAATCAAATTATATTGTATTAATATTATTTAAAAAACCTAAACCTATTACCAAAAAAAAAACTGTTTGGCCAAAAAGAGGAAGACAGAATTCTTATCAAAGTAATAAATGACCTTATTGGTCAAACAGATCAAGATATTGGCCAAAATAATTCAAGAAGGGTTCCCACAATGCTTGAAAATTTGAATTTAAACCAGAAATTGAGGGTCTAATCTTCTCTAAATTGAAACATGACAACATCACGTAGCCATTGAGCAGTGCAATATCCTTCTAACTGAGCAACACTGCCTGCCTAGTCATAAGAGAAATAAAAGCTAATACATGCAAATCAGATAATTTAAAAATTATGCCATTCTTTCCAACAATACCAAATAAGGCAGTTAAAGGAATAAATTTAAAATTAACTTTAAAAGGCACAGAGAAAGTTTGAAATATTTCATTCCAGTGTTTCTCAAGACTCTGACATGACAAAAACATATGAATTTATGAAGCATCTATCCCCATTGTTGCATTTATCACAATGAGGAGATACAGCTATATAAATACGAGATAGTTTGACTTTGGATATGTGTGCCCTATGGACTATTTTAAATTGTAGGAGAGAGTGGCGGGCACATAAATGTGAGGTATTAACCAATTTGAAAATTACATTCCAAGATTCTTCCAGAATTAAATACTGTACAATCTATTCCCAGGTTTTAAAAAAAAATTATCAGAGGGAGCCTCTCTTATTCCAAATAACATATTATAAATGTTAGATATTAAACCATTATAAAAAGGTTGTAAATTAAAAATTACATCAATTAAATTCTTATCAGTCATCTGAGGAAATGAATGTAATTGAGATTGTAAAAAATCTCTAATCTGTAGATAACAAAAAAATAAGTATCTGGTAGACTGTATTTAACTGAAAGTTATTCAAAGGAATCAAGAATCCCCTTGACAAATAAATCTTTAAACCATTTAATGCCAAATCTATACCATTCTTTAAAAGTTACATCAATCGTGGAAGGTTTAAATAAATAATTAGAAAAAATAGGACTAGAGCGAGAAAATCTCAATAAACCAAAATGTTTTCTAAATTGTATCCAGATCCTCGAAGTGTGTTTAAACACAGAATTATTAGTTAATTTATTTAAAGATATTGAAGTGAGGATCCAAGAAGGGGAAATAAGAGGACATTTTGTAATAGAATTAGATGGCAAAGATATCTATATTGGGCAATTAAGTGTCAGGATTAAAGGTCATGTTAACAGGCATTGGGAACCTTGGTTTTCAAGGGATATTGTGGATCTGGTTCGGAAGAAGAGAGAGGGGTATAGCAGGTATAGGCAACATGGAGCAAATAAGGTACTTGAGGAAGATTTTTAAAAAATGCAAGCAAAACCTCAAGAAGAAATGAGGAAGGGAAAAAAAAAGACATGAGGTTGCTTTGGCAGATAATGTGAAGAAAAATCCTAAAAGTTTCTACAGGTATATTAAAAGCAAACAGATATCCCCTTGAAGATTAAAGTGGTCAGCTTTGGACAGAGCCAAAAGAGATGGGAGAAGTCTTAAATTTTTTTCATCAGTCTTCACTCAGGAAACCGGCACAGAGTTGTGCAAAGTCAGGAAAACAAACAGTGAGGTCATGGAACCTATACAGATTTCAGATGAGGAATTGCTTGCTGTCTTAAAACATATAAAGGTGGCAGATGCAATATAATATGGATAAATGTGACGTTATCCACTTTGGAGGTAAGAACAGGAAAGAGGACCATTATCTAAATGGTATCTGCTTAGGAAAAGGGGAGATGCAGAGAGACTTGGGTGTTGCTGTGCATCAGTCATTGAAAGTGGACGTGCAGGTGCAGCAGGTGGTGAGGAGGTGAATGGTGAGTTGGCGTTCATAGTGAGAGGATTTGAGTACAGGAGTAGGGAGATCCTGCTGCAGCTGTACAGGGACTTGGTGAGACCACACCTGGAGTACTGCGTGCAGTTTTGGTCTCCTTATCTGAGGAAGGACATCCTTGCCATAGAGGGGTGCAGAGAAGATTCACTCGACTGATACCAGGGATTGAAGGACTTGCATATGAAGAAAGATTGGATAGACTAGGCTTGTATTATCTGGAACCTTATAGAAACATAAAATTCTTATGGGTTTAGATAGACTAGATGCAGGACGGTTGTTTCCAATGCTGGGAAAAACTAGAACCAGGGGTCACAGTTTAAGGATAAGGGGGAAGTTTTTTTTAGGACTGAGATGAGGAAAAACTACTTCTCTCAGAGAGTGGTGGATCTGTGGAATTCTTTGCCACAGGAAGTAGTTGAAGCTGGTTCCTTGTTGATATTTAAGAATAGATTAGATTTGGCCCTTGAGGCTACAGGGATCAGGGGGTATGGGGAGAAGGCAGGAACCAGATACTGATCAGCCATGATATTGAATGGTGGTGTAGGCTTGAAGGGCCAAATAGCCTACTCCCGCACCTATTTTCTATGTTTCTATGTTAAATCCCCAGAGCCTGACAAGATATCCCCTTGGGCCTTGAGGGAGGCTAGTGTAGAAATTGCAGGGGCTCTGGCAAAATACTTTAACTGTCCTTAGTCATGGGTGTGGTGCTGGAGGATTGGAGGCTCACATTGTTCTATTGTTTAAAATAGACTCCAAAAGTAACCCTGGAAATTATAGGCCAGAGAGCCTGATGTCAGTAGAAGGTAAATTATTGAAAGGTGTTCTAAGATATTTGATATACAACTATTTAGATAGCCAGAAATTGATTAGGGATAGTCAACATGGCTTTGTGCGTGGTAGGTCATGTTTAACCAATCTTAGAGATTTATGAGTTTACCACGAAAGTTGATCAAGGAAAGGCTGTGGATGTTGTCTACATGGAGTTTAGTAAGGCCTTTGACAAGGTCCCACATGGGAGGTTAGTCAGTAAGGTTCTGACATTATGGTGAAGTAGTGAAATGGATTCAACAGTGGCTGGATGGGAGAAGCCAGAGTGTGGTGGTCGATGATTTCTTCTCAGACAGGAGGCCTGTGACTAGTGGTGTGCCATTGTTGCTTGTCATTTATATCAATGATCTGGATGATAATGTAGTAAATTGGATCAGCAAGTTTGTAGATGACACTAAGGTTGGAGGTGTTGTGGACAGCAAAGAAGATTTTCAAAGTTTGCAGAAGGATCTGGACCAGCTGCAAGAATGGGCTGATAAATGGCAGATGGAATTTAATGCAGACAAGTGTGAGGTGTTAAATTTTGGAAGGACCAACCAAAAAAAAATGTACATGGTAAATGGTAAGACACTGAGAAATGCAGTAGAACAGAGGGATCTGGGAATACAGATACATAATTCCCTCAAAGTGGTGTCACAGGTGGATACAGTTATAAATAAAGCTTTTGGCATCTTGGCCTTCATAAATCAAAATTTTGAGTATAGGAGTTGAGATGTTATGATAAATTTGTATAAGACATTGCTGAGGCCAAATTTGGAGTATTGTGTGCAGTTTTGGTCACCTATCAAAGGAAAGATATCAATAAGAATACAGAAAAGATTTTAGGAACTGAGTGATGGGAAAGGTTAAACAGGTTAGGACTTTATTGCCTGGACTGTAGAAGAATTTGGGGGGGGGGGGTGGGGGGGGGAACCGAAAGAGTTTCCAGCAGTTTTTCCACTGAGATACGAACCAGAAGACATGGGTTAAGGGTGAAAGGGGAAAAATTTACGGGGAACATGTGGGGAACCTCTTCACACAGAGTGCTGTCAGCTGACTGAGTGCAGGTCTGTGGGACGAAGCAAAAATAATGGTTCAGCACAGAAGAGAAGGGCTGAAGTGGCCTGTTTCTGTGCTATAGCGTTGAGTTCCACATCAATGGGGGAACAGACTCAATGGGCCAAATGGCCAAATTTTTATCCTCTTTCTTATGGTCTTATGATAGTCTTATGGATTAGACCTGCAAAGGCAGGGAATTGAGAGATATGTCCATGTGCAGGCAGATGGGATTTGTTTAGATTGGCATCATGGTCAGCGCAGACATGGTAGGGTGAAAGTGGGCTGGAATGTTTTTGCGTTAACTGTTCCAGGCTCTCCCAGAGATGAGACAAGTGGTGTCTGATTGAACAGATGGGGGAAGCTGTGAATGGAGTTTTATTAGGTGGTGTGCTCCTTCCACCATTTATACAGGGCCCCTGATGCATGGACTCAAGATTCTTGGCACTACCCTGAATGCTGCTCTTCCACTTAAGCATTTCAGGGCCAAAGATTCCCAGGCGTCATTGGGAAAGTTGCACTTTTTAAGGAAGCTATGAGCACATCTTATTCCTTTTCCTTCTTTCACTTGTTAAGCTCTTCTCATGGCCAAGCTTGCAATAGAATATTTCTCTTGGGAGTTGTGTGTACAGTGACAAGTGAAGCTAACTGTAATTAGGTCATCAATGGTAGCAATGCTGACCTGAGGGAGGACAATAATTTATGTTCTAGTGACAGCAAAGAAGATTATTTCAAAGTTAGCATGAATGATATTAACAATATGGAGAAGAATGTAGGCGTGTCATGTTGGGAAGAGTATCAGGTTTGGTGGGTTCACAGAGAGACGAATTTGGACACAAGTTTTACAATTACATGTAACTTTTATTAACACACGAGAAACAAATGGGAGAATGATAAACAGTACTCAATCACTATTTCACTTAAGCAACGATATTGACATTCACCTCAGACTTCAGTTGGACTCTGACAATGGTAAACCTATGCTCGACCTGCTCACACACTACAAACAGGGACTCTTACACACACCCGGTTCCCTGACCAATTGGATTGCAGCTTTCTGTAAGTATTGATTTATGACAATACCATTGGCTCAGCTTCAGTTTGGTGCACACCTTACCTGCGATACTTCCAGATATCTCCACAGCAGTCCTAAGGACTCTAAAACCAGCAGAAGCAGAAATGGCTACTTAAACAAAATTAGTTTTAATACAGAATAATAAAATCAATATTTAACATCACTATTAAATTACTTAACTTAAACCCCACCTAATTCTAAGCATGTGTGTATGTTTGTGAAGATGGTTCTTTTTCACTGTCCATTCAATTACTTTTCCCTTCTGCAAGTTCACAGGTATCAGCAGTTTTCTGTGCACAGAATCAAACAGTCATTACATTCAACAGGCCCTGGTGCCTTAACTTAAGTTGTTACCAGACAGGAAGGTCTTTGGAAGGTGCAGAGAGAGCTTTGTTGTTCGTTGGACATGCAAACTGATTTCCTTCAATCAGCAATTGAAGTGTCTTTCCGAAAAAAAAACATGCCTTCTTCCAGGTTACCACAAAGAGCATTTCCTTTCCCTTATTTCAGGAGAAACACATTAACCAGCCATTACTGAGATTTCAAATAGACTGAACTCGTACTCAAAATCTTTTTTGAAATGGAGTCTTTAGTAGGCTTTTCACTGCACCCTTGCACTGACTGCTGGAGCTTGTATCTTCTTCTCTCTCTCACACTCTCTCTCTCACACTCTCTCTCTCTCTCTCTCTCTCTCTCACTCTCTCGCTCTCTCTGTTTCTGTTTCTGCTTCCATTTCTGTTTTTGAAATATGATGCCTGCTTGTGAAAAGTGACCTAAACTACCTAATCTTATTCCCCCTTTTAAACATGTATTTCATTAACTTATTCCATTACAGCAGTGACCTGGTATGGAGTGATGTCTGGGGCATGGATCACGAGAGAGAGAGAAAGAGAGAGTGTGCTGTGCATTGGTGTTGTATACAGTGTTTCTAGCCACTAATGACCCCAGGTGATTTAAATTAGCCAACAGAAATGTGTGCACTAATGGGTAGCTGGAGCCTAACCATGATTGACAGGTAATGTGACTTCTGAATAAGTTTCAGATTGGGAGGATACGTGACCACCTGCAATACACACATTCCAGACAGGCAAGGAGGCCACGTTTCCTCCACACATAACATTCCACCTCTTGGAAGTTACATTATTCTTCAATGACTAAGGAGACAATTAATGTCTCTATATAAAAGTAATGTCTATAAAAAAGAAAATAAAAGAACAAAAAGACATCTTTAAAATAAAAAGATACTCATCAAATGGATCAATATATACACAAGTGCCTTCCTTATGCAGGACAAGGCACTTAATCAAATTCAATAACAACATCTCACCAGCTCCTCCCTGACCAGACAGGGTCACTGTGTTTTTGATGGAGCAGGGCACTATAGGAGCTGCTCTCCAGTGTCAGAGAGGAGGGTAGAGAAATAAATTAGTCTGGTCATCAACTCATATGTGTGGTTTCTCCAGTTTGGCTGGCTAACGTAAGCACCCTTACTATGAATGTCTGCGGGCAGGTAGTACAAGATCTTCCAATCACACTTATTTGACCTACTATCACATGCAACTTTAATTAACATGAGAAGCAAACAGGGGAGAATGTTAAATGATACTTGATCAATATTTCACTTAAGCAATGATGTGGACATTCACGTCTGACTTTGGTTGGACTCTGACAATGGTAAACCTATACTTGACTCTCTCACACACTACAAACACGGACTCTTACACAAATGCACAGTTTCCTTGTGATAGTTGGCCTGCATTGTAACAGCACAACATACACAGCAGAACCACAGAGCATACAATCAACTTTTATTATATTAAGTTAATGGGAGAAAGGGATGCAAAGAGGAATAGATGGTGTCACTTGTTCTTTGCACTGAATTTTACTCAAAGTATACCTTATATGGTTCTTTTTGGTGATACATTTTTCATGAGTTGTTAAACAGGTTGGCTTGAAGTTGATTGTTCCTGTTTCTTATCAGCCCTTATTTTTGTTTTTTCCCTTATTAGGAATGTAAATTACAGATAAAACAGTTTATCACTTTAACAGTTAATCCTGTTTAATTTGGATCCTTTCATATTTAAGGTAATGTTTTGAGGGTTTGATTCTACTATATCAAACACCTTTGTTTCTGTGCAGCTTTGTTTGACCTCATTATCCAAAGCTAATTATTTAACTGCAGGGTAAATCAAATCTTTAACGCACACACAAAGCAAAGGAAGTTTCTCTTAGCTTTTGACGCTCCTGTGTGATATTTTTGCATTCATTTATATGAATGGTAATTGTCTATCTGTAAGGCCAACAGATCTTTTATCAGTGGCTCCTTTTTGTTGTTCCTGTGTGACTTTTTATAAATTCTTTTACACCCTGACCAATAGGGTTGTGGCTCTCTGCAAGTATTGATCTATCGCAATACTATGGCTCAGCTTCAGTGTAGTGCACGTCTTATCGCGACACTTCCAGAGATGTCCACAACAGTGATCTGGCATGGAGCAATGTCCGGGGCTTGGACCACGAGGCAGAGAGAAAGAGAATAGGCTGTGTGTTGGTGTTATATACAGTGCTAATCTGTGCTTCTAGCCAATAATGACTCGAGGTGATTTAAATTAACCAATGGCAAAGTGTGCACTAATGGAGTCCAACCTTGATTGACAAGTGATGTGACTTCTGAATAAGTTTCTGATGAGGAGGACGTGTGGCTGGCCGCAATGCACACATTCCAGACTGGCAAGGAAGCAACATTTCCTCCACACACAACAAGGTGGCATGATTATTACTTTTGAGTTTGACACAAAATTGTTGGTGTGGTGGACACTGAAGAAGATCTAAGGTTACAATAGGATCTAGATCAAGAAAGTGGCCAGGTGAGAAGTGATACGTTTTGGGTAGTTAAACCAGGGCAGGATATACACAGGGTCCAGAGTGTAGTATATCAGAGAGACATAGGAGTAAAGTACATAGATCCCTGAAAGTGTTGACAAAGATATTGCAGGTAGGGATGAATGGGTATGACACATTTGGCTTTATTGGATGGGCATTGAGTACAAATGTTTAGACATCATGTTACAACTGTACAAGACATTCATGAGACCACACAGAATATTGTGTGCAGTTCTGGTCACCATGCTGTAGGATGAATGTGGGAGGATACAACAATGATTCATAACTGTTTTAACTGATACTGGAGAGCTTGAGATACAAGGAGTGAGACTGGGTAGGCTGGGACTGTTTTCTATGGAGTGAAGGAAGCTGAGGGTTGACATACAGGCAAAGATAAGGTGAATGATCACAGTGGCCATATGGATTGAGGTCGGAGGAAATGGTAGAGATGGGTAAAATTGAAACATTTAAAACCCATTCATGAATAGGAACACGTGGAAGAATATTAACCCAATGCAGGCAAACAGGACTAATCGGGAAAGCACATGGCATGAACAAATTGGGCTGAAAATGATGTGCTGCACAACTTCATGATATCTTTCCAATGCCTTGAGTATCTGATATAGGTTGATCAAGTCTCAAAAGCATACAGGAGAACAAGAATCCCTGATACCCCCTAGACAAGGAGTTCTTAAATGCCTTTCTTCTCAATTGATCAAAGGCTGTGCTGGCACATTGAAAATGGTGGTGAAATTTTGGATGAATTTGATCATCAAATCTGCTTTGGCTGAGAGGTGGCCCCTATGATATGGGAAGTGTTCCATGTTTTCCAGGGTCTGCCATGAACCTTTCTTGTCAAGGGGTAGTGTAGCGCAGCGGAGGCACTCGGGAAGAGGATCTCTGTCTTGTGGATGTTGAGTGTTAGGCTCATCCTCTCTTCGACTTCATTCACCAGCTAATGGTCAACAAGTATTAGGAAACAAATGGTGCAGAGCAATGAGATTGGAATCTTACTTGTTGCTTTTTGGTTTTGATCCTGATCTTGTGTGCTGCCTTCCACAGTGAGTGGGTTTCCTCATGTCTGATTATGCGCCTGGTGTTTCTCGATGAATACGAGGTAAAATTCTGTTAAATCCAGCACCCTCAAATTTCAGTGATAGATTGACATTTTTTTGGGGAAACAATTGAATGTTATTACAATTAATATTCCAAAACACTTTTAATCCACTTCTTAAAGGATGTTGCATAGTACAGTTGTATAATAATTTTTCTGGTGATCCCATTGAGAAACAAGAAAGCAACTGGCTGAGTTTCAAAGAAGAATGAGAAGTAGGGGCCCAGTGAGTTTAAAGGGGAAAGGAAAACAAGAGCCCCAGTATGTTTTAGGTTTCAGGGAGCCTGAAGGCCCAGTGTACAGTGGGAGCTTTGGAACTGCAGTCTGGTGAATCACATGCCAAATCATCAAGATTTCTGAACAAAGGATAGTGGATTATCAGAGCATAATTCTACATTGTTTGTGATAAAGAAGTTTGTTACGGCAAAGAATTTGCTGCAACTCAGCAATCATATCTTATGGAGTTGCTTATTCTTTTTCACACCAAAGCTGTTTGGAGAGAGTTCGCAACTAAAGGAGCGTTTGACCTTCATCTTTTTCAGTTTCTCAGTTTTTCTGGTGACGATTCAATCTTTGTTTTAAATTACAGGTCAAGTACCCTTTATCCGGAAATCCATGGGACCAGAAATGTTTTGGATTTTGAATTTTTTTCAGATTTTTGAAGACCATTTAAAAAATGCATCCATTCGCATTACAATACAAATATTTACATGTGCACAAACTAACCAAAGTAGACATATATTGAAAAATCTACACTCAGTAATGCACTGCTTACGTCAACTGTGTCCCATTCTCTGATCAGGATTTCTGAACTCTATTACGTATTTCCTTATGGGTCCACAGATGAAAAAGTTTCAGATTTTGGAGGATTTCAGAATTTCAGATAAGGGGTACTCGACCTATATCTACTTTCTCTCTCTTTCACATTGTATGCTTTTGCACCTTGACACTCTTCAGCAGTCTGAACCGTAGAAGCATGAAATATATAAGGGATTTTACAAAGATGACAAGGATGCCTTGTGTGAAATAATAATTAATTTTGAAAATATAAAGGAGGCCACAATAACATCGCACCTAGTACAAGGAAGATGATTGCATTGTTGTAACCCAATTACTTCAAACCTAGGAAGTGCTGAGAGTGATGTACCCTTCAGCCACAAAGTAGGGAGAAGGCTTACTTGAGGTGTAGAGAACTTTAAGGGGCCTGAACAAAATAGGAAGGACTATTTCTCCAGTGAGAGCATCAAAAAACAAGTGGGATGGATTAGAAGGGAGAGGAGTGAAAGTATATTCAGCGAAAGGATGTTAAGGCCCAGTACTCATTGTTTCTAACCGGTGGAAGATCCAACAACTCTCATTATATTGAAGCAATATTTGCAAATGGATAAGGAGTGGTGACCTGCAGGATCATAGCTCTCATGCTGCAAGTTGGTATGCGGTCAGGGAGTTACTTCTTGATCAGCAAGGAATCAAAGCACTGAATGATCACAGATTATCTTTCAATATTTCATCGGAACTGGAAACAATTGAAAATGATATTTTATCCTCACAGTAAACCTGATTATCATTCTAATTTTTGGTCAGGCTCAGTGGGAATATTCTCTCTAATGAAGGGGGTGGGGCAATGTCAGAGTTATTAAGTTGTATATACATCAAATTATTGGAAAATAATATTGAAAGGGGGCACATGTCCCCAAAGTAAGCAACCAATCCCTTACACAATGTGCAGAAGAGTCTCTTTAAGTGAAAATTGTACAGGATTCTCTCTCATCTTCTGCATTCTACTGAAACAGAACTAGGGTTAGGAGCATATGTTCTCATAACCACTATCAAATGTAATGTCTGTGGAACGTCAGCATTTTGTATCCGTTACAGAGTACTTTTGACATGAGATTTTAAAAAAGATGCCTCTTGTACTAATTATGAGACTAAACTTTGAGAGTGGTAACTGTGTCAGATTTTGTTTTTTTCTTTCATGGTGGGTGGTAAGGGATAGTGTAATAGTTGGTGTAGAGCCCTACCTTTCATTTTTGTGTATGGAATTTAATAAACCTCAATGTGCAGAGATGAAAATTTCTCCACTTGTGTTTATCCTGTGTGAAATATATTTCAATTATTGACTTCTCAGTAAAGTGGGTTGACAGCACAAAATTGCCCACAATAGGAATAAAAAATATGTTTGAATGTTGATGGAGGGACCTTTCCTGTGGTAGATGTTGAATATCATTGTTAGGGGTGAGTGATCATGTAGAGGGATTATTCAAAGAGATCAAGGTATTGAATGAAAGCCTTATTAAAGTAAATGCACCCTTGTATCTATTAGAAAAATAATGCTGTTAGTATTTAGTTGTGTAATTTTTGAACCTGTATGAAGGGCTGTACTTAAGTAATGATCCTTAAGGTCTTAATCTCAATATGTAGTGATGTGTTTTGGCTTTCTCATAACTTTGTTATGTGTTTTTAAAGGCTACAATAGATCTCTGTCATATTCTCGGGTAATCCTATTTGGCCTGGATGTCATCTCTGCGAAATATGAAACTTGAGCATTTGGTACCAAAATCCTCTTATCTGATTGCTTCCTCTTATCTTCGTCATTTAATTCCATGATTGAGTTAAAAAGCAGCCCATGTGGGTTTAGTTGGAAGTGGAGTGCCACTTGATCTTTGTGTAGGAGGTACAGGAAAGATGTCCTCCAGTCTGAGCAGTAAGGGAAAAAGATTGCTGTAATGGCCAAGAAGGAAGTTCCTGGGTGGGGGCATACTTTAATGATCATTCAGAAATATTTGTAATATTTTTTTATTTTTTTTAATTTTTTTATTTTTTTATTTTTCACACCATACATCACATTAGCCATGATATACACTATTTCTTTTTCACACATATACAGTGACTTTTTCTCCCCCCCTCCCTTTCCTCCCAAACCACCCCCCCACCCCCCCTCTCATCCATTTTAGGTATACAATCTAGGTTGCATTAAGCCAGTCAGACAATGTTGTCATTCAACAAAATTACACCAGAAATTCTACTGAGTCCATTCTTTTCTTCTCCTTCCATCAACTTAGGTAATGTTTGTCCCCGGTAGGTTTTCGCTATTGTATTTAATGTAAGGCTCCTATACTTGTTCGAATATTTCAATATTATTTCTTAACCAATATGTTATTTTTTCTAATGGAATACATTTATTCATTTAAATTTGGTAGTTTCTTCCTTTTAATTTGGATATGTATTCCATTAATATTTAAAGTCATATAGTAATATTTGAAAAGAAATGATCTTTTAATACTAATATTGCTGATTGCTGTTTTCTTTAGTTTTCTTCTCTGATATTGGGTGCATAGATTTCATCATGTTAATTGCTTTTTTAAGTCTTTCATCTCTTTGTATATCCTCTCCTGTCATTATCAGGATACTTTATGTGGAGCCTGCTGTTCATGAATTGGCTCCTGCTTTTGAGTCTTCCGAAAAAGCTGTGAAGGGTCCTTTTCCTTTTTGGAAATGGCTTTACTTTGTTTCACTGCACCACCAGCTTGTTTTTAAGGCTTACAACTAGGTGCTCTTATGATATCCAGTGACTACTCTGCATGAATATTTTTTGCTTATTCAGTTCTTGTTAAAAGCTGAGTGGAGTTTTGTTTGCTGAGTTTCGATAAAGAGTTTTGAACCAAAACACTATTTCTCTCCTGACCTTCTGAGTCCCTCCAGCTTCTCATTGTTCTCTCAACGTTCCACCAATTGTAATTCTTTTGTTTCTCCACCGAGTACACCACACTGTTGTGTAGATAAATACATCAGAATTCCGACGACTACCGTGCTATAGAGGGGAGTGTTCCTCGAAAGCTGTCCATATCACGATTTTCTGTAGTGTAAATCCATGAGACTTTTGCTCCTGTCAGGAAACTCTACTTGAAAACATTATTTACTTTTCATTTAAAATTAATTCTGTCAGGGGAAATTTTATTCTGAATCTTATATTCTGGGGGAGTGTTTGTGAATTCTGGAAAGGTGAATTGCAATTATTTTGTTGGCCGTTGAGGTCGCCTGTGATCAAAATATTCAAAACCTGTTTTGATCACAGACCCCCCTCAACACTCATTATCTGTAAAACCTGGAGAAACTGAAGGATTGAACCATTGAGGAATGCTTAGTGTCAGTGAGGCTGTAAACCAATAGGCCTCTAGTTTTCAAGGAAGAAAATAGAAGGATAAACTAGAAAATGACATTAGGATCAATTACATTAAGACCTGTGCCTAAAACCTTCTTTGCAATATTGGTTTCAGTGTGGTGTTAGAAATGTGGAGGGGAAGCCAGTTGAGATAATTCTGACTTGTTGGATCCTCAGTAACATGTGACCTTCAAGCAAATCCTAACTCTTTGTTTATTCAAAGGTTGTTAAAAATACCATCCCTGGGTACATATCTGCATCAGTCTGGGTTAAAGTTAAGCTAAATAATTACTCACCTGGCTATTCTCAGAAGCTTTGGACTCTCCTGAGCAGCCAGGAAATGAGAGTTGAGAATTTCAGTTGTGACAGCTTCCCATTTTACAGCATGAAATGATTTGAAATGGCTGATTTTCTATTTAATTTTTTTAAAATTTCTTGTTTCAGACTTACATTGGAAGTGTGGTTATCTCTGTAAACCCTTACAGACCCTTGTCCATCTACACTCCAACGAAAGTCGAAGAATATCGCAACAGAAACTTCTATGAGCTTAGTCCTCACATGTAAGTACAACAAAGCAAAGCAAGCTCCAGCTGACTCACATCAAAAGACTGCATAAGCTGTTTACCTTGGATGACAGGAAGAAAGAGGAAGTGAATATGTATTTTTCATCCTTTATTCTGATCTACCCAACTTGGTTATAATTTGTATGGAAAAATATTCCAGAACTGAAAAACCCGTCAATTCTCTGTTTGACTTCCAAAAGATTTCAGTCTAAATACGGAGGTTTTTTTTTGTTCTAATTGAATTTGACCCTAAACTTTCCCTGCCACATCTGTTGATGTATTTTGTAAAACAAAATTGCTTTTTTGAGCATTTGAGCTCATGTATGGAGCTGGGAAAAAGGGAGGCTG
Source organism: Narcine bancroftii (assembly GCF_036971445.1). Lineage (NCBI taxonomy): Eukaryota > Metazoa > Chordata > Chondrichthyes > Torpediniformes > Narcinidae > Narcine > Narcine bancroftii. The sequence continues at coordinate 248,967,318 of NC_091472.1, read as the reverse complement.
CATTGTTAACATTTGTTAAATTATAGCCCAGAATAAATACTGTTTTTAAAATAGAAACAATAAAAAGGAAGAATTGGTATTCCTTTTGGCATGTAAAATTGATTCATAATATGTCTCTGGAAAGTCAAAGCTACTGCAATGGATGAATTGAAGGCTTGCTTATGAAACAAATGTTTCTTCCATTAAATTAAGGAGGGGGATGTTTAGAAAATATTCACATAATTGTAATATGTTGAAATATTTGATGAATAGGTTTTTAGGTTTTACGAAGTGAAGTGTTACATGCATACATTATTAGACTTCCTTAAAAATTACTTTTGTAGGAATATATTATTTAAGAGATGATTGGTTACTTTGTCATTTACATGTTGCTGATGTTCTTGCAGTTTCAATATAAATAAAATTGGAATAGAAATTGCTGGAGATACCCAGGTCAGGCAATATTTGTGGAGATTAAGCTGGAAAGTCAGCAAGCACTGTTGTTGTGGTGCCATACACAAAAGATGCTGCATGGCCTGCTGAGTTTCTCCTGCACTTCAGTGATTTGCAATATTTGTTTTAAGTTAGGGACCCTTTGTTTGATCTACAAATCTGCAGATGCTGCCTGACTTGAATATCTCTTGTATTTTCTCATTTCAGTTTTCAAGAATCAGCAGGTCTTGGCATCTCAAAAATGATAACATGCATGACTTCTAAGCTGCTCTTAAGCCTTTTGTCACTTTAGAATGTTGTCCTCCTTGGCAGAATATTTTTCTTCCCTGTGTTCTTAGCATCCTGAGAACCTCATTGCAGCCCACCGTTCTTTGTCAACCAACAGGGCTATACTGCTCTTTTGACTCTATGCTATAAACTACAAAGTACTAATGTGCATCTCACAACGTAGATGTGAGCAGCAAGTTATAATTTGGAAATGATCGTGTGTGTGTTCTTAACTTGGGAATGAAGGTAGTTGTGGTTTGTACAGGGGCATATTTACAACTAAGCCAATGAATTGACGTGGCGTGCCTAACTATAACCATTGACTGAATCAATTAGATTCATGAACCAGCGAGGCTTGTTAATGCTTCTGCCTTGATTTCAGTGTGTTAAAGCCACTTGGGGTCCTGCTCACTGCTTGCATCATTTGAACAAGTGTATTTATTGCTTAAAAGTGACTTGTCATTCAACATAGTTGAAGCTAATACTGTGTCAATATTTTTACTCACACCAGATTGATTCAGGGATTGAGGAGAGGACTGGAACTAGTCTTAATCCTTGCCACCATAATATCTGCCTGCACACAAATTTTATGCCATTTGGTTTTCAACTTATCAGAGACTTTTTTAAAGTGACTTTTCAATACATAAAACTGTTAAAAATGAAATGGTGTTAATCAATGTTAGATTTCAAGCACAAGAGCTGACCTTTCATCTTATGATGTGATATATTTGTGCATGCGAAAAAACAGATCATTCAATAAACTCAAACAGACGGTTAGGTATTTGTCATTCTTAATGTGGAGAAAGATGCTTTAAATTTAAATCTAAATCATCTGGAATTAGATTGGCAGAAACCCCAGATAAATAATATTAAGACCACAAACGATCAACTCTCAGATCACAGTGGGAGATCAGGAGAAGCTTGTGGAAATTTGGGCCAGCAATGTTATTTTATTATTTCATCCACTTTTATTACTAAGCCTACAATAGCACTCTACTGTTTTAAAATTTCGTCCATTTTATTCACTTTTTATTATGAGCTGATTCATGCCTTGTAAAATAAGCAAAAATTCCTCTCCATCACGGACAGATCCTACATCACCCACTGCTCTGGAAAGGGAGGTGACCTAATAAAAGGTGTATCACATTCCAGGTACGCTTTCGTCTCCCCCGAAGGTGTGAAATCACATCTTCCCCACAGCCATCAGGCTCCCAAATTAACCCCACAATGGTGCTTCATGCTGTCCTTGTTTTGTACCAGTTGATAATTTTTCCATCGCAATTATATTAAGTAATTGTGCTCTTGTTTAAATTCATTCTGTTGTGTGAATGTTAGAATTGGCCTGTTAAACTGCTTGCAGAAGAACGACCCTTCTCACTCTACCAGCACAATGTGACAAATGAATTTACAGTCTTTTAATTGTGATCACGATGTTAAGATTCAAATTATAGTTTAATATTGGTCTGAATGGAAAAAAATAGTCTGTTAATTACTATATTATCTACGGTAGTGGTACACTGGGGGGATTGGGCAGAACCAACTCTAACAGTTCCAAAGTCATGATAGCTAGACCCAACAGGCTCCTATCTACTGGCAACTAGCCACTGCAGCCACGAGGCATAGAGACTCAGCAGCACCCATAGGTCTATGGAGAAGCCCTGGCCTACTCAAAGTGAATGTCATGAGGTAGTACGTACTCCAGATGTCATGACACCAGTCACCTGTTTGTCTATATCAAGCCTGACAACAATAAATGCTTTTGCTCTTCTTTGGCTGAAACCCGAGGGGTGGTATTGTTATTCATCCTATTTCAACATGATGACCTATGTCCATAACTTGCATCTGCCAGGAAAACTAACATTTAAACAGATGATTTGAGCTGAACCATGATGAACTGCACTATTGTACTTGAGCTATTTGTTGCCTAGCAAGGTTTATTGAATAGATAGAGCATTATGAGCCAATAAAGGCCTGCTTCCACAAAATTATATTGTGCTTTATATACACACTTGACAAATACCTTTCCTCTGACCACTTGCCTCTCAAGCAAGCAGAGGAAATGTGGTAGAAAGAGGGTCCATGTCATGGTGTGAGCAGATTAAGCAAGCAGTCCCAAGGAAGGAGTTGGGAATGATTGGTGGATGAGGTTAGCAGGGAGATGGGGCCCTTGAATATTATGTTGGGCCATAGAGACAAATCAGGCTGAAGATTGTGATTTGGCAGGAGAAATAGGGAGGCAGAGGGCGAGCCGCTGCAAGGGGTAAATTGTGTATTTGAAGTGGATGTCGTGGTGCATTTGCACAATCCTTCAAAATGTCTGCATTTGCACAAGTTCTATAAAAATGGCTCTGAATCCACAGAATCCAAGGCACTGATAAGATTCATAATGATGTTTCTAAATTAGTTGTAAATAATTACTTGATCAGGATTAATTTGCTGGTTGTACAATAACTTGCACCTCATTTGTCACAACATGTTCCTGTTTGTGGGTGTGAATGTGTCGTCGTCATCAGCTATTTCCGGTGAAAGTAGAACATGCAGAGGTGTTCGTGATTCATTTGTTACTCAATAGGCAGCACTTTCAAATGCAAACTGAAAGGGTTAGGACATAGATGATGATCACTTCAGAGATGATCAATTGTCTGAATACAGAATGAAGGTGCAGCAATGTCACAACTGATGCCCTTTCAGGTGTGGCCTCAGATGGAGCCTTAGATGAATGTTAAAAAAAAGTATTGGTGCTCTTTGAAGAAGAGCAGGTATGTCCTTATAATGTCCTGGTCATACTTAGTCCTTCAACCAATGACACTAGAAGCAATGGTTATTATCTTACATTAGTAACAATACTTCATTGTTTGTAAAACAATTGAAAGAATTAAAGAAGGGTTATTTGTGTTTTAAAAAAAACTTCTTTAAAGGCATTTTCAAGCAGGGAAAACACCCGTCTGTTAAGGTGGAGGTTCTTGGCCCTTATGCCCAAGGAAGTACCTTTCTGAATGTGCCATGGCCAGCTCCGAGGCATCGATTCCAACCCTTTTCAGGGAAGGATAATTGGTGGAGTGCTGCTCTTCATCCCCTGACCTGAATGTACAGCTGCTGCAGGAGGCTGGTTAGGAATTCAGCCCGCGACCCATCTCCCCACTCACCTCTCACCCTCCATGATGACCCCCTCAAGGCAGGGGCAGTAGGCAGGAGTTGGAGGGGCAGCAGGAGCCGTTAGAGCTGCAGGCTGTGGCAGCCTCACTGGGCTGCTTCGGTCTTTGGGGCCTCTCTCTGTGGCTCAAAATGCGGCAGACCAATGGCTGTCTTCCCTACCCATAATCCCCCATGCAGCTGGAACTGTTCTGGGAACCACAGAGCTGTTCCAGCTGTGTGGGCAATAATGGGTAGGGAAGATGGCCATTGCTCTGTCGTACATTTATGACCAGTCGCCCTGCCTCCATCAATCCGGAGGGCTCTACGAGGTGCCACTTAATATGAATGGGATGCTGGAGCAGCCTTTTAGGGCTGCTGTCTGAAAAATAAATTTTAAGATTTTGATCCGCTCTTGTAGCCGACCTCCAGGTGGAGGCCTGACATGAAATGGTCTTAAGTTTCTTTCAGTAACATCACTATGCAAAGTTAAAGATTATCCAAAAGTCTCTACGGCATTGTCCATAGTTAGAATAGATATCAGAATCAGGTTTATTGTCATAAATATGTCATGAAATTTGTTGTTTTGTGGCAGCAGTATTGTGCTGAATAGGGTGCAAAATAATTATAAATTGCAATTCCGCAAATGCAAGATTTAAAAAATAAATAGTGGAAAATAGAAAAAAGTGAGGTAGTGCCCAAGGGTTCGTTGCCCATTCAGAAATCTGATGGCGGAGGGAAAGAAGCTGTTTTAGTAATGTTGAACATGTGTCCTCAGGTTCCTGTACCACCTTCCTGATGGCATGGCTTGGGTGATGAGGATCCTTGATGATAGAAGCTGCTTTCTTCAGGCACTGCCTCTTAAAGATAACCTTAATGGAGTGAAGACTATTGCCACTGATGGCACTGGCTGAGTTCACAACCCTTTGCAGCCTGTTTCTGTCCTCTGTATATCCGACAGTGATGCAACCAGTAAGAATGCTTTCCATGGTACACCTGTAGAAATTTGCAAGCATCTTCGGTGACATACGCAATCTCCTCATATTTCTTCATGATTGCAGCAACATTATAGCTCTAGGATTGGTCTTCAGAGATGTTGATACCCAGGAATTTGATTTTTCTTTTACCCTTTCCACTGCTGGCACCTCAATATGTTTTCCTGGCTTCCCCTTCCTGAAGGCCACAATCAATTCCTCAGTTTTACTGACATTGAGTGCAGGTTGTTGTTGTGCCACCACTCAACTAGCTGATCTATCTCATTCTTGTACACTTCCTCATTGCCATCTGTGATTCTGACGATAACCATGGCATCATATTTGTAGATTGCTTTGAATTGTGCCTAGCCCCACAGTTATGGGTATAGAGTGGTGGACTATGCATGCATCCTTGGGGTGCGCCTATGTTGACTGTCGGTGAGGAGGAGAAGTTATTATTGATCCTCACTGACTGTGATCTTCCAAGGAGGAAGTCAAGGATCCAGCATTGTAATCGAAACAATGGTTAATACATAATTGAAACTAGAGTCTTCAGATAAAATTGGGGTGGGTTGGGTGCACTTTTGTCATAACGTTCTGTTTGCAACCAACATCACTCTGTGGCAGCCTGCTGCTGCGGCAATCAAGCTGGCGATCCGGGCGGCGAGCGCAACCAAAGGCCAGCAGCTCGCGCAGCAGCAATCGCCCCAACTTGTGAACCGGCGGGTGAACAGACGGAGAGCGCATGGAGAAGAAGGGCATTGTTATGCAGGAAAGTACCCGTGCATAGGAAACCCATTTTTGTTATGCATGTTGTGACATCTGCTAAGGGGGGCCATGGTGGGAACAGTGCAAGTATAAAAGTTGGCCCTGAGCCCGAATAAAACTCAGAGCTTAACCTGACGACACTATGTGTGCATCTTCTTTCAGGTAGCGTGTGGCTATAAAACACTTAATTTTCTACAGATAAGTAACGCATTAGCAATAGGGAATTGTTGTCTCTTTATGCTCTTCAATTCATTCCCTTGCAATTCTTTTCTTATTCCACAGTACAATATTGTTCATTTTATTTTTATTATTATTCTAACTAACTCTATTCCAGCTATTCCATAAGCAATATCAATAATTTGGCTTGTCAATTAGAGGAACTACCAAAAGGATATTTCTTTTATATTTTCTTATAACATAAAATCAGGCCACCAGCCCATTAAGTCAGTGCCACCTCCCAGACTACATCCTTGCATCCTATTCCCCCACTTATTTCCCTGCAACCTATTCCCACTCATAAGCCCATTAATTCTCCCCCAATTCTCCTGTTGTCTAATTGCACTTGGGCCATTCAGAGGTCAATTAACCTGGCATATCTTTGAGCTGCGGGAAACTGGACGGATGGAAAGGAACCCCATGCGGTATCAGGAAGAACGTGCAGACTGTAAACATTCAGCATCCAAGGTGAGGATCAGTGGTGCAGCAACAGCTCTCAACTGATACTCCTCTTGAAAAGATGCTTGTGCATGTTTGCACTGTGCATTTTCAGATGACATTATTTTGCACTGGTTTTAGTTCAAAATTAGGTTTATTCCAATTCCTCTTGAATGGTGGTTTCCAGATGATCTGAAAATCATTTGTGGCAATTTCCTTATTTAAAGTTTTCTTGTTATATCTGTGACATTTTCATTATCATGTTGCATAGCAAAATCCAGGAAACCTAACAAAGAGCACTCGCAATGTTTCATTAAGACATGAATGGAATAGAATTGAAATATATTACATCTGTGATGAATAACCAGACTGGGAATGGGGAATGATAATTTCCCGTTCTAGTTTGCATTATTTTAGGAAGACTGTCTTTCATTGAATAATAACTTCAGAGAAATTTCAAGATTTAAAAATCCTTTATTGTAATAATACAGAACATGCAATATTACACAAAACTGACTTCTGCTTGCCATAAAGGTAAAGAGTCTCCGCTAGTGTTGCCCTGGCACCCCCAACAAAAAGAGAAAGAGAAGCAAAAGAGTCACTGAGTGTCCGTGGATTCACCTCCAGCACTGCTGTAGCCCCCGCAGCTGTTTGATCTAGAGCGCCAGATCCATACGTCTGACACAATCAGGAAGCCCTCAGTGCCTAAGGCCCTTCGAGAGCCCTTCTTGCCCTCAGCACCTTCTGGAAATCTGGTTTCGATACCTGCTTCCCATGATCCAGTCTCCAGCAGCCTGTGTGGGTCCCTCAGCCCCTCAACTGGTCCACTGCCATTGACGCCATCCTGTAGAGTCATGTTCATTAAGGCAAAGATTTATTTGGCAGATTATTGTCTTGATACTGCTCCATTCCTGTCCTAGAACATTGTGGGATTTTTATCCAAGAACAAACTTGAGAGCTGCCAAGAATAAACTTTTGAATTTATAGTGTTCTCAGAAGGATTACATAAACAGAAACCATTTGACTTGTCCCAAAGTCTATTTCCCAAAGGACAACAATCCTTTCCTTGTAAAGTACATGCCAGGAACTTCAGCATGATAGCGGTAACATTTTATGAATGACTGGATGGATAGATCATTCACATTCAACCTAAACTTTCCCTTGCTGAACTTCAAGTGCAATGATATGTCCTTCAGTCAGGATCAGTTGATAAAAAGTTAACATCTTTTGAAGGTAAGTTGATTTATTTATTTTATCACATTTTATGTCGGCCTGGACAAATTTCTTCTGTTCAAAATTTTTTCTCAGATAGCGATATCATGTGATCTTCCTCTAGAAGACAACAATTATTGAGAAGATATAGGACAATGTTATTTATCTTTGCCATTACCAACAGTGGATACAAAAACGTCCATTCCCTGACCTCAGTTGCTGGTGGTTGAATCTGGTCCTATCTGATTTATATTACGTGGCTAGTTCTCCTTAAAGTTGTCCAATGCATAGAGTATGTTTAGGATGTTTTGACAATGCTCTCTTGCTGTTTGTTTATTCTCTGTTTGAAGGTCAGTAATCATTTGGTAAGCTTAGCTACAAATCTGAGGAAGCAAGAACAGTAATTGAATAAGTACACAGAGAGCACACAGTAAGCAAGGAATTCCCAAGGAGAACAATCTCATCTGGGGACTTGATTTTGGAAGTATAAATGTTGCAGCAATAAATGCAGATGTAGGGAATAATTAAAAATCAGTATTTTTTTTGTGATAACTTGTATTTGTGACGTATCTACCAGCATACATGTATGTTAACTTGATTGTAAAATTTTATAAGCAACAAAATACATTGGTCCATTCAAGTATAAATGTATTGGTGCCAGAAACTGTGACAATATTCCATTTTCAGGGAAAGCTGTAGATAGAAAATGAGATCACAGTCTTGTAATTACTTTAAACTCTTGTTTATTTTAAATCCACAAATCCTTTCAATATTCAGTTTTCTTAATCTTTTAGTTTTTATTGTTGTGGTGGTTATATCTTTGTTTCTCATCAGTAGTTCTTTCCTTCAACACATTTGAAATGCCTTATTAAATCTAATTGATTTCCTTGTAAATCAAGTGTCTTCCTAGATTTGAAACGCCTTATTAAATCTAATTGATTTCCTTGTAAATCAAGTGTCTTCCTAGATTAAACCATTCAATATTCATCCATATTCTAGCAGCATGAACTTTGAACTCTTTTCTCAATAACACTATTTAAGAAAGATAGTTCTGAGAAAAGGTTGCAGACCAGGCATGTTCAATGTTTCTTTTTCCACAGATGCTGCCCAACCTGGTGAATTTGTCCAGGATTTTATTTTGAAAGGAATGGATTATAACTTGATCAGATTGTTCTTTAGATGTATTTGTGTTCTCTTTAAATTCCATGTTTGCCTACCAAACAGATCTTTTCAGTTATTTTTGTCATGAATAGTGCTGTACTAAAAAATGATTAATAGGTTATTTAGCACTGTGTTTCACAGGATAACAGAATAAGAAAGACTCTCTTATACTATCTTAAAGAGATATACATAGAGGTATTTAAAGAGATACAAATTGAAAGAAAACAATTCTCGCTCACACTTCCTTCATATCTGGTTGAATGAAAGGTGATGTTCCAAAGTTGTTCAAATTATGGTTGTGTTAGACTCCTCAACAACAAATTCAATCCGGGACTCATTTAAGGACTCTTACTTGTGCTCTTTGCTGATTTTCTTTTGTTCTTTCTGTATTGCAGTCAGTTTATTTACATTCGTTATCTATTTACTGTTCTTTTATTTGTTTACATGTTTGCGCTGTGTACAATGATTTTTTGCACTACCAGTTAGGGGTATTTCTGCTGCACCAGCAGGAAAGAGGATTCTCAAGGTTGCATGTAATGTCATGTATGTACTCTGACAAATCTCAAATCTGAAAAATCCTAAAATTACCATCATTATCAATCCTGAACATGAAAAAAATCCAAATGAATGAAACATCTTGGTAGGATGAATTCTTAGATGGGCTGTCCTTTTTGATGACACTTTCCTTCTTCTAACGTATCCTAATTTTGAAGTATTATCTTCCAAAGCGTAAGCTGCGATATTCTGAATTTAGATCTCTTTAATCCAACAAATCAAACTCTGTGGCTGTTATTTTATGTAGTTTTAATTTGTTGATAAAATGGATAAACATTTTGTATAGCTTCGCATTAAGACTTTCATAACGATGAATAACAAAGCATTTACCATATAATGATACAAAGATATGTAGAGATACTACCTTAAAGAGATATACATAGAGGTATTTAAAGAGATGCAAATTGAAAGAAAACAATTCTCTTGCTCACACTTCCTTCATATCTGGTTGAATGATAGGCCAAGCCATTAGTGGCTGGGCAGATATTATGACATGTTCCATTATAGTCACCATGGTAGCACTACAAACAATAGTTCTCTCGAAGGGACAGGAAAAAATTAACTAAGAGTTTAAAAACACAAGGTTTTAACCTTTACATTCTGGCCCTTAATTATTATAATAGACATTAATGGCTAATATATAATTACTATTACTGATATACAAAGTAAATATAATAAGTATAAATCAAAACTTTCAGCTTCCTGTAAAAGACGGATTTTAGTAATAGGCCTATTTTGGTTTTAATCCGCCCTTGCCGAACAAAACCTTTCGTGTGTGGAACTGTGTCCACAAAAATCTCTTGTTGAAGAATCATCCATGATTATTATAATGTCTCCGCATACAAAATTGTGTTTAGCTTTAGACCAGTTTTTGTCTTTCTTGCAATAATGAAAGGTATTCTTTAATCCATCTTTTACAAAATAAATCTGCAAATGGGAGTTCATCAGGTGAAACTCTGTCCTGTGGAAAATCTGCCATTTGTTGTTGTCCAGGTTTAGCATTTGGAAGTCAACAATTAACACATTTTGATATAATTCTTTTGATCAACGTCGAAGCACCAAGTATCCAATATTTCTGGTGCATTTCTGATAACATGTGCTTACAACCACCATGACCTCTTTTCTCATGTATATGTCAAACAATCAATTCAGAAATATGAAATTCCTTAACTAATATAATTGGATATTTCACTTCTTCTGGGATTATTTCTTTTTCCATCTTCTTCCTACTCTCAATACATCATTTATAAGAAGAGGATTTAACTTGTAAACAGGACTTGTTTTTGTAACATATAGACTCTTCTTCAATTTTGATATCTCATTATCAAACGCCCTTTTCTGACAAAAACGAATGATCTCCAATTCAGCATTTGCCAACTCATCAACTGTTAGGTAACAGCTCTTTCGATACTTCAAATTCTTCAAAAGCATAGTTTTTAACCTAAGAATCCATGCTACAGCCTTTTTCAAATGAAACCATGAAGAATGATAGGAAATTAATTGAATAATTGGATCATTGTCATTAGATATTTGAATAGTATTTACATTAGTGTTTTGAATTTCTGGATCCTCCATTGAAATTTCTTTTAACTCTTCTAGATTTTAAGGTCTTTCTTCTAGAGACTGTGAAAGAAATTGAGGACCGATCACCCAAGTGTTGGCTCTTTTCAGAAAGGATTGAACCTTTGATCCTAGTGAAGCCATATCAGCTGCATTATCCTCTATTTCAACATATCTGTTAGTCACAAAGGTGCAAAACCTCATGGTTTTGTTAGTAATGTATTTAAGCAGAATCAGTCCAAAACATAGAGTCTGCTAATTCCATCTGGAATTCTTTTCTTAACATAGTGTCCATTCTGCTCACCATAGTAGCAGCAGTCAATTCCATTCAAGGTATGGAGACTGGCTTTAATGTAGACACTCTGGCTTTTCCCATTACAAATCCATAATGTACTGGCTCTTGGTTATTTCATAGTACTAAATAACTGACAGGACCAAATCCACCTTCTCTTGCATCAGTAAAGTGGTGTAACTGAGCAGCTGTGGCAATTCCAAAATCTGTTGGTTTAAAACATCTGTTGATTTCAAAATTTTCTAACATTTTAAGACACTCAATCCAATTTATTCAATCTTGTGCGATGGAATCTGGTTTAGTTTCATCCCATCCAAATTTTCTTCTGCACAATTCTTGCAGAATTTTATTGGCTATTAATACTACTAGTGCCAATATTCCCAAAGGATAATATATTGATCTTAGGATTGAAAGAATACCTCTTGTTAAAGGTCGTTCTTTCAAAACAATCTTGAATTTGAAAACGTCAGATTGAACACACCATTGCACCCCTAGAAATCTTTCGACAGGTAAAACATCACAATCCAAGTCGAGATGTTTTATCTCCTTTGCTCTTTCTCCTTCAGGAATAACAGCAAACACATCTCAATTGTTGCTAATCTATTTCATAAGGAAGAAATCTCCTTTATTACAGATCTCCTTTAACTTTTGATAAAGATCTATTGCTGCTTTTTCGGAAACCACAAGTGAAACAATTATCAGTGTAGAAATTATTTCTGATGATGTTTGTAGTTTGAGAACTAAGTTGCTCTTCAATATCTTCAGCAAATTTCCTGAGAGCAAAATTTTCACAACTTGGTGATGAAGTTGCTCCAAATAGATGAACTGTCATTCTGTATTCAATCATATTTTTACTGTAATCGCCATTAGGCCACCATAACAATCGTAAAAAAATCACAATGTTCTGATGGTACTTTTGTTTGATGAAACATTGCTTCAATATCTGCAGCAATTACAATAGGCTCTTTGTAAAATCTTATCAGAACACCTATTAAAGCATTAGTTAAGTCTGGACCTTGTAGAATTCAATTAAACACCTTGAAATGATGCTCCACAATCAAATACTACGCGGTTTCTCTTCTTTGTGGATGTATAACTCAATGATGAGGCAAATACCATTTTTAAAAATCATCTTCACGTTCCCAGATAGCTTCTGATACCTTTTCTACATAACCCTTGGTTATCATTGCCAACATGACATTTGTATATTCCAAATGAAAAGAATAATTTTCTCCTGAATTTTCTCTTTAAATTCAACATATGCTATTCTGCATTTCTTTTGTTATCTGGCATACAAATTTCCCTTTTCTCCCCCAAAGGTAATGCTATACAGTATTGACCATCAACATTTTTCACAGAATTTGAAACTAAATCCAGAAACTGCTTATCCTCCTCTGAAGGTTCTCAAATATCTGTGAGACATCCAGCAAAATCAATTTTAAACTGTTGTTCCCATAGATTATTAAGTTACACAACAGAAAATTTGTTGACATTCACATTCAATGTCTCCTGATCATTATTCATTTTTCCTCCTAATGGTCCATTAATCAGCCATCCAATCAATGTTCTCACAGCATAAGACTCCTTATTACTTCTAGAGGTTTGAGAGCTTTTTGGTACATTTAATCCAATTAACATCTCAATCTTAGGTAAGTAAACATCTTTTAGATGATCCCACTGTTTGATATCAACCTGATGTGGAATATTCTCCTTATTCACAGGCATAGTCTTCTAGTATATACACTTGGAAGATCGCAGAATTCATTGCTACTCAATCCAGCAATCACTAAACCTGAAACTATATTAATTTCAATGTTCTTTTCATCATTCATTGTCTTTAATAAGATCTGTGATATTTTTCCATGAAGATTAAGTTTATTCATCAATTCAACAGTACTAAATGATGCGATACTTCCTGGATCAAGAAATGCAGAGGTCTTCAGTATGAAGCTCCCTTTTTTGGTTTTAACTATTGAGAGAGCATTGTCACTAGCCCCAGTAAAACTATTTGTCTGATCCGAAGCTGAAGCTTCCTCTCTGACTGTGTCTTTAGTCTTGGATTCAGATTGTTTGACTTCCTTCTCAACTTTACTTCATTGAGTTTGCAGTAATTTGGGATGTTTTAAACTGCATATATCACAACTGAGTCACTTATTACAAGTTTTGCTAATGTGTCCTTTACATAAGCAGCCAAAACATAATCCGTTCTTCTTTAAAAAAGTTAATTTCTCGTCATGCAACTTTTTCTCCAATCATGAATATCTATCTAAAGCATGCTTATCTTTGCAATACAAACAGCTTTCCTGAACAGTCTGAACTTCTTTCTCCCTTGTTTCCTTGTTCTTTCCTGTGTTTGTATCTGACACAGCAGTAACAAAGGTACTTCCCTTTGGTTTCTGTTAAGACAGTGACTTAGATTTCTTTACATCTTTAGGAACTATTGAAGTATCCTTAATACTTCCAAATACTGATACAGTGTTAACATGCACATGTCATTCCAAAAATTGTACAACATCCTCAAAAGTGGCGTCCCTTCCAGGAAGAATCTTAAACTCTGCAACTTTGGTTCTCCATAAATCCTTCAGTTTAAAATCTGCAGGTTTACCAAGCTAGAGGACCAGGGCATGAAAGTACTGTGCAAATCTGATTTAATGAAGGCAGCGAGCCTTAACACCAGGCTGAAACTGACAACTGAAACTCAGGGACGAGGTAATCGGAAATGGTACTCGAGGAAATAGAAGAGCGGTCAGCATGTCAGCATTTGTCTAAGATTCAAAGCAATACCATCCAGGCCCATGCTCCAAATGATTTTACTTGCAGATGTAAAATCAATTTGGAAAATAAACTGTATTACCTGTGGCTGCATCTGAACCAAAGGGAAATGAAGGACTACTGCACTTCCTTAATGAGGTTGAGGAGAACAAGGCTACCGGCCCCCACCTTGATAACTTTTTTTTGGAGCACAACTGTGAGTCCTATATTAATGACCTTTCCTCTGTTAATGACATAAGCAAGAAGCATTGGTTAAATAGGGCCCAAAGAATTAGAGAAGACCCTTTCCATCTAGCACACAGCATATTTGACTCATTACCATCAAGAATGAGGTATAGGAACATCAAAATCAGGACTGTTAGGCTGGGAAGTAGCTTTTCCTGCAGGCTATGAGATTGATGAACAGTATCCTGTAATTGAGTAAATAATTGCAAAATATTTATATATTTATTTTGGCATTTTATCTGCTTAGAATTTTTTTTATCATGTGATGTGGGACAACCTGTGAAAAGATTAAATAATATAGAATAACTGCTTTTGCTGATATACAGTATATTATCTGCGGTTTAGTAGACAACAAAGAGCCTTACTTGTGAGCGAGTGGGATCTGTGTTTAAGTCTCATTGTGGAGATTCAGAACAAAATCAAGGTTTCTGTGCTAACGTTGTGTTGAGAGATTCTAATCTGCCTCATGAGAAGTCAAATTGAGTCTGACTCTCAGGTGACGTGAATGAGCAAACAGGAAAGTTCATACAGTGTCCTGGGTAGTATTTATCTCTACCAAGACCACTAAAATGGATTTTAAAAAATGACAAATGCCATAAATTTGAAAAGAAAGTAGAAAAGTTGGAAGCACTCAACAGATCAAGCAACATCTACGGAAGGAAACCATATCTGAGGCATTAACTCATTTATGTTGCATATAAAGCAGGCTCTGCTTTTATTTAGCTAAAGTATTCACCTGGTTATTGTCACATTCTTTGTAAGATGTTGTGACACTCAGATTAGATGTGGTATTTCCTACAATACAGGAGTGACCACATTTCTCAGGTATGTGCAATTCATTGTGCAAGATCCTGAGGTTGGGGAATGGAAGTTATATATTATAGTAAACAGTAGAAGCATAGGATCAATGGGAATCTCAAGATGATGAATCAGGGATTGGTCCATTAACCATGGATCCTTCAAACTGCCCAGGAAGTATTTGATCACTGTCCCAGAAGCTGAGGATACTGAAGTGTATATATATATATATATATATAAATAATCGAATGCAATTTACAGCATATGATCACTCTTTCATGCATTGCTCCTCTGAATGTTTGTTCCAGAAGGATGTAACAGAGTTACTTCAGATGAGAGAATAAGCACACTAGTACCTCCCTTAGTGCTCCAGACGAATTCCCTGTAAAAGAGTGGCAATGGAACCCATGCTCAATAGGCCCCTTATGTTATTTACCTGGAGTACTGACAGTATTGGTGAACTCAAAGCCTGGTGTGAACCCCTGTACTCCTCACTGCTGCCACCGTGTTTGCAACAGGGTTGAAGGTTTAGCCCCTCAACAGTGTTGCCACAAATATGAAATGGAAAAAGGGATCTCTTTGCTGCACGGTGTGGTGTGGAATGGGCCACTGAGTTAATGTATAGAGGGTTACTGCTGGGTGGTCTGAGGTGTACAATGCAGGTGCTCAGTGTTGAGATGTGGGGCTCCACCACTCTTCTGGATGACAGACCTCTTGGGCACTTGAATCGCCAAAGCATAGAAGGATATGGAGTAAGTACTGGGTTAGTATCGATAGCTATTGCTAGTGGGCATGGACATGGTGGAACACTGAACCATACACCTGGGATTGTCTGATCTCAGAAGCTAAGCAGGCTCAGGACTGGTCAGTACTTGGAGGGGAGACAACTGAGGAACACCAGGTGCTGTAGGTTTTTGTGAGGGGTACTGGACAAAGTGACAACTCTGTCTGCCTTACAGTAGACAAAAGATATTTTCAAAAATTCATGTATGTTACATTCTAAATGTAGTATTACGTGACAACAATGGAAACATTACCCATTTCCATGGTTTTTAAATATATGATTCTGTGGTCTCTTCCACGACTACCTGGTTGGATATGATGTCAGATGTTGTCTCCTTCACTCTTTGTATACCTGGACAATTCTATCAGCATGGTTAGAATTGGTTGGGGCTTTATTTCTGGATTGTCAGAGAATAAGTGGAGATTTGAGAGAGAGATTCAAATTATGAAGGGTATAGATCGGGTAAATGCAAACAGGCTTTTTCAACTGAGGTTGGGTGAACAAGAATGAGACGACACTGGTTAAGGATGAAAGGTGAAATTTTTAAGGGGAACCTTAGGATTTTCAGTCAGAGGGTGGTGAGTATTTGGAATGATCTGCTAGAGGAAATGGTGGATGTGGGTTAGATATTAATATTTAAGATAGGATAGGCACACGGATGAAAGGGATATAGAGGGCTATGGTCTGGATGAGGACATTGGGAGGAGGCTGAAAATGGACTAGATGGGCCATGTTTCTGTGCTGGAGTGTTCTATAGTTATATGGGGACTTCTCTGTAGCAACTAGCTAAATATCCAGCTGCCAGTATTGAGTTTAATACCAAAGATATATCCATGCTCAGGAGTTCCATGCAGTTGAGCAAAGTCAGGGGAAAACAACAGCTTCCATCACAACCATAGCACAGCCATTCCCAACAATGAACTGTCCTCAATGGATTGGCAAGGCTGCTGCCCTGAGCTCTGTATCTTAAAGCTTGCCCCACTTGCCTACCACCAGCTCTCACAGGCTGCCTCTGCCCATTGTTTCAGTGGCTCATTCCAAGCCAAACCATGCAGTGATAAGATCGCTGTTTCTTTTATGCAGTGTGCAGCCAGACTGGATATCTTTTAAAAAAATACAGGAGGTTACATACCTGTGAGTAGTTGAGCTCACACTAAGTGCACTATAGTGAATCAGCACTGTATAGGGTTGAGCTAGGTAAGTGTTGGAGGGGATTCACTTTGAGGAAATTGGAAGTGTTCTCATTGAAGAAGAGATTATTCAGTAGGGATGGGACAGAAGGGCAATGTATTCAAAGGAAATCAGGCTGAGGAACATGGAGGCTTCATCATGGTCTGAGAGCACACAAGAATAAACTGTAAGTTCAGGGAGTACCCAACAAGGGATTAATTCATTCATGTAGCAGTCAGATTTTGGAACAATTGACCTTGTTTCACCTTCGCTCCAAACTTCCTTCCAGGCAGCCAACTCCTGTTGTATTTATTTCTGAAGATATCATCATATGTCACAACTCATTCATCCAGTCCAACAGCTTTTCTTTGCTGCCAGTAACAATCTTGTAACTAATAACAAACTTTTTTTGGGAGTAGGGGAGGGTGGAATGCAAGGAACAGTCACTGATCTAGAAATTCCTTTACATAATGCTAATTTTTCAGGATTTTGTGTGATTGAAAATCCGAGAGGGAGAAAGGTAATGACAAATCATTTCTGGGTCACTGTGTGACTACAAATTCAGCAAGGAATTTGATGGCACATGTAAAGTACAAATGAAGTTGTTCCCCATGCAATGGTCTTTTTGTAGTATTGCAGGTCATCAGATTGCCCTGAGAATGGTCATCAAATTTATTTTAATAATAGTATTTTGCTGGAAGGTTAGTTCTTTAAACCCCCCCCCCCCCCACCCCCTTACCAAGTCCCAAACACAGAAGTCCTTTCCCTCTCAATTTTGCTTCAAATATCCTCCCACCTCAACAATCCCATGCTCTCTGCCATTTATCTTATCACTGCCTGCACTCCAGGTCAGATCATTAGGTCTGATTCCCCAAACCTTCCCAGGACCTATACAATCCTGTCCCCAACTCCCAGCCCTGATCTTCGTGTGATCTCACCTGCTCTGAGCACCACCTAACAGGTTCTGACCTTTTAAGCAGGTGCCAGTTCACTTACTGCAGTTCCTGGGAGAAATGGAGTTAATCCTGATGGATTGGTCAGAATAAGAGCTGTATTTGGTGCAGATATGGCATCCTCAGTTTAGCTGATTTCTTCCAAAGGGGCTCAATGGAAATTTAGTGTGGCCTGAGCTTGGTTTGCTGTACCATCGGACTGTGGTGGCTAAGCCCTAGGGTTGCTATACATTTTAAGTCATTAAACTACTGGGAGCAATTGAAATAAAAAGAAAAATTTCTGCTTTGGTGCAGCTGGACTCCTGAAGAGTGACAACATGGGCAGCAGTTTCTTCCTGCCTACTGCTGCTGTGTGCTTAAGTGAAACATTTCCCTTTAAATACTTGTATTTCCATCACCCACATACATTCATTCTGAGGAGCCCAGCGTGGTTGTTTGGTCACAAAGCTTGGGTGTGCAGCAAGGTTAATGCATCTGGTTCAGATATTCTTTCTGAGGAGGCGGATCAGGCAGGAGTTTGGCCTTGATTTGCAGATGACTCATTTGAACATTTAACGAGAGGAGGTTTTAATCAATCTCACCTTGACGAAGAAAATTCCTGCATTGCTGTCATACTTGTTTGTTGCCCAGCGTTAACTGACCTGCCACAGAAACAAAGGAATTTTTATCAAAAATATACAGCTGAATTTTTGTGTTTTTTTTAATGCAGAAAAGCAAGTGATTTTTAAAATTTTGTCACAAGAAGGATGTTATGTTTTTTAAAAAATCAGGACAGTCTGCAGACATGGTGATTGTAGTGCAATACACAAAAATGCTGGAGAAACTCAGCAGGCCACCCAGCGCCCACAGGAAGTAAAGGTTAACCAATCTTTTGGGCCTGAACTTTCTCATGGTATTAGCAAAAGGCAGACAAGCGCCTGAATAAAAAGGTGGGGAGGAGGGAGGAAGGGGCAAGGGGAGGAGTAAGTCATAAGTGGGTTTGGGTGGGAGGGTTGAAGAAGATGAATCTGAGAAGTAGTCAGGGGAGAGGATAGCTCTCTGAATGGAGAGGGAAGGAGGTGGGGAACTGGAGGAAAGGAAATAAGTGACAGGGAAATAAGCTGTAGCTCATACAATTTACTTTGGCCTCAGTTTGGCAGTGCATAAGGTCATGGGTTGACTTACCAGAGTGGGAGTACTGTGGGGAATCAAAATTGTTGGTCTCTGGGTGGTCCCTGTTATTGCAGCGGACAAAATGAAAGGGCTCAATAAAACAGTTTACCAGACTGTGTCCAGTTTCATTGATGCAGAGGAGGCCACAATGGTAGCACTGGACACAGGAGATGGGCCTGGAGATTCACAAGTGAAATGTTGCCTCACTTGGAAGAACTGTTTGGGGCTCCAAAAGATAGCGAGGAAGAAGATGTGGGCGCAAGTGTAGCATTTCTTGTGGTCATAGGGGTAGGTACTGATGGGATGATTAGTGGGAGGGGAGGAATGAACGAGGGAGTGGCCCTTGCAGAAGGCAGAGAGGGAAAGGTGTGTCTGGTGATGGATCACTTTTTAGGTGGCGGAAATTGTGGAGGATAATATGTTAGGAAGTGGAGGCTGATGGATGGTAGATGAGGACAAGGGGAATCTTGTCCCCTTATTGTGTTTCTGGGCAGAGGGGACCAGGCAGATGTGTGGGAAATAGAGGAGATATAGGTAAGGCAGGGGAGGGAAAACCATATTTTTTGTGGAAGGCGAACATCTCAGCCCATTGTGTCTGGCCCGCCATTTAATCATGAGCTGATCTATTTTCTCCTTTATCTAGCTTTCTTGTCACTTCTTCAAAGAATTCCATTAGATTTGTCAAGAAAGATCTTCCCTTAAGTGAACTTTGGCCTATCTTGTCATGTGCCTCCAAGTACTCCATAACTTCACCCTTAACAATAGACTCCAACAGCTTCCCAACCACTGACGTCAGATTAACTGGTTTATAATTTCCTTTCTGCCTCCTCCCTCCCTTATTGAATAGTGGGGTGGCATTTGTGATTTTCCAGTCCCCTGGGACCATGCCAGAATCTATTGATTCCTGAAAGATCATTACCAATGCCTACACAATTTCTATGGCCTCACCTTTTAGAAGCCAAGGGTGCAATCCAGCTGGTCCAGGAGACATCCATTCTTAGACCATGCGCTTTCTAAGCACCTTCTCCCTTGAAATAGTAACTGCACTCACTTCCCTTCCCTGACGCCCTTTGACTTCTGGCACACTGTGAAGTGTGCCTGATCAGTGAAGACGTACAAAATACTCATTTAGTTCCGCTGCCATCTCCTTGACTCATTATTATTTCTCCAGCGTCATTTTCTAGAGATCACATATCTACTCTCTCTTTTACTCTTTCGCTTCTTCGCTCTTTGGCTTGGCCTCGCGGACGAAGATTTATGGAGGGGGTAAAATGTCCACGTCAGCTGCAGGCTCGTTTGTGGCTGACAAGTCCGATGCGGGACAGGCGGACACGGTTGCAGCGGTTGCAGGGGAAAATTGGTTGGTTGGGGTTGGGTGTTGGGTTTTTCCTCCTTTGTCTTTTGTCAGTGAGGTGGGCTCTGCGGTCTTCTTCAAAGGAGGTTGCTGCCCGCCGAACTGTGAGGTGCCAAGATGCACGGATTGAGGTGATATCAGCCCACTGGCGGTGGTCAATGTGGCAGGCACCAAGAGATTTCTTTAGGCAGTCCTTGTACCTCTTCCTTGGTGCACCTCTGTCACGGTGGCCAGTGGAGAGCTCGCCATAGAACACGATCTTGGGAAGGCGATGGTCCTCCATTCTGGAGACGTGACCCACCCAGTGCAGTTGGATCTTCAGCAGCGTGGATTCGATGTTGTCGGCTTCTGCCATCTCGAGTACTTCGATGTTAGGGATGAAGTCGCTCCAATGAATGTTGAGGATGGAGCGGAGACAACGCTGGTGGAAGCGTTCTAGGAGCCAGTAGAGGACCCATGATTCATATCACTGTATTTATATCACTGATTATCAACATCGGCTTACTGCAAGGATGCATGCATAGATAGCCCACTGCTTTACTCGTTATATACACATGACTGTCTGGCCAAGTATAATTCCAATACCATTTACAAGCTTGGCAATGACACCACAGTTGTCGGCAGAATCACAAATGGGAATGAAGAAGTGCACAAGAGGGAGAAAGATCAGCTTGTATCATCATCGTTTACACCTCTATCAGGTCACCTTTCATCCTTCTCACTCCAAGGAGAAAAGGCTGAGTTCACTCAATCTGTTTTCATAAGGCATGCTCCCTAATCCAGGCAACGTCCTTGTAAATCTCCGTACCCTTTCTATGGCTTTCACGTCCTTGTGGTAGTGAGGTGACCAGAACTGAGCACAGAACTCCAATGATTGAGAAATTTGAATCCCTGCTCCAATCCCTCAGCCACCCATTTATCCTCCACTTCATGTTATTCCTATACTACCTTTGCAGTCCTGCTTCTCAATTTCCTTCCTAACTCTGTAATTTTTTTTAAGGACCTCTTCCCTTTACCTACCTATGTCATTGGTACCAATATGGCTGTTCTCCCTCCCACTGCAGGATATCTTAGATGCAATCTGAAACATCCCAGACCCTGGCTTCTGGGAGACCAACTACATCCGAGTTTCTTTCTTGCACCCACAGAATCACCTGACACCCTATCACTACTGCCTTTCTCTTCCTTTCTCTACACTTCTGAACCACAGGACTGGACTCTGTGATACCCTAACTCTATATTCCCCTATCACTACTGCCTTCCTCTTCCTTTCTCTACCCTTCTGAACCACAGGACTGGACTCTGTGCCAGAGGCACGGCCACTGTTGTTTTCCCCCAGGTAGGCTGTTTTCACCCCTCCCCAACAGTACTTACAGTCAAGGGTTATAGCCACAGTACCTGATTCTTCCCCTTCCCACTCCTGACCTTGGCTCAGTTGACTGTCTCCTATGCTCCTGGTGTGACCACCTGCCTATAACTCCTTTCTATCACCTCCTCGCTCTCCCTAACCCAGAGGTTCCCAACCTTTTACTTTCCACTCACATACCACTTTAAGTATTCCCTATGCCAGAAGTGTTCTGTGATTAGTAAGGGATTGCTTAATGTGATATGTGAGTGGGAAGGGAAGGTTGAGAATCACTGCTCTCGACCCAATTATTACTGAAATATTTTGCTTGAGAAAAATTGTCATTGGCCCATTTTCTTTGGAGTTATGAAACTGCACATAACGAATCAATTTGGAATGATTAAAACAGTGGTTTTCAAACTTTTTCTTTCCACCCACATACCACCTTAAGCAATCCCTTATTAATCACAGAATACTTATGGCATAGGGAATACTTAAAGTGGTATGTGAGTGGAAAGTAAAAGGTTGGGAACCACTGCTAAGCATATGAAGGTAATCAAGCTGCAACTCCAGTTCCTTAATGCGGTCCCTTAGGAGCTGCAGCTCGACACATTGGGTGCAGATATGTCCGTCCGGGAGGCTGGGAGTCTTCACGACCTCCCACATCTGACACCCAGCACAGAACACCGGCCTCACACACATACTTCCTGACCGAAAATAACACAGGTAAACAACAAATAACACAGCCTGTTGAGCAAAACCCTACCACTCTGCCTGCTACCTTCTCACTCTGCTGTCTGTTCGGAACACCGACACATCTGACTTTAGTTTCTTCTTGTTCAATCTCAAATTGAACTCAATCATACTGTGATCACTGCCCCCTCATGGTTCACAAGATAAAGGAACAGTAGTAGGCCATTCGGCCCGTCAAGTCTGCTCCACCACTCCACCATGAGCTAAACCATTCTCACAATTTGTGCCAATTTCTGGCCTTTTCCCCATATCCCTTGACATCCTGATTAATTAGATACCTATCAATCTCCTCATTAAATTCCCCCAGTGATCGTGCCTCCACAGCTGCATGTGGCAACGAATTCCATAAATCCATGACCTTCTGATTAAAGAAATTTCTTCTCATCTCTGTTTTAAATCGGTACTCTCTAATTCTGTGCCCTCTTGTCCTGGACTCACCCACCAAGGGAAACATCTTATTTACATCTGCTATGTCCAATAATTTCATACTTGAAATGTCTCGATAAGATCTTCTCTCATTCTTCTACACTCCTCATATGTTAGCCCTTGCATTCCAGGAATCAGCCTGGTAAATCTTCTCTGTACTCTCTCCAACATCATTACATCCCTTCTAAGATAAGGGGCGTAAAACTGCACACAGTTCTCCAAACGAGGTCTCATCAGTGTCCCCTTACTCTTATACGTTATTCCTCTTGAAATGAATGCCAACAGAGCATTCACTTTCTTTACTGCCAATCCAACCTGGTGGTTATTAATCTTTACGATATCCTGCACGGGGATCCCCAAGTCCCTTTGCACTTCTGAATTTTGAATTTTCTCCCCACCTAAATAATAGTCTACCTGTTTATTTTCCTCTTCCAAAATGTACAGCCGAACATTTCTCAATATTGTATCTCATCTGCCATTTCTTTGCCCACTCTCTTAAGCTGTCCAAGTCTCTCTACAACCGTTCAGTTTCTTCACCACTTCCTGCTCCTCCACCTATCTTGGTGCCATCTGCAAATTTAGCCACAAAACCATTCAATCCATAATCTAAATCATCAACCTACATTGTAAAAAGATGTGGCCCCATCGCTGACACCTTCAGAACACCACTAGTTACCAGCAACCAACCAGTACAGGATCCCTTTATTCCCACCCTTTGCTTCCTGCTTATCAACCAATGCTCCACCCAATCTAATATCTTTCCTGTAATTCCCTGGGATCTCATCATATTAAACAGCCTCTTATGTGGCACCTTATCGAAGGCCTTTTGAAAATCCAAATACACAACATCCACAGCCTCTCCCTTGTCCATCCTACTACTGATTTCCTCAAAAAATTCCAATAGGTTGGTCAGGCAGGATCTTCCCTTCACGAACCCATGCTGGCTTGAACCTATCAAGTCATGCACTTCAAGGTATTTCATAACCTTGTCCTTGAGGATTGACTCCAATAACTTTCCAACTACTGATGACAGACCTATAATAGGCCTGTAACTTTATTTTTCTGCCTCCTTCCTTTCAACATTTTCAACCTTCCAGTCTTCTGGAACTATGCCAGAGTCTATTGATTTCTGGAAAATCATTTCCAATGCCTCCACAATCTCCAAAGCCACCTCCTTCAGAATTATGGGTGCACCTCATCCGGTCCAGGAGACTTGTCTATATTAGTCCATTTAGCCTACCAAGTGCTTTCTCTCTAGTAATCCTGAGTACTTAATTTGATTCCCTGAGACCTCTGACTATCAGGTATATTGCTAATGTCTTCCACAGTGAAGACTGGTGCAAAATACTCATTTAGTTCCTCTGCCATCTTTCTTACCCATTATAATTTCTCCAGTATCATTTTCAATCGGTTCTATATCTACCCGTGCCTCTCTTTTATGTCATATATTTAAAAATTTTTGTATCATTTTGTATGTAATTTGCCAACTTCCTTTCAGAATTCATCTTTTCTTTCCTAATGATTTTCTTTAGTTTCTTTGTTTTTAATAGTTTCCCAGCTCTCTGTTTTCCATGACACCAGTCACTCCGCCTCCATTGGCTGCAGAGTGCACTACGAGGTGCCTCTCGATATGAATGCGATGCTGGAGCAGCCTTTTAGGGCTGCTGCCTGAAAGGTAAGTTTTAAGTTTTCGATCCGCTCTTGCAGCCGGCCTCCAGGCGGAGGCCTGACATGAAATGGCCTAAAAGAGTCGCAGATAATTATACCCACAATAACGGTGTTCATGTCTACTGCCTCATATCTCCTGAATTAACGCATCATTAAAGACTTGTCCCTGACAATTAATAGACAGTTCTTTGTTACCTCGGTTTGTAAAAAGTATAAAATATTATTGAATATGGGGAGAGGAGTAGCAGATTCTCCAGGAGACCTGCTTGTGGTGAATAAAGACCTTTTATATCCATCAGCTGCAGCCTCCAGTTACTCCATCACAGTCACGACATGTGAAGGGCTAAAAAGCCTTTGGTTGTCAATATGACAAATATGAAGAAGTGGATTTAAAGAGATAACTTCTTCAACTGGAAGGGGATTGTTATAAGATTCTAATAAATATTCCATATTTGCCAAACGACTTCCCTTTATAAAAAAATTGCAATATTTCCTTGGAGGAAATAGTCTCAAATAATATAATTTTCTAACAGATTATCTGCTTTGAAAAATGAATGTACAGTAATGTCAAATAGAATTCCACTTCTTTTTTGCCCTAAACGTCCTTGTTGATTCTCTTTCAGTTACAGTCTCATGAAAACTCATATAAATTTAATGTAAATTGCAATTGTATTTCCTGGAATAGTAATAGGAAACTTTTCAAAACCCATTTGCTCCTATTAAAAAAAATTGCTCTGTTGACTTTCCTCCTATTTGTTTAGATGCACCTGTTCAGGGACACATTACGAAGATCAACGTAGGTTTTGCTTTTTGAACTGTTTAATGAGAAAATAGTTTTTCTGCATCAGCTCATGCTGGGGAATTCTGTTAATGGAGGTCAAGATGACTATTTCATTCTCATGGCTAACCTGGATGCAGAATTTGCCTGTAGGAAGGGGACATGGGTAGCATAACAAATGCCATTGCTCACATTATTTGCATGGGCCTCCTGGGTTACGAATGACTGTTTCTCTTCCATGGCACAGGAATAATTTCCTTTCACCAGTGTAACATCTACTCCAAATCATCAGGAGACTAAAGGGAGGTTTACACCCAAGCAATCCACCCAATACAATGCTTTGATTCCCACACCAAGATGCATGATTTTTGCATAGCCTCACGTATTTGCCATTCCTTCATTTACTGCTTGTGCTAGTCTCTCACTCAACATTATTAAAGCAGATGACTTGGTTATTATTAGATTGATTGTTAGATTAGGTTATTATTGGATATCTTAATTACCTAGATTCCTGCAATATAACAACTACTACATTTCAAAACTATTTTGTTGGATGTAATGTGCTTTTTTTATATCAAAATGCAATGTAAAAGATGCTATATAAATGCAATTTCTCCTTCTGACACAGTCTGTAAGCACATTCACAGCCATGGTCAGCAAAATTGTCCGGATTAAAAATTCTTTCCCATTTGCTATGGGATAAAAAATAACTATATCAAGGCAGCAATTATTACATTGGTGCTTTCAATATAATTGCACCTTTAACAGTAGTGACTTCAGCTGATCTTCCTGTGTCTGGACTCAGCAGAGCGACTTGAGTCACAGACTGTATCTGTCTTCTCTGTGGTCATGTGAACTGATGGGAAATGCCAGTGATGCAGAGTTTCCTGTGTTGCTGAACACTTCTGGTGACTTGAGTTCAGCGTGGAAACAAGCAGATCAGCTTTAGAAACGTCAATGTGCAAACGTCAAGTATTTTATGCTGTTGCTAATCTTGCATTTGTCTGGAAAAAAATTTGAAAATGTTTACCTGACCTATGATTTTAATTGAAATCTGCTCACTTTTTAAAAAAAAGCAGATAAAAATTATTTTGATTTAATCGTCTATGATTTAAAAAAAAACAGTTTAAACATTTTGCAAAAGTATCATTCATTGTGTGAGTGTGGGATTAACTTGCACACTTCATGCTAAAGGACTTTTAGGCATCACAATGAAGCTGTGGCTTTGGTAGCACTTTTTAAGTTTCAAGTTCAATTTACAGTTCAAAGACTTGAACACTAAAATATGAATTTTCCAGTGTAACTTGGAATGGATGGTAAAATGACATCTTGTGGGAGGCATCAAAGGTCCCATCGTATTGAAGAAGAGCAGGGGTTGGAACCTGTTCCTTGTTTGATTTTTATTTCTCATTCAACAATACCAAAAGCTTATAATTTTCACTTCACTGATTATAGGAGGTAGATAGTCCACAAATAAATTGCAACATTTCCTATATCATAGCAGTGGTTTCATCACAAAACAGTTCAAGATTTGATAAAAAGGAAGTGCAGGAGGTGAATCCACAGACCCTCGGTGTCTTTGAGGGGATTTTCTTTTGCTTCTCTTTCTCTTACTGGGCAAGGCTAGTTGTGCCTTTGTACCTTTATGGCAAATCAAAGCTGATAAATTTTGTGAACTTATTACATGACAGTAAAGATTCTTAAATAAACTAGGGTCATAGCCTCAAGATTCAGGGGACTAAGATTTTATACAGAAATACTAAGGACATGCCGCTGAAAGTCACTGGTGAATCAGTAGATTTATCTGCCCAAGGAAACAGTAGAGGCTGCCTCATTGAATCTATTTAAGACAGATTTTTGAAGATTACAGGAATTAAAAAGTTGGGGGGGAAAAAAAAACAGAAAATGCAGGAAACACTTAGCAAGTCAGGCAGCATTTGTCAAAAGAGAAGTTTCAAGTCTGGAATCCTTCCTGGGTTTTCAACATTGTTTCCGATTTTCACATCTGCCATTTTGTTTTGAAATTAAATCCTGATGACATTGGTACATTAGCTGGTTATTTCAAAAATGTTTATAGAATGATATCTCTGGGATTCACTGTCCAGCAAAAAAAATTGAGATAGAATGGAAGAATGTTAATAATGACTTAGTTAATTCTTTTCGGTAAGCCGATGAATAGTTTTCATAATTTTAATTAGTTGCTGTTTCAGTCATGGAAAAACATGAGGAAAAAGTTAATGTAAAAGTACAAAATGCATGTTTTTCACTGTTTTGTTTATGTTTCACAATTTTACCTACAGCAGTGACGGCATATTGCAGACTGGGACTCAAAAAACCCTGTGCCCACAAATTCTTAGTACATCATAAAATGCTGCAAGCAATACCTGAGAGGCACATTTGAAGCTTTCATTAACCTAAAGGTCAAGGCTCAGAAACACTTTGATTTTAAATGTAAATGCATGGAAAGTTGAGTGAATGGGGCCTCACAATCCATCACTGGAGATCACTGAAGATTATTGATGGATTCATGCAAACATGGTTAAATAGTCCCAAAGTTTGGCAGCTTTTTAAACGATGCTCTTTTTTATTCAAATGCTCACAAGTTTTCAATATGAAGGAAATATTAACTGATAATTTAAACAAGCATTATTCATTATTTTGGAAACTCCTCTTTATCATTCAATTAGTGATACAAGGAAGCACTGAACTCCCATTTGCAGATGGCGGTTCAACTTTCAGGGTTTAGCGGTGCTTCCTTGAACTAAAACATCTGGCTTCTTTTACATGTCTTCTTGGATCCATTGACAGTTGTCTATTGAAATTTTTCTTTGTATGAGTATTTGTGTGGAGATTTTTATGTAATGGTGTAAGATAACAGGCATGCTTGCCCTAAGGTCATCATTGGAAGTGATTGGTGATTACCTCACCTCTTCTATATTTCTGAACTCTTTGTGGACCTCGATTTATGATAGTCCTGTTGCTGGATGAGCCTCCATGGGAAATGAGGGCATGGGAGATTGGGACAAAAAGAAGGGCCACTCCTTCCCTGAAGCAACACGTCATGCCCCTCAGGAATTTCCTAACATCTTGCAGCTCAGATCTTGAACTTAGCATATGGGTTGTCTAAAGTGGAACGTCTATATTTTATTATTTTTCAATGTAAACTTTTGAGTACAAATTCCAAACACCCTAATATGGAGTTTTAAAATGTTTCAGATATTCTGAGTATTTTAAGATGAAATGCCATGACATTGCTGACCATATGAACATTAATAACTTCCCTTCTATCCCCTCTCCAAACATAACATTTAAGCTTTTGATCTTTTGGAATGTTCTCTCCATTATAGCTTAGTTTTGAGAAGTAATCCTTGCTTTTTATCAGCTCTCTTTGCCATAATTCTTTTAACAATACTCCTCCTTCCAATAAAATGGAAAAAAAATCAAAAAATTAAAATATTAGAAGGGGTTTATGGAACTTTTTTCAACAACTTCTTTCCCACCCTGGTATCTCACACTCTTCCTGGTCTGCGACTTGTCATTGAGGCAACATGTACTGAAACTGAAAGAATATATTGAGTTTGTCATTTACATTAGTACAAATGTACATCAAATACATTGACAACAATTTAAATATAATTACCAATAAGATGCCACAAAGGGGAAAGTAATATAAAAGAAAGATAAATAAATAAGTATTCACAATATTTGCAGTTTAAATCCAATATAACTCACACTCAAACTCTTTTCACGACTGTCGTGTGGAGACGGATACAAGTGGTAAGCAGCAATAGGTCAGGGCTGAAAAGTCGACTGCCTGCGTCACTTTCCATGGATG
Source organism: Narcine bancroftii (assembly GCF_036971445.1). Lineage (NCBI taxonomy): Eukaryota > Metazoa > Chordata > Chondrichthyes > Torpediniformes > Narcinidae > Narcine > Narcine bancroftii. The sequence continues at coordinate 248,938,298 of NC_091472.1, read as the reverse complement.
CTGTATGGTCTGCTGAGTTCCTTCTGCACCTTGTGCATTGTTCCAGTTGACCAGCATTTTGAAATTTCATATTTAACCAGGTTACTTTTGTCTGAGGAAGGGTTCTTGACCAAAAATATTAACTTTTTTTCCCCACAGATCCCTTCAACTGGCTGTATTCTTATATATTTTTTTGTTTCAGATTCCAGTATTTGCAGCTTTATTTATTTCCATGGTTAAGACTGGACTGGTTCACTGGCAAGTGCATTATCTTCACTGGAGCACCAAACACCAAATCAATATAATTACTGCCTCTCAGGGCTCTTAAGTCAGGTCACTCTACTTCTGGAGTTCCACTGAGGTCAATGGAATTGAATTTCAGAAGTGATCTATATGATGATGTGACTATTATGTTGTATGTTTAGCACCAAGAACTGGTGAAGAATTTCTGCCCCTTGATTTTTGCAATGAAAATAATGGTGATGTAGCGAGTTGGCCATACCTTGAAAAAGCTGTCCAGTGGGCTATGCAAGTTGAGCCAGAGTTTCCTTCTCGCTTTCTAAAGACAGGCAGGTTGACATTAATTCCCACTGTAAATTTCCACCAGTGCATGGGTAGAATTTAGGGTGGTGAGAGTGGGAGAGTTCATGAAAAATGTACTTCATGGAACGTTAGTGTAAATGGCTGGCATGATGGGGCTGTTTCTTTGCTATACATCTCAGATGATATTCCTTGCTTTTTTTGTCAAATATCTCACAGCACTACCCTATCTCCATAGCTCTCAAACATCTCCTTTCCAAAAGAAAAATAATTTCTTTATGGAAAATATCTCTGAGTATATTCTTAATTTTCTAATGTACTGAAAATTGCCAATATTCCCCAAAACTAACTCTCTATCTCGTGTTTACATGTATAGGTAGACTCAACCATCTCCTCACAAGGACTTGTCCTTAACTGATGGGAAACATAAATATACAAGAAAGAACCAATGTTGGAAAATACATAGCTCATCAAGAAAACATTTTACATTTACCTTCCCTCTAAACCTCGGTGTTTCAACTTCAAATCTGCAAAAAATATAGTTTTATTTTTATATCTGGTCCTCCAAATCCATTTATAAACTTTCCTGTGAAATGCCACACTTTGATTAAGTATGACAGGATAACTTTGAATCCAAAAGTTTATGAATATTCACAGACGAGTTCCTACTTCATTAATAACAAAGTGTTTATTATTGCCCTCGTGATCTGAGATGTATTTGGAATGAATGGGACTTTGGCTTGTCCTAAGTTTAATATTAACTCTTTTGGCAGGTCTTTTTGTCAAACCTGTGGCTTTAATCGATGCCATTGCTCAAGTCCATTTTCTTTTTGTGTTGTTTAGGGCTGGTGTTTCAAGGCAAACAAGGACACGACCACTTTGGCCAAGCTCCAGTTGGCTCATTAGCAGAACAGTGGCTTATTACACTAACAGTTTTGGCGACTGCAGTGAGACATTCATGGATTGATAGCTTAAACAGCTTATCGCACTCTTGACTCTTAGCAGGAAGCAGACACTATTTTGATAGAAGCCGCATGTGCTCAATGTAATGGTCTGCAGAAAGTCTGCCAGTCTTATGTGGAGAAAATAAATAAGTTAAATCAAGTTAGCACATCTGGGAAACTAGCAGAAGCAAAGTGCAAACTGCAATTGCTCATTTTCTTCTTACTTAAAAGCTGAAGAGCCACACAGGTGCTGCTCTCCAACTGATTGACAGCATCGCTCAGAGCCCATCCATTGTTTCTTGAGCCCGAAGAAAAAAAATAATCGCTACTGGGATAGAAACTGCCTCAAAGCTGCATGACTGCAATATGTTAACATAGTGAATGGTAACCACTGAAACTTTGTACTTTTAAAACGGCCTTTTCACTGTTACAGAGACTTAAGACAGTTCCAGTGATAGCAAACAATACAATTCCATGGAAATTTTTCTCTTCCTCTGAAGTACCCTTTTGTTGTTCCCCCACCACCTTTTCCGTCTGTCGGGCCTTGCACCCATGTCCTATCCTATCCCCTAACCACTCGGGTTTCCATCCACCTATATCCATAGATTTCATCGATCGGATCCCCTCCTCATTCTGGATCCATCTGGTCCCATCTATCATCTCCCTTTCCCCTGATGGTTCTAATTACCAACATTATCATCTTTTTTACTTGTCAGGTTCTAGCACTAGAAACCTTTGTTCCCACATCACCATCCACCAGCAGTTTTCTCCTTCACCCTCCCCAGGTTTACATGCTCCACTGACTTTTTTTTTCTCCCTCCCTCCTTTCTTTCTCTCTCTCTCTCACACACACACACACAGACCCCTATCAATCACCTGCCAACTCCACCCTCACCATCTCCTTCTGTCCCTCATCCTTCACTCCAGTTCACCAAAGGCCTCTGTCTCACTCCTCCCACTGGCTATCTTCCATCTCTACAGTCAGAGGTTTCGACCCAAAACATTGACATTTCCTGTTTTCTCCAATAAATTTTTTCTTTCACTCTAGATTCTAGCTTTTGCTCTCTCTCGTGTCTTCAACATAATCATATATGTGCTGTTGATCTGTGACATGTTTGTGATGCTTGCTGCCTGGAGTATGTTCATGATCCTGAAGTGTCCATACTTCTGCAGTTGATTGATTTACGGGCTCGGCCTTCCAGTACAACAGTTACAACTTTCATATCTATTGCACCTTTAACACCTTGGTGGAGGGAGGGTTGGGCGTGGTTGGGGTGGGGTGGGAGAGGATACAATCTGAAAGTTCCAAAGAATATCTGGATTGTGGCTATCTACATTCCTTCTATCTTTGGAATCGACACATTTGAGAAATGAAAGACAATAATTCTTTTGTTATCAGCCTGAAACAACTATTATCATTTGTTAAAGAAGAATTCTTGTACTCACCTTAACTTATTGTCTTCAAAGATATTCCATTTTAAATATTCAGCAAGTGACAATATATTTAGCATGGTCCCCACGGTACCTACTCCTGTGACTCCAGGAGATGCTCTACTTGTGACCACACCTTCTCCCTCACCACCATCTGGGGGCCAAAACAGTCTTTCCAAGTGAAGCAACATTTCATTTGTGAATCTGCAGGGGTCATCTACTGCATCCAGTGGTCCCATCAGAGAGAATGGGTGCAGACTGGGAGATTTGCTTTGTTGAGCACCTCGGCTCTGTCCACCAGAATAGTGTGGATCTCCCAGTGTCCACCCATGTCATTTCCCTGTTCCCTTTCACTTGCTGACATGTTTGTCCATGGTCTTATGCAATGCCAGCCTGAGACCACCCGTAAATTGGAGGAACAACACCTCACCTTCTGAATGGGTATCCTCCAACCAGATGGCATTAAATTGACTTCTCTAACTTTTGTTAAAACACCTTCCCCCCACCCCCACTTCTTCCCTGTTACGTTCACCCAGCTCTGTCTCTCTCTCTCTCCCTTTTCCTTGTCTCCTTTCGCACAGATATAATCAATTTTCACCTCTCCCCTGATCATATCTAATTAACACCTTTTGTTGATCTGGATTCTTCCCCAAGACAGCATCATCTGTATTCTGAGATATCCTGTTTATTTTGCTTATTTCTTGAAGAAGGGCTCAGGCCCGAAATGTCAGCAATATATCCTTGTCTCCAATGGACGTGGAAAGACTGGCTGAGTTCTTCCAGCATCTTGGTGTGTTTTTACTACACAGCATCTGTTTTCTTTAATAAACACTACAATTCAGTTCAATAAAATCACTTTTAAACATCATCTTTTCTTCTGCTATTTGAATAGGGGGCTGCCACAAGTGTCAGTTCTGGTTCTCGTTGACTGTCGGCTTGTGCGTACCCCACTGTCAGTGCCCTTGCCTCTTATCTTCGGGGGATTTCCTAAGTGCCATGGAAGAAATGTGAGGGAGTCAAACTTCAGCCAGAAGTTTCACAACCAGGGTAATCATTCATGGAGATTACAGGTCAACCCTGGAGAATATGTCCATTGGCCACCTTTATTCATGGGCTAAACATTCACTGCGATTTTAAACCTTAGTCAATAATGCACTTGGATTTGGAGGGCATAACTTGACTAGATAGTAGTATTCGATGGTAGCTGTGAATGAAAACATCTGCTCACAAGATTGAATATTCAAGATTTCTTTCTTGTTGTGTAATAATGCATAAAATGAAATTTCCTTCTGCTTGCCATAAAGCAGAAAGAGTCCCGTTAGTATTGCCTGGTGCCCTTACAGTAAGAGCGCTCCTTCAGAGACATTGAGTGACCATGCATTCACCCTCAGTACTCCCGCAGCCTCTGCAACCGCATAGACCCCTGTTTAATCCATCAGCAACATGAGCTCCAGTTGTGAAGCTCCGATATGATCAGAAAGCCTCCAGTACCTTTGCAAGCCCTTCTTGCCCTCAGCATCCTCAGGAATCTTTGTTCCGGAGTTCCTCCATGGCAAGTTGCTGACTGACTGCAGCCTGTGTGGGTCCTTCAACTGCTAAGCCCCTTGTTGGTCCGCTACTGTGGTCACCATCCTGTAGGGACTTCACTACTTCTCCTTCTCCCTGTTTTCTGGTACCTTGTGTCAGTCCACTGCACCCTCGGAGTCTGCCCAGTATAGGCCCCACCATCTTAGGCACGGACTCCAAGGTTGCAGGATTTTAATTAAAAACACCATCAGTTCCTTTAACAGGCCTTTTAAAAACTTGTACAGAGCCACTGGCGTGCAGACCTGGTATTTGGACCCTGCAGAGCAGTGTTTTTTCTCCACTCCCTTCTCTCCTGGGTCCACACCAGCAGCAGTGCTACCATTACGACGCTAAGGAGATTTTAGTCTTTCATTGAGGGAAATATTTGACTTGTCCCATAATACTGATCATGTCTTGGCAGATCTTATGGCAGAGTTCTCACGGTAAGGGGAACTGATGGCATTAATTTGTGATGGTAAGCCATTCTGATTATGTATGAAGACCCAGCATCCAGTGAAAGGAATAATCTGCTGAGAGGTCACCGAGTTAGTTTGAATAACTCAGAACTCTCCAGCCACAATAATTTTTTTTTTATGAACAGTTACAGAGATGGGAAAATAGCTAAAGATAATGATGTTGGATTACGCATCAAGTAAAGCATCAAAATATCTGCCTATTCTCCTGATCTAGGCCAGTGTCTTTTGTAGGTGTTAAAATTGGTCTTGCATATTCTGGGCAAGGATGTAACCCCCCTGGGTTCCTGTATCCACTGCATTGTAACTCTAGAAGCGTGCGTGTGTGCATGCTTGGGTTTATCTCTGAATGGGAACAGAGTGGAGCGCACAAGATTTATTATCCCACTGACATAGATTTCAATTCCATTTCTACTTCAATACCCATCTCCACACCCCATTTCCTCCTTTCTGCTCCATCCCCTATCATCGAACTGGCAGAAACCTGGCAAGGGATGAGCCTTTAATTATTGTAACTTGTGCACTGTGAATCCATGACTATGTGAACTTTCCTTGAACAGCCAGTGTTCCCCTCCCACACCTATTTTGAAATAGCTCACACATGAAAAGTGGCTACTTTTGGGCAAGATATTACTGTTGTCACTTCCCAAACATCTGACTACTCTCAGAATCTTCAGGGAAAGAGAAAAGGGATTACGATGACAATTGTGCATTGAGTAAAGTATACTGTAAGTTTTCTATAATTTTATGATTTAGTGGTAAAAATGCTGGCCTCAGAAATTTGGGTGGAATCACAGTAACAATTGTGGTTAAACATCTTTAAAGTTTGGCCTATAATGCCTTTAAAACATGAAGCATGACACTGGCTACCTCAGTGATTATAACAACTGAATACAGTGAAACCCTGGTATCCGGCACCAATGGGTATTGGTAGATGCCGGATAAGTGTATTTTCCGGATGCTTGAGACTTTTACAATACCTATTCCTTGTACTTACATTAAGAATTAGTACTAAACTGCACTATCATTGAACAAATTTCATTTGCATGAACCTTATAAACCTTAAGGCATTTTACTTTATTTTCAGAAACGTTCTTTGAAATCATTTAACTGTTGCTTAATCTGCATTTTACGGAGCCGCCCGAAAGACGAACAATAACATTATAGATAATTAACACCATTCCCCCACATTTACAGATAAAGTTTCTGAGTGGGGTGACTCTTTCTAAGCAGGGATAAGGAGATACTTTGAGTCTCTCCAACAGTGAGTCGCATCGACCAACTTTGCGTTCTGGGTAATGCCAATCTTGTTTCACACAACTTTATTCAAGCAGCTGTTATGAGCAAAGCACGACCAAGGCCTGCCCCTAGCTGAATACTTGCTCCTATCTTCACCAAAGGTTTATGGGTTTCGTGAGAGAACATTTACAATTTTAAACTTGTGTATTTTTACCTATTATTTTATTCTTATTTATTTTAATTTTTTGATTTATTTCCCTCAATTATTTGCCAGTTGCTGGATGATGCCAGTTGCTTGAATTCCTGATATCAGGAGATTTACACTTTATCTTGTGCCAGTTCATTTTTAAAATGAAGAACAAGATTTGTAGTCAAATTGTAAGAACCAGTTTTATCATTGCTGTACATAAGGTTACTTAAGCTTCACAAAAACACCATTCAATTAACTGAATTTTTCATATTGTACTGCATTTTAATATTGTTGACCCCATTTACTTTAAATGTGTGAGATCTGGTATTAAACTATCGGCAGAGACAAAATTCTAATATGTTACTCTTCATTGGGTTTTGGGTATTACTTTCCATCTCATCTCAGGAAATGACAAGTCAGAACCTGTAATAGGAAACATTTAAAGGATCTTTTGAATACCTGTGTTGGTCCCTGCATGCTTCTCTAACATGAATGCAGACTGCTGATCACCTGCAATCCTGTTGTTGCCTGACAAGACCAAGTCATGGACCTTATTTTGTATTCATTTACATTGCAGTACTCTCGCTGGAGAAAGCTGTGACCCAAGAGAGTTTTACATTGGTACTTGTTTAGTTAGGATCACAAGTGTGAGCATCTTTCAGTTATTTGCATGGTTAAATTGATTGTCTTATGGTGAGAATGAACTTTTTCAATGTACCTCCGCGCAGGTGACGATAAACTTGAATGTGAACCTGGAAGGGTCGTTGGCCAGGTACGTGCTCTTATAAGGTTCCTTTTTCATTTTTTTCTGGCGTGTAAAGTGAGAAGGAAGCTTGCAAGCAGTTCCGGATTTACATATGGGCTGAGCGTGCTGCAGTTCAGGGCCTCGTAATCTAGAGGGGCCTCACCTCCTACCGAAAAAAAAATAAAAATTTACCACTAATGTTATTTCATTTGTAACAATAAAAATCATGGGTGTACCTAGGCCAAAATAACGTGTAAGCACAAATCCAAAATTCAGGAGCACATTTAATGGGAGTGCCGAATATACTCGCCCTTGATTTTTTACTATCTAAGCCCAGTTGTTTACTAGCATTAAGCATAACTATAACAGCTACACAAGTTTTCACATGGATTTTCCCGTATGGCCGATTCTCAACTTGCGGGAATTCTGAGTTCTTTGCGGGGTTCCCGCAATCGCGCATGCTGGCAAGAGCTCTGAGATTACTGTCTATCATTATAGCATGCATTTTGGGAACAAGTGAGGATTATTTTACATCATTGTGAATCGTATTAATATTTAATTTTGACTTTTTGTGAAAATAATAATGAGTAAGCGATATGAAAGTGGTGTTTGTAAACAAAAAGAACTGAAGGAAATAATGAAGTGTTTAAAGCCAATCATGTCATATGGCTTTGTACAGCAGGCAGAAACAGCCCTATGTAATCTGAGCAGATGGAAGAGCAAACTGTTTATAGACAGACCACAGCCTCCCAAGAACTTCAAGGAGAATGGTTGTCAGTAACTACCAATACAAGTACAGAAAATTCTGGAGAAAATGACAATGAAGTGACAGAACCTACAGCCAAAGAATTAACACAGGGCGCTGAAAGTATGAGATAGGTCAAGGTTATTACCGTCTTAAAGACTCGGAAAGCAAAGCAAATGAGCTCAGCGAAACCCTAGCATTGTAAAGACAAAAATACCTATTGTTCATGCTATTAGTGATTTCAGAGACAATAATGACGTAGGTTATTGGACCACATTGAATAACAAGGAAATATCATTCTGGATTGAGAAAGATCCATCAGAATGTTAGCACTGGGATGGACTTTTTACCAATTTGAAGCGAACATACAAAAACCAAGCCTGTTCCTTCTCAAAGAATTTATTCCATTCTACCAGAGTAAATGGAGAAACCTACCTTGGAGAATAGCTAGTGCATTCTCCCACAAAAGGAAAAATCTACTGTTATGTGTCCAAACTTTTCTCTAACCAAACTAACTCAACTACAGTTTTAGCTTCTACTGGATTTGATGATTGGCATTATGCTTATCTTGTTCAAACTCACAAAAACTTTAAAAAAATCATATGAACTCTATGCTATCATACTTAACAAGAAAGCATGATGAAATGCTCACCTCAAAACTCAAAGAGCAAATCAAAGCAGAGCAGGATTACTGGAGGCACGTACTTCAGCAAGTTATTGCAGTGATTTCCCTTTTGGCAGAACGTGACTTGGCATTTAGGGGAAATGATGAAACATTTGGTTCATCAAACAGTGGTAACTTTCTTGGATTGCTTGAATTAATTGCCAAATTTGATCCTTTCCTGCATCTCTCATAAATCAGTATGGAAGTAAAGGCTCTGGTCAGCCTTTGTACTTATACGATATGATACCTTTATTGTCATTTAAGACCAGACTGTAAAACAGTACACAGTAAAGAAACAAGATAACATGTCCAAAACCATATGTGAGGAGGTTATCCAGTTGATGGCTATAAAGTTCGAGAAGCAATACTGTGTGACATCAGAGAGGCAGTGATTTTAGTTTTTCAGTCGATACAACCCCTGATGTTTCCCATGTTGATCAATTTACTGTCATTGTTTCTCCTAGTGATAGATTACCTGTTTTCTGAGGTTTTTGGAACTGAAAGATCACAGCAGTGAGAGTATGGCTGAGCTGATACTGAACTACTTCAGTGAACATGAAAATGATTTCAGTCAATGTAGAAGACAAACATATGACAATGCAGCCAATACGACTGGAAAGTATATCAGTGTTCAGCAAAAAATTCTGGAAAGGAACAAGTTTGCAAAATTTATTCCATGCACTGGACATTCCCTTAATCAAGATGGACGAACCACATTTGACTCGCACTTCGATACAGTGAATTCTTTTGGCACAATAAATGAGCTCTATTCTTTTCTCTTAGCTTCTACAAAATGATGGGCAGAGCTAAAATATTTCTTGCCTCCAGAGTCAAAGGCTCCTAAGCATTTATCAGACACAAGATGGGAGACTCACCCCCAAAGCTACTGCAGCTATTAGTGAAAGTTCTGCTGGAATTGTTGAAGCCCTCAGTCATATTTACTGTGATGATACTAGATGACAGGCTGAAAATCTTCTGCAGATAATGGAAGAATTTGAATTCATTTTCATGCTTCACTTTTGGACACATTTGCTAGACCAATTTCACAAAGCTAGCAAGAACCTCCAAAGTTCGTAAATTTCATTGACCACATGTGCAAACATTTTCAGCTCACCATTGCAGTTTGTATCAAACACTCAGGCTAATTTGAACAGCAAGCAAAATCTCCCAGATGTAGACTACAAAACTGTCAAAAGAAAGAAGAGATTAAAAAAAAACTTGATGGGACAACACCCAAAGTTTTAGATGATCTTTCTCCAAGAGACAGGTTTAGGGTAAATTCATTTATCCCTGTCATTGATGCTCTTGAAAGCCAACCTTGACAGAAGAGCAACAGTATATAGGAGTGTAGCTGGCAATTTTTCATTTTTGGTGAACCTGCAAGCAACCAAGGAACAGATTCACAATGGAGTCAAAATGTTGATGCAAGAGTATCCAAAGAATGTTGACCTTAGTCTAGTCAATGAACTCTTGCACTTCCACCTGTATCTCAAACAAGCTTACCTTGAGAGAGAAAATTTCAGCCACCAAGATATGTAATAAATAATATTCCAGGAGAAAAATCAGATAGCTTTTCCAAATGTGGAAACAATTTTCAGATTGTTCCTGTGTTTAATGATTACTAACTGTACTGGTGAAAGATCATTTTCTAGACTAAAAAGGATGAAGAATTATCTATGGTCAACCATATCCCAAGATTGGTTGTCTGATTAGAGCATTCTCTGCATAGAAAATGATAAACTGTGACTTAATGACTTTATTGATAAGTTTGCATCCAAAACAAAAGCTTGAAAGAAACTGTTCAGACCTTATATATAGTGTAATGTTGAATCATAGCTATGAATGTTCTGTGTGAAGGTCTTCATTAATTCCATACTTATTAAAGGTTATAAATTTATAAACAATCTTTATCAATGCAAAAATTTTAGCAATATTCTTCTTTCATTGAGTAGATAAAGAAGCGAACAAGGTTTTCTTTCTCATGATCAAATACTTTTAAGTTTGGACCTCCAGTTGCATGAATCCAGCACCGTTTGTCAATCCTAGCATGTTAATGGGAGAGAGGCCACAAGAGGTCTCTAGGAATATAATTTAATTAACTTCAAAGACATTTAGCTAGAGGAACTTCGCAGTTCAAGCAGCATCAGTGGGAGAAAAAGAGTGGTCAACTTTGCAGGCCAGAACCCTTCATTAGGACTGAGAATATGGAGGAGAAAGAGCACTTGTACAATGAGGTCAGAATGGGCTCTCTTGATCGTTGATGTTGATATGGTTGGCTCAGGTGACTGGAAATGTTTACTCCCAATAACTTAAAACGATCTACTGTCTCCACTTCAGCACCATTTTTGTGGACAAGGATTAACCTCTACCCTTTCCCATGATTTATGAAGTCTTTGTCTCAATGATTTTAAGAGAATGTTATTATCTTTGCACCTGGCCCTGAGACTCTAGTCATCGTCTTCTATTGTATCTCATCATTATTTGTTATTTGGCCTATCATCAGTGAACATAAAGACAGAATTTGAGCAGTATCTGGCCACACAGTATAGGGGAAGTATAGAGGACTGAGTACACATCCTTGTGGTGTGCTGGTGTTGAGGGTGATCATTCAAGTTTGCTTTATTGTTCTGTACATAATACACAACAGAATCCTGCATCGTACTTCCCTTGTAACAATTAGCCTTCTCTGAATGTGGATATTGATTAGCAGCCACTCCCGTGTCTCACCATCTAGCCTTTTTCTCCATCTGGAATGAAAAAGAACAAGACAAAATATGCCCCTACTTGTATTTTGTGTAAAATATTGTGTTAATTATATACAAAATTATATACTTGATCTCATGTGATAGCAGACAAGAAGCTTACAACCTTGGTGTCTGTAGCTCTTTGAGCAGAGACAACATCTCCTTCATTCTGCCTATCTTTTTCTAGTCAGCCCACATGATCCTTTGCCTGCATATGCGCCTTTATCTTTAAATCCATGACAAAGGCCACTCAATCAATATTTGTACTTTTTATTTTAAAATATATCTTATTCATAAAAATATAGAAAGAGAAATGCACATTCAGTACATGCCTTCATTTACATTCAGGTGTCATCAAATCTGTACGTGCTATTTACAATGCCACACGTGTTTCATCTTTAAACACATGCACTCATGAATGTTTGTGAAGCTGTTACCCAGCGCCTAGCTCCTTAATATCCATCTGCAGCAGGGCCTCAGTTTTATGGAGAAGGACACACTTTGAAATATCGGACCATCAGGCTGTACTCCTCCTTCATGCAGACAGACTGGTACTGAAATGTATGGTACCAGCAGCAAAGACTGGACAGAGATGCTCTGGGAAGAAGGACAGATTTGTGAGTCTCTGGAGTCGGTGGACTGGGCAACTTTCAAGGACGCAGAAGCAGATGAGTTTAAATGTTTAATATTTAAAATTTAAATTAAATTAAAATTAAAATTAAAATGTACATTTGGACATGCAACACATTAACAGGCCCTTTCGGGCCACAACCCCCTGCCACCCAATTACACCCAATTGACCTACAATCCTCAGTACATCAGAGCACCCAGAGAAAACCCACACAGACAGGGGGAGAACCTACAAAACTCCTTGGCAGTGTGGGATTTGAATCAGAGACCCAGTCGCTGGCACTGTAACTAATCGCTGTGACTCAGTTGTTTATATTCTGGTACTGTGTAACGTCTGCTGCCATACCTTGGGATAGACGTGTTTTGTTCCCAGTGAGACTACCCAGGTGTACCGTAATCAGGAGCCATGGATGAACCAAGAGATCCACGAACTTTTGAAGACCAAATCTGTGGCATTTAAGTCAGGAGATTCAGAAATACACAGGTACAACCTCCAGGACATGACCAATGCAAAGAGACATTTCCATAGAAGCTGGAGTCTCAGATATTCGCTTGACAGCTGTGGTACATATTGCAGACCAGTACATCCGATAAGGCACAGCTGGGCAGTATCATTAACTGTTATATCTCTTCCAGTGAGCTCAATGCTTTCTAAGCTTGGTTCCAAAAGAAAATGAATGAAAAATCCTCACGAGCCCCTGTAGCCCCCAGTTTTTGAGGCAGATGTGAACAGAACCTTCAGGAGGATGAATCCTTGAAAAGCCTCTGGCACAGGCAGTGTGACTGACCATGTCTTTAAAATATGAGTGAACCAACTGGCAGGTATTTTTATGGGCGTCGTCAACCTCTCGCTACAATGGTTGAGGTTCCCCACTTGCTTCAGAATAGGATATCCATTATACCAGTGCCCAAGAAGAACAAGGCTATACTATCAGCAGGTGGTACTGACGTTTACCATGATGAAATGATTTGAGAGGCTGGACATGGGGAAAATTGACTCCTATTACAAGGAGAACCTGGTGGATTCGCTTCAGTTCTCCGCTCATCACAACAGATCAATGGCAGATGCTATCTTGCCGGCACTCCACTCTGCATTAGGTCACCTTGACCACAGGAACACCTACTTCAGGCTGTTGTTCACTGATGACAGATCAGCTTTCAACACAATCATACCAGCAACACATGAGCTAACTAAAAAATTAGGGACTTTGTTCATCCCTCTGCATCTAAATCCTCAACTTCCTCATCGCCAGACCTAATCAGTGTGAATTGGCAAAATTACCTCCTCCATGCTGACCCTCACAAAGGAGTGTGCTTAGTCCCCTATTTTATTCCTAAAACACTCATGACTATGCAGCCAAATTTGACACCAATCAATCAAAAAAATTCACTGACAACACCACTATTGTTGGCCAATGAGTCAGAATACAGAATGGAGATTGATCATTTGGTTGTGCAGTGCCAGAACTACAATCTTGCTCTTAACATCACCAAGACCAAGGAGCTTGGTTTCAGGAAAGAGTGACATATGGACCACACATCTGCTCGTATTGATGGGACTAAGTTGGAGAATGTTAGAACCTTCAAGTTCCAGCAAGTCCACATTTCAGAAGACCTCCTCTGAAGCCAGCTCATCGAGGCATCTGTGAAGAAGGCACACCAACTCCTCTACTTTCTAAGGAGTCTGAGGATATTTGGTACTTAATCGAATATTCTATCAAATTTACAACTACACTATGGAAATTATGCTGTCTGACTGCCCAGAAATGCAGAAGGCTCGAGAAGGTAATAAGAATAGCCAGGTCCATCACAGGCTCAATTTCCCATCATTAAAGTCATCTACGTGAGGTGCTGACTCAAGAAGACATCCAGTATCGTAATGACAACCAACACTCAGGCCACAACCTCTTCTTATACCTTTACCTTTGGGCAGAGGTATAAAAGCCTCTATGTTCTTGAACAGTTTCTTTCCAATATGTATCAGGCTCTTGAACCTCCCTTGTTGCCCTTAATCAGGGACTGTTCTGATACCACAAAAGGACTTGTCTACATTAATGCTGTCAATTATTAGCTACCTTTTTTGTATTTATCATCTCTTTTTAGTTCAATTAAATACACAATTGTTTCTTGTTCTTTTTGGTTTTTTTTACAAATTGCCTGTTCTGCTGCAGCCAGTAAGAATTTTGGTGCCAAAATATATTGAACATTATAGATAACGTAATGTCATTATTATCAGTGGCTGCACCAGACATCAGTGCATCCCTCAGTGTATACACCTGCACTGTTCGACAGGTTTCATTGGGTTTTGCTTTCAAAAATGCCATGGTTACATCAGATGCCCTATTGCTTCTACTCAAATCATTGTTTATTCATAAGGATCAGTCACACCCATTTGTTAGATCATTCGCTCAATTTCTTATACCATTTTTCCTGAAGATCTCCAATCTCATGATCCCTTTGTCATGATCATAAATATTTGATCTGCCTTGTTTTTTGTTTACAATCTTCTTCAATAATGAACGGGCACCACAGATCAACAATGTATAACTGTGAATTAGTTATCTTTTTTGTATTTATAGTCTAATTTTAATTCAGTTAAGTACAGTATAGTCATTGCTTTTTTTTAACAAGCAAGTAAAATTTTTGGTGCCTATGTACATTGAAAATTATATATGACATAAACTCATTATCATTATTAGTGGCTGCTCCAAACTTCTCGGTCTTACAGCATCTCCACGGGTAATTACAATTGTGTGGTTTTTTTCCATTCTGAAGCGTCTCCCTACCTTCCAGGAGTGGCCGTTGACACAGGAATGACCAAAAGTCAAAATATCCGTATCACACCACGAGTTTAGGCAGAATACCTGAAGTGCGGTATTTAGCCTGTACTTCGTGGATCACCTACAGTTCAGTTTAGATGGTAGGCGATTCGTGAAACTGTCTAGGGGTCAAGGAGGTAAAATTTTGGGATGGGAATTCCCGTTATGATCTTTTTACACAATCTGTGTTCTGGAAAATTGGGAATCTGACTTCAGGTGAAGGAGAGATTCAGAATGATGGAGCTATTGCAGCTGAGGGTGTGTGCTCATTTGCACTGCCAGGCAGATTCCAAGTACAGATGTAACATTAAATCATTGCCTGCATAACTCACATGTAGCCCTGGAGGTTCCCTGCAGCAAGTTGTTGTGGCTTTTGAAGGTTCTGGTTGGTTGGCAGACAGCAGACACCCTTGGATGGAAACTGGTGGGAAATTGAATGATACGGAACTGGTTAGTTAATTTCTTGTTCAGTGCTGAGGAATACAGAGATGTGATTCTCCAATAGTGCAAGGAAGCTGCTTTTTAAAATCCAAAATGTTTTACTTCTTTCATGTGTTTCAGAAATATCACTGACAATTAATATAAAAGTAGAAGTGACCTTCCCCTCTGAATGGGAAACCACTATAGTCCCAAGACAAAATACAACTACAGAAATCACCAAAAGATTTTTTTTTAATTAAGAAATTGACAATTTGTGTACCATAAAATAATGATGCATTTTGATTGACACCTCTACACCTTTTTTGTAGGAAAAATCAAAAAGCTCGTGGAACCGTAGCAAGTCAAGTAGCATCTTGGGGCATTGGAGCTTGGGGGAGGGGATAATTTAATTGTCAACAGTTCAGGTCGAGATTGTGCATCAGGACTGAGATTCAAGAGGAAGGATAATGAATGTGGAGAGGCAAGGGGAAGGCAAGAGACAAGTGCCAGTAGGACATGGATTGAGGAGGGGTTGAAGGATAATGGGCTGAAGAAGCCTGTTTTTGTAAATGGGTTGTTAGTTATTTTCTAATTGGAAATAGGATAGCAACAGTTTGTTTTTTTTTACAACAAAGTATTGGTCTTCTATAGTATTTAAACCATGATTGAGCCATCGCATGCCTAAAGATGTCATGGCGTAATGATGGTTGTATTTTGATGGATGTCTTTAGATACGTTTTTGTCAGTAACAAAATAAGGTATTATGATCTGAGTTTCTCTCTACTAGGTGATGGTTTTGAAATAGCAAAATATAGTTCTACAAAGTGGGGCATAGGTCAACTTGGAGGCAGAGGCTAAACTATTTCACATAGGCATGGGAATTTCATGAACTGAGGACAAAAAACCTTTTGATTCTTAGTGTGTATGCAAGGTATGTATAGAAAGATCAAGAAGTTGCTGATGTGACTTCAATTATTAATTTCAGTTGCAATAAAATATTAGGGATACTATTTTAAGGAAATATTCTAGAATATTTTCTCCATGGAAATAAATACCTATGCTTCCGTTTCACTTTGAAACCATTGCTAAAATTGCAGGAAACAAATCCTTAAACACCAGCAGTAAAGAATCCCTTAGCTTTTCTCATGCAACTAATGAGCCAGAGATGAGTGTAATTGTCAAAAGTTAATTCTCCAGCTGTGGAATTAAATTGCATGGTTGGGAAGAATCTTAAGCCGCTTTCAGGTGACCAGAATACCCGACTGTAAAGCTGCCTATTCTACCCCAATGCGGCTGTCGGGTGGCCACCTGAAAGTGGATAACCCGGGCAAGAGGAGCACTTACCTAACCTTCCTCCTGTAGGTATATTCTCCGGCTCAGAGAATCCCCCATTGAACCTGAAAGCAGCAGGGGGACTACGGCTACAGTCAACAAGAGCCAGCGTTCGCGGACATAGCTCTCCTTCAGCCGGTACGTTCAGCTGACAGAAAGGCGTCTTCTCCGCAGCCACCTGAACATCCCAGCTGCACTCCCCCAGCCGCATCTGCCAGCTCATTATCTGCACCCGAGCATCTGAAAGTGGCTATAATTACCTTAATAAACACTCTTAGGTCATTGACAAGATTTTGCAATGTGCTCAGTCATGAATACACTTATGACTTTCCTCCTCACCAATATACTTATAGAGCCTAGAGCTGAAGAGCCATACTTCATGTAACAGACCCTTCAGCCCAAATTGCCAATACTGACTAAGCTGAAATTCTGGGCTAGTCCAATTTGCCTGCATTTGGTCCACATTGCCTACATCAGTTTGCCTATGGTCACACAGGTTAATTGTGGATGCCATGTGTGGGCCCTCCACTGTGTGTGGATCACTTAGACCACAGGAACACCTCCATCAGGCTGTGTTGATCATTGATCACAGCTGAGCATGCACATCATCATATCAGTAAAACAAATGCCCAAATGAAAGGATCTGGAACTCTGATTTGTCCACCTGCAGCTGCATCTTCCTCATCAGCAGATCCCAACTACACTTGGGCAGAAGGTACAGAAGCCTTGGTTCATGAACACTTTCTTTCCAACACCACAAAAGGATTGTCTGCACAATTGCAGACTCACTTTTTTTTGCACTTGGATAACTGTCTTTTTTTTGCATTTACTGTTTATTTTTAATTATGTCTACTATTCTAGCTGTATTTTAGTTGTTTTTGTTATTGTTGATTTTTGATTTTTAAGAAAAGCAGAATGTAAGAATTTTGGTGCACATGTACATGACAATAAACTCATTATGATTATCAATAGACCAATTCCTATCCATATTTTGGTCCAAATGCCTTTTGACATTGCTTCTATAACAACCTTTGATGCACTTGATGTGAAATTTTAGGGGTGTCTGAATGATTGATAATATTTATCAAATATGTTTGAGCCATGCTCTAATTTTGATTTTCTTTTAGTACAGAAATAAAAGTAACATGAAATAAAGTAAAGAGGCTTCAAACAGATTTGTGCAATGTACAAGTTATGGTTGATTCTGACATGATTACTTTTGTTACCACTAAGCAATTATTTATGCTTTTTTTTATGGCGCAGGAACATGTCTGAAAAATCTTGTGTTTGGATAAGTTGTTGCATTGTTTCTTTCACAGGCTTGCAGAGGTTAAAGGAATACTTCACATGAGCTTTAAATCTTCATAAATCTTTGTTATTAGTCAACATAAAAAGTTTCTGCGTCATACTGAGTCTGATGCTTTGCGATGATACTGCGAGAATATGGTGACTTATTTGTACGAGTGTGGGTAGTTGGTGCTTTGAAGGTCATTCAGCTGATTAGCATAATTGCAGGAATACTTGGCTTACTTGTTATGCTTTGAAAGAATATGATCCACATTGCCTTGAAGTGAAAAACAGGATGGTGAATGGAGTAAGATTTTTTTATTAATTAATTGGCTGGGACAGGATTTATTAGGCTTCCTCTGTTGTCCTGATCAAGACTGTGGTGAGCTGCCCCAGCCAATCATTGTAATTTTTCCAGAGATGGTCTTGGACAGGGAGAACCAGTCATTAAATCACCTTCTCTTCTTTATTAGACTCCAGCACTGGCATTATTTGTCTTCTAATCACCCACTTCACCTTGTATGACTCACCTTCCTCCACCGGACACCTTTATTTTTGTGGCCTCAGTATTTGCCCATCTGTCTGTCAAGCTTCACCCTGGTCCACCCTCCCTCATATCCCACAAAGGTCTCTGTCCTGCTTCCCCTTCTCTGCCCTCTATCCACCTGCTTCTCCCTTTGCATTACTGGACTTGATGAAGGGTTGCAGTCCAAAATATTAACTGTTCTTTTGAGATGGGTCGACCGGCTGAATTCCTCCAGGTGTTTGTGTTCAGTGAAATCTAATTGGTTCGATCTAATGAGGGAAGGGTGATATATTTTCAAGTCAGGGATTTGTGTGACTTGGAAATGAAATAATGAAATCTGATCTCGGTGCTTTATTTGTCTTAAGATGATGTTATGAACTATTACCTTTAGATAAATCACACCAATATGATGAGAAGAATCACAGAAGCTGTTCTATTCGTCTTTTAAATACCAGATGATGGTTTATTGTTGTTCCTCACCTCATTTCCAACTGACAAAAATATGCCTTTGATGGTTTGACACAAAGCGTGTGATATTTACATTGAGCAACCACCCAATATGATACACTCCCTGCTTCATTAAGTCTACTTAATACTTACACGTGGCATGTAATCGTGAGTCTAGTGCGTGTGGCAAACAGCCAGAGCGGGAAGTGAAGAGAATATTTTGCAGTTTAATTGGATCCTATGGTAATGTTTGTACTAGGTGTGTGCTATATTTTGCATATGGCTGACTGCCAGACAGATCATGAAAGTGCGTATTGACATATTTCACGAGCCAGACTGTGAGCAATAATAAAAAAAATGGTGATTAGCATGAAAGGATATTGCATTGTTCCATGGAATGAACAACTATGAAAAATCACCTCAGCTACACCAATGCATTCTGTGCTTTGGTATCTCATGGCAAATGCAGCAGTATTTAAAATTTAATGTTTAAAATTTAATTTTAATTGAGAATGTGAATGCGCCCTGACTATGGTAATGTTCACTTGTTATGGACACGTATATGCCAGCAGTAATCAGACAATTCTGTTGTTTTAGTTTTTCAATCTATTTGAATATTTCCATATAAGACAATGATACCCTGCTTAACTCACAAATAAATCAATGTTTTATAGATTAAATTCATTTTTGTAAAAATATTTTAAATTAGATGCACAACGCGGTAACAGATCTTTCTGGCCCATGAGCCCGTTCTGCCGAATTACACCCAATTAATCTACGTTTTGGAAGATTGGAGGAAACCAGAACACCTGGGGAAAAACCCAACGCAGGTCATGGAGAAAATGTACAAACTCCTGGCAGACTACACTGGATTCAAACTTGGGTCACTGTCACTGTAATAGCATTGCACTAATTGCTACGCACACTGTATAACAGCGATATAACACTGAGTGCACACATTTTATACACACTAAAATCTTTATGTTGGAGTTTAAAAAAAATAAAACGTAAGATTAACTTTTCTGCTTAATTGTAGCAAATGACTCCTTTGACTATAAGAGGGTTCGATTATGTTACTGACAGTGGGAGCATTAAGAAGATGCTGTTGACATTCCAAATGAGGAGTTGAATTTTAACATACGAGAATTTATGCATATTTCAGCGTCAAGGATATAAACTTACTGATTCTACAGACCCGGTAGGAAAACATATTTGATAGAATCCAGCATTGCACTGCTAATGTAGACTGACAGAAGACATAGAGACTGGATAGTGAATTTCACCACAGTTTATGACTCCAAAATACTTCATTAAAGTTTATTTCTAAAACAGGTGGCCTTGAGACCCTATGCTCCATGATGTAGAATCTTAGACTCCACCACTGTAAAATTAACAAATGGTTATATAGACTGCAATATAAGCAAAAATACAAAGGCTTTGATTGTTCTGTGGTGAGAGCACTGGTCTTCTAAACTAGAGGTCAGGAGTTTATTCCTTGTTTGGGCCTCATTTCGGTGAGGTTGGCTTAACAAGGTTGTGACTCACTGTCTTTCTTATGAGAGACAAAGTTAAAGCATTTTACATTTGTTACATTCTAAGTGTAGTATTACATTCTAACAATGGAACCATGACCTTTTCTTTACTATCCCATGCTAGTTAAAAAGTAGTTTCAGTGAGCAGTAGAGCAGGTGATCAGGAACTGGATTCCAAAGATTTTAGATTTTGCAGCCAATTACGAAATGCACAGTCGATGCAATTCAATGTGCTCAATATGAAATCACATGAAATAAAATGATGAAAACAAGGTCAGTAACTAGAGGACATAAGTTTAAGATGGGGGGGGGGGGGGGTGGAGAGATTTAATAGGAACCTGAGAAGTAACTTTTTTTTACATAGAGGGTGCCAAGGAGTCAAGTCAAGTTTATTGTCATCTGATAATAGAAGTATAACCTTACAGAAAAGTGTTCTCTGGTCCTCGGTGCAAAACATGCAGTCACACACAACCAGACATAACATACATGCAGACAAATAATGCATAGGCAGGACAAGTATTTGATCTATAAAATAAATAAATATTGTTTTGTGCCATTGAGAGTCTTAGATGGTTAGTGTGAGCAGTCCCTTTGGTCGTTCAGCATTCTCACTGTGGAGGTGGTTGAGGCAGGTATTATTGTAATGTTTAAGAAAGAAATTGGACAAATACATTCTCAACAGGAGCCCTTTACCCCCTCCTGGGGGCCACAGCACATTTAAGTAAATACCTTGTTTTATTTACCCCTCATGCAACTTAAATAATGCTTATGTTTTTTAAGTAGTCAGTAGGAGAGAAGTACAGAAGACAAAACTTGACTGCTTCACAGGAAAGGTGGCCCATAAACTTTGAACAGTATCCAAAGGGGCAATAGCCAAAAAAAAAATGGTTGAGAATGGTAGGTTTGGAGGGATATGGGCCAAACACAGGCTGGTGGGACTAGTGTGAATGGAAAATTTGGTGTGGGCAAGTTGAGCTCAAGGGCCGATTTCATCGCTGCATGAAATGACCAAAAAAAAAAATTATTAAATGGGTGCAATAGATGGAAGACCCATCTAAAAAAGAGATTTCAGGTTAGACCTGTGAGATGCCCAACCCAATGCCTTTTCCATTTGAAACACTCAGATAATTGGGTTATTTTAACCAAAATATATATTGAAATGTAAACAAAATTATGGTGTGCATTGGACAGCAGTTAGAATCAGGAATATTGCGGCCATAATCAGAAGTCAGATGCCACTTATATGCTTAAGTTACTTAATGGGGTAATGGAAATAATTTCGGCATTTGTACTTTTGGAACTGGCAATATAAATTGTTTGGGAACATCGAGGAAGACAGGCTTTTTTAGAAAAGAGTAGACTTGGAGAAATTTTTTAAAAAGTCTCCATGATAATTGTAGCAAAAGACAAAATTAATTCCAGATACACATTTGCTGCTGTCAAAGATTCAAATATCAGGGAGCCATTTGGAGGAGCTTAATCGGCTGAAGGATAATGGAACTGTGGTGATGTTGTTGCAGGATAAATGAACTGCAAGAGAACATTTGATGTATTCTGAGAGAAAAGAAGGGATTCGCTAAGTAAAATTTATGCTTGTTATTGCAAAATCTCTTACAGTACTTGTATTTTTATTATATGGAAAATATCACCTCTCAGCAATGCAAAATAGTAATTACATTACATGATAATACTGCTGATAATTCCAGCTTCACTTGTTTTTCTTGACGACGAAACTGAAATGTGCATTTCTTACAATATGTTATGCACATTTGGAACTTAGGGTTTCATCAGAGCGATGTAGCTGAGATTGTCCATTCATCCAGAACATGCCTCCTCATTGCACCATCAGCCTTTCTCTTATGCAACTTTAGATAAATGAAAAGATTTTTTTTGTAAAAATTATGAAGTCAAGTTAGCCTGTTTTCAACTAATGTTGCTTTGATCACCAACAACTTTGTTTGGATGTGTTTTGCTTTTGCTTATTTGAGCTATTTATTAGTTTGTAACGCCCCCGTGGGACTGCATCATAGTTATTTCGTTCCTCAGCTAAATTTCCAGCTTTCTCTCATCCATCAGTTATGTGATGCTGGGTGCACCTTCTGCTCTTTTCTACATCACTTCAGGGTCTTGAATGACATCCCTTCATCTTTCTCACCAAAACTGGAGAAATAAAGCGCAGAGTTAAAATGGTCCCCGGTATCATTCTGGGCAATCATTTTTTATTGTAGATAAAATGTAATTCCAGAGAATTTCAATAAAAGTATGAGAATATGCCCTGGCACTTGCAATTTTAAGTGGGATAACAGCAGAATAAATTACGAATGTTGACAAAAAAATTGTCTTGTTTGGAAAAGAGTGCCTTTTGAGATTCTTTTGTGATCTAAATAGTTCAGAAATGTGGTTTGATTTTCTTTTAATCCCCCTTCTGCACTGTTAAGACTTAGTTGGATGATTGAGTGTAATTTTTGGATCCTTACCCTCCCTGGCCATTTTTCAGTTTCACATCTTATCCCAATCCACTTATTTCCCTGATCACTTTTCATACCGTTGCTCTTTTTCCAAATATCTAGCTACACTATTGAGGATGATTGGGACTTTTCTTCCACCTTGGAAAGAGAAAACACAAAAATAATAACACTTTTCCCTCCTCATGAGTTAGTGAAAGTTTTCTTTCACCATACTGCTTTTTACTTACTTAAAGGAGACACTAGCAAAGTCGGTACTTATTGACCGTCCTGCGTTCCCCTTGAGAAAGTGGGAATAAAGATGTAGCGCACCTTTTACTACTAAGTAAGAATTCCATGATTTGGACATGGAGATGAAGAAGAAGAGACCATCTCTATTTCCAAATCAGTATGGTATGTGAATAGGTAGTGTTTCTATTTGCTTTCGGTCCTTTATTTTTCCTCTTGAGCATGGAGGTTTTGGATACGAGCTACAAACTCTTGGTCTCTGTACCCCCCTCTCGAACTGGAACCTTGACTTCCTCATTGGAATACCACAGTCAGTACGAATTGAAAACAACGTCTCCTCTTCACTGATTATCAACACAGGTGCACCCCAAGGATGTGTGCTTAATCCAATGTATTACTCATTACACTCAGGCACAATTCCAGTGCTATCTAGAAGTTTCCCAATGACACCACAGTTAACAGTAGAATCAGAAATGGCAATGAGGAGGGAGATAGATCAGCTCATTGAATGTTGTAACAACAGCAACCTTGTGCTGCCCATCAGCAAAAGCAAGGAGGTGATTTTGGACTTCAGGAGGAAGTCAGGGAAACACGAATCTGTCCTCATCGAGGGCTCAGTAGTGGAGAGAGTCAAGAACTTCATATTCCTGGGTGTCAGCATCTCCAAGGATCTGTTCTGGAGCAATCACAAAAAAGGCTTGCCAGCGGCTCTACTTTGTGAAGTGTCTGAGGAGATTTGGTATGCCACCGAAGACTCTCGTATACTTCTACAGGTGTACTGTGGAAAGAGCATTCTGGCTGGCTGCATCACTGCCTGGTTTGGAGGCACCAACTCTCAGGACAAGAATAAACTCCAGAAGATTATTAACTCGACCTGTGACATCACAGGCACCAGACTTCACTCCATCGTGGAAATCTACATGAGGCAGTGTCTTATAAAAATAGCCTCTATCCTCAAAGACCTCCAGCATCTAGGCCATGCCCTCTTTACTCTGCTACCATTGGGGAAAATGTTTCAGGAGCCTGAAGACGAGCACTCAGCAGCACAAGGACAACTTCTTCCCCGCTGCCATCAGATTCCAGAATAATGAATGACTCAAACACACTGTCGTACTTTTCGTGCACTATTATTTTTCTTTTTCTTATTGTAATGTAGTAAGATGGTTATATGAATGTTTGCTCTATGATGCTACCGCAAAGCACCGTATTTCATGACTTTTTCATGTCAATAAATTCTCATTCTGAAAAGAGCTGTTGACAAGGAACTGCCATTAATTTTGTCAATAACACATTCTGTAGTCCTTGCATATGAATGGTGCAGGGAATTATTTAAGATTGTCGGTGTACTAGCTTTTTTTTGGTCTTGGATAGTGGCAGGTGAATATAAAGTCACCTTCCATATTCTAGCTTATCTTTCAGTTAATGGAAAGTCTTTGGAGTATCAGGAGGTGAACCAATCAATGTAAGGTTCTCAGCCCCTGCCCTGCCCCACATTACTCGTGTGCCTGATCCAGTTAGGTCATCAATTGTCACATGAATATTGATGGAGGAGGGGAACCAGTGATGGTAATGCCAGTGTGCATTAAATAAAATCACAAAAAGCAACATACCAAAAAATCCTGAGATCTTTCTTTTAAGTAATATAAGAAGTAAAGAACTTGGACTCGATTTGGATGGAGCACAAAAAAGATTTATTATGATAGCCTTAGCTGTAGCAAAAAAAATGTATTATGTCAACCTGGAAATTAGAAGATAGCCTGAGAATACAGCAATGGTACATAGAAATGAATAAATATATTCCATTGGAAAAAATAACATATAATTTAAGAAATAACATCACAGTATTCGAAAAAATTTGGGAACCGTACATGGAACACAACAGAGAAGTCCTACTGCGGATCTCCACTGCCTAAAATGACAGAAGGAGGAGACGAAATGAACTGACCCAGTATGTAAAAGTAGAAGACACAAATTTTCTTGTTTATTTTCATTGTGTGATGACATTGTTTAATGGGTTTAATGTATCATATAGGTTGAATGCTGAGTGGGTGGGGAGGGGAGTGAAGGAGGGAGGGAAGGGAGGGGGGAAAAGGGGAGAAAATGACACTGTATATTCAAGAGGGAAATGTTTGTGTGTATTTTGGTTGGGATGGTTCATAGTGTGAAAAATTTAAAAAAAAATTAAAAAAAAGAGTAGATACTTAAAATCCCTCCTGTTGGAGAAGGTCATTACTTGCCGTTTGTATGGTGTGAATGTTATCAGTACACGAAGGAATGTTGATTATATATTGTATATGCTGGCACATACTGTTTAATTTTCTCAGGAGTTGCAATATAGTGAATCATCAATGAACAATATTTAAGTAAAGGTATTTTCAGTCCTTTTCCTTGTGTGAAGAAATTAGTGCTGAACAGCAATGGTTTTGTATGTTATGTAAATGATTGATCGAAAAGAATAGGATCATTGCATCAAACCTTTTACAAGTTCAGGAATTCCCCCAAAACTCTAATCAGTTAAATTCCTTGAGGTGGCCTTCAGTGATGTAAAGTGTGGAACATGACAGCTGTTGCATGCTCTCACAAAGTACAATGTGGTGTTGATATGGCAACCTGGGGATGATTATTGCTGAGGGAAGTTGAGAAGATCTTCCATGTTCTTATTGAGGTAATAGGCAGAAATATTTTATTTTAATTTGAGAGAGCCGATGGGCCTTAATTGGATCCATGATACTAAAGCATATCCTCAGTCCTGCACTGATGGAAGTGAGTTAGTGCCATGGAGCAGCAGCTTTGGTTATCCATACTGTGTTGTGGTAAATTTGAACATTACAGGCCTTTCAGCCCACAATGTTGTCTGAACTTGCATAAATGTACTCCTTCACAGTCCATAACCTCCTATTTTTCTTGCATTCATGTGCCAATAAAGTGTCCCCTATTATATCAGCCTCAACCATTACCCTCTGCAAAGCATTCCTGGCACCCATCACTTACTGTGCAAAACTACCTCTGACATCCCTCTAAGCTTTCCCCCACTCACCTGAAATAAATGTGCTCTGGTATTAGGCTACTGGGTAATTGCTGCCCTGGGATAAAATTTGGTAGCTGTCATCTCTGCCCCTCTTAGTGGCATACTTCATAAACCGGTCATAATCACAATCTCATCCATGACAGCAAATCTCTGGTGCCTGGGATTTGGGAGTAGAGTCACAGAGCAGCATCTATGTCTTCTGTGCAGTTGGAGATGGGGGTATGTAAGCCACCTGGTCATTTCATGGATTTCTTACCATCTGGTTAATGGAACATGCTAATGGTGGCTTGCAAGTATTCTTCCAGTGCAGAGGCAATTTAAAGGCCATTTATTTGGGATTAAAGGAGAGGATACCAATTTTAATCTCCTCCTCTGCACCTGGATAGACTGCAAAGGTATAAGGCAGTGGTGCTACCCCACAAAATATAGGGAAGTAAATCACTACTGCAGAACCAAGACAACTTCTGACTTTTGTGTATATATATTTCTGAAGATGACAAGAAGTTTCACAAATGGGATAAATGTCCTTGGACCTTTAAGGAGTTGGATTAATTTTGGTCAGTTTGCAAAGATTCATTTTCCTGGAAATTGGAAACATTATCCCCATTTCTACATGTATATTGTGCATTAAAAAAAAAACCATTTGTTTCTGTTGGAAACATTGCTCATTGTGCAATTATTGTCTTGATTCACCAAATACAAGTTTAATTGGCCTGTCACTTGATGCACTGAGAAGGATGAACATTGCATCAAAGGTCACAACTGACAACCTTTGTAATAGTTACAAATTGAAGCAAGGAATATTATGCTAAATGTAACAAATCCTAGCTCATTTAAAGGGATATTGTTCTATTTTATACATCAACCTCTGTTTTGTCTATAAATGTTAGATTAAAAGAATGAAAAGTCCTTCATGGTTATGATTGTTGCCTCGAGCTCACTCCGGGCTCAATAGTGCTACAACCCCATTCTTCCTGTAACTCTTGTCCCCTCCCTGGTTTGTATGGGCTCCTCCATAGCTTAGAGAATCCATCATCACTCTCCCCATTTCTGCTCCCCTAACCTTTTCAAGGCAGACTCCAGAGAGATACCTTTAGCAATGATGACACATTTTCCAGGGACAGTTGATGAGGGCTCAGGATTCAAGAATCTTTTATTGTTATGTAACATGAAATTGTGTTTAGCCTGCCATAAAGCAGACCAAGATTTGCAGCAATTGTCTGGCGCAAAAGGGAGTCACCTCAGAATCAGTGAGTGTGGGTGGATTCACCATCAGAGCTCCTGCAACCTCTGCAGCCACACAGACTTCATTCCAAACCATCATCAATCTGAGCTCCAGATGCAAACCTCCGACGTGATCAGAAGCCTTCAGTGCTTTTGGCACCTTCTCGCATCCTGTTTCCACTATCTAGTATCCCCTCAGCCAGTCTTCAGCAGTCTGCACCATGGTGTGAGTCCTTTGACTGCAGTTGCCAGCAGCCCACAGCTTACATGGGCTCTTCGCTTTGAGTCACAAACAGCCTGCCACTTGTATGTTCTTCAGTCGCAGAGCCCCTCACTGGACCTCTGCTGTGGTCACCATCTTGTATGGTCTTTGCCCTGCTTCTCCTCCTCAAACAGGGGTTGGTCTCTCTGTTTTCTAGTGCCTCTGCTTCCCTGGAGTCTGTAACCCCACAAAGCTGCTGCAAAACACCGGCACCACCATCTAGGCTCAGACCCAACAGTTGCAGATTTTAAAATAAACCACCCATTGGCTCCTTTAACAGGCTGTTTAAAGCCTGTATGGAGACGTTGTAGTTGGACTGGGCTGTAGAACCCTGTGGAGGAGTGCTATGTCTCCGCTCCCTGCTCTCTGGGGTCTGTCCGCGCTTCCATATTTCTTTTTGAGCTCAGCAGCAGCATTTTGCAGGTCAGCCTTTAACATCCATAAAAGAGAGTACGCCCTGATTAAGGCTTCATAAATCAATTTTGTGATTTTTTTTTGCAACAACCATAGGACCCTTTTAATACAATAAAATGGATAAAGTCTAATTTCTATGCATGGGATATTCTTAAAAGTATGAATTAGAGCAGTGGTTCCCAACCTTTTTCTTTCCACTCACATACCACTTTAAGTATTCACTATTGCCATAGGTGATCTGTGATTAGTAAGGGATTGTTTAAGGTGGTATGTGGGTGGAAAGAAAAAGGTTGAAAACCACTGTTTTAATTATACCTAATTGACTTGTTATGTGCACAGTTTCATAGCTCCAAAGGAAATGGGCCAATGACAATTTGTTTTGAGCAAAATATTTCAGTAACAATTGGGTCCAGAACAGTGATTCTCAACCTTCCCTTCCCACTCACATCCACCTTAAGCAATCCCTTAGTAATCACAGAGCACCAATAGCATTGGGATTACTTAAAGTGGTATGTGAGTGGAAAGAAAAAGGTTGGGAACCATTGGATTAGAGGGTGAGATTTTAGATAACACTGATGAATTAAATTCCATGTCTGATTGAGAGGCAATTGTCTGTTCTATATCTATCTATCTATCTATCAACCTACCTACCTACCTATCTATCTATCTATCTATCTATCTATCTATCTATCTATCTATCTATCTATCTATCTATCTATATCTAGGTGTATATATATCTGATTCTTGTATACTGTTGTGATGGTTAGGAATGTACATAATTCAAAAAATTCATATATATTCTAGAAAGTGGAAAATTGTCATTGGCTCTGAACAAAATACTGCACTTTGCACTTTCATCTTTCCTGTTTTCTTTCCACCTCACTCTGAGATAAGTTAAGCTCCACTGTTTTCATTGTTATGACTGATAGCTAGCACTGAGAAGTGCATGTGAATAAAATATAACATGTTACCTGTCACCATGAGGCTGGGCCAGGCTGAATTGCTTTCTCATGTTTTAGCGCAAAAGAGAATAAAACTCCACTCAAAGTCCAAATGGCCAACATGTTGATTTCAGAAAGATTATTCACATCCAGTCAGGTGCTTTCTGCAGTTATTTATGCAGTCTACTCAGCCACCAGCACAAGTACAAGCCACCCAGTACAATCTATTCAGCCACCAGTACAAGTGACTTCCCCACAGTACTGGAGCTCAGCTATAAGATTAATTGAATTATCTTTCATCCTCTTTCTGACTAATTATCAAGGAGGAGACTGAATATAATTTTATCAATTAACTATTGCAAAAACTTTAGCTCTAAGATTTTCAACAGTGCTGCCACTCCTGCTAAAGCAAAGTATCTGACCCAATGTTCTTTTGCCTTGTGCATTTTGTTGACATTTAGTTTGAACACAATAAATTGAAATATTTAATCTCTAGATCAATTTCTATAGATTGCAAGACTCGTGCTAATAGTGAATTGCAATATTTTACCACTTCATTACTGGTTCCTTTCTTTCTTTTCTTTGGCTTGGCTTCGCGGACGAAGATTAATGGAGGGGTAATGTCCACGTCAGCTGCAGGCTCGTTTGTGGCTGACAAGTCCGATGCGGGTCAGGCAGACACGGTTGCAATGGAAAATTGGTGGGTTGGGGTTGGGTGTTAGGTTTTTCCTCCTTTGTCTTTTGTTAGTGAGGTGGGCTCTGCGGTCTTCTTCAAAGTAGGTTGCTGCCCGCTGAACTGTTCCTTTACTGCACGACATTTTCACATTGATGGGAAAGTAGTTCCTCCATCATCACCTTTGCCGTCTTCAAAGACGTGTTTCCCAAGATTTATAATTACGTCATCGCACGTACTTTGAGGATTTTAGACTTCATTTTGTGAAGTCAATTCCTTCACTCCTAATGCAATTCATCAGTTCATTTTGGTCTTTCCAGAATTGTTTTCATCAAACTGCTGGCTAATGTGATTTATGGTGTGGGAAAAAAAAACTAACTGCTGCTACCACTTTTGTTCACTTCCTGGTTTCTTGCTCTCATTACTTGTCTCTGTATTTTCCAGCTGTCCTGGCCCACAGTAAAACCCACAGCATGAGTGGAATGGGAATTGTACATTGATCAAATGTGAGAAGCCATCAGAATCTCTGGTTTTCCATTGATAAGGAAACTGTGATTTTAATCAAGCCTTCTATTTTCTAGCTCCCTTCATACAGGGGTTGATGCTCGGAGCAAATGAAGGATATTGAGTCACATTTCTCACAGATGGTGAAGTAAAGTGAACTAAATTTTGCAGAATCAAATTAACCCTCAGATTGTGCAGCCATATAATTGACTTACAACTGTTATGATGTTTCAGGTTTATGATTTCAAGTTGTCACAAGAAAATCAATGCTAGATTAATTTTAATATTAAATTGATTATAGTGGAGGTAACGTGGACACCACAACAGGCAGAGAATCTGCTGCAGTGTCATCATTTTTCCAGCAGCTATTTTGATTTGCAGATTTGTACAGCAGCACCATCTGGTTAATTTCAGTAAATCTGTCCAAAAATGTTCAATAAAGCAATGATTGAAGTGTTCTTCACTTTTGAGTTTTGCTTTTCCAGTAAGTAAACGGCAAAGATTGCTGGCACATTTGCATTGAGTTATAGAAATTGTAGACAACACTGATCAAGGATTTTAATACTTCCTTGAGATATTTAGTGAAATAATATACAATCTACAGTCTAAACTTAATTCCTGGTCTAAGCTAAACTAAGATGAAAAATAATGAAAGAATTCTCTGTTGATTACTGCTGAAGAGTGTCCAGGGCATGAGTACAGTATCTTCAATTATAATGCTTTAGCAATAAGGTGATCTGTTTACACTTGTCTGTTAAGAACGGGCATTTGATCAAGGCAACCAAAGGGAATCCATATCTCTGGCTGAGAATGTGGGAAGAAGGACCACCATAATTATGGCAATAAGAAGATGTATGTATTCTCCCAAAGTAAAATATATGGCTTAAAGAATTATAGCAATAGAAAATAACAAAGAAGGAAATGGAAGTGAGTAATTGTCTCTGGATTGTGCAGGAATTTGTGTCGCTTTATCATTCTGTCAATTTAGTTTATTTAATCCATGTTTGTCTTATTTGGATGAAATTCCTGATTAGTTCATGATGGAATTCTGTGCCTAAGGCCTTTCTTCTAAATATTTCGCTCCCTAAATATTTCCAAATCTAACTCCTCTTGCAAGACTTTTATTAAAATCTAAATTATTTGGCCAAACGTTTGGCACACATCCTCTTCTTCTTTGTCTTGGCTTCGCGGACGAAGATTTATGGAGGGGGTAAATGTCCACGTCAGCTGCAGGCTCGTTTGTGGCTGACAAGTCCGATGCGGGACAGGCAGACACGGTTGCAGCGGTTGCAGGGGAAAATTGGTTGTTTGGGGTTGGGTGTTGGGTTTTTCCTCCTTTGCCTTTTGTCAGTGAGGTGGGCTCTGTGGTCTTCTTCAAAGGAGGTTGCTGCCCGCCAAACTGTGAGGCGCCAAGATGCACGGTTTGAGGCGATATCAGCCCACTGGCGGTGGTCAATGTGGCAGGCACCAAGAGATTTCTTTAGGCAGTCCTTGTACCTTTTCTTTGGTGCCCCTCTGTCACGGTGGCCAGTGGAGAGCTCGCCATATAACACGATCTTGGGAAGGCGATGGTCCTCCATTCTGGAGACGTGACCCACCCAGCGCAGCTGGATCTTCAGCAGCGTGGACTCGATGCTGTTGACCTCTGCCATCTCGAGTACTTCGACGTTAGGGATGAAAGCGCTCCAATGAATGTTGAGGATGGAGTGGAGACAACGCTGGTGGAAGCGTTCTAGGATCCGTAGGTGATGCCGGTAGAGGACCCATGATTCGGAGCCGAACAGGAGTGTGGGTATGACAATGGCTCTGTATACGCTTATCTTTGTGAGGTTTTTCAGTTGGTTGTTTTTCCAGACTCTTTTGTGTAGTCTTCCAAAGGCGCTATTTGCCTTGGCGAGTCTGTTGTCTATCTCGTTGTCGATCCTTGCATCTGATGAAATGGTGCAGCCGAGATAGATAAACTGGTTGACCGTTTTGAGTTTTGTGTGCCCGATGGAGATGTGGGGGGGCTGGTAGTCATGGTGGGGAGCTGGCTGATGGAAGACCTCAGTTTTCTTCAGGCTGACCTCCAGGCCAAACATTTTGGCAGTTTATGCAAAACAGGATGTCAAGCGCTGAAGAGCTGGCTCTGAATGGGCAACTAAAGCATCCTAATGCCTTCTTAAGTGACTTAGTATCAGATTTTGTTTGGTAAATGTTGCAATGTACAGTGTTAAAGGAACAATTCAAATGTAAGCATTTGTTGTAGTTTTTAAGTTAAGATTGTTTTCAGTTGGTGACGAGAGAGAGTTGATTCTAGCTTCCAATGAAAATCAAATTATATTTTTGTTATTTACACTTTCTACCTTATTTTTATTCTTTCCACAGTTACGCATTGGCAGATGAAGCCTATAGATCTTTACGAGACCAGGACAAAGACCAGTGTATACTTATCACTGGAGAAAGTGGAGCTGGCAAAACAGGTATCAGTAAATTGTGTCCTGTGCATGCCACAGTAAATGTGGTTGCATTCATTAGTAAGTTTGAAGTTGACTGATAAGTTTGCAGGCATGAAAGTTGGTGGAATTGTGGCAAACGAGAAAGTGTGTCAAGCGATACAGAAACACAAGAGACAGTGGATGCTGGAACCTGCAGTGAACAGAAATTGCAGGAGGGATTCACCAGTGTTAGAAATAGAAGTACCTTAACAGAAATTGCTCGAGACAAAAATTGAGAACAAAGAACATTTATTATAACAACAATGCAAAGTTGGGTGCTTCCCCTTACACTGGGAATACACACATATACTGGGGCTCACCCAACTTTTATACAGTGAATTTCAGTATAGGAATACCCTCCCCCTTACATTCTTCTGCCTCCTGGATGGGTTTGGCATTAGGCAATCCTTCCTGCCTACGTGCAGTTTCTGTGAACTTGGAGGACCAGGGGGATCCGGTTGGTGTCTCATCATGTTATTACCCTCATTGTCCTTATTCACAACCTTGCCCTTGTCTCCATTCACACCTTTCTGACTCTCAGAGCTACAGTCTCTTCATATGCAGAGTTCGCTAATCCTGTCTAGGGTTTACTAATTTAATATGCATAACTTGATAAATCTGTGTAAGGCTTACTAATTATATATGTAGAACTTGGTACTTCTGTCTAGGGCTAGGAGACCCTTATCTCATCCAGACTACCTCAACTTCCTACATTCTATTATTCCTTACCTCTCCTTATCTTATTCATACGGTGGGCTCACTGATCCTGTCGAAAAGACTAGAAGATTCTTATCTTACGTAGGCTGACTCTGCTTCCTGCATTCTAATTTCCATGCTTAGCCTGTTCATACTGGTTTAATCCATCACTCCATGTGTCTGTACTAGTTTCCCCATCTTTCATATTTTCATGTCAAGTTTACTCATCTCTCACAATCCTCACTTCTCTTTTAGATCAGTGATACTCTCAAAAAGATCAGTGTTACTGATCTCTCACACCAGGTTGAAGCAGTGATTATTGGGACACTGCATCAGGCGTAATGAATCTTGATGTAGGGTTTCAACTTGAAAATATAAACAATTCCTTGGGATCTTGGGGTGCAGGCTCAGAGCTCCCTGAAAGTGGATAGGGGAGTAAAGGCAAGATGTAGCATGCTTGTGTGAGAGATAATAGAATATAGGAAATAAAGCTAGTATGAATGAAATAAGGAATACTAGACTAGACTAGAGGAAGTTAAGTAAGTGCTGAGTAGGGATGAATTCCGATAATGAGGAAGGGTTACGCAAGTATAATAGAATAAGGGTCTTTTAGTGATAGACAGACTTAGCAAGTTCTGATAGAATTCCTGGGGGTTGAGATGTGTGAATAAGGACAAAGGCGGATTCATGAATAAGGACAATGACATGATGGGACCCAGACGGGATACCCCATGGTCTTTCAAGTTTACAGAAACTGCAGGTAGGCAGACAGAGTTACCAAATGCCAAACCAATCCAGGAGGAAGAAGAATGTTAGGGAGGGAGGGTACCTCTACACTGAAATGAACTGTATAAAAGTTGGGTGAGTTCCAGTATGTGTGTGTATTCCCAGGGTAAGGGGAAGCACCCAACTTTGCATTGTTGTACAATAAATGTTCTTTGTTCTCAATTTTTGTCTCGCGAAATCTGTGAAGGTATTTCTGTTTCCCTTCATTGGTCAGGTTTATTGAGTATAAAAATCAGAAGTCATGTTGAAACTGTATGTATCTTTCTTTAGTTGGACTCCATTTGGAGTATTGTGTTCCATTCCAGTCACTACACTAACCTGATGGATGTAATTAAAATTATAAAAAGGCATAGATAGGGTAGCAATTCAGAGAGTCTAATTTTTCCCAGAGTGGAAATGTTAATTTTTAAGGCCATAGATTTGAAGTGAGAGGGAAAATTTAAAGGAGATTTGCAAGCCAAGTTTTTTTAAAAATGCAGAATGGTAGGTGTCTGGAATGAACGGCTGGAGAAGTTAGTAGAAGCAAATATAATGGCAACATTGAAAAGGATTTAGACAGATACATACTCATACTCGTCCTGTTTTGCGGAAACTGCCAAAATGTTTGGCCTGGAAGTCAGCCTGAAGAAAACTGAGGTCCTCCATCAGCCAGCTCCCCACCATGACTACCAGCCCCCCCCCACATCTCCATCGGGCACACAAAACTCAAAACGGTCAACCAGTTTACCTATCTCGGCTGCACCATTTCATCGGATGTAAGGATCGACAATGAGATAGACAACAGACTCGCCAAGGCAAATAGCACCTTTGGAAGACTACACAAAAGAGTCTGGAAAAACAACCAACTGAAAAACCTCACAAAGATAAGCGTATACAGAGCCGTTGTCATACCCACACTCCTGTTCAGCTCCGAATCATGGGTCCTCTACCGGCATCACCTACGGCTCCTAGAACGTTTCCACCAGCGTTGTCTCCGCTCCATCCTCATCATTCATTGGAGCGACTTCATCTCCAACATCGAAGTACTCGAGATGGCAGAGGCCGACAGCATTGAATCCACGCTGCTGAAGATCAAACTGCGCTGGGTAGGTCACATCTCCAGAATGGAGGACCATCGCCTTCCCAAGATCGTGTTATATGGCGAGCTCTCCACTGGCCACCGTGACAGAGGGGCACCAAAGAAGAGGTACAAGGACTGCCTAAAGAAATCTCTTGGTGCCTGCCACATTGACCACTGCCAGTGGGCTGATATCGCCTCCATCCGTGCATCTTGGCGCTTCACAGTTCGGCGGGCAGCAACCTCCTTTGAAGAAGACCGCAGAGCCCACCTCACTGACAAAAGACAAAGGAGGAAAAACCCAACAACCAACCCCAACCAACCAATTTTCCTTTGCAACCGCTGCAACCGTGTCTGCCTGTCCCGCATCGGACTTGTCAGCCACAAACGAGCCTACAGCTGATGTGGACATTACCCCTCCATAAATCTTCGTCTGCGAAGCCAAGCCAAAGAAAGACTCATGCAGGGAATAGAGGGATACTAACCACATGCAGGCAGATGGGATTAGTTAGACTAGCATCAGGCACAGTGTGGACATGTAGGCCAAAGGGTCTGTGCTGTGTTCTGTTACTGGATCATGAATAAATTCTGATAGATGGCTTCCTTCAGTTTCAACAATTTTTATTTGGAGTTGTCTGATGGAGATTCCAAAAAAGTTAAGTGATGGGATAGATATAGAGAAGTTGTTTCAGTGTGAAGGGGAGAAAATCTAAATACCTAAAAATGCTTATTGATAAATTCAGTGAGGAATTCAGAACAGTGGTTGGAGTGTGGTTCTCAAAGTGGATGAAGTAAACAGCTAGAAGGTATTAGAGATATTCATGGAGAAGCAGCATCGTGGAGAGAGAATCAGTTAATATTTTAGCTTGATAAAACCTGAAATATTAATTCTTATTTTCTCTTTATGGTTTCTTCCCAAACTGCAGAGTATCTCCTGTACATTTTGCTCTCATTTAGACTTCCAGTAACAGTAGAGTTTAGAACACTGGACCTCAACTTTTTTTTTCACTCACATACCACTTAAACTAATCACAAAACACGTGTGGCATAGGGATTGTGTAAAATGGTATGTGAGTGGAAAGAGAAAGTTTGAAAACTATTGGGTTAGATGAAGCAAGGAGAGAGGGTTTGGGTAGATTATCGACTCTGCCATGGGCCTATTAGGTGAATCACTTTTCTCTGAACTGTAAATTCAATCTTTCAGTCTTAATGAGTACCTTTGGTCAAATCAGCTCTTTTACCTCTTCTCTCCTTTTTCTAAAGAATTATTCTTAATTGTATCTAATTGACTCGTTATGTGTACGGTTTCATAACTCCTAAGGAAATGGGTCAATGACAATTTTTCTCAAGCAAAATATTTCAGTAACAATTGGGTCTATAACAATGGTTCTCAACTTTTTTTTTCCTCACTTACATACCACCTTAAATAATCCCTTATTAATCACAATGGAATAGGGATTGCATAAGGTAGAATGTGAGTGGAAGCAAAAAGTTTGAAAAGCACTAGTTTAGAGCCTTAGATCAAGCATTAATCAATCTCAAAATGGCAGATGATGGGTCTTCTAATTATAAAGATTTGGTTGGATACTATGGGCAGTAGCTTTAAAAAGATCTGAAAATATGTACTCCATGATTAAGATTGTTGTTGGCAGCCAAGGCTGAGGTTGGCAGGAACGGCTTGAGGTTGATTCTGTAGAGCATGTGGCAGTCATATGTGCATGATTTTCTATTTTTATTTCACTTTCATTACCCATCTGGCAGTTACCTGTTCTATGGCTAACGTTTCCCTATGACAAAGCAGTTAAAAATATTCTCTACTTTATTTGGGGTTAGTAAAACTGGGATAGATATAAACTGTGGAAATGAAGGTTCTGCATGAGCTTTACTTAAAAACACTTACACAAACATGGAATTTTATAAAGTTGTTGTGATTGAAACACAGCTGTGCAAGTATTTATTTGAAGTATCAGCAGAACAATGGGAAGTAGGGAACTTGAGTTTTTAGAAAATCAGGATATTCTTTGCACTTGGAAATGGAATCCAGCTAACATAAGTTATCACCATGTCAACATAGCAACTGGATATAAAAACTATTTAAGTATATAAATTATTTTGTGTGGATTTTGTGATCGTATATTAAATTGTTTCGATTGGATGCACATAAATGTTTTCATTGTTTATAAAATATGTATTGGAAAAGTTATTCTGTTAAGTCAATCCCAGGTTGTGAGCAGCATTTTGTCTCATAGAAAACTGAAGTTACAATGTATAAAGTGCTTTATCCTCCCTCTTGCCCTTAAAAGTTTCCACTCATTTGCATATCACTGCTCTCAAATTTTGTCAAGAAGCAACACAAACAGGAAATGTTTTAAAATAGATTTTTTAAATGTTTTAACCAAGTAAATGAATGTAGTAACCTCATCAAATTTGATTAATACAGCAGAAAAAAGGCTTATAACAAACATTTTTTCTTCTTTGGCTTGGCTTCGCGGACGAAGATTTATGGAGGGGGTAAAAAGTCCACGTCAGCTGCAGGCTCGTTTGTGGCTGACAAGTCCGATGCGGGACAGGCAGACACGATTGCAGCGGTTGCAGGGGAAAATTGGTGGGTTGGGGTTGGGTGTTGGGTTTTTCCTCCTTTGCCTTTTGTCAGTGAGGTGGGCTCTGCGGTCTTCTTCAAAGGAGGTTGCTGCCCGCTAAACTGTGAGGTGCCAAGATGCACGGTTTGAGGCGTTATCAGCCCACTGGCGGTGGTCAAACATTATTTTTTATGTAATCAACCATATTGACAACACACCAGTCAATGAAGAGCACCTTCACTTTAAGTTACCAAATTGCATCTTTAAAAAATATTCAAAGCTTTATTGGATTGCAAAGCTAATTGAAAGAGAAGTTACATTTATAAGCATTAAAAAAATTACCTATTAGTCATTAAAGTACAAGGTTAGTCATTGAGGCCTGTTTGAAAGCCTTTGTAAATGAGTACAATGTGTGGAAACATCCAGTGATGATTAGTTTTCCCAAGGGTGTGACCAATTTTGCAGCCACAGTTTGCTTCCAGGAAGCGTTTCTTTTTAAACCAGCACAGAAAATTGATTGGAAACTGTGTTTAAAAAAATTCTTGATCATTTATGTTGGTCATGCTGACTTTCAGGTTAATCACTCCAATATAAAAGAATGGAACAGAGGGCAATCTTCTTTTGTGTAGTTTTAGTCAAAGTTTTCAGAGCTGTTGTCATACCCACACTCCTGTTCGGCTCCGAATCGTGGGTCCTCTACCGGCATCACCTACGGATCCTAGAACGCTTCCATCAGCGTTGTCTCCGCTCCATCCTCAACATTCATTGGAGCGACTTCATACCTAACATCGAAGTACTCGAGATGGCAGAGGCCGACAGCATCGAATCCACGCTGCTGAAGATCCAACTGCGCTGGGTACGTCACGTCTCCAGAATGGAGGACCATCGCCTTCCCAAGATCGTGTTATTTGGCGAGCTCTCCACTGGCCATCGTGTCAGAGGTGCACCAAAGAAGAGGTACAAGGACTGCCTAAAGAAATCTCTTGGTGCCTGCCACATTGACCACCGCCAGTGGGCTGATATCGCCTCAAACCGTGCATCTAGGCGCCTCACAGTTCGGCGGGCAGCAACCTCCTTTGAAGAAGACCGCAGAGCCCACCTCACTGACAAAAGACAAAGGAGGAAAAACCCAACACCCAACCCCAACCAACAAATTTTCCCCTGCAACCGCTGTAACCGTGTCTGCCTGTCCCGCATCGGACTTGTCAGCCACAAACGAGCATGCAGCTGACGTGGACATTTACCCCTCCATAAATCTTCGTCCACGAAGCCAAGCCAAAGAAAGAAGATTGTAATCATATTCTGAATTCCATCTACTTTCCCATGAAAACCACAAAAGTAGTCTTGGAAATAATAAACATTGTCAAGAATGTTGAAGTCTTATTTCAGGGCCAAAATGATAAATTACTGTTGGTGATAGATTTTTGAATTCTCCTTTCAAACCTTATCATACATTTTTTTCTCCTTTCTCTGACTTTTTTGTGACTCATTGTCCTCAGCTATCGTATGTTGGCTTCCTTACTCAGTCTTTAAATCTAATTGGTTAAACAGAAAGGCCTGATATTCACTAAGAGCACAGATTCCCCATTTCCTAGTGGTCAATTCATCATTTTGCTGTTCCAGAAGTTTAATTTGCAGGTTATATGTGTCTGAGGTGATGTCAGATACCAAACTAGCAGTTATGCAGGCTTTAAAGTGCAAGCCTATGGGCAAGCTGGTCGAAAGATATTTAAAACATTGTATTTTGATTGGTTAGTCCTGTGCCTGCTGCCTTTTAATTTCTTCTCTAAACCATGGTGTGTTTGATATATACTCTGAATTTTAATTTATGTATTTTGGCACATGGGAACGCATGCACTTTGTCCTTCCCTCCCTTGACCTAGCTATGACTGACATGTGTGGTCCTCACAGCACCTT
Organism: Narcine bancroftii; assembly: GCF_036971445.1. Taxonomy (NCBI): domain Eukaryota; kingdom Metazoa; phylum Chordata; class Chondrichthyes; order Torpediniformes; family Narcinidae; genus Narcine; species Narcine bancroftii. The sequence continues at coordinate 248,898,794 of NC_091472.1, read as the reverse complement.
TTTGGCACCCATATTTATGCAATGTAATTTTTAGAGCAGTGTCTCAAAATTTGGTATTTTCTGGTCTTTTGGGGTTACTAACTGATTGACTGCATTTTCATATTATTAATTCTTCTTCTAAAGTGTGAAATACATTTTTGGTCCATAAATTTTATTGCTGATATAGAATAAGTTAATCACTGAATTATTTTTATCCCAGATTTCCAATTGCATTTGTGACATTTTAGAATGTGGTCAAACCATAGGCTAGAGAGACACATACTCACGAAGAATGTGTTTTATGTGCTCATTACTGGAAGGGAGTTTGCATAATGTATTATATTTTATTAATAATGTAATGTTCAGTGTACTCAACCCACCCACGTCTCATGGATGTAAAAGGAATGCACATTGCCAGAGAGAGTTGTTTTTTTAAAATCCACAAACATATAGGAAATATTTCTGTTATGTGGAAAGCAGCTCGATATTGTCTCCAAATGACAAAAAATGACTAGAAATGAATATGCATAGATATTCAGCAGAAAAAAAGGGTAAGAGATCACTGCTTGCACAGTACTTATCTCCATGAGGGGAGACTCATCATGTCTGACGTTCTCTTAAATTAGAACAGACATTGTAGCACACAATGTTGTGCCAACCTATATAAACCTATTCCGCAATAATTTAATCCTTCCCTACCTCACACCCATAATCCTCTATTTTTCCTTCATCCACATGGCTATCTTATTCTAGTCCTTATCTACAAATACCAAAATCTGCAGAGATCTGAACTAAGATATTTTGAATTTAAAATGGCTTGTTAACATCTGCCTGAGAAAATGGTCATCGGAGGAAGAGAGCAGCTGGAGGATATTTGTTTGTTGATATAATGGATTAAAATAATGGATCAAAATCCTGAGAAGATGCTCAAGGAAGAATTTCATATTGGAAGAATTGATGAATCAAAATCTGTTGCCATATTACATAAATTCCTTCCTCCATACCCAAATGTTTGCCTGAATATAAAAGTGCAGCAATTAACGTATGTCATTTGCAAACAGGAACCAAGGCATATCGCTAATATCATGGGACTATTACATATTAGCATGTTACATGCATAATTTACTCATAAATATAGCAATAGTTATGAAATAAAATCCTCTCAAACACAGGAAGTTGTGGGAGAAAGACCATTTTTGATCTTAGCTAATTTGTCAATTTGTCAAAATACCTCAATGGATTGACCTAGTTTTTAATCCCTGATGGGTTGCACATAGGATCCAGGTCTGTACTATCACTAAACAAAAATGAAGCATTATAGTAACTAACGTTATGGCAAAAACACATTAATATTTTGGGTTTGGCTGTTTTCAAGCTGAAAATAGAACTTACTAAATATAAAAGAAGTAATTTTGCCCTGTCACCATTAATCAGTTGGAAAATTTCTTAGTGGGCAAAATCTTCTTCAGCATGATGCTGAAACAAGCCATGAAAACCTCAACAATGAAGACGCTGTTTACATCCGGTACCACACGGATGGCAGTCTCTTCAATCTGAGGCGCCTGCAAGCTCACACCAAGACACAAGAGCAACTTGTCCGTGAACTACTCTTTGTAGACGATGCCGCTTTAGTTGCCCATTCAGAGCCAGCTCTTCAGCGCTTGACGTCCTGTTTTGCGGAAACTGCCAAAATGTTTGGTCTGGAAGTCAGCCTGAAGAAAACTGAGGTCCTCCATCAGCCAGCTCCCCACCATGACTACCAGCCCCCCCACATCTCCATCGGGCACACAAAACTCAAAACGGTCAACCAGTTTACCTATCTCGGCTGCACCATTTCATCGGATGCAAGGATCGACAACGAGATAGACAACAGACTCGCCAAGGCAAATAGCGCCTTTGGAAGACTACACAAAAGAGTCTGGAAAAACAACCAACTGAAAAACCTCACAAAGATTAGTGTATACAGAGCCGTTGTCATACCCACACTCCTGTTCGGCTCCGAATCATGGGTCCTCTACCGGCATCACCTACGGCTCCTAGAAAGCTTCCACCAGCGTTGTCTCCACTCCATCCTCATCATTCATTGGAGCGACTTCATCTCCAACATCGAAGTACTCGAGATGGCAGAGGCCAACAGCATTGAATCCACGCTGCTGAAGATCCAACTGCGCTGGGTAGGTCACATCTCCAGAATGGAGGACCATCGCCTTCCCAAGATCGTGTTATATGGCGAGCTCTCCACTGGCCACCGAGACAGAGGTGCACCAAAGAAGAGGTACAAGGAATGCCTAAAGAAAGCTCTTGGTGCCTGCCACATTGACCATCACCAGTGGGCTGATATCGCCTCAAACCGTGCATCTTGGCGCCTCACAGTTTGGCAGGCAGCAACCTCCTTTGAAGAAGACCGCAGAGCCCACCTCACTGTCAAAAGACAATGGAGGAAAAACCCAACACCCAATCCCAACCAACCAATTTTCCCTTGCAACCGCTGCAACCGTGTCTGCCTGTCCCGCATCGGACTTGTCAGCCACAAATGAGCCTGCAGCTGACGTGGACATTACCCCAGGCCAAAGAAAGATGGTGCTGAAGTGGGCCTATTAGAAAGTAGATTAGGATGAAATGCAAAGCTGTTGTTAACATTGATGTTGGCACCCAGTAAATAAATGTAGCAGCATTCTGTGTGGGGTGAAAGCAATTTGCAAACTTTGGCTATTTTATTCTTTTCTATTCCCACATGTAACGTTGAAACATTTCATCCCCTGAAAATTAGAATAAAGAAAACATTCTAAATTGTTTGGATTACATTGTGATCTTTGTGCTGAAGGGGCTAGGACACAATATTCTACCATAGTTGTGGCACGTCATGACAATCCAGATGAAAGGTAAAAGGGTTGCTTACTTTAACTGATCAGGATTATAGATTGTTACTTGTATTACTTTCTCTACCAATAAGTGAAATGGTGTGGTTAGCAATGCTATTTGTGTGTTTTTTTTTAAATTGTAATAAAGAATTGGGTTATTTTAAAACATTTATATTTTATTAGCTATAGACTCAAGACTGTGGAGGCATCCATCTTTGAATCCAACTGAAGCTGCCAACAAACTTGTCTCTGACTCCCTCTAGTGGTCATAAATGTCACTAGCACTATCACAACATCCCCTTTCCTTGAGATATTTAATCTAACAACATGACACACTAACACAGTATTCATTTCAATTTAAAGGTTCAACATAAACATAAACATAATATCATCACCACAAACCTTCTAAGCGTGCAGTTCAGTTTCTTTTGGAGATTTAGTCTGTCAGATGCTTTGATAACGTATGTGGATCTTCTTAACTCAGGTGCTTGTGTCGGCTTTGATGGTCCACTACTGAATAGCACTGGTGGTGGTTCCTCTGTTACTTTGCAGGCTGAATCTTCTGCATTTTTCTGTTCCTGCAGTTTCTCTTGTGTTTTCTGCAGGGTCTTTTGATTCCTCCTTAGTATTTGACCATCCTCTGTTCTGACAGTGTAGGATCTTGGATTTACTTCCTCCATAACAGTGGCCTTCTTCTCCCAGGTGTTGGAATCTCTCAGTCTCACTGTGTCATGTTGTTCCAGTGGCCCTAAGTTTCTTGCTGACTTGTCATAGTTTGCCTTTTGTCTCCAATGCAGGCGTTTTTGTTTCTGTTCGGCATCTTTGACATCTCACTTCTTGTTTGAGTCTTCAGAGTAGGCAAGTATGGTGCGTAGTCTACGTCCCATCAGAAGCTCAAGGGGTGGGTGACATGCCACATTCACATGGTGAAGCTCTGCATCTCAATAGGGTGGAGCCACTGTCTAGTATTTTCTTAAGCAACTGTTTAACTATGTGAATCCCTTTCTCTGCTTTGCCATTTCACTGCGGATGCAAAGGACTTGAGGTCATATGTCGAAAATCATACTCTTCTGCAAAGTTTTGGAATTCTCTGCAGCTCCTCCAAGGAAAAGTTTTTAAAAAAAAAGTGCAAAAGAAGAAGGGAGACCAGTCTTTAAACTCCTGAATGATTAGTAAATAACCCAGGAGAAGAAACACGGTGCTGCCAAAAAAGATAAAGAAATAGAAGAGAATACAGAGAAAATGAAAGAACAATGACTGGAAGAAAAAGATAGGCCTACCTTGGAGAAGAAGCTGGGACCTGAGGTGAAGTCTTCTCTCCAGGTGAAGAGGGCCTCCTGGCAAGCTGTGATGGCCCTGCAACAACAGGGAAGCCCTGACGAGTCGGGAAGAAAAGCGACCCGACTGCGCATGCGCAAGGAGTCACTCGTGGGCAGTCGACAACAATGGAAGGCTCTGTCAGTGTGTCTTACCAAACCTAGACAGGCTCCTAGGGGAAGAACAGTGAAAACCAGAAGAAAAAGGAGAGGAAGAGGAGGAGGAAGAAGAACAAAGTTTAGAGGAAATGTTGGAAGAAGAGGTAAGAAAGAAAACTAAAGCTATCTCTAAGTCTCAAAACCCAGTAGTTGTGATTATGAATGAGTTAAAGTTAATAAGATGAGATATTAAGAGGTCAAAGGCTACAGTTAATAAATTATGCAAATTTGTTAAAGAAATGCAAAAATAAATCAAGAAATGGAGGAAAAATTTCAGTATTATTTTGGAAAATCAATTTCTTCAAGAAAAAGTAGATAAGGTGGATGAAGGATTATTAGATGTGCTTGAGATGAGTTAACAGCGTTATGAAAAAGTGGATTCACTAGAAATTTTAGTTGAGGGAACAATATTAAGATTATTGGTTTGAAGGAAGGAGAAGATATTATACATTTCCTACAGTGTTGGAATCCACAGACTTTTGGGGAAGTACATTTTCATGGAGATACTGAAATTGAGTGAGCCCATAGAGCTCTTAGACCTAAAACTCAACCAGATCAAAAGCCAAGGCCTATTTTGGTGAAATTTCTTAGCTATCAAGTAAGGGAAGCAATTCTAGAATTAGCAGCCAAACAGGCTAAAAAATAGAAAAACACCACTAAAATTAGGAGGGGATAAGATTTTCTTTTATTCTGACATAAACTTTGAATTATTGAAGAAAAGGAAAAGGTGCAATCCAGTTACAAATATACTGTGGAAGAAGGGATATACTTTCATTTTACATTATCCTGCAAGTTTGAAAGTTTTTGTCCAAGGAGGTCCAAGTAGATTCTTTATGAATCCAGAATATGCTCAAAAATATGTGGAACGGTTGCCACACGTGTGTCAAGAATTGACCCAAAGAATGGACACTTGAAGATGGGGAATTGTTCTACTTTGGTTAATATAAATTGGAAAAGGTTTTATAATATTGTCAAGATGAATTTATTATACTCGGAGGAGCCAGAGATGTACTGACTGGTTCCTACTGAACCATGGACGTTTTTTTGCGACTTTAGTCACAACCCGAAAAATAGAGGGTGGAATCATTGTCTAGAGGGTTTCACGACGATGGTGGGGTTGGGGGGGCGGGGGGGGGGGGGGGGAGGTTCTTACCTATATTTCTTTATTTTTTTTCTTCTCTGTATTCAATCAAGTATTATCTTTATCACTGGATTTTAAGATTTTTTTTTATACTTAAGAGATTAGCGACAGATGAAGGGGAAATATCTTGGAGTTTTGATTTGGGAGGTTTATAGCTTCCAAATTTTGAGTATTGCAGGTACACAATCCTTAATCCGGACATCTAAATTCCAGAAATCCCAAAAATCGGCAAGGGGGGGATGGGGGGAAGGGATGGCAGCGCGACTTGGGCGGGCGAGGGGGGTGATGGCAGCCCGACTCGGGTGGGTGAGGGAGGGAGATGGCAGCATGACTCAGGCAGGCAAGGGAGGAGATGGCAGCGCGACTCAGGTGGCAAGGGGGAGATGGCATCATGACTTGGGCAGGTAGACAGCAACACAACATGGGTGGGCGAGGTGGGTAGACTGCAGCATGACTTGGGTGGGCAAAGGGGAGACGGCAGCTTGTCCCATGCAGGCGTGGGGAAGATGGGAGCGCAACTCACCGGGTAAGGGGGAGATGGCAACTTGACTCGGGCGGGTGAGAGGGGAGATGGCAGCATGACTTGGGTGGGTAGACAGCAAAACAACATAGGTAGGCGGGTGGGGGAGACGGCCGCATGACGCGGGCAGGCAAGGGGAGAGGCGGCAACATGACTTGGGCAGGTAGACAGCACCACAACATTGGTGGGTGAGGGGATAGACAGCAGCGTGACTTGGGCGGGCGAGGGGGAGACGGCAGCGTGACTAGGGTGGGCGAGACGGCAACGTGACTTGGGTGGGTGAGCGGGGGGGAAGGCAGCACGTCTTGGGTGGGCAAGAGGGAAGATGGCAGCGCAACTCAGGCGAGCGGGTGAGATGCAGCGTAACTGGAAGGGGGTGGGGGTGGATACTACAGCACAATTTGGGTGGGCTTAAGTCTGGGGCAACTGGCTTTTTTTCTGAAATCCGTAAAAATCTGAAATTTGGAACACTCTGTCCCCCATGGGTTCTGGATAAAGGATTGTGTACCTGCATTATAAAGTGACCCAATTACAATCTCTCTCTTCTCCTTTTGAGGAAGGAGAAAAAGCAATTTGGGCTAATACAGAAATGAATAAAATAGGTGAGTAAACAAGAAGGCCATTGGTACAAAAGAAATTGACCCCCTTTATGTTGAATAATATAAATTTTATTAACTGCTCAAAAAAAGGGAATAAAAGCTATCAAAGATTGTTATCAAGGCAGATATAGTATGAAAAAAATCTAACAAATGTTAGATACAGAAGGATACATTATAATTTCATGCACTAGTTTTTGGACATGTCTGAAGTCAAATTACTTTTGGACCAATTAATAGATTTTTTTCCCCAACAGGTATTAGACGTACAGTATATAGAAATGTTAAGTTGTATACCTTTGGAAAATAATACATATAATTTAAAGAACAGATATGATAAATTTCTGAGAATTTGGCTATCATATACGTAAAAAATATTGGTGTTCTAATTTTATGGATAACATGTCAGTAGTTTAAAATATGATAAGTTATATATTTTTCCCCAGCTCGACTTCATTTTACTCTATTGAAGTTATTTGTATATTTTTATATACTTAGATTTTGAAATGTGTTATATATTACATAGTGGTGTCTTGCTTTACTGTGTATTATATATTTTAAAAATGTAATTGTAGTTATTAGACACTTAAGTTACATTTTATTAATTAGATAATATTCAGCATTGTGATAAAACTAGGCTAATATATTTTAGTTATTATTGTAGTTGTAATTATTAGATACATTTGTTACAATTTATTAATCAGATAATATCCAGTATTATTATAAAACTGTCCATCTCCTTTTTTTCTTCTTTTGCTTATTCTTTTTATATTTTTCATTTCTTTTTTTCTTTTTTGGGGTTTTCCTGTGTGGGAGGGAATGGGTGGGAGGGGAAGAAAATGATAAAAAAGCATTTATTGATTTTGAAATACTAAAATTTCTTAGTGTATGTATTTTTGATGCACGTGCTAATCAAATAAATTTTTTTAAAAATTGTTAAAAAAGTATCAAAGCTCTCTCCTTGCACCTGCCTGCGTGACCGAAGTGTGCTTCTTGAAGGTTTAATTTTTCTTTGGTGAACAGTGTTCATCAAACATCTCGATAACCTTGTTGAACTTTTGCTGTTCATCTGCCTCGGCATAAACAAATGTGTTGAAAACCACTAGTGCTTGAGGTTCCACCAAGGTAAGTAGCAGTGCAATCTTCCGTGCATCCAGTTTGCTATTGAGTCCAATGGCTTGCAGGTACAGCATGAATATTTGTTTTAGCATCCTCTACTCATGGTCAACATTTCCATTCCAATTTACAGCGTCAGTAGTCTTCACCCTTCCATTGCTCTGCTGCTATTGACTGATTCTCACTTTCCATGTTCCAGATGTTTCTTTCCTTCCTGGTATGCACAATTCTGGTGTTTCTTTTACTCCTGATATCATGTAATGTTTCTTTTATTGCAATAAAGAAACAAGTTCTTTAAAAAAACTATATTTTATTAGCTATAGACTCAAGACTGAATGGAGGCATCCATCTTGAATCCAATCAAAGTTGCCAACAACTAGTCTCCAACTCCCAATACTGATCAGGATTGTCACTAGCACTCTATCACTACACTATTGCAGTGCCAGTGACCAGGGTTCAAATCGGTCCTGTCTACAGGGGTTTTCACATAGAGGAGCTGCCTTATTTCCCAACTCACAATCTATGTAAAAGGGGAATTGGAAAGGTAAATTCAGTGTTCATGCTGAAAGTGTATTGCTAAGTCCTTTTATGTTGTGAGCCAGCTTCCCAAGGCAAAAGGGGCGGGATGTGAAACACAGCAGCGCCGCCCTCTGCTGTGATGTAGAACATACACACCAGGAAGTGAACTTCCTTTGAATGCAATAATGGAGGTTGAACAGCAAGTACAAATGCAAGCTGAGTATCTTTATTGAAGTATTAGAACTCAAGCAAATCTTCTACACATTGTAACTTGCGAGTTGCAGATGGTTAATTTTAAAATTTGCCCTCTTTGGTCATAGGCTGAGAACGTCATCATGACGTCATCAGCCACCCCCCTTTCGAGCTGGTTTCAGCACTTATCAGTGTATGCAGGAGGGGTGTAACTTCACTCCATCTTTGACACTAGATCCCTTAGCAGAGAAAACATGGAGTAAAATGGACCCGCCAATTTACCTTTTCAGCATTCATGCTGGTAAGTGAAACATATAAAAGCTAGAGGAAAGCTGGATTGAATGCTATAGATCATAAAATAATACAGCACATTACAGATCCTTTGGCACTTGATGTTGGCCCTATATTCTCACATATACTCATATATTCCTTCCAAAAGAAAATACTAAACCCTCCCTACCCTATTTTCTTTTCATCAAAGTGTCTGTCTAAGAGTTTCCTAAATGCCCCCAATGTTTCAGCTTTCACCACCATTCCCAGCAAGACAACTCTGTGTAAAAAAAAAACTTACCCCTGATGTCTCACCTAAATTTCCTTCCATTCTCCCTGTAACCACATGGGTTTCCTCTGGGTGCTACAGTTTCCTTCCACTTTCCAAAGATGTTTGTGGTTAATAGGTTAATTCGTCTCATGAGTATATTTGGACAGTGCAGGCTCACAGGCTTGAAGGACCTGTGCCTGTACTGTATCTCTAAATTTAAAAAAAAGAAATTAAGGTGCCACCTTCTATCATTATATGTAGCTGAGATGAATAGCTGAAATAGCTAGCTTTAGTGGAGGAGGGGAAAAATTGGTCTTTTATTGGGGCTAGTGATCTGTACTCATGGAAACCTGACTATAGATCTACACACCTGTACAAGCACTCTGTGCAACTTTAATTGAGTCTTTTTTAAACTCGCATCCAACTGAGCAGAATTTGAATCTCCTTATTACAGAAGTACATGGAAGCGTAGGAGATGATCTAACGAAGAATTGAGAGGATGATTCATCAGAAGAAGAATGGTAGAGGGCTGATCTGAATGAGGCTAAATGAATGATAGAATTTAAGTTTGCAATCATAACAGAAATATTGCAACTTGTGGGAGTAGGAGTCAGAAATATAAGATGCAATTTGTGCAAGGAATTCATAAAAAAAACTTGTTTATCATTGATTGGTAATATGGAACCTGCTATCCCCATATTTAACAGAGATGAATTTAAGGGATACAAATACAATAACTTTAACTTACACATGCATGTTTAAACTTAAAAAAAAAACCATGTAACATCATAGGAGGGTTAACAATGTAATTTAACATTGATAGACTTGGAGTAAATATAAATTTAGACATTCAGCGCAGTAACAGGCCCTTCCACCCCATGAGCCCGTCCCACCCAAATACCCCAATTAACCTACCATCCCCATTCATTTTGGAAGGTGGGAGGAAACGGGAATGCCCAGGGGAAACCCACAGACCTGGGGGAAAATGTACAAACTCCTAACGGACAGCAGTGGATTCAAACCCAGTTTGCTGGTGCTTTATTGTGTGGCTTTGCTTTTCTTTGCTAAGTCAAGTTTTTTTCCAATATTTTTATTAACATTGAAATTGCACATCAAAAAATACAAAGTACAGAAGGATATTTGTTAATAGTCAAAAAGATACATTACACTTAAAACATAGTTTCATCCAAGTTACCCTGCATTCTCAATTAAACAAATTATATTTTATTACATTGTATTATAATTATTCTTTAAAAAAATCTAAACCTACTACCAAAAAAGCTGTTTGGCAAAAACAGAGGATAGAATTCTTATGAAAGTAATAAATTACTTATTGGTCAAAACTTTTACCTTCAAATCAAATCAAAGATTATGAAAATAATTCAAGAAGGGTCCCCACAGTGTTTGAAAATTTGAATTAAAATCAGAAATTTAGTATCGAATCTTCTCTAAATTTAAACATGACATGACATCAAGTAGCCATTGAGGATAGTAGACGCAGCAATGTCCTTCTATGTGAGTAACACTGCTCACCTAGTCATAAGAGAAGTAAAATCTAATACATGCAGATCAGATGCTGTTAAAGTTATGCCACTCTCCCCTATGATACCAAATAAGGCAGTTACAGGAGTAGGCTTAAAATTAACTTTAAAAAATACAGAGAAAGTTTGAAATACTTCATTCCAATATTTCTCAAGACTCTAACATGGCAAAACACATGAATTAATGAAGCATCTCCATTGATGTATGGAGATATATTCACAATGAGGAGATATATCCACATAAAAACAAGTTAGTTTGACTTTGGACTTTGGACAAGTGAGCCCTATGGACTACTTTAAATTGTAGGAGAGAGTGGTGGGCTCATAAAAAAGTATTAACCAATTTGAAAATTACGTTCCAAGTTTCTTTTGAAATTAATTATTGAGGAACCTGTTTCATTGTTCGTTTGGGGTCCAAATAGACATCTTCTGAGTAAGATAATATTGTTCTTTGGGTGCTTCATATATTTAGCATTGGCTAAATATGTAGAAATAGGAAGCCCTGGAAATATTGACTCACTAATGCACATGAACTGATATTTTCTGGTGATTTTAATGACCTGCCTGACCATATCTAAAATATATATTTTTAGATATATAGCACAATAACAGGCCCTTCCCACCCACAAACTTGTGCCACCCAAATACACCAAATAACCTATAAACACCGTACGATTTTGAAGGGTGGGAAGAAACGGGGATGCCCAGTGAAACCCACACAGATATATGGAGAATGTGCAAACTCCTTACATTACAAACACTAGATTTGAACTTGGATTGCGCTAACCGCTTCGCTAACTGTGTCGCCTTTGGCAATCTCGGTCTATTTCAAAATGCAGTTATCCCTACCTACTTTGGTTTTAACAACCTGGGTGAAGGGTTCCGGCCCAAAATCTCGACCATTCTTTTTCTTCCACCTATGCTGCTCAACCCCATTCACATCTTCCAGTTTTTTTTTCTCTCTTGGTTTGGTTCACATCTTGGTTATTCAATCTTTTTGAAGCAAAAGTTACTTTTTAATTCTACGCAGTATATCATAAATGTAATTTGCCACCTGTACAAGGCTTTGGCAGTATTTTGCAATCTTTAATAAATGACTTCCAGGAATCAGTGAGAAGTTTAAAGAGCTATTTGGATGTAATATCATGCATTAGAGCACACATTATTCAGAACGTTGAAGGTAGTAGGCCAGATGGAAATGGTAATTAAGGACACATAAATATGGTAATTCAGAAGGTGTATGTGATTTTTCATTGACTGAAGAAGAGTATCAGGAGCTCATGCTGGAAGTACTTGAAACATAAAGAAGGCCACAGATGACCAGGTTCTGGTCACTGAATCATAGGAAATGCTGGATAGCACGAGAACAGGATAGAAGGACATTTACAGGGATGTTGTTGAGATGAATTAGCTAGTAGGAGATGTTGGCTGGTTCTGGATTGTTTCTTTTCAAAACGAGGAGGCTGAGAGGACATTTAAAGGAATGATAGGCAGAGTTAGGACACATAAGAAGGACCTGTCTCTCTCAGTGGAAAGGACATTAACTAGGGATCATTGATTTTCCTCGGATAAAAATGTCAAATACTAGAAGTCATGCATTTAATGTGAGAAAGAAGAAAGTTTAATGAAGAGTTGCAGGGTAATTTATTTACACATGTAGTAGGTGCCTGGAACATTCTGGGGTAATGGTAGGAACAGATATGATCATCATACTTGGATACATACACGAATATGAAGGCATAAGAGATTTAGTTTAATATGGCATTGTATGCAAACATCATGGGGTAAATAGACAGTTTCCATGCCTTACTGTTCTATGGAAGATATTAGGCTTTAGGATGAAATTAAGGAAAATTTTCAGTCATAGAAGGGTAAATGCCTGAATTTCCCTGCATGAAGGCTTCTGGGGGCAAAGCAACTCATTTAATTTGAAGAGAATCAGAGTGATCACTGATGTATCTTCAAAGTCACGGACCAAGATTTTCAAAGTGGGATTAGTTTGAATATTTTTTTGTGGAATGAATATGATATAGTGAACATCTTATGGGATTTTCCTGCCCCATTCTTTTTTTAAAAAAAATTATTTAATATTTTCCAAACAAAAACTTATACAAAATCCATAATGTAAAGATTAGAACTACAACTATCCCACCGCTCACCCCACCCTCAACAGACCCCATATGGGAAGCATTAAAGAACATAACAAAATACATACCACAGTTTAAGATATTACTAAATTCCTACATTTCAAATAAGGCGACCACATTTTAACAAAAAAAATCATAATTATCATGCAAATTATGTTATTTTTTCCATATAAATACAGGACCTCAACTCATTATGCCAACGATTTACATTTATCTCAACTTCGTCTTTCCAGGAATCGAAACACATTTACGCGCTAGCGCAAATGCTAAACGCAAAAATGCTGTCTGAAACATATCTAACCCCGAGTCCATAAATGGTACAATATAACCCAACAAAAAATTTTGGGATCTAATAAAAATTGAATTTTAAACAAATTAAAAATTAAAAAAAAAATTCACACTATGAACCATATTAATCAAAATACACACAAATATTTCCCTCTTGAATATACATAGTGTCATTTTCTCCCCTTTTCCCCCCTCCCTTCCCTGCCCCCCTCCAAACCCATTAAATGTTCAACATATACAATACAATAAACCTATTAAACAATGTCATCACGCAATGAAAATAAACAAGAAAATTGTGTCATCTACTTTTACACACTGGGTCAGTTCATTTCGTCTTCTTCTCATTCTATCATTTTAGGGGGAGGAGGTCCGCGGTAAGCCCTCTCAGTTGTGTTCCATGTACGGTTCCCAAATTTGTTCAAATAATGTGACTTTATTTTTTAAATTATATATGTTATTTTTTCCAATGGAATACATTTATTCATTTCCATGTACCATTGCTGTACTCTCAGGCTCTCTTCTGATTTCCAAATTGACATTATACTTTTTTTTGCTACGACTAAGGCTATCATAATAAATCTTTTTTGTGCGTCATCCAGTTTAAGGCCTAATTCTTTACTTCTTATATTACTTAGAAGAAAGATCTCTGGGTTTTTTGGTATGTTGCTCTTTGTGATTTTATTTAATACCTGATTTAGATCTTCCCAAAACCTTTTCACTTTCTCACATGCCCAAATTGCATGTACTGTTGATCCCGTTTCTTTCTTACAGCAAAAACATCTATCTGATAATGTTGGATCCCATTTATTTAACTTTTGGGGTGTGATATATAGCCTGTGTAACCAATTATATTGTATCAAACATAATCTCATATTTATTATATTTCTCATAGTTCCGGAGCATAGCTTTTCCCATATTTCATTTTTTATCTTTATGTTTAGATCTTGTTCCCACTTTTGTTTGGGTTTATAGCTTATTTCATAATTTTCCTTCTCTTGCAGCTTGATGTACATGTTTGTTATAAATCTTTTAATTATCATTGTGTCTGTAATCACATATTTAAAGCTGCTTCCTTCTGGTAATCTCAGTCTGTTTCCCAATTTGTCCTTTAAGTAGGTTTTCAGTTGGTGGTATGCAAACATTGTACCATGAGTTATTCCATATTTGTACTTAATTTGTTCAAATGATAATAAATTATTTCCCAAAAAACAATTTTCTATTCTTTTAATTCCTTTTCTCTCCCATTCTCTAAAGGAAAGGTTATCTATTGTGAAAGGGATTAGTTGATTTTGCATCAATAATAATTTTGGTAGTTGGTAATTTGTTTTTTTCCTTTCTACGTGAATCTTCTTCCAAATGTTGAGCAGATGGTGCAGTACTGGTGAACTTCTATGTTGCACCAGTTTTTCATCCCACTTATAAAGTATATGTTCTGGTACCTTCTCCCCTATTTTATCTAGCTCTATCTTGGTCCAATCTGGTTTTTCCCTTGTTTGATAAAAATCTGATAGATATCTTAAATGTGCTGCTCTATAATAATTTTTAAAGCTTGGTAGCTGCAAACCACCTTGTTTGTACCATTCTGTTAATTTATCTAGTGCTATCCTCAGTTTCCCCCTTTCCATAAGAATTTCCTTATTATTCTCTTTAGTTCATTGAAGAATTTCTCTGTTAAGGGAATTGGTAACGATTGAAATAGATATTGTATCCTTGGGAAGATATTCATTTTAATGCAATTTACCCTTCCTATCAGTGTTAGTGGTAAATCTTTCCAATGTTCTAAGTCATCTTGTAATTTTTTCATTAAAGGCTGATAATTTAATTTGTATAGATGGCCTAGATTAATATCAAGTCTAATACCTAGGTATCGGATTGCTTGTGTTTGCCATTTAAATGGTGATTCTTTTTTTAAACTTTGTGTAATCTGCATTATTCATTGGCATCACTTCACTTTTATTTGCGTTGACCTTGTATTTTGAAGAAATTCCCTGATTTTATACCAAAATGATTGAACTTTATCACAAAGCCAGACCGAATGTAAAAAAGTTCCAACACATGATCCACATCTAAAACACAACTCTGAATTATTAAATCCATATTTTCTCAATTTCTCAGGGGTTAAATATAACTGATGCAAAAAATTATAATTGATCATACTATATCTTACATTAATCAATTTATTCACACCCTCAAAACACATAGTCGGCCTGATCGATATCACAAGTTAAATCATTTTTTCCATTTAATCCTGGATTTATCTAGATTTATTTTATCCATAGTATCTTGTAACAATGCGTAAATCGCTGAGATGAAACCCTTATCTTAAAAATGAGAAATCATGAACTCAAATTTCATTAACTTGGGAATTTTCATTTCTCTTCCAAAATTATCTTTCACTAACGCTCTAATTTGATAATAAACAAAGAATTCCCTGAAATCCCAAATTTCTCTAAGTTGCCTAAATGATAAAAATTTACCCTCTTCAAAATAATCCTGCAATATCTTTATTCCTTTGATCTGCCAATTTCCTAAAAATTTATTATCCCATGTAAAAGGAAATAATTTGTTTTGATATATTGGGGCCTGAACCAATATTTTACTTTTTGAGCCTATTAATAAGTTCCTTTCAGTCCAAATCCCTAATAATTGTTTCAAAACCGGTACGTTGTATCTTTGTAATAAAACAGAATTCCATTTAAATACAAATTGATGTTGGCAAGGTTCCAGTGTACCAGCCAATTCTACCCTTGATCAACTAGGGGGACACGTATCATCTAACAGACAATTAATAAATCTTAATTGAGCTGCCTCAAAATAACTTTGAAAATGGGGTAATTGCAAACCTCCCAAAGCATACTTGCAAGTCAATTTGTGTATCGCTATTCTTGCTAGTTTTCCCTTCCATATAAATTCTCGGACTACTTTATTTAAGTCTTGAAAAAACGATTTCAAAAGAGAACAAGGAATTGATTGAAAAAGATACTGAATTTGTGGAAAAATATTCACCTTAATACAGTTTACTCGACCTATTAATGACAAAGGTAAATCCTTCCATTTAATTAAATCAACTTTAATCTTTCTCATTAGCAGTACGTAATTTAAATTATACAATGATTGAATATTTACAACAATACTTAATTTTATCAGTTCAACGAAGTTTAGTAATTTGTCTGCACTGGTCGTAATTTCCTTCAGAAATTGGTAATATTTCACTTTTATCCCAGTTCACTTTGTATCCTGATAATTTACCATATTGTTCTAAACATTCTTGCAAGTAAAATAAAGATCATTCCAGATTAGTTAAATATATCAAAACATCATCCACAAATAGATTAATCTTATATTCATCATCTACTATCTTTATACCTCTAATATTTTCATTCTGTCTAATAGCTTGAGCTAATGGTTTGATGACCAACGCAAATAGAGCTGGCGACAGAGGACAACCTTGACAAGTTAAACGCGATAATTTAAAGAAAGAAGAGGCTTGACCATTTGTCACCACCCTAGCTGTAGGATTATTGTATAATGCCTTCACCCAACCAATAAAAAAGTGTCCAAACTTATATTTCTCCAACACTTTAAATAAAAAATTCCATTTGACCCTATCAAAAGCTTTTCCAGCATCTAATGCAACTACCATTGGTAGGCAAGGTTGCTGACGTGAGGCGTTGATCAGTGAAATCACTCTAAGAATATTATCAGAAGCATATACTTATTTTTAATAAAACCAGCCTGATCAGCATGTACCAATTGTGGTAAATACTTAGCAAGTTTATTGGCCATTAATTTTGCGATTATTTTATAATCCACATTCAATAATGAAATTGGCCGATATGAAGCTACTTTCAAAGGGTCTCTATCTTTTTTTGGTATACCTTATTATTGCACTTAAACACGAATCTGGTAAGGCTTGTTCTTGGGTTACCTGATGAAGAACGTCCATAAATAAAGAGGACAGATCATCATTAAAAACTTTATAAAATTCAACAGTGAACCCATCGTCTCCTGGAGATTTCCCATTAGGCATTTGTTGAATAACATTCTTTATTTCTAAATCTGTAAAAGGAGAATCCAGTTTCCTCACATCATCTCCTGCCCCATTTAACCGTAATCCTGTTTGTCAGACATTTGTTTATTTTACTTCGAAGGCAGAGGGTATTGCATTCTTTTTCAAGGTAATGGGATTTGGGCGAAACTGAAGATTTATTTTAAGGAATAAGGAAAAGGAAGCAATGCAAGGCTTGTGATTTATTTGTTAGTGGAAAACATTCCTGAGTCTTATTCACTATTCATGATTTCATAATTTTTTTTCACAAACATTAATAATCTGAAAACTGCATTGTTATGATTTGAACTCTTACCAACTTCATTTCATTTTGGTGAACCCCATGTTAAGTTTGCTTCTGAATCCTTATTCCTCAGGAGCCAAAAACGACCCTTGCACACAAATTAATTCTGGCCAAACAGAGAACCCTTCGTTCCCATTGGTATTTGCACTACAAATAATGTGGATATATATGTAACCTCTCACCTCTCTTTAAACAAATTTCTAACAGACCATGAAATTTGGACTGAATATGACATACTTGTGCTCATTAAGAGACCGATAAAAGCAAAAGTTGTCAGAAGTTGTCAGAATGTGTAAAGTACTCTAAATCAGGTTTCAAGTATTGATTCCATTTGAATTTTCACTTCTTTCAAGCACATGATTGTGAAGAAATTTTAAAAAAAGCAATGGAAAAACTTCCTCAAGAAAGCAGATTTCCTGCTGCCTCAACTCATTTTGCAGCAAAAAAAAAGAATCTTAGCACAAAGATGAAATAAAGTGTACAGTTCTATCTGAAGATACTGATAGCTATCAACCGGTCAGGCAGCTCCTGGAGAAAAACCATTATTAGAACATACTACTGCAAAGGCTCTCTGGCCCATGATGTCTATGCCAAGGAAATTCCAATTTGTTATGGGTCAATGAGCTTTTCTGAATGTGTGTCTACCGATATGGGTGTAACTAATTTTCCTTGAAGTGAAAATGAGACAATCAGAGACACTACTTTATCAAAACTATTGAATACCTTTCCAGAGGAAAAAAAATCCCTCATTAATTACAAGGTGGTGTTTTGAATCCTGAATGGAGTTACATTCCTATCTCAAGGAGATAAAATGACCTGGTTAAAAAAGGCCCAGACATATGCACTTTCTAGCCAGTAAAAAAAAATTTCGTTGTCATTGGGAACTTGGCACCCACTGCCATTTCTCAGCAGTGAGACTAACTTGATCCTAATGACATACAAGCCTGTTGAAGCAATTAAATTAATTTTGTTGTCTTGATGGGGGACTGCCTACAAGGACTCATCATCAATAGGGGTGAGTCATTTCCTTTAAAAAATGACAGCTGGCCTTTTTGAAGTGTTCCCAGAAATACTTTCCCACCAGTTGGACATAGAAAGTGATTTTAAACACACTGACAAGCTTCAAATCATAAAAATAAATGTAACTTTAATGCTTATAGCCTTCAATAAAATAGAAACTTTTACGTTGCATGATTCTATTAGAATTACAGTGATCAGCAATTTTAAGAAAATTTATTTAAGAACACACCTGGAAGGTAAAATATGAACTGGTACTTGCCACGACTCATTGCGATAAAATTATTGACAGGAGGAATTCTTTGCAAGCAATGCTAAAATTTGGGTGTCAAATCGAAAACAAATGCTGCATGTTTAAAAATTTATTCATGCAACCATAAGAAATTGTATTGTGCATTGAAAATCAGCTTACTCCAAAGTCAAGTGATATTACACATTTCTCAGAGTCTTAACATTTTATTTTGTGTCAGAACTTTTTATTGGTATGAAATTCCCCCAAAAGTCATCAACAATTGAGCTTTGTCCAGAATTTATTTCCATTAAGATCTTTAACATTACTGCTTTGAAAAATGACAGTTTTTATTTGCTTGCATGCAGAACAGATTTTGTTAACCACGCTGTTTGAAAGAGTCACCCGTTAAATTGCCATGTTGTGACCTTGTGCGTTGAGTGCTTTGCTGATCAAGATTATCAGTCTCACCTTTTTTTGACACAGTATTATTCTACACCATTGTTGCAGATCAAGTTAATTTAAATATTTCTTTAAGAAGAAAGAAGGAAAGAAAAGGGTGCAGTGTGAAACAGCAAGATACCTGACTTGGTCGATGATCAATAAAGATTCTTGAATCTTAGTGGTCTTTAATCAAGATTAATGAACTTTTACAAATCTTTATGTTCATCTGTAGTTTATATGTCAATTTGCTGTTTTCAACCAAATCATAGATAAATGTCAGCACTGCATAATTATACCCAATGAAGGGTTTAGGCCCAAAACATTGATGCCTTTTAATTTCCATGGATGCTGCGTTGCTTGCTGAATTTCTCTGACACTTTTGTGTACTGTGCTACAATCAGATTATTTTAGAACAGGGGTCTTCAAACTTTTTGACCATTGACTCCTTCATGGAATACTTGATCCCTCATTGACCCCCAGCATGGAATCCCGGCGCTGGGCTGGGGGGTTGGGGGTGGTGGTGGTGCTGGATAGGAGCGTGCTCAGTCCATCCTACCATTCACTCTCAACATTAAGAGGCCGAAGCCAAATACAACATGGCAGCCACCAAGGCCTGCTCTTGTGAGAGATTGGCCACCACAGCTAAAGACACTATTTTCTGTTGATCTGCCCCTGCTTTCCACCACAAAAGTTCAATTGACCCCCTTTTGACCCCCTGGCATTTATCAACCCCTTGGATAGTCCCATCAACCGCTTTGGAGAGCCCGACCTAGAATCATGGAAATGTACAACATTGAAGCAGACCCTTATTGCTCATGCCTAGCTCCACTGATAACATTTGCCCACAAATTATCTGCAATATTTCCTAAAGTACAATAATTTCACCACAAAAAAACACAGTTGACCGACCTTTGCAGGGACCTGTGATTGAGAAAGATGTTACATAAATATTTTCCCTTTATATTTCCTCAGTGGATATTCTTACACAAGAATATTCTTTCTTTTTCAATCTTTTTTATTCACATGAATATTCTCATGCATCAATTGATGGAGCAGGTAGTAATTGTAAAGGGCATCACTGAATTTTAATTACCTCTGAATAGCTTTATAATGAACAAGAAGAGGTTATCAATGGGAAACCGTTAGTGTGTTGCTGTCCCCACCCCCAGATGGAAATGCAGGCTTGACTTTTGTGGCACTGTAGCAGCTCTTATCCAGAACGGATGCCTTGTGCAATGAAATTCTGTCATGTAAGAAAGGCAGACCACGTGCTGGCCTTGAAATTGCTGAGAAATCTTTGTTCAGTAGATAAACTAACTGTCAAACCTGTCAAGCTTTAGAATGCTTCTGAATATCTCTCCAAATTGAAAAGATTTAAGCAAATTCAAAAAAGTTCAGAATTCATCTCCCTTTCCAAGTTCTTGTTGCAGAACCATGTTCCAACATGTATCCATTGTTGGACGTCAGCTCTGGAATTGCAAGCAGAATGAAGCCATTTGCATATAGGGCCCTTCTCCCAGCCTTCTCACCCTGTCCACTTTACACTTGCTTCTCTTCTACATTGCCCCAGTTTCAATAAATTGTTTTGGCTTGAAATATCAACTGCTCTTTTTCTTCCATTGATGATGCTCTACCCATTGAATTTCAACAGTGATTGTGTTTAGCTTCAGATTCTAGCATCTGTTGTCTCCTGTGTATCTCCTGTTCCAACTAGACTTTATTTTAAATCTCCCATCTGTTTCCACATGGTTACAACTAAATGGAATCAACTTTCAGATGTAACTATTTTTGATTAACTAGAGTTGAATTTAAGTGACCTAATACATGATCTAAATTAGTTTGTGGTTTGATTGATCTGATTTCTGTTACAAGTTATTTATATTTAATTATTTGTCATTTGTACCTTGCTGTATGTTATGTGGCTAATTGCTTGGCTTTGGGACGAATTAGAACAAAATTTAGGGGTAATGTCAAAACATTAGAATGTCAATGAATGGCATAATGTGAAGCAACTGTGGTACATTTTCAAAACCTGTCAATCAATGTACTGTAGAAAATGTAGCAGACAATTAACATCTAGAACCATAGAACTCTGCAGCACAACCTTTCTATCCCATGCTGAAATATAATTTCTAGTCCCAACTACCTGCACCCAGTCCATAACCTCCAGATCCCTCCCATCCATGTATCTATCCAATTTATTCTTAAAATTTAAGTGTCTGCATTTACAACATCAGGTGGCAGCTCATTCCACACTCCCACCAGTCTCTGAGTGAAGAAGTTCCCCCTAATATTTCCCTTAAAGCCATGTCCTCTCATATTTATCTTTCCTAATCTAAGTGGAAACAGCCTACTTACATTTACTCTGTCTATACCTTTCATAATTTTGTAACCCTCTATCAAATCTCCTGTCATTCTTCTACGCTCCAAGGAATAACGTCCTAACCTGTTTAATCATTCTCTGTAATTCAACTCCTGAGGATCTGGCAACATCCTAGTAAATTTTCTCTGCACCCTTTCAATCTTACTGATTTCCTTCCTGTAGTTCAGTGACCCGAACTGCACATAATACTCCACATTTGGCCTCACCAATGTCTTCTACATCCTCACCATTAAATCCCAACTCCTATGCTCAATACTTTGATTTATGAAGGCTAAGATGCCAAAAGCTTTCTTTACAACCCTGTCTACCTGTGACGCCACTTTCAGATAATTATGTATCTGTATTTCCAGATCCTTTTGTTTCCTCACCCTTCATCTACTGTGTGTGTCCTACCATGGTTTGTCCTTCCAAAGTGTAACACCTCACACTTGTCTGCATTAAATTCCATCTGCCATATTTTTCCTTCTGCAAGGTTTGAAAACCTTCCTTGCTGGGCCACAACACCTCTAATCTTAGTGGCAACAGCAAACTTGCTGATCCAATTTATCACATTATCATTCAGATAATGTGACAACAAACAACAATTGTCCCAGCACTGATCTCTGAGGCACGCCAGTAGTAGTGTTGGGATGACAACCACATAAATTGATGGAGGGATAAGTGGCCAGAATTTCAATATCACCCCCCAAATGCCTTAATCTCATCTCTCAAATGCTGGTTATCAACTTTTGATGCTGTTGTTTTCTACATGAGCTTTACAACATCCACATTTCTTGATTATTTCTGAAATGAAGGAGATACAGAAAAGCTCAAATAATTGATTTCATAACCACTTTCCCTGAAATATAATTGAAGTCAACATTTCCTCACTTGGTGTCAGCCAGATTACTTATATTGTTTCTTGTGGCCACAAATCTTGATCTTATGTGTGATTCATGAGAATGACGATGACTATTGAAACTAACCTAAAATCTGAAGAAGAACCTATTAATCTTTGTCACCTTTTACAGCAATATTAAGTGATTCTCACATTTTCCCCCACACATACTGTAATGCTTTCCTCTCACCATTTAATCAGGAACAAATATTTTGGAATGACTACTGGAGCAAAACAAGATACTGAAGCCATCTAGTGTGTTTGGTGATGGTTGTTCTTTCTCTCGTGCAGCTGCTAATCAAATAAGCTGATAAAAGCCAAGGGTGACATCTCTCCACATCTGCACTGACATTAGACATGCAAGATTACACTGCTAAAAAGCTGCTGCCAGAGCTCCAACAGTGTTCCCAAAGCAGATCATGGATGCATATCAGGGCAGAGTCGGGGCATTCAGCCTCTTCCTCCTATCACTTCTCAGCTTCTTGCCTCTTTCCAATTCTCCCAAATGTATTCACCTATTATCTGCTAGCCTGCGCTCCTCCCTTCGCACCTCCACCTTTTTATTTGGGCTTCTGCCCATTTCTTGCTATTCCTGATGAGGGGTTTCAGCCCACAATGTCAACGGTCTTTTGCCTTATGTGGACGCCGCCCGACCCGTTGAGTTCCTTCAGCCTTTGTGCATTTCTCTGGCTTTTCAGCTGATAGAGAAGTATCAAACAGCTTTGTGTAGCAGCTACAAATACATTACATTGGAAAATTTTCAAATGATTTTTATCTCAACTGACTACTCGCCCTTTCCCCCCGCCCCACACCAGAAAGGTTCCTATGGGTAGCTGTCCTGTATGAAGATTTCATAAGTTACATACATAGCTATAGGGTATTTTCAAATTTGATACCTAAATGGCAGTTCCACTTGTTTTATCCTAGAGTACACAACAATAAGACCTCATTAGAACCACAGAACACCACACCAGAAACAGCCACACTGGCCCATCTTGTTCATAAAGACCTGCACCTGGATTATAGCTCATCATACCTCTCCCATCTATGTTCCTATCCAAATTTTGTTGCCAGTATGTCATGGACATCCTAATTTCACAAACCAATGCAAGGAAGTCTGCAAAACATCCAAAAAGAAACTAGATTAAGACATTTTTTCAATGATAGTCTTTGGCCTCTTGCATCACCAGATGTGGGGGAAAATCCTTGTCTTTGTTTCCTTGCACAAGTTGGATAATGTAGAGAAAATGGTATTCTTGGATTTTTCCGAATCAATGGAAATTAAGCTCTTCTAGAAACCATGGCATAGAAACTCTTAATTCTACAGTATGCATATCTCTGAGCCGCACACCACATCCCAGATTCTGATTTGTTCCTCAACTCAGGGCCACTGAGGATCAACAAGGATTGGATGTCTTGTCTAATTAATAATTTGCTCAAATGGAACTGTATCATTGCCCAGATTGCATCACTGATTTTGAACGGAGACTGTCTTATTTTTTGTTTTTAAATGTGTTGTATTAAGAACCCAATACTATCTTGACTAGATGTCAGGTTACTAAAAGATTTCTTCATCTTTTCAGAGGCGAGCAAGTTGGTCATGTCCTACATTGCTGCTGTTTGTGGGAAGGGAGCAGAGGTCAATCAAGTAAAGGAGCAGTTGCTACAGTCAAACCCTGTGCTTGAGGGTAAGTTTAAGAATAACAAACACACTTTCTTGTTTTGTAGGGAAGAGCACTGATATAAGACCAAGTTCAAAATAAAAATCCTGATCAGAAAATGTTAACTCGTTTGATACATGTAATGACAATAGTAATCATTTAGTTTCATTCTTCTTAGTTCGACTTACCATGTGGTTTCTTTGAATCTAGTTAACAAAGAGTAGTTCACGGACAAGTTTCTCTTGTGTCTTGGTGTGAGCTTGCAGGCGCCTCAGATTGAAGAGACTGCCATCCGTGTGGTACCGGATGTAAACAGCGTCTTCATTGTTGGGGTCTTTCATGGCTTGGTTCATTTTGGCAGTTTCCGCAAAGCAGGACGTCAAGCGCTGAAGAGCTGGGTCACGTCTCCAGAATGGAGGACCATCGCCTTCCCAAGATCGTGTTATATGGCGAGCTCTCCACTGGCCACCGTGACAGAGGTGCACCAAAGAAAAGGTACAAGGACTGCCTAAAGAAATCTCTTGGTGCCTGCCACATTGACCACCGCCAGTGGGCTGATAACGCCTCAAACCGTGCATCTTGGCGCCTCACAGTTTGGCGGGCAGCAACCTCCTTTGAAGAAGACCGCAGAGCCCACCTCACTGACAAAAGGCAAAGGAGGAAAAACCCAACACCCAACCCCAACCAACCAATTTTCCCTTGCAACTGCTGCAATCGTGTCTGCCTGTCCCGCATCGGACTGGTCAGCCACAAACGAGCCTGCAGCTGACGTGGACTTTTTACCCCCTCCATAAATCTTCGTCCGCGAAGCCAAGCCAAAGAAAAGAAGAAGTTAACAAATGCACAACTAATATCAGAAATGGAATAACTAAGTTGGTGGAGAGGCTGGTCTTGTTCCCTCCATCTTGTAGAGAAGGAAATCTGCTTATCTGTTTGATGCATAGTTCATCTGAAGTGGATTGGAAATCCATTTCATAGTCATACAGCAGAGAACAGACTTTCAGCCCATCCGGTCCATACCAACCATCAATGACCTATGTTATACTAATCCGACATTAATCCCATTTTTTACTCCCCTCATATTCCCATCAATTCCTCCCAGATTCTACCATTCACATACACACTTGGAACAATTTACAGTAGTCAATTAACCAATCAACTCGCACATCTTTCCAGTGGGGGAGGAAACTGGAGAGCTTGGAAGAAGCATACAGTTACAGTGAGAACGTGCAAACTCCAAGGTCAGGATTGAACACAGGCCTCAAGTCCTTTGAGGCAGCAGCTCTATCAGCTGCGCCACTGTTCTCCCTGCTTGATTTTGTTTGATCATATTGCTACAAAAATCGTTAGTAAGAGTAAAACCTGATGGAACACCATCATTAAAATTGGCACCCAATTCGGCAAAAATATTTCCAGCCCAGCTGCAGAAGCAACTATCATGCAGGTCTTGAGGAGATAGAGTGTGTGGTGCTGCCTCTAAGCTAAAAGGATTCCCATTAGTTAGATGAGGACAGGACAATTCTCTCGGCCTAGGATTCAAGGATGAAGAAGAGCACAATCTGTAGAAAACCATCTCCTGGGCAAAGTGATAAAAATAGAAAACACAAAGGAAACCCGACAGCTGTGGCTGGGCCTAAAGGATGCAACCTAATCCAGCTCGGTCGGCGATGGCAAAGCTTCTCTCCCAAATAAACTCAATGCCTTTTCTATGCCCTATGCAACCACAAGAACAAGAAAGAATCACCACCGTGCACCCTCATGTCACCTGATGATCCTCTTCATACTGAGAATGATGAGTGTGCTCCTTCAGGAAAGTAAATTCGAGGAAAGCATCTGATCCAGATGGAGTACACAGCCAAATATTAAAAATCTGTGCTGACCAGCTGACCAACCATGTTCACGAATATCTCCAACATCTCACTTCGGCATTGCAGGCTACTCACCTGTTTCAACAGGCATCAATTACACCAGCATGTGGAAACCTGCCTAAGTGACTAGCAACCAGCGGCACTCACATCAACCGTGGTGAAGTGTTTTGAAAGGCTGCTGTGGAAGCACATCAGCTCCTGTATGAACAGTGACATGGATCCATTCCAATTCGTCTATTATAGCAACAGGTGGATGTCGTCTCACTGGCTAAACACAAAGCTCTGGAACACCTAGACTACAAAGATGCTCATCAGGACATCAGCAGGCTCTTTATCGACTTCAGTTTGGCATTTAACACCATCATCCTTTCAAAACTCCAAGGCCTGGGACTCAACAACCCAATGTTTAATTGGATCAATGATTTTTTTTTCCACCTCCAGACCACAATCAGTGATGATTGGTAAGAACTTCTCCTCCACAGTCTCCATCAGTACACACAGGGCTGTGTTCTTAGCTCCCTTCTCTACTCACTTTACACCTACAACTGTGAGGCTCAGTATGACAACAGAACTATCTACAAAGTCACTGATCATATCACCGTAGGTAGAGGCTTGTCTATGACTCTCGTCAGGGTCTTTTTATCCTTACAGTTACTTAATTCTACCCACAGTGATTCAATATCTTCTGACCCAATGTCTTCTCTCCCAAAGATTTAATTCCATTGTTAACCTTCAGAACTATCCCACCCCTCTGCCAACCTTCCAGTCCTTCCGATACATTGTACCCACAGATATTTATTTCTCAGCTGTGGTTATCTTTCAGGCCTGACTCAGTGTCATAATATCATACCTGCCAACTTCCAGCTGTGCTACTAGATCACCAACCATATTTCTTGTTCTGTGGGCATTTAAAAAGAAAACCTTAATTGCTGTGTTCATCACTGTTGTGAGTGAGGAAACAGGTTTGATAAGTCTCAAAGGCATGGACTCTGAACACAGCTTTCTTTGTAGGGAAGGAATTTATTTACAAAAGGAAAACATGGGAAATGGTAACTGATGCAGCACATACACACAGTTTACAGCAGCCGTGGGTAAGAAATAGTGGATAATTAATAATGAACATGGGGAAATTAGTGTGGGAACAAAACACTTCACACACACACACACACACACACACACACACACACACACACACACACACACACACACACACACACACACACACACACACACTCTCTCTCTCTGAACTGGTACATTCAATGATCAAGGAAAAATCACTATGATGCCAAGACATCTTTTGACTCAGTGCAGGCACGGCTCTATGCTCCAAGGGACACTAATTAAATGCTCCCGACTCTTTTAACAGTGCACTTCTTACCAACAGTTTCTCCAGCACCCTTCCACATTTCTAGGCCTGGAGTGAAGCAGGGTGGTCCCAAGCTGGCAAAGAGCACCTGGCATCTTTTTAATGCTGGAGGGTCCACGCCAGATCATTTACAGGGAGGTAATGGCCAGGAGGATTAATCCAATTACAACAGCCAGTGGCCCAAGGCCAAGTACAGGCAGGCTGGAGAGTGCAGCCCAGATAATTTACAGATGTCAAGGTGTACACTAATGGGGGGGGGGGCAGAATGAAACCTTGATTGGCAGCTGGTGTATCCTCTGACTAGGTAGGGGGCAGTGCTATCACATGACAGCCACAACCCTTTCCAATATTATCACCCTTTTGAATTTTATTTCCAAAGTATTCCAAGTTAAATCCTTAATCTTAACTTGCACTTTTTCCCTGTTGATTGCCTATCCTTCCTAACAATCTCACTTCACAGTTCAGTGTACCCTCTGCCCTCTCATTCTGTTCCCATCCCCGCAAAGCCAGTTTTAATTACAATTTCTCTCATTCTATGAAACTTATTCTTCGAAAGTCTCAGTCTCTTAATAAGCAAACCTGTCACCAGTCTAATGAATTTTCACTGCATTGCCTCCATGGCCAAAACCATGTGCAATATTCCACATACAGTCTGTGCATAATGGCAATAAGACTTATGTAATAAAGGTTAATGCATATTGGTCTTCAGAGATTTGTGTACATCCACACCAAGTCCCCTTTGAAGAGCAATAATACACAATGTGCACAGAAGTGCATAACCTCACAACTTTCTGCATTATATTCTACCAGCCACGTTCTCACTCATTTCCTCAATCACTCAGCTTATCTTTATCCCTTTGAGGCATCATACCCCATGATTCTGCCTAGTTTAGTATCATCATCAAACTTGGAAATATGATAGCCAGTCCCTCAGCCATATTATTGACATAGGTTCTGAGAACCTGGGGCCCAAGTACTGATTCCTGTGGTACACCATCAGACATCAGGTAACACATGGAGAATGAACTGTTTGTTCCCACTCCATTTTCTGTGCAATGAGCAATTTTCACTCTTTGTCGCTACATTATACTGAATTCCAGGTGCTCCAACCTTGTTGACTGACCTCCTGTGCAGGACCTCAGTGACATCGACTGAAAATCCCAATACATCATACCCTCTGGTCTCCCCCTTAATTATAATTACACTACTCATCACCACTTCAAAAAAAAACTTCACTAAATTTGTGAAACTTATCTTTTTAAAATCTTTATTGATTCTGCTTAGTAAAGCAGCAGAGGTAGCCTTATTAATAATATTTAAAATACAGATAGCTAGATCTTTGAATAATAGGGAATTAAGGGTTACAAGGAACAGGTGGGTAAGTGGAGCTGAGTCCATGGCTAGATCAGCCATGATCTTACTGAATGGCAGAGCAGGGTCAACAGACCAGATTGTTTATTTTTTTTGTTCTTAAGTATTTTTTTATGTAATCCTATGAGATTTTTCAAGCTGTTCTGTACCCTTTATCATTAGGTTTCAGCATTTTCCTGACTACTGACCCTGTGATCCACTAAATTCTTTACTTGACCAAAACTATCAATATAGCAGACCAAATTTAGTGATGGTAGAACAGAATGCCAGGAGCATTACTTTGAACATCTCAAGATAAGGCACCGATCCGGTGAAGTTACTTGACAGGCCTGCATGTTTACCAAGCACCAAAAACATGCTATTATTGACATGGTCAAATAATCAAGCAAATAGTGAAGGCTTTGCAGTTCTGCCACATTCAAATGCAAATAGTAATGGATAATTAACCAAAGTTTCAAGAATATCACTCAAGATAAACCGTATGATTTTTGTTGAAAAAACAAGGTTGAAGCATTTGTGACCAGTGTCAGCTACCAATGTTCAGTGGGTAATTCATCCTAGCCTCTGCAAGGACCTTGCATCATGGCATGCAATGTCTTAAAGTAATTGGATAGAGCAAAAGCCACTGAACTACAAAACATTCCAACTTTGGTGTTCAGAACTTCTCCCATTCGAGCTTTTGTAATGCGGATACATCACTGACACCCTTCCTGTTGGGTCGAACATTGGGTTAGTCCTTCTGCAAAATGAAGGGCAAATCTAGTCAAGTACCAATCCATTCACTTTCATCAGGCAGTGAAGTGATGGAAGGCAACACTGTCAGTGCTGTCAAATGTTGTCATAATAACCGAATAACCAAGGTCCAGGTTGGGATTCAGAAAGATCAGACCTCAATTTGGTTTGGTTCAAACCTAGACAAAAGAGGCTAATGATAAAGTAAGGCAAGAGTGACTGCCCATGATATTGACTGAGTGTAGCATTCAAGAATCTTGTAAACCTGACGTCTCAGAATTAGAGAGAATCTGCTACAAAGAGGATGCTTGTTAGTCGGTTGTTGGATATCTTTCATTTCAGTTCCATCTCATTGGTGCAGGAGTTCATCTGGATATTTTTCCAAGTCTGAGTGTCTTCAGCTGTATCAGGATCTTCAATCTTCCTTTCAAAATACAAGACAAATCAATGGGTGCTCACTGACCATTGCAGAGCAGTCAATTGAACTAACACCTTTGCAACCAATGAAACAGCCCATGCTCAACATTCTATAAGAGACACATGACGTACTATCATAAAACAATGATCACCTCAATGAGATAAATGGCAGGCTCATTTATAATTTATTAGAATAGGAAATAACCCTGATAAGAGAGAGTTTGAGCTCTTCTTTCTAAAATTCACTGCCATTGTCATCACTAGATCTCTCACCACCAATACCCTGAAGTTCATCATTAACAAGAAACTATTTCACAGGCTCTTAAGTAGATACAGCAAAATCCTTTGCATCCAGAATTCAAACAACCTGCAACCTAAAGCGGCTTACAAAAAAAACAAAGAAAATAAATTAAAATGATAAAATAAGAAATTTAAAAAAAAAATAGGTGAAAAATACGCAAGTTTAAAATTGTAAAAGAAAATGTGCTCTAAGTAACACATAAACCTTTGGTGAAGATGGGTATTCACCAGGGGAGTGCCTTGGTTGTGCTTCCCTGTTCGAATAAAGTTGTGTGAAACAGCAATGGCATTGCTCAGGATGATGCCACTTGCCATTGGGTTGACTCCCTTAAAGTGTGTCCTTTTCCCTGCTTAGTAAGAGTCACCATGGTCAGAGGCTTTTTCTGTATGCTTGGCAAAGGGGGATTAATTATCTATAATGTTATTGTGGGTCTTTCGGGCAGCTTCTTGGAGGGGGAGGAACCCGTAGATGCAACAATGGTTTAATGTTTTCAAAGAATGTGACTGAAAAGAAAGTAAAATGATTTAAGGTTTAAATATTTATGCAAGTGAAGTTTGTTTAATGTAAGCACATTTTAGTATTTTTGTCTTTATGCAGGTGTATTAGTTAGGCATAGTTACAGTAAATCTCAAACAACCAGAAAATACACTTATCCGGCATCTCCCAATCCCCCATAGATGCCAGATACGAAGGGTTTTACTGTATTTGATAAAGTAGAGCAGCCCATTCTTATACCAACATTTTTTTTAAAGCTCTTAACAAGCATGTCAGACAATTTATATGGAATTCTAAGATGCCAAGAGTCCATGGAAGAAAATACTTGGGATTATTCATTGGGTGGACTATGATTGACCGATTTAAAAGAAATTTATTTGGCTGCCCAATTGAAATTTATAGCATTTTGTTTTGAGGGATGGGATATTCCTGATTGGGCTCAGATTGGTTGACACATAGTAGGTGAGAAGATAGCAGAAGATTTGATTTACAAACGGAACATTAATAAATGTATAGTGGGTTGATACAACACCCTTGTATCAAAATAAGTTAATGCCAATGACATGAGGAAATAAAATCCTGGATACTTGGCACCATAAAGGGTATTGAGGATTGTCATGAACAAAGACAATTTATGACAATGTACAGCTAAAAAATAGATATGATTGGTCAAATAAAACTTTCTTCTGCTATCTTCAATTAAGATTTTTTTTAAAGAGATAACAGCGATTTTATTTATTCCATTCTTTATTTAACATCTATTTTTGTTGCTCATCTGGGCTACATTCATTTTGTTTTCTGGTGTTGAAGTATGTAGCTTATGCGTACAGGTGATTAAATCAAAAAAGAAATGAAAGATATTCTGAGAAATCTCCAAGTGAACTTTTATTAATTAATTTTGAAAATTAATGACTGGCCATTTTTTTTTTCATTTCTTGGTAATGAAATAAAGAATTAAGATTAATTTATTATTTCTTTCTTACTAGCCTTTGGAAATGCCAAAACTGTGAGGAATGACAATTCTTCCAGATTTGTAAGTAACTCTTAAGTTAAAAATTTCCTCTTGGCTTTTACACCAGAGGACCTTTAGTATTTTTGCATCAGAAAATACTTTACTTCCGAATCCAATAAATGGTGCATAATTTCAATCTGCAAAGTCGATTGTCGACATGCTCAGATTAATCCTGTGGCATGTGAGTTGAGAAAAGTTCTTTATGGCAATGCCAGATCTTCCATTTCATCTTTTGACTGGTTTGGTTTGTGCTACATGAACATTGTTTTACTCAGTCTGACTGGCTTGTTTGATAAGGAACGCATATCTTTCAATCTGATGGCCTTGTTTGATAAGGAACACGTATCTTTCAGAAGATACTGACTCAAGTGCCAGGAATGTTTTTTCAAACAGTTGTGTTACCAGTTTCTATTTATCATCATATCTAAGTTGTGATAAAGGGATTGCAATGAATGTAGAGAGCGGCAGTCACAACCGCACCACCACAGCATCTCTGGGAAATCCTGCAGGGAACCCTGAACTTCTTTATGTAGACATCTGGAAAAGAAAGTTAAGATTGTCTTGTTACAAATCTTGGAACTTAACAGGAGATGATCCATACTATAGAATACAAAAACACAATTTGGTATTGTTAATCATATTTATGAATATTCATAATTTTACTGTATATCCCTTCACCCCTGCCCACATTCACAACAACACCGCTATCCCCAAGGCATTTGTTAGACTTTATTTAACCTCCTGTTGCATAATTTTCATCCTACATTTGAACCAAACATTTTCTACTTCACAGGGGAAGTATATGGATATCGAGTTTGACTTCAAGGGCGATCCCCTTGGTGGTGTTATCAGCAACTGTAAGTAATATTCTTGAATAAAGTAAGTGTAAATCCTTAGTCACCTCATGGTTTTAACTTGGTGAGATTCAAACACTGTGAGGTGCTGAGTTGTGTACAATATAGAAATGCATGACTCACTTTTAAATGTCTGTAAATAAAGGTATAATTAGTGAGCAGAACAGAAGAACCATGGCATCAAAGATATGTATCTCACATACATTCCAGTTTCACTGAGAGAAAGACTTCAGGGACGTTTCTTCTTTTGATACTCTTTTTAGTTTTGTACAGTATCCACTCTGATGTTTGAAGCCATTTGCACATATTATCCTTGTGCAATAGATGGTTACTACTTTGATAACACATGTTAATTTAGTGAGTAACATTCTTGGTTATCTCGACAGTATGGTGGCATCTAAGGAATGATGAGTGTGAATTATCTGATGATTTGTATAGGGCAATTTAAAGACAGCGGCACAGGAAGCGAATATCCTTAAAATATATATTCAATCACTTTGATTAAAAAATGGGCTCCATGTTGAAGTGTGGCCAGAGATGGAAGGATTTAAGGTAATGGTTACATTGCAATGTGATGGTGAAAACCTGCATTTATACAGCATCTTCTAACAGTGGTAAAGGTAAGTCACTGAGCAAGTGGGGAGATTTGACTAAGTAGTGGAAGAAGATAGGACAATAATGTTAGTGAGTCATGTGGGCATTTAATCCAGCTGTTGATTCAAACCAGTAAGGCCCGAGTTAATGATAGCCTTTCATTAAAACTATTAATTAGGGATGGCATGGCTAGCGTAGCAGTTAGTGCAATGCCTTTACAGTGCCAGCGATTGGAACTGGAGTTCTAAGCTGCTGTCTGTAAGGAGTTTGTACTGTATGTTCTCCCCATGTCTGTGTAGCTTTTCCCCAGGGGCTTTAGTTTCTTCCCATCATTCAAAACATACTGATTGTAGGTTAAATTGGGCTCATGGGCTGAAAGTGTGTATTACTGTGCAATATGACTAAATTCTTTTAAAAAAATTACTAAAAACAGCAAATTTTGGGCAATAATTCATTCTATTATTTTACTAGAAATGTCCTGCAAGGAAAAACATACAACAATAAAATATGATCCAACTTTAAATTTAGACATACACCAGGAGCCTGTGCCGTCCAATTACACCTGTTACGAACCCAGAGGACCCCAAAACCATGCAGCAATAGAAGTTCACCAAGACAAATGGTTATTTAAACAAAAGTTGCTTTTAATTTTCTTTAAACATAAAAACAGGATCAAACCTCAACTTATTACTATTAACTTAACTCACTTCTAATTCTAAGTGCACGTGTATGTCATATGTGCCTGTTCAGGAAAGTTCTTTGATTCACAGTCCAATCATTCAGTTCTCACTTCTTCAAGTTCACCAGTATCAGACAATTCTTATACTGTGCACAGAATTTAACATTTATGAATTTTCACCAGGCTCTGGTGCTTAAAGTTAAATGGTTATCACTCAGGAAGTTTCTTGTTGGTTTCAGAGAGATATTTGTTGCTCGTTGGACACACACAACTGATTCCTTTTAATCCTTTTAATCAGCCACTTGCCGAAGAAACTTGCCCCTTCATGGGTTTTCCAAATCATAACCTCTTCTTCCAGGTCACCACAGATTTCCTCTTGTTTCCCTTATTTCAGAAGAAACACTCTAGCCAGCCATTTCCTCTTGTAAGGACTACAAGGGTTTTGAACAGGCTGAACACAGAACTCACAACCCATCTTCAAAATGGGGTTTTCAACAAGCCTGCCAGCTTGCCACGTTGCGGCCTCAAATGCTACTGCAAACTGACCTCTCTCTCCCTCTCCCAAAAGAGAAATCACCTGTCTGCCCCACCCCCACCACCTGCAAAAACCAGAACCCCTCCCAAGGCTCCAAATCCAGTCTCTGAAAGATCCTCATTAGTACCCGAGCCTGATCTTTTCCATTTG
The DNA here is from genome assembly GCF_036971445.1 of Narcine bancroftii. NCBI lineage: Eukaryota > Metazoa > Chordata > Chondrichthyes > Torpediniformes > Narcinidae > Narcine > Narcine bancroftii. The sequence continues at coordinate 248,864,541 of NC_091472.1, read as the reverse complement.
CACCTGCTTCTGAAATTCTTTCCACAGCAGTTCCATTGTCTTCTGCAAAGGCACCGGCACCCGAACATCAAGCTTCAGCAAAGCTCCCGCACCCCAAATGAGATATGTGAAGTGTAAGTATCTGCTTGTGAAGTGACATACACCAAACCCCCACAATCCACCTCCCCTAAAGACACACTCATATATAATATAAAATATAATATAACCCGTAACACACTCATTTGATGTATAATCGCCGGTCAGGTGTGCAGTGCTAATTTTTTAGGAGCTCACTAAAAATGGTGACAAGGAAGTTCTCACGAGACCTGGTCTTGGTGGCTGCCATGTTGTATAATTGAGAGCTGATGGTAAGTTCCTGCAGCACTGCACGACTGTCCTAGGTATGTTTTGAATGGTGAGAGAAAATCGGAGCACTCAGAGGAAAACATGGCGTACAAACTCCTTACTGACAGTGCGTAACAGCGTTGTTATACCTATCATGTCGCTCGTCTCATATCATTTGTTTATTGGAAGTGAATGGATCTTCCTCATTTTTGAAAAAATGCTTTCTTTCTCTATTGTCTGTATGCATATCAGTCCCCGATCTTCCTGTCCTGACCATTTATCTTAAGCGCACTGAATTGTTTGAGTTTTCGACCTGGTTGCATTGTGAAAAGAAAATGATCTCATTGAAGGTTTTTTTTAAAAGATATCACATGCATAGCTTTCACTTCATATTAGTAAACTAAATATTATATTTTCATTTTAATCATTAGGACATTTAGTTTTCTGTGGACGGGATCTAAATATTTTTCAGTTGCTCATAATCTGGTTCCTTGTGTCCAGTTTTAATGAGCACGAAGTCCACTCCCAGTACACATTGTGCTGACTGGACCTGCTTAGTTAAGTTAGTGAAGCAGATGTAATCAGAATAATGGGAGGCAAATAAACTAGTTCAGCTGAAAGGTTTATCAAAATACATGGTGCGATTAACTTTGGATAATATGCAGCCACAAGTCCTGGGCTGAACATTTATGAAATTCTTTCTGATATATAATATTAAGCACAACGTAAGATATAATGCTGAATTTTTGATCTAAGTGATATGAAGCAGTTTAAACAGCTGCACCCAGCTTCCTGAAATACTCTAATTGTGGTACATAAAAACAAGTTTGATTGTGACCTGCTGGGAACAGTTGAGACTTGCATTGACTGGCATCATTCCATTCAGGCCAGGTCGTTTTTTTTTGAGGTGTGTGACTGTGGATTTTACAATATTGAAATTCTCCTGGCCCAGTGTACCATCTACTTTTGGATGAAAGCCAGTACTGTTATTGGTAACAATGGCAGCAATGCAACATAAACAGTGTTTATTCTTTCCTTTCTGATTATTCCCACTTCAAATAAATGTCCTGTTCCTTTCTAAGGTTATTATTCAATTTACTTCTGCCGTCCCTTTGGGCTATGCAAGCCAAATCACACTGTTGCAATTTTCATTATGATTTTTAACTGATTACTTAAAATTTGGGGCCATTTGTCTTGTTACACTTTCTATTCAGGCACTGGAAACAATCTCCTACTTTATCACCTTTTGCTGTAAATGAAGGCATGGAGGCATTCTGTGGTGCCATTCTTCTAAATTCCCTGCAAATTTTCAAGGCCTTTACTTGCTTCATAAAATGTGGTGACCAGAAATTATAAAGCTGTGGCGACGCACAGGTTTGCAGTGGTGGAGCAGCTGCAGTAAGGATGGTGTCGCGGGACCATCTCTTCACAGGGGCGGGACCAGTGGCAGGCTTAAAAGCTGGAGCACGGAATTCAACATAAAGCAGTTGTGATACTCGAGCTCTCAGCCTGTTGTCTCAGTCTCCTTGTGCTTGTCTCCACATCCTGAAGACTTGACACGATGGAACCGTAGGTACCATTGCATTGAAGCTGCCAACATTCTGGATGAACAGGTCCTACACTTGGTTTGACTAAGCAAAGGCCCAGTTCCAGATCAAACAGATAACCTCCAATTCAACGAGATATTTCTACGTCATCAGCTCGCTCGACCAAGAAGCTACCTCATGGGTTGATGACCTCATCCAGGTGCCACCAGAGGAAGGTAAATACATGGCTCTTAAAAACCTCCTCATTAGTATGTACGGCCTCTCACAATAAGAGAGGGCTGCCAGGCTCCTTCACTTGGACGGCCTGGGTGATAGGAACCCCTCCACCCTCATGGATGAGATGCTCATATTGGCAGAAGGGTACAAGCCCTGCCTCGTGTTCTAGTAAGCGTATCTTGATCAGATGCCCGAAGACACCAGACTCCTGTTGGCCGATGTAGATTTCAGTGATCTGCGCAAGGTTGGGGAGCGAGCAGACATTCTCTACTGTTGCAAGCGTGAAGCCATAGACTCAGTCAATTGTGTTACATGACCACTGGCAAAGACAACACCCAAATCTAGTCCACCACATGAGCAGGCCCCGCCCCGCAAGAAAACAGAAAGGTCCGATCCCAAATGGTGTTTGTACCACCAATATTGGGGTGCGTCTGCACTCAGAGGTGCCGCCAGTCATGCTCATTCCTGGGAAACAACGGGGCCAGCTACCATTAGTGGCTGCAGTGGCTGGCCAACCAAACAGTCTTCTCCATGTCTGGGATAGTCTCTCAGGCAGAGATAAGTGTCATATCCCCTTCGGCGCTCGAGATGTGCACGAGACCCCATGGCCTGTTTCTGTGTGCTGCCAATAACACCGCTATCAGAACTTTTGGCAAGAGGTGAATTCCTGTATGTTTTGGCGACACCACCTTCCAATAGTCCTTCATGCTGGCTTCAGTGGACAAACCTCTATTGGGCGTGGATTTCCTGTGGGCACACTGCCTATTTGTTCTCCAGGGCAGACAATTAGTGTATGTTGAGACTTTCCACACCGTGCCCCTCTGGATGTCAAATGAGCCATCCACCCAGCTTGCTTTCGTGAAAACACAACATAGCCAGTACAGCCACCTTCTCACTGATTTTCCCTCCATCCTGCAGCCCCAGTTCACTCCCGTCATGCTGAAGCATGGTATTCAACACCTCATCGCGACCTCTGGCCCACCTTTGCATTCACGGGCCCACCGCCTGGCCCCAGACAAAGTCAACCTCGCCAAGGAAAAGTTTAGATACATGGAGGAGCTTGGCATCATCTGCCATTCCAATAGCCTGTGGGCCTCACCCCTCCACTTGGTGCCAAATTCCAACAGCAGCTGAAGACCCTGTGGCAATTAGAGATGACTCAATAACACTGGACCACTACCCAATTGCCCATATCCAGGATTTTGCAGTGAACCTCCATGGTGTAAAGCTTTTCTCCAAAGTCTTCCTGATCCGGGGATACCACCAGATCCCCGTGCACCTGGATGATGTCCAGAAAACCATTATTATCATCCTGTTTGGTCTGTTCGAGTTCCTTCACATGCCATTTGGTTTACAAAATGCAGCACAGACATTCCAGCGCCTCATGGACACAATTGGCAGAGACCTGCCTTTTCTTTTCATCTACCTCAACAACATCCTGGTAGCCAACAACATGCCAGAGGAGCACTTGGTACACCTGTGCCAGCTGTTCAACTGCCTCGCACAGTTTGGTCTCACCATTAATCTGGAGAAGAGCTAGTTTGGCCTCACAGAAATAGACTTTCTGGGCCACAAAATTACCAAAGATGATATCACCCCCCTACCCAACAAAGTGGAAGCCATATGACAGTTCGCCAGGCCAACGACACTAAAGGGACTGCAAGAGATCATGGGCATGGTGATTTCCTACAACAAGTTCATCCCTGCGGCAGCCGAGATTATGCGCCCTCTCTTCGCTCTAATGTCAGACTCAAAGAAGGAGCTCACATGGACAGACAAAGCTCACAGCTCTTTTGAAGCGACCAAAGAGGCCCTGGCCCTTACAATGATGCTAGTCCACCCACAAATGGATATACCGATGGCCCTCACAGTTAATGGATCCAACACAGCGGTAGGCGGTGTACTGGAACAGTTTGTTGATGATTCATGGAGACCCCTCGCCTTTTTCAGTCACCACCTGCGATGGCCTGATCTGAAATACAGCGAATTTGACAGGGAGCTACTCGTCCTCTATCTGGATGTCCACCATTTCTGCTACTTCCTGGAAGGGTGACATTTCACTGTCCACATGGATTACAAGCTGCTCACTTACGCCTTCTCAAAGTCCTCCGACCCGTGGTCTGCCCAGCAGCAGAGACACTTATCCTACATCTCTGAATTCACCACCACTATTTTACATTTATCAGGAAAACACAACGTTTTTGCCCACGCACTCTCCAGGCCAGTGGTCAATGCAATGTCGTAGGGCATCAACTACCGTGTTCTGGCCCACGCATAGCAAGACAGCCCCAAGGCACTCAGCTTCAGAACTGTGATCGTAGGAATGCAACTCCAAAACCTCCCACTTGACGCCAATGGCACTACGTTCCTCTGTGACGTCTGCACAGGCAAACACCGATTGCTGATCCCTGCCCAATGATTTTAACATAATCCATGGTTTGTCGCACCCCTCAATCTGCACAATGGAGTGGCTGGTGTCCGCAAAATTTGTTTGGCAAAGCCTGCGCAAACAGGTCATAGAGTGGGTGAAAATCTGCACTGACTGCCAGATGGCCAAGGTCCAGCAGTTCGATGCTCCAACCTGCAGGTTCCAGCACGTCCTCCTCGACATAGTCAGGGCCTTGCCAGTCTCCTGAGGGTCGCACTACCTGCTCAGAATGGTGGACCGGTACTAGGGCTTTCCTTGCCATCTGGGTCTACCTTTTTGGTGTCCCAGCAGGCATTACGACCAACTGAGTGGCGCAGTTCACCTCTGCCCTGTAGACAGAACGCTCTAAACTCCTGGGCAACCTTGGAGCCTCCTCAGCTGAACGAGTCTATGGAGAGACCATGGCAGTCCCTGGCCAATTCCTTCCTCCAGCAACCAAACAAGACTCCGACACCGCAGTCCTCAACGAGAAGATAAAGAACAAACAGGTCTCCTTTGCACCACCGCTGCCATCGCAACATGGTCAGCCACCCAGACATGTCCTCCTGTGAGTATGTATTTGTGCGAAGGGATGTGCACAGGTCTCCCCTTCAACAACCTTATGAGGGACCATGCATGGAAATGTTTCCATATTCACTCTTGACATTGGGGGCAAGGAGGAATTATTCACACTAGACCGTTTGAAGCCAGCCTACCTGGACTTGTCTCAGCCAGTACAGGTTCCCCCGCTGGTATGTAGGGGTCGGCCACTGAAACAGCACACTTCACTGTTAACATATCGCAAGAATTGGTGCCAGTTCTGGGGTGGGGTGTTGTTGTGTGGAAGTGCTCATGGTTGCAGCAGTGAACCGGCCCTGCTTGTCACGCATGGTTGGTGAGCAGCCGTGACGTCATGGGACCGTCTCTTCCAGACCAGAAGTGCAGGGGCGGACCAGAGATGGGCTTAAAGGCTGCAGAGCAGAATACAAATTAAAGCAGTTGTGATACTCGAGCTCTCACCCGGTTGTCTCAGTAATTTCATTGCACTAGCTCACAACCCACTATAAAGCATTATTTTAGCTGGAGCTTAAACAGTATTTTATAAACAGTATTTTAGTATAATACATAATAGAACATGGAACAGAACAACATAAAATAGGCCCTTTGCCCTCCAATGTCTTAAAGGTTCGAATCTATTCAAAGGTTTGAATCCATTCAAAGGTTTCTGCAGGGGGGGACTTAGCAGGTTCCATCACCTTCCATCCATATTTCTCTTTTCCCTTCCCCCTTCCCTTTTTGGAAAGAGTTGATGGGAAAGACAGATGGGGCCAATTCGACCTGAAAGGATGAAGTGAAGTATCTGGATGAAAATGGAAACCACGAGGGATTCCCGACAGCTGTGGCAGGACCTAAATGACACAATCTGTTACAAAAAAAAACAGTGAAGTCGGAGACAGCAAAGCTTCACTCTTAGACAAATTCAATGCCTTCTACATCTGATTCAACCATAAGAACAAGAAATAACCACCCTGTGCACCCTCATGTCCCCTAATGATCTCTTCTGACCATAAATGAGGATGATTTGCAGGCTACCTTCAAGATAGTGAATCTAAGGAAAGCATCCAGTCCGAACTGAGTACCTGGCTGAGTATTAAAAATCTGTGCTGACCAACTTACCAATGTTATCACAGATATCTTCATCTTCTCCCTCAGCAGGGTATGGTACCCACCTGATACAAACAAGGGTCAATCATACCAGTGCCCAAGAAGATTGTGGTAACTTGCTAAATTATATCAACCAGTGACACTCACATCAACAGTGATGAAGTGTTTTGAAAGGGCTGGTGTTGAAGCAGATCAGTTCCTGTCTGAGGGACGAATACGCCTATCATAGCAACAGGTCTACGGTGGATGCCATCTCCCTGGCTCTACACAAATCCCTGGAACACCTGGACAGTAAAGAGGCATTCATCAGGATACTCTTAATCAACTACAATTTGGAATTTAATGCTATCATCCCCTCAAAACTGATCAGCAAACTCCCAAGACCTGGGACTCAATACTCCACTGTGTAATTGGATCCTGGATTTCCTCACTTCCAGAGAGTATGAGATTAAGTTCTTGGGAGTTACTGTCTCGGTGGATCTTTCCTGGACCCAGCGCACTAATGTCATCATACACTGTAGAAATTTGCCTGGGTTTCTGGTGTCATACCAAGCCTCCACAAATTCCTGAGGAAGTAGAGGTGCGGATGTGCTTTTGTCGTGATGCGATTAGTGTGTTGGGTCCAGGAAAGATCTTCTGAGATAATGACTCCCAAGAACTTAATTTGCTCACCCTTTTCACCTCTGATCCCCCAATGATTATTGGATTGTGTACCTCTGGTTTCCCTTCCTGAAGTTAATAATCAGTTCCTTAGTTTTGGTGACACTGAAGTTGTTGTTGGTGCACCATTTAGCCAAGCTTTCAATCTCCCTTCTGTATGCTGACTCATCACCTTTCTTTATCTAAACCATTACAGTTGTATCATCGGCAAATTTGTAGATTGTGTAATTGTCGCACTGAGCCACACAGTTGTAGGTGTAAAATGAGTAGAGCAGGGGCTAAGAACACAGCCCTGTAGTGCTCCAGTGCTGATGGAGGTTGTGGAGAATTTCTTACCAATCTTCACTAATTGTGATCTGGAGGTGAGGAAATTCATGATCCAATTACACAGTGGGATGTTGAGTTTAAGGTCTTGGAGTTTGCTGATCAGTTTTGAGAGGATGATGTTGTTAAATGCCAAACTGTGGTTGATGAAGAGAATCCTGATGAATCCATCTTTACTGTCCAGGTGTTCCAGGGCTTTGTGTAGAGCCAGTGAGATGGCATCCGCTGAAGATCTGTTGCTATGATAGGTGAACTGGAAAGTATCCTTGCCACTGCTCAGACAGGAGCTGATCTGCTTCAACACCAGCCTCTTAAAACTCTTCATCACTGTTGAATTAAGTGCTACTGGTCGATAGTCATTAAGGCAGGTTGTATGCACTTACTGGGCCCTGGTATGATTGATGCCTGTTTGAAACAAGTGGGTACCATACCCTGCCAGAGTGAGATGAAGATATTTATGAATATGTTGGCAAGTTGGTCAGCATAGATTTTTAATACTCGTCCAGATACTCTGTCTGGACCAGATACTTCCCTTGGACTCACTCTCCTGAAGGTAGCATGCATATCATCCTCAAATATGGACAGGAGAGGATCCTCAGGGGATGTGGTTGTGTGGAGGGGTGGTTCTTAATGTTACTCTGGTCAAATTGGGTGTAGAAAGCATTGAGTTCCTCTGGGAGTGAAACTTTGCTGTTTGCTACTGAGCCAGATTTTGTTTTGTAGCAGGTTATGTCATTTTGGCCCTGTCACAGCTGTCAGGTGTCCTTTGTTGTTTCAATTTTCATCCAGAATTTCCACTTGGCCCAGGAGATTACTTTTCTTAGATCAAACCAATGCAATTTGTACTAAAGTGTTCACCGTAAATTGTACGTAAAGCTGGTGGACGAAGGTGGTAGCTGTTTTGCGGATGCTTTGCAGGGTCATGGGGTATGTGCGTCCTGTTTCTGTCCCCCTGGTGCCAGGGCTGAGAGCTCTGACTTGTTGGTTAGGTACTTGAACGAAGACTATGTTGCCACAGGGTTGACTGTGCCTCTCTGCACCTCCTTATAAACTTGTCTGCTTCAGTGGCCTTTTTTCTACAAACACTGAAATTGATCATAAAATCTGGTTATGACTTAATGTGATGTGTTACTCCTCAATGATTTCTAGACCTTTTAAACAGATTGCAAATGTAACAGGAGCACATCAAAACATTCTTTTATGCCAAGTGTAACAGGTGTAACAGCACCAATTAAAAAAAAGGTATGTAAAAAGAGACCAAGGGTCATTTGTACACAAATACTGCAGACGAAAATCATTCATAAAAATATAGGACCAAGGCTTTATAAATAGAGCCAGATGGAGAATGTCAAGAAGTAATGCAAAATCTATTTAAAAGCACAAGCTTAGTCCCAGCTGAAGGATTGTGTCCAATTCTTGTCACCACCCACAGGAAGGATGTGAAAAGCACAGAGAAAAGTTTTACCAGAGTGGTTCCAGTTCTGTGGGATTACTGTTGCATTGGAGTGTGGTTATACTAGGGTTGATCTCCTTTGAGCAGAGAAAGGTAAAAGCAGATTTGATGGAAATGTTTCAAAATGGGAAAGAATTTAGATAAAATAAACCAAAACTGTTTCAGTCATAAATGGCCAAAGACTAAGAGAATAGAAACCATTTGCAAATTAATCAGTGGTGGCATGTAGGTAAACTTTTATGTTAAGATTTAGAAAGGACTCTGATGGAATGGCAGACAACAGTGTTCAAAACTTAGAAAGGAAGCCCACAGGGAAATGGAAGAAGGGCAAGGCAAGGGAGCTAGCAATGCTGCACAATATACAGCCCCCGAAGTATGTACAATATTTAATGATATGGTTGTATGTACAGGCTGGCCCGCCCTCATGATGACATCCTCTCCTAGACTCCTCCCCAGACTCCTCCCCTGTGTCTCAGGCCATAAAGGTCGAGTCTCCTCTCCCTCCCCTCATTTCCCTAGCTTGGACCCGGGCCAGCAGTCTCGTGTGTAATAAAGCCTATCGTTCCCCTCAGTCTTTGTCTCTGTGATTATTGGGGCTACTGGTAGCGCCCAACATAATATCATCTAGTCTCATCTCGGTGAGTGGCAAGTTCAGATTTCAGATTTATTGCCAGAATACATACATAAAATCATATTCAACCCTGAGATTCTTTTTCCTGTGTGTGAGGCAGAATTACTACTTATTGGTAGTGCAAAAATAAGGGACACAATGTCCAAATGCAAACAACTGACTGCAATACAGAGAGGGAACAACAAGCATTAAAGTGCACAAGTAAGAGACCCTAAATGAGTCCCTTATTTAATTTATTGTAAGGTGTCTGATGGTGGAGAGGTAGCAGCTGTTCCGGAACCTGGTGGGGTGAGTCTTGTGGCACCTATACCTCTTTCCTGGTGGTAGCAGTGAGAACAGAGCATGTTGGGTGGTGTGGATCCTTGATGATTGCTGCTGCTCTCCAATGGCAGCTTTCTCCATAGATGTTCTCGATGCTGGGAGGGTGTTGCCCATGATGTCTTGCATTCATTCCCACACTTATTACAGCAATGTGTTCACTGCTGCCATTTGCTCACCCATGAGGTCCTGTACAGGGCAGGTCCTCCACAGATACCACCAGACTCTTCACCTTTCCAAATTGCCTGACACTTGCACAAATAGAAAAATATTCAAACCCTTTTTTGAATTAATCCAAACTATTAAATTGTTAAAAGTTAGAGTGTTTTAAAAATAAAAGTTTGAAAAGAACCAAAGATAATTAAAATGATGCAAAATGCTTAAACTATTAAAATAACTGAATTTAAAGTACTTAATTAATGCAGAAAATTCAAATGGCCTGGAACTTGTCAATTGAAGAGCCATTCATGCCCAATTTTTAGGAATGCATCAGTTCTAACTTGGTCCAGACATTGACTCCCAATTTGTAGCTCTACCTCTGAACTGACCAAAGTTAGGGAGCCCAGGCAGAAAAATAGTGGTGATAACACTACATTCATTGTACCTACCATTACACCTGTGCACGAAGTTGTGCACTTTAAGTGGAAAAAGCAAGCGTAGATTTTGAAATTTTATTGAAATGACTGGCAATCCATTTTTTTTGTCTCCAAATGATTATTTGCAAGTTTCTTTGCTTAACTTCCCCACACAGTCTGTGAATCTCGAACAGGGTTGCCCTGCAGGAAATAACAGGGCTTGGAACCATTAGCTCCTGAGCAAAGGAAGTCCCTGACCATGTAAGGAATTGTTAAGTGCTTTACAGCTTCATGCAGGCAGAATGATAGGAACAAGGAAGTGTGGGCAGAAAGTATAGGCTTGCACATGGGCACATATGGAAAGGAAGTGATTCATATCAAAAACCCTGAGGGCTCATGCTAATTAATATGGAATGGTAATAGAAGAGTTGGTGGGAAAGAGTTCCAAACAAGGAATCAATGATATGTTAATTTTAAAATTAATCTAATCAAATTAGCACTAATGATATTAAATGAGTGGGCAAAATTATTTTGGGGTTGCAAGCAATAAAGCATGTATTCTGTTTTCTACCAGAAACATACTTTTTAATTTGTTTTTAAATTTAGAGATACAGCCATGAATCTGCACTGCAGATACACCCCTGTGACCAATTAGCCTTTTAACCACATATATCTTTGGAGAGTGGGAGGAAACCAGAGAACTTGGAGGAAACCCATGTGGTCACGGGGAGAATGCAGAAACTCCTTATAGCAACGCTGGATTCTAAACCAGGTTGCTGGCATTGTAATGGTGATGCGCTGACTGCTACACTCACCGTGCTGCCATTGATTCTCTCTTTCACAAGCTATAAAATATTTTCAACATTCCTCACTCTGCAAAATATTTTGGCTGTAAAGTTTGGATCTCTAGTATAACCCTACAGATACAATTCCTGTTTCAAATAATGTCAAAAAAATATTTATCTATCTGGTGGGTGAATCACAGGATGTCAGGTACAGGGAATGAGCATGTCTTTGGCTAATGCCTATCAGAAGCATGCTGAGTAGACATATCACCAATCATACAATGCCAAGTAGTCAGCAGTGGTGCAATTTTGGAAATCATACTCCACCAAAAATCCACTTTTAATCACATATGATAGAACACACATTTAACACAGGGGCAAACACTCCATTAATGCTTTTAAAAGGATTAACATCTACTGACTGGTTCGCTGCTGACTGATTCATACCAGCTGCTGCTATGGTTGCCTTAGTGCTTGGTGCTTTTTATGTTTTTTGCATTACTGATGTCTACTGTGATTAATCTGTCAGACTCTGAAGCATTTTGATCTCAGCTTCAGCATGGACCAGATGGTCCCAGAATTGACACATCATGGGAGTGGCCTTGGAGAGCAGTGTGAGTAGAGGAGACATAGAGTACGTAGGACAAGTTGTTAGAAAAGGGCAGGGTAGAAGAACCCTGAACTGAAGGCCTCATCCATCCAGTGTGTGAAACGAGTAATTATTCAATCTCAGCCTCAGCAAGAAATAGTTTCTAAACGTCTGTACTTCAGCAAGAATATCCTTGCGGAGAACAGCTACTCCACGTAGTAGCAATATACTTCACTATCAGAATTATTCCAGTTTAGTTTTATGATTTGGGGGCCTCCTGCTGAAATCTGCAGCTTCTCAGTGGTGTTGCAGCCATGTTAATCACCAAGTTTTGCATGCATTGGAAGCAGTGGATTCAAGATCATCTCATTACACGAGATCATTGCAGCAGGAGGATTTCATAGCAGAAATCCCACCGCTGATCATATGCTTTTTGCTTCAGTTCTCGAAGGATGGGCGAGTTGAAATTTGCCTTCATTTGTGTTCATTAAATGCATAGAATCATAACATACCTGTGTTGTTATTGATTTATTAATTTCAGTGGCATTGACTTCCTGTTGAAATGGCACACAACATGTATGCATCACTCTGTCAATGGTGTACAATGGAATTGAGGAAGGCTTTCTGCTTCTGTCCATCACTGAAATACAAATGCTTGGATGAGACTATTTTTAAACATTGAGCACCATTTATACCAAGTGCCAGCTAGCCTGTCATAGGGTGCATGATAATACAGTATTGCTATGCATCTCAACAGCTTACTCTTAGGTTGGCAGAGTCACTAAAATCAAATTTTTTCCGAAGATATTCATCATAGGATTGTGTCTGATTCAATAGCTAATTAGAAAAACTTGTTAATTTCATGTTAGTAGAGGAGTAAAATCAGTTTAGATCTATTTCTTTGGAAATCTATTTAAGCTCTTCTTATTATCACACAGTTGATAAAAAGGCTGCCACAGTTGTACTTTCTTCAGTTCAGCGTTCATTATTGGAAATCTTACCTGTAGGTATAACAAGCGTAGGTGATCATTAGAAAATATCAAAGCTAACAAATGTACAAAGGTCTGACCTTTTATACTGTACACCTTATTACCATCAGAAGACTTTTTAACTTGGTTCAGCAAGACAGAGATGGCAAGATTACCTGTAACTCTGCACATGGATTTAACAGCCTTTTCAGCATGTTTTTTTTTAAGAATGAGAGAATTGCAGCTTCAAGTCTCACTGCAGCTTTTTGAGCACATAATTTCCATCAGCGTTTAGGTGCAGGTGTGTGGGAGTGCTGCCCTGTAGAGGTGATATTTTCGTTCAAAGAATAATTTAAACCAAGAACAGGTGTGCAGCCTCAAGTAAAACATCCCATGGCACTGTATCAAAGCCAAGCTGAGTAATTCTCCCCAGCACCCTAGTTATATTTATCAACTTCTCCCAAAATTACCTGGTACCATAATGAACAGCACTGAAAGCATTTTTATCAGTCATTGATCTTCATTGGCAGAATACACAATTTAAACAGATTTCAATCTTTCCTCCAATATTCCTGATGCATCTGTTAATGGGATGGGAAAATTCCGAGCCAGAATTGCACATTGAGGGGAGGGTGCATGTTGGGACAAAAATTTAAAAACACACATTTGCTGCCTCATGCCAACTCCCCTTTGTGAGGAGTTGGGGTTCTGGTGGGTAATCTATCTGTCACACACAGATGTTTAGCTGAGCATGATGGAATACAGTTTACCCGTTTGACAATGCACCAGCAGCGGTGCCTGTACACATTAAGGACTATCAGAAACTCTGTTAAGGTCATAATGCTGGATTGGACTTCGCAGTTACAATTAAGGATCTGTTCGGAAGATCAGGTTGCCTTTTAATTTTCTCGCACTACCGCTGGACTTCTCAGGTTGGTTTATTGTTGTTCATCTACATGGAGATTAATGACCATAATTTTCAGACTCCAGCAGAGCCACCAGCTGGCTTGGATATGGTATAGCATTACCATTCACAATCATTGATTTTCACTCACAGCTTCCATTTTCTTAATAGCATAACCACGATACTGTTAATGTAATTCACCATGTAACTGTAGATGTATGTTGACAACATTGTTTTTCCAAAACTATTGGATACCGATTTGAAATTTTCATTGCATTTTAAAATTGATAGTTTGGAACAGTAATTAGTTTCCAAATACTTTAGATGAAGTATGTGCTTCAAGACACATTAGAATATGTCAGTAGTTTTAATGATGAAAGTGTATTATATTTTAAACGGCTTTCTACTTTTCCTATCAATTTTTCTTTTAAAAATACCTTTAGAGAGATCAGTCTTTTTTTTTTCTCAAGCCACAGTTCATGCAGATTTTTATGGCTCATGTTTTATTTTCCTTTTATTTCTGATGCCTTAATTCTCAATGAAACATAAAAATTTTAGTGGGGAGATGGTGGGAGGCATTTACTTGGCTGTGAAATTAGGCAATTAGGTGTTGGCAATTTGGGACTAAATAAGAGAAAGATTTCTTATTCCAGGGGAATGTGAATCTTTGGAATTCTCTGGAGACTGATGTGGATTCAAGATTATGGGTATATTCACCTATAGATTTTTAAATGCAGTGAGATTCAAAGGACAGAGTGTAAGAAGGTCACTTTTTTTATTTTAAAAAATCTGCGATTATTGAATGGTGGAACTTGATCATTTCCCGCACTCTCATCAAATGCATCTGGCCCCTGTTTCCTGCACTTGCTTTGAAGTTTCCAGTGCTTTGTAACCCATGCTTTCTAAACTCAACTTGGGACTGCCATTTCCCACTCACTTGAAATTTATTGGGATCCCTTGAAAATGCAGTGTAATATCTTACAAAAAGGAATGAAAAGTTTTTTGGAGTATTCATTAGAAGAGCGTCCAGAAAAGAAAATCTACTTGTTTGTCACCACGAGCACCCTGGGTTCATGGATTTTTCATGTACTTTAAAACAATGCTGTTGAATCATTATCTGACGAACAAGTTTCCTCAGTATCCGATGAACAAGTTTCCTCAGTATCCGATGAACAAGTTTCCTCAGTATCTGATGAACAAGTTTCCTCAGTATCCGATGAACAAGTTTCCTCATCATCTGATGAACAAATTTTCTCAGTATCTGATGAACAAATTTCCTCATTCACATCATTTCAAATATAAATGATGAATATTATGAATTTGCTCTACAGCTGCAAAGTTTATCGGAACAAATTATTTGTAGTACTAATCTAATAAGCCTGGGTATCCTGAGTATGTGTCTGAAGATTGGAACACTGCCACTGCAGGTTGAGATTTATGAGCCTGGTGGCAATTGCACTGCATGTGCAAAATGACAGGATTTATTTATAACTTGAGCATTTTATTTTTGTAAGTGCTCAACTTGATAATAGCAGACAAAATGTTGCCATAGGATTATTGGTAAATTACTAAGCTAAAGCTTCCCTGTTGTAGTAACTGATGCTTTCTTGCAAGTCTGTGACATTTACAGTGATTTTATTAAATAATGGGATAGTCCACAGATCAGTCATGGACTCATTAAAGGTATAGGTTCAAGGGACTGGATGGCCTGCTTTGGTTCTTGGGTTCAACAACTTCATTGCTTGAACAACGCAGGACAATGTTAATGTTGGCCATTTTATCTAGATCAAAAAAGTGAAACATCTGTCACAAACCTCCATTAAAAAAAAACTCAATATATGTTTTCTTCTACTTGGTTAATGAGGAAGTAAACTTGAAGCAATTAAATCGAAAGAATTTGACTTATAACCAAATTTCCTTCCTATTGTCAACTACTGTCCCAAAAATGACTCATGGCCATGACTATGATAAAGTTCACCTCCATCGAGTGGTTGTAGCTACAGTAGAGTAGTATTTATTATCAATAAGAGTTTTCTCTTTGTTTTAAGATTGTTGGAATAGGCACAATATATTTTTTGGACTACGTTGTATTGTATGCCAGGAAGAGTTTCCTTTTACTGATTTATGTCTATATTAATGCTGCTCACTGAATAATAAAGCAAGGTGCTATTGTCTGCATATGTTGGCGGTGCAAATCTCTTTCAAAAATTTGAAGCATTTTTGCTTGACCTATTGGTTCACATTTGGTTGAAACACACATTGATATGTTAAGCATTAAGCATATTCATTTGTGTCATGAATGAACAGGAGAGCTCGCAGCAGGAGTAGGTCAATCAGCTACTTGAGCCACACCATCCTAGCAATAAGCTTTACCTCACCTCCACTGACCTGTTCTGTCATATCTTTTTACATCATGGTGCACATAAGTATATGATGATATATTTAAATGAAATGTTCACATTCAAATAAAAGATTTCCTCCTTCCTAAAGCTCTGGATGACCCTGTTCCTTCCAGTATTATGTGTAAGAGAGCATATTGGGGTTGGGGTGGAAGAATGCAGGCCACCCCAGAGGGGTGGAAAGCGTGATCCTGTTCTCAAAAGCATTTTCATACAGTGATCTTAAAACTCTGGCTTATTTTGCTCACTTTCCAAATGTAGATGGGCTGGGAAAACATTACAATATTCCAACAACCATTAGCTTAGTTAAAGTAGGTAAGTCATCACAAAAGAGGAACCTAATATGGATAATTTTAAAAGTTCAGGGAATGGAGTAGGTGAGTGGTATCATTTGGAAACCTCATGCAAAGAGTTAGCATGTGCTAACCCAGTGGTTTTCAAAATGTTTCTTTCCACTCACTTACATGTTATCCCAATGCCTTAAGTGCTCTGTGATTACTTAAGGTCATATATGAGTGGGGAAAAAAAAAATGAGAATCACTGCTCTAGACCCAATGGCTTGAGAAAAATTGTCATTGGCCCATTTCCTTTGGAGTTATGAAACCTCGTGCACCTAACGAGTCAAAAGATATGATTAAAACAGTGATTTTTAAACTTTTTCTTTCCACTCACATACCACCTTAAGTACAGTAATGCCTTACTAATCACAGAGCACCTATGGCATAGTGATTATTTAAGTTGGTATGTGAGTGGAAAGAAAAAGTTTGAAAACCATTGTGCTAACCTGAGAGTGGTGGCTCATTACTACACTAAGCACTACATTTGCTGAAAAACCATTGAGAATCTCGCATGCAAACTCTACCCAAATCCCATGTGGAAACATGTTGTCTGGTTCTTTTTAATTAAAATAGTTTAAACCCTTAGGTAAAGAAGATTCTGGAAAAATGGAACAAAATGCCGGAGGAACTCAGTGCGTCAGGCAACATCCAGGGAAAACAATAGGTAAATCATGTTTTGGGGCAAGATATTGCCTTCCCTGGATGCTGCCTGACCCACTGAGTTCCGCCAGCTATTTCTGTGAAGTTTAAACCCTCATTCTTTTTAAATATAGCAGGTTGCTATTGGTTAAATTCAGGGAATTATTTCGGGGAAATCAACTCTTGATAAACTCACTTATTTGAATTTACCAGAATAATTCCATTTTGAAACCACAGCAAGTTAGAGCTATTGACTGCATTCATTGTTTTAAGAAAATTAGTTAAACATTATTGCTTTCAAGATATTACTGAATAGTTACATTCTAGATTTTTTCTACTCTCTCTCTCTCTCTCTCTCTCTCTGTCTACCCTTTCTCGGCATCTTCAGGACTTTTCAAGCTCTTGTGTAGTTGGGCTTTCTTTGGGATCATGGAGGGGTTTTGTCCAGTTGGGAGGCAATCACATTGGAAGTATGCCACTGTGAATAAAAACTGTGTCATAATCTCAGCTCCATCCTGTATAACCTTCACTTGAATTCCTATCTGGGAATGTGGGAATAAAAAAAAATTCTCCCTCTAGCCCTGACATCTCAAAAATAACTCTCTTCTTTTGCCAAAAATATATGTGGTAACATTTTAATGCACAGTTGTATATAAACAAGAATTATAGTTCATAAGTTCATTAGTGTAGGCAGATGTTGAGAAATTTGCGGAGAATTTACTTCAGAAAGTGATTGATCCTGAAGTTTGTATTTACAGCTTTAATGGAAGAATGTCTCAATCAAAATGCTTGCAGTTTACATTCAAAAAGACTTCCTTCATTGCTAATTTGGAATCTAGCATTCTGCAACAGTAAAAGGGCACTGTGTAAACAAAGTGCTCTTTTAAACATTGAAGTGCGTGATACAATTTCAGCCACCTCTATAATAGTACCATTATTTAGTCACAACAAATGTTTCTTGTAAATGTTAATAACTTCTTAAAATGGACAATCACAACCCTTTGAAATAGACTGGACAGACATCAAGACGGATGTAGTTGCTGTTCAGGACGTCTATCTTAGCATTCTCTTTCTCTGTATGTACGCATGGTCCAATGTTTTATTTGTAGTGGAGCATACACCGTGCAACTGTTGATGAACTGAGAATTAAGTGTATCCCCCACCTGATGTGCTCCATCCTCCTCTTACAAGAATTTTAGCATCTTGCTTTTGTAAAAGTGTAGAAATGTTATTTGAACAAAACTTCATACCTCTAAGCAACAGCCTTTATTGACCTGTTTGCAATCATTAATGAAAGTGGTGACAGATTTATCAAGTTCTGTTTTAAAGGACAAAATATATCTGCACCTCCATGCCACCAGCCATCTCTGTCCTCCACCCCAGTGGCAATAGCCTAATCTTTGTGAAAGGCTATAAAGTTGATGTGAATGTAATCCTGATGAGATTACAGAGTGCAGGGCTTCAAGAGATGAGAATACAGTGGGCAACAGGAGTGAAGAGAAAAAGGAAGGAGAAGAAGAGCTTCCTTAATAGTTAATTCCTAGTCAAATAATTTTGATTTTGTCGCTCTTAGCCCCAAGCAGATTTTTGTTTTTTGTATTCTTTTGTAACATAAACATAACTGTAAAAATATTTCTTTACTATCTACTTCTTTGTCGGTTGCTACCCCAGTAATGCAAATTATTATTTCAGGGGTGAAAGTGGGAAATCCAGAAAAAAGTTGGCAAATCATGTGGTGTGATAATCTCATGGATATTGTTTTGCAAGATGACTGCTAACCCGTAATTGATCTGATCCCAGTGCCAATGGCTGCACCAAAATGGTTTCCTGAGTAACCTGTTCCATAAAAGATCACAAGTTAGTCCCTGTTTTGGGATCTCTGGCGCCCAAAAAAAACATGTGCAAAATTTTACACTTATTATGCTTGTCATACCTCATAGTGCCCTACTGTCATTCTCTACTTCCTGGTAATATTCCATCATTCAACTGTTTATACCAGGTCAATGATTGGTCAATGAAGTGATGACTTTTTGGCTGCGAGCAACTCTCTTATTGCTGACGTGCATCCTGACAATGGTCAATTTTCACTTCACTTTGCAAAATAATGGCTCAGATTTTGCAATTTAATGTCTATGATTCTTATAGTCATATAGTGAAACAAAAAGGAATACCCTTGACAATCCCTTTGGCCTGAACAGACATAGTCTGTATAAGTGAATTGTTATTCTGTTGGATAGCAATGTCAAAATCAAATATTATTTAGAACTATTAAAATGTATTTGTCATGTTTCAAATTCAAGCCTAATTTTATTTATTTTCTTGTCTTTATTTTGTATCTTGGAAAATATTTAGAATATTAATTTAAATTTGTGTTATTCCTTATTATTGCCTGACTAGCCAGTTTGTTGACATCACCAGTGCAGGATGCCAGGGTCCTGCTTGATCTCATGCCTGACACCAACTGATGTTAGGAAAGAGAAAATTAATGGCATAGAGTGGCTACTTTATTGTGTCTGCTTTACTGTTCTTTCCTTCTTTTAATGTACTAAGGCTGATAGAAATGTTTTCCTGTTGCTTTGGATTGCAGAGATTTCCCACTCCCACACCTGGCTGGTAGGTTAATTGACAGAGTGCAGGTGGGTGGTAGAAGAATCATGGTGGAATTGATTGGCATGTGAGAGAGAAGGTTGAGAATAATAAGCTGTCAAGAGAGAAAAAAAACTACCCTTCAGTCTTAGTTGAGACCGAGGGATAGTGAGAAGGAACAAAGCATGAGAATGATTTCTCTACACTTCAACGAGGAAACAAAACATACCAGTTGCCTTGTCATTATTGTTTTGGATAGGTTTGCACTTAAACCTTGGACTCGGAGGGAGAAGGGAAGAAAAGATACTACCACAGAATCTAACAAACATTACGCTACTTATAACCAATGTACATTCATGTTTGAAATTAATTTAATTATTTTTAGACCAATTATTTCTGACAGAACCAAATCATTATTGCTTCTATTTTGAAAAGACACTTGGACAGATACACAAATAAGGAAGGTTTCTGGGCCAAGTGCAGGCAAGTGGGACTAGCTGAGATGAGCAACTTGGTCAACAAGGGATGAGTTGGGCCTGCCTCTGTGCTGTACAGTTCTTTGACTCTGAACCCGTGACTCATGACCCATAGTTTAATACGCTGCTCATGAGTAATTGACCAATCTTGAGATTTTTGAGACCTTTGAGATCTAGAAGCCATTTGACTGTTGTATCTTTAGCAATGTTAATGGGGTTGCCTCCTTAAGCAACAGCAATGTAAAACAAAAATTTGATTTCAACAATGTACATGCTCCTTATTAGTGACATGATGACTAGAATTTTAAAATAAATCTGCAGATTCAGATTGGGCAGAAGTCTTTGATCTACTTATACTATATTAAGCCTTGGTTGCAACAACTGAAGAAAACTTGAGCTCAGAAACTGTTCATGCAAATGCCACAGAATCCAACACACATTATAATACTTACAATAGGTTGCATTTCTGAGTGTGAAATGAATTTAATTTATTTTTAATCAATACATTTTGACAGATTACATTATTTGTCTTTTGGAAATCAAATTATTCGAGCAGCTGCTCATATTCCTGGAGAAGAGTGCACAAGATACCTCATAAGAATTTAAATAGCAAGTGGTTATCTTACTGCAACCAAGGCATACTCCAATTCAGGGGCTAACAACATTTTTTAATTATCTAGGCAAATTTGAGGTATTGGTGGTTTACAGTATATCTGTAATAGGATGATCGCAACAGACAAAATTCTCTTTTAAGCTGTTGTTTATGTTGTTTACTTGATTTAAAGGTGTCCTATCAAAAAAAAACCCAGAGCTAGTGATAAGGTATAAATAACATTTTGCTTTGATATAGTGACTTTTAAATACTTCCAAGCACCTTGATGTTTGCAAGGGATGGGGAGGAATCGTAGATCAGAAATTCCTGCCAACATCACTTGGAGGGAATCTTTCAAAATCAATGCGGATCTTCAGCCTGACACCTTGTCAAGTGGGGATATTGGTGGTTTAAGGTCATAGTGGAGGAACAAAGAGAGAGATATGCAGTAACTCGTCGTTGTGACTATCCCTCGAGGACGAGGACTATGTTCTTTGTTCCATGAATTTATTTATGGGCTCTCAAGTGGCTTATGAGTCCAATCTTGCAAAGTGGCCCACAGAGCGAAGACACCTGTGCGTGTATTTGCTTAATATGTACTTAATATTGCACTCTAAGAAACACACAATACTTCACAAATAACCAACTAATTCCAATGGAATGAAAACCATGATGATTGGAGCTTATTGGATTTGTTGCAGCCTTCTTCCGCTTTCACAGCCATTGAGTTCAGAGTAACTTTGTCCACCTGTTCCACCATTGAGGCCTTGGTTGGATTGTTCTTTGTCAGGGACCTCACCCTTGACCTTATTGCCATGGGTGGCCCTATAGCTCCAGACGACATGGCTCTCAGGATCTCAGGACCACACAAGCTTCTCCACCATGACAAGGTGACAATCCACAGAGATATAGACAGATATATATATAAAATGTTTGGCCTGGAAGTCAGCCTGAAGAAAACGGAGGTCCTCCATCAGCCAGCTCCCCACCATGACTACCAGCCCCCCCACATCTCCATCGGGTACACAAAATTCAAAACGGTCAACCAGTTTACCTATCTCGGCTGCACCATTTCATCGGATGCAAGAATCAACAACGAGATAGACAACAGAGTCGCCAAGGCAAATAGCGCCTTTGGAAGACTACACAAAAGAGTCTGGAAAAACAACCTCACAAAGATTAGCGTATACAGAGCCGTTGTCATACCCACACTCCTGTTCGGCTCCGAATCATGGGTCCTCTACCGGCATCACCTACGGCTCCTAGAACGCTTCCACCAGCGTTGTCTCCGCTCCATCCTCAACATTCATTGGAGCGACTTCATCCCTAACATCGAAGTACTCGAGATGGCAGAGGCCGACAGCATTGAATCCACGCTGCTGAAGATCCAACTGCGCTGGGTAGGTCACGTCTCCAGAATGGAGGACCATCGCCTTCCCAAAATTGTGTTATATGAAGGACTGCCTAAAGAAATCTCTTGGTGCCTGCCACATTGACCACCGCCAGTGGGCTGATATCGCCTCAAACCGTGCATCTTGGCGCCTCACAGTTCGGCGGGCAGCAACCTCCTTTGAAGAAGACCGCAGAGCCC
The DNA here is from genome assembly GCF_036971445.1 of Narcine bancroftii. Classification (NCBI taxonomy): domain Eukaryota; kingdom Metazoa; phylum Chordata; class Chondrichthyes; order Torpediniformes; family Narcinidae; genus Narcine; species Narcine bancroftii. The sequence continues at coordinate 248,842,554 of NC_091472.1, read as the reverse complement.
ACCTCACTGACAAAAGACAAAGGAGGAAAAACCCAACACCCAACCCCAACCAACCAATTTTCCCCTGCAACTGCTGCAACCGTGTCTGCCTGTCCCGCATCGGACTTGTCAGCCACAAACGAGCCTGCAGCTGACGTGGACATTACCCCTCCATAAATCCAGACTCTTTTGTGTAGTCTTCCAAAGGCGAAGCCAAGCCAAAGATATATATAGAGGGGGGGAGGGAATAGAGAAAGAGGGAGACAGAGAGAGGGAGACACAGGGGATTGGAGAAGGTCTAAAACCTTGGACCTGGCATCATATTTGCTTGTTGAGCTGGTGAGAAGTCTCAATCCTCCTGCTGCAGATCAAGTACTGCAAATGCACTTACCACATGGATCAAGCTCTTCTTATCTCTTTCACCCACAGATGTTCCTAATGTCAGGAAAGTGCAGCTAAATATTTTAAAAGCAATAAAAATGAAATAAATAAAATCTCCCATTAAAATGTTTTCAAAAGCTGCTATTAACCAGATGTGGGGCTGAGAAGGGATTAATGGCTCCCTTTCAATTTGTCTCTGTTAAGAGCTAGAACTGGCAGGCTGGGGCCCAGTGGATATTTTACATATTCCAATTTCTCACCCATGCTGTTACTGGGGTTGGAGTTTTCCCCATTCTTTTCATTGTAGCTAATTATAAACAGAATATCTAAATTTCACTATCAGAATGCGATAATATCAAACAAACAGGATAGAAATCCAAAATATGTTTTTTTTCCATTTAACAATTCTTCTGTTGCCATCTTCAGCTTAATGAGGAAAATACAATCTATATTTTGATGTGTTTCATTACTAAACAAAATGGTGGAAATCTGCAATGTGCAGATGTACTGCCAACTTGTCCGTATAATTAGTTGGAAAGAAAGAATAACATGAAAGACACAAACCGCCTGCCATTCTTGGTTAATTTTTCACGAGGACCAATATCTATCGCCTTGTTTCACCACCAGTATTGAATTCACAGTTTAATGGTCTTAACTAATGGAAAATTAAATAATAAGAGTGTCAAACGAGACAGTTTCTGTTTTACCTGAAGGTTTGTTCCAAGTTATAATATTAATATTTTGTCTGTAGTACCATTTTGACAGCAATGCATGTTTGATAAATTCCTTTTCTGGATTATAAATCATGTCATTTTGGATCTAAAACAAGTGATTTTGAAAAGTAGAAAACCTTAATATATTATCAGAGTACTATTGGATTTCCTTAACGCTGCTGGCTTTAATAGCAGTTCACCTTGCTCTTTTATGAAAACCTAGCGTTACACACTTTGATCTGTCAAGTGGACTAATCCCATATATTGACTGAGTCAAGATGTGATTTCTGCTGCTTCTAGCAAATATTTTTTTCTGTTCAGGCTCTTAATAATATCTGCCTGGGTGTTTATTGTGCTCAATATTCAGATTTTGGCAATTTCCATGGAGATTAATGACCATGTTTTAATTTATGTGGCAACATTGGTACAGTTGATATATCATTCCTAGTTTATTTGCATTGTGTGATTAATGGAATTGGCTGAAAGTTTAAATTGAATGCACTCCGGTGGAGAAATTTCAACTGAATATATTAATGAGTTGGAATCATGAGTGTATGCTTCCTCTTACTAGGCTCAGTACCTCGTACTGTAAGCGGTTTTCACTTGAAGCAATAGTGTACTTCAGGCAAAACTAGTGCACGCTGGAATTAATTAATACTATGTTAAATTTGCACAAATTCAACAAGTAAAACAAATGCTGCCATTCAGGAAGAAATAATAGGGAGATTAGCAGACTACATTTTACTGATTTAAAAAATTTTTTTTTGGAATAGAATAAATTATTTCCAGGTATCTGTCCCCTTAGTAACTTTCCTATCTTTTGGTAGTGATGGAGTAGAATCAAGGCATAGAACAGAGATGAGTACAATACAGGCCCTGCAGCCTACAATGTTGTGCTGACCTATGTAAATCTGTTCCACAACAATCTAATCCTTCCCTACCTCATAACCATAACCCTCTATTTTCCTTCATCCATATGCCATCTAAGAGTGTTTTGAATGTCCCTATTGTACTAGCCTCAGACAAAATATTAATATTATAACTTAGAACAAACCTTCAGGCAAAACAGAAACTATCCTGTTTGGCCCTCATTATTTAATTTTCCATTAGTTAAGACCATTAAACTGTGAATTCAATACTGGTGGTGAAACAAGGCGATAGATAAAGAGAGTGAGGAAAGTGATGTGCAATGGAAATAAAAATATATGATTCAAGAAGAGAAGCTCTGAAACTTTGGCATCAAAATTGTTTTTGGAATGGGTAGTGGGAGTGGGGTCATAATAATCATAATTTTAGATCCTTATTCCTCATGGATTATCCAATACATTTCCATTTTAGAAACTCTTTGCAAGCAAATGTTTCTCTTCATTCATTTCAGCCTGACTCTCATCTGGAGTATAAATACATAACATATACTGATGCTAGATTGGGAATGCCTTAATCCATCCAGAATAATGTTTCTTTCAATTCGTTTCAATCAAACATTAAAAGTTTCCATTATTCTTGAGGATCCGTGGAAAATTGTTGCCATTGCATTTTGTGTAACATTTCAGATAAATGACCCAAATATACTTCAAATGTCTTCTGCTATTTAATAACTTAAAAAATCTCTTCCCTTCTCAAAGATCTCCTGGAGAAATCGCGAGTTGTCAAACAACCCAGGGGCGAGCGAAATTTCCACATCTTTTATCAATTGTTGTCAGGTGGCTCTGAGGATTTGCTGAGTAAGTACAATGCATTTGTGCACGTTAGACAAGCAGTATGTGCATCCATTCAAGATTCAGGAACTAAATTGTTCCATCAGTAACAACTACTTGTATTAATATAATTTTAGAGAAAGATATTCCAGGCATGTCACAAGATTTGATACAAATTCGCACAATGAGACATTAGTACTGTGGACCAAATCCTTGTTCATGGAGGTATGTTTGAAGGAACAACAAAGAAATATAGGGGTAAGGAGATGTAGGGAGGAAATTCTGAAGTGAAGAACCAAGACAGATTCAAACATGCTTGCTCATTGGAGAACAATCAGAATTGGGGGATATGCAAGAAACCAGAATTGGAGGTGGTTAGAAATATCAAATGGATATAGAGCAGGAGGAAGTTCCAAAAATACCTGAGGCTGAGAAGGAATTTGAAGATAAGAATGTGAATGTTAAAATTGAGCTGTGAAGTGATGTAAAGACTTTGGGTAACCGAGAAAGAACATGAAAATACAGGGGAAACTCAGGAAAGTTGCTTGCTCCAAGTCAGAATGCAGGTTGCAGAATAACTTAATTATTCCATTATTGTGTTGTTTGGATGGATATGTTCTAACTCCAAGCAATGAAAACCAGTTGTTTGATTTGTTTTGCAAGGACAAAGGATGGCAGTGCAATCAAGATAAATTTGTGCATGCTTGTTTAGAAACAGTTCCTCTCTATGATCTTCAGTCTTGCCATGTCTCTCCTGAAGGCACTGAGTCATGCTAAGATTTATTTAGTGAAAAAAAATCCTAATACCTATTATCTCTGTTGTTATTTATGTATGAATATGATGATAAGTGTAAGTAAGTTATTCAAAAAACCCAATGTCTGAAATAAATGCATGGGCATGAAGAGTTCCAACACAGAAATGCAAGAGCAACTCAGCCAGTCTCAGCATCTAAAGGAGGTAAAGATATATTACCAGCATTTCAGGTGATGCGAGTCCAGCTGAGTTTCTCCAGCATTTCCATGTTTCTTTCTAGAATCACAGCATCTGCAGATGTTTGCATTTCCATGAAGAGTTCCAAAATAATAGACAAGATTGAAAAGTTTCTAACAGTATCCATTTAGGCCTGGGCAACTAGGGTGATTTCAACTAATCACATAATTGCAAGTAAACTACTATATTCAATGAGCTACTGTTGGTCATTGCTAATATATAAAAAAAATCTGGAGGGAAGGTAGGAATCACCAGATGAATAGAAGAAACGGGATAATTTCTTTGTACAAGACATAAAGGCTTGTCTGTCGTCAGCTCCAGACAAAACATACTCCATAGCATCACTTCAAAGAAGAGTAGATTTATCTCTAATGAACTACCAATATTAACCTCTCATTTAAATGTTAATTAATAAGAATATATAACCCTTTTGTGACCTTCATTTTCTAGGGGATATTGCGAATCCAGAGGACCCCAAAACCAGCAGCAATAGATATTCAACAAGAAAAATAGTTACAATAGATATTCACCAAGAAAAATGGTTACTTAAACAAAAGTTGTTTTTAATTATCTTTAAACATGAAAACAGGATCAAGCTCTAACTTATCACTATTGACTTAACTAACCTAACTTAATCCCCTTCTCATTCTAACTGCACGTGTATGTAATGTGTGTGTAAGTTTAGAAAAGTTTTTTGATTCACAGTCCAATCTCACTTTTCATTCCTTCAAGTTCACTGGTTGCAGGCAATTCTTATACTGTGCACAGAATTTAACATTTATAAAGCTCAGCAGGCTTTGGTGCTTGAAAGGTAAATGGTTACCGCTCAGGAAGGTTCTTGGTGGTTTTAAAGAGGGAGAGAGATTTGTTGTATGCTGGACACCCATAACTGATGTACTTCCATCAGCCACTTCAGTGTCTTGCCGAAGAAACTTACCCCCTCAGGGTTCTCCAGATGATAACCTCTTTCTTTTAGGTCACCACAGAGTGCCTTTTTGTTTCTCTTATTTCAAGTGAAACATTAGACATCCAGTCCTCTCCTCTTGCATGAACCACAAGGGCTTTGACCAGGCTGAACTAAGAACTCACTACCCGTCTTCCAAATGGGGTTTTCCACAAGCTTACCAGCTTGTCCTGTTCCAGTCCCAGCTGCTGTTACTCTCTGTAACACTGCAGACCTGATCTCTCCCGCCCCTCTCTCTCTCTCTCTGAGAGAATCCTGTTTGACTCTCTCTGCTTGCAAAACCACATGACCCTCTTAGAACAGCAAATTCCCCTCCAGACTCTGTGGCTCCGACAAGCTCTTTCATCTGTTGTCTTTTTATAAACAACCATCCAATAGTGAAATCCCTTGGGAACTCTCCAAAGCTCTTGCAAAGGCTATAGGGCCAATATGTCTAGCGTTAGCAGAGCTCTAGTATTTTAAATAAGATCTGTTTAAAGTGTTTGTATGTGACCTACTCTAACAATACCTGCCCCAATTTATCTCCCAAAAACATATCTATATGCTCTGTTACAGGGAATACTGAGCACAAACTAGTTGATGTATTTTCAATATTCAAAAATGTTTCTATGTTTTTAAAAAAAGATTTTGTTGTCCATAAACCATGCGAGTAAAAGTTGATTTAATTTAATTTAGACATACAGCACGGTAACAGGCCATTTTGGTCCACAAATCCGTGCCACCCAATTTACACCCCATTAACCTACATCACCTTTGTTGACCTCACCAAAGCCTTCGACACCGTGAGCAGGAAAGGGCTTTGGCAAATACTAGAGCGCATCGGATGTCCCCCAAAGTTCCTCAACATGATTATCCAACTGCACGAAAACCAACAAGGTCGGGTCAGATACAGCAATGAGCTCTCTGAACCCTTCTCCATTAACAATGGCGTGAAGCAAGGCTGTGTTCTCGCACCAACCCTCTTTTCAATCTTCTTCAGCATGATGCTGAACCAAGCCATGAAAGACCCCAACAATGAAGACGCTGTTTACATCCGGTACCGCACGGATGGCAGTCTCTTCAATCTGAGGCGCCTGCAAGCTCACACCAAGACACAAGAGAAACTTGTCCGTGAACTACTCTTTGCAGATGATGCCGCTTTAGTTGCCCATTCAGAGCCAGCTCTTCAGCGCTTGACGTCCTGCTTTGCGGAAACTGCCAAAATGTTTGGCCTGGAAGTCAGCCTGAAGAAAACTGAGGTCCTCCATCAGCCAGCTCCCCACCATGACTACCAGCCCCCCCACATCTCCATCGGGCACACAAAACTCAAAACGGTCAACCAGTTTACCTATCTCGGCTGCACCATTTCATCAGATGCAAGGATCGACAATGAGATAGACAACAGACTCGCCAAGGCAAATAGCGCCTTTGGAAGACTACACAAAAGAGTCTGGAAAAACAACCAACTGAAAAACCTCACAAAGATAAGCGTATACAGAGCCGTTGTCATACCCACACTCCTGTTCGGCTCCGAATCATGGGTCCTCTACCGGCACCACCTACGGCTCCTAGAACGCTTCCACCAGCGTTGTCTCCGCTCCATCCTCAACATCCATTGGAGCGCTCACACCCCTAACGTCGAGGTACTCGAGATGGCAGAGGTCGACAGCATCGAGTCCACGCTGCTGAAGATCCAGCTGCGCTGGATGGGTCACGTCTCCAGAATGGAGGACCATCGCCTTCCCAAGATCGTATTATATGGCGAGCTCTCCACTGGCCACCGTGACAGAGGTGCACCAAAGAAAAGGTACAAGGACTGCCTAAAGAAATCTCTTGGTGCCTGCCACATTGACCACCGCCAGTGGGCTGATAACGCCTCAAACCGTGCATCTTGGCGCCTCACAGTTTGGCGGGCAGCAGCCTCCTTTGAAGAAGACCGCAGAGCCCACCTCACTGACAAAAGGCAAAGGAGGAAAAACCCAACACCCAACCCCAACCAACCAATTTTCCCTTGCAACCGCTGCAATCGTGTCTGCCTGTCCCGCATCGGACTGGTCAGCCACAAACGAGCCTGCAGCTGACGTGGACTTTTTACCCCCTCCATAAATCTTCGTCCGCGAAGCCAAGCCAAAGAAAAAAACCTACACCACTGGTAGGCTTTGAAAAGTGGGAGGAAACCAGACCCCCCTGGAGAAAACCCATGCAGAAACAGGGAGAATGTAAAAATTCCTTTCAGACAGCATGGGATCGAACCCCGGTCCAGTCCTAATCGCTGGCACTGTAATGACATTGAGCTGGTGTGCCAACTGTGTCATCCAATTTGTACTTGTAATTTTTTGTTTAATGAAGCAACAGCATGTGTATGTGAGAACTTTTAGCTGGATATGTTGTAGACATTTAGCCGGTAAAAGAGCATCCCTGGGGGCGGAACTGAGTTTGGTGGGTGTTGGACAAAGTTCTGTTAAAAGAATGGTGGAGATTAAGGACAGATGAGAAGTTGCCAAAGTTAATTTTGAGAGGCAGAAGAAGTTGGTGGCTTTCCCTGGGATCGATGCTGAGGTCATTTACTGTTTCTAATTTGCATAATTGACTTGGATCCATATGTTTAATCCAAATATGATTAATTTGCAAATGATGTAAGTCAATATGAAATAACAAAGTGTTTTTGTAGGTGAACAGAACAAAATAAAGTCTATGTAAAATTGAGAAAAATGTTTTCCAATGTCTTCAAAGATGCCAAATTATGAAATAGGTGAAGAATTATAATTAGTATCCTGATGAATGTCAGAAAAATAAACATTATATAGTATGTTCAGCACTCTACTGTGGGAGAGGTTTCAGAATGCTTGACTGGACACTGATTTGGGTACCCAATGAAGAGTCCAGATATTTTATTGATCCCAATGGGCTGGGAAGGTTCCAAGACATAGTCCTGCCCAACTGAAAAGTGAAGTCATTTGCAGCAGACACAGAGTTTAACATCTCAGAATTAATGATTTAGATGAATTGATCCTCAACCTGTACAGGAGTTAAACGTCCATAAACTAAAGATTGAACATCATTACATCTCCTGTTTACTATACTATTGTAATAGATACAGAGGGACATCAGATCTTCTCAAATGAGTGATTATTAATCCTGAAACCCTGAAACCAAATGAGTAATTACAGGATCCCAAAAACTGTGGTCCTGATATTGCCTGTGCAACTAAAAAGGACCATGCAATAACAGGAATGCGTTGAAACACTGGAATCTTAATGATACTCTAACACGTTAACTTTTCACTTGCAGGACAGCTGAAGCTCGAGAAGGGTTTCAACCATTACAATTACCTGGGATTGGATTCGGCTGAAGTAAATGGGATAGATGATGCAGCCAACTTCAGAACAGTAAAAGTAAGATGGCAATAAAAGGATTACATTCCTTGGTTTCCTTTGGTTGGAATGGATTTGCCTTTACTATATGATAATTTCCTTGGAATAATGTGTAGCACAATCCAGCAGTCTCACATGGAAAGGTTCAGATAAGCTGTGATCAAAGATCCCAAAGCCATCATTCTTTTTAGATATACAGTATAACTCCAATTATCCAAAATGGTCTGGACCAGGTCTATGTCAGATAAACATTTTTTTCGGAGAATTGGTTATTCTTTAAAAACAGCCCAGAAGCAACAGCAAATCACTTGTAACAGTGGTAAAACAACCACAAACAATGTGAAGGCTTTTTAAGCATTAAAATAATGTTTAATTCTCACCAAAAAAATGCTGGCTGCTGCCAATCAAGGAGACAGATCCAATGCAGCCCCCAAACACCAAGACCACCCAACCGCTGCTGCCGATCCCTGACACAAACCACCGCTGCCATTGATCACTGGAGAGGCTTCCTGGGCTGGAGGAACACTCACTGGCAAGTCGGTGAGCTCCTGTCTCACTGTTCACCGACTCTGAATCCTCCCCTAGGCCTTCTGCACACGCACACCCGTAAGCCAAGGAGAGGATTCGGAGTCAGCGTCTGGTGTGCCGAGGAGAGAGGGAGGGAAGAGAATGGGAGGGGAGGCGATGCCACTGAGCCTGAGGTCCCGCTCCCGCCGGAAGGCCCCTCTCCTTGATGACACCTAGAGAAGGGATTCTTCCAACTGCTTGCGGGTGGGAGGAAGTGGAATGCAGTTTGAGAGGGAACGTTGGTGAGAAAAGTCAATAGGGGAAGGTAAAATAGAGAGGGGAGGGAGTTACCTGAAATGAGGACAATCTTTCTAATTTCAGGTCGGGTGTTTTTTTTTCAACTTGTGAGGTCAGTTCGGCTCAGAAAAGATTTCTGATTTGTTTCCAATATCCTCAAATGAGGATTTTGGAGATTTTGATTTCAGATCATTGGAGTTGTACTGTAGTCTAATGGTATTTGTCTGTCTGCATGGCATTATCTTCTTTGTCACCAGAAGCAACAGCAAGTCATTGAACATGGTCACTTTCTGCTACTTTCAAACTTTCCCAGATCTTTTCTTTCTGCCAAACAATTTTAAAATTTTACTTAATTTCATAAAATCCCACTCACTTAATCCTGCATTCTCTCTTCCCTCAGTCTCTCTCCTGAGTGTTCATGTTCGTGGGTATATGTGTGTGCACGTCTCACTCTCTTTCTCCCTTGTTCAATGATTCCGTTCTTTTGTGTTCACAGAATATAAATCAAAGTCTGCAACAGATGTAAAATACCTTGAAGAAGGGCTCAGGCCCGAAACTTTGGTTACATGTCTTTGCTGAATGAGGAATGCTGCGTGATTTGCTGAGTTTGCCCGGCTCTGTAATGTATTGAGTTGTAAAATCTGAACACTGTCATGGCGAAGACAATGGGCACAGACACGGTTTCTTCTTGTTTATAATGATGGGAGATTCAATCTCTTGACAAAGTCTGGTCTCTTTCAGTAGGCACAATGAATTGAATGAATTGATGGAGAGGAGAAATCCAGATTCTTTCTGTCATGAAGGTTCTGATTAAACAGGATGAGGTCATTCTGAGTGGGCATAACCATCTGGAGCGATGGGAAGAATTCTGTGGAGCCAGAGGGGCTCAAATAGCTCAGACTTTACCTGCAATCGTGAGCCTCAAACTTAAAACCATCCCTGAAACATACAGTCCAGTCTGATTGGTCCCTGAATATTGCAGCACAAATAAAAATCATTAACTGATTAATGTTGTAAGCTAGGTATTTGTGGTGAACTCGAGTCTTTTTCATGTGAACTACTTTATCAATATTTGTTGTGTGACTACTCACCAGCAGGTGATTGAAGCAGATTGAATTGGTTTAAGTTTGCTTTGTTTTTACTGATGAAGATATATCTCATGATCATTCAGGGAAGACACACTGTGATGTCAGAAACAGGTTTATTCATCACATGATGGGGAGTTTGTTTGTTCCAGTTGAATTAGTTTCAGTTTCGTAAAATTAGCTTTCTAATTGCTAGTGTTCAGATTGAACAAGTAAAAATGCAACGTTGGAGAAACTCAGCAAGTCAAATAGTGTACTTTATATAGCAAAGATCAAGATACATTTTGGGCTTGATCCCTTAATCAAGGTATAGCAAAGCTCCTAGTTTGATGAAAAGTGCTCTGTACTCTGCCTCCCATACCACCCCTCCCATCCCTAAACCAACAGTGAGTGCACTGTTTATTTATTTGAAAGCTGATTGCTGAGCTTCAGCAGCTTAATTTAAATAATTTTATCCAGTGGCTGTTGGGCATGCTCAGTGAAGTCCAGAGTTGAAACCTACTTCAGAGTTCATGAAGGGACACCTAATCTTAACTCAGTCTTATCCTTGGAGACTAAGGTGACCATCGTCATGCTGTTAGATACTCTCTTGAATAGTTTTCTGGGCTCTACTCCAACTCACCACTTGCTGTTGATGTCTTTAGTATGGATCCCTGCTTGAGTATCCCACCTTGATCATGTTATTGGACTCCTGATCTCCGTTCTTTGATTCCTGATCAACCCTTGTTGCTGATATCCAAAGCTATGTGGTTCCCTTCCAATTGCGTCCAACTCCCAAAGCTGAATGCTGCCTTCCACTGGTGTCCCCCAACTTTCATCTCTAGTCCCACCCCATAAGCCTTGAATCTTAATGTCGAGCAGACTTTCATTCTTGGGGTCTCAGACCATCAAAAAATTGGCAGAGTTTACCTAGTGAAGCATCTGCTTCAACTCACCTATTCTAGTTTTGAAGAGTTTCTTCAAAGTCTGAGATCCTGTTTGCTTTATTAAATTACTTGCTAACATATCTTCTGAGATTTAGCACCAACTCCTACTGCTATTCCTGAATCTTTTAAAATTTGGTTATCTCTGTTTGGTCAAATTTATATTCTATCTGCTCTTTTCCCTTTTACTTTGCACATTGTTTATTACTGAATTTTTTTTTCCATATTGCAATGTCAATTTGTTTACATTTTTTCTTTGTTTACATTTCTCTCTTTCCTATATGTATCTTTTTTGTTGAGTACCATGTACAGTTACCAGTTAATACAAATTCCTGGCCCACAGGAAAAATTATGTCATGTGATTGTCATGTATCTACTCCGACAATAAATCTGATTGTTGAATGTTTATTCATATTGAATTTGATATTGTTAACATTACTAAAATAGTGGTATTTTATCCCATATAATATCCATTTTTACACATAAACCAAACTCCCTTCAAAAACCCTTTTAACATAATTGTATGTCAAATATTGCCTTGCAAGTTTTTTTAACTTTTTAAAATTATTCTGTCTCATAACATTCTCACTACAAGCATTTAGATGACTATCTCATAAGGATATGATATTTTCCATCCTCCAATGCTTTGATCCCTGAATCTATGCAAACTGAGAAGGCTGAGGGCAACTTCTCTGCAATTCTAACCTTAGAAAACTAGTGTACTTCTCATCTAGAATAAGTGACTTACTCATTTTAATGTTTCTTATGAATCCTATTTAGCTCTAATCCAGCACACATCTTATAGTGATTAAGTTATGGTGCCAGCCCAGACCCGAATACTGATTACCCTTTAATCCCTATGGATGCTGTGCGACCTTGAGAGTTTCTCCAGTACATTTGTATATTGCACATAGTTCAAAAACCACTGATCCCAAGAGAAGAATTTGAATTCACCATGAGAGCTAGAGAATAAAATACAAAAAATTTAGTTTATTTACGGTTATTATGTTTAAGTTTATTCCAAATTCTAAAGACATAGGGGGTTATTAGGTTAATTGGTCACAAGGGTGTATTTGGGTGCCTCAGATTCATGGGGTGGAAATGCCGTATCTCTGTTCTTTTTATATTTTGCATTTTTATTGATTTATTCTCTTGTCTGACCATTTGCCATTCAAAGGGCTCTGATTGCCATTGTTTCCCCTTTTTATAAATGTACTATCTCCTCTTTAAAAGTTGACTATACGTGTACACACCACTCTTTGACTCTTCTCTATTCTGGCCAGATCTTTCTCCAATTTGCAAAAATTTACCCATTTCTATTACAGGTACAGAATCTTTTATCCGAGACCCTTAGGACCAGACACTTTTGCGAATTTAGAATATTTTGGATAATGGAATAATAGTAATGGAGCTACGTTAAGTAATTGAGCTGATTTTAGATTAGCGTAAAACAAAGGCACACTCCAACTGGAAGGGTCTCTAGATGGGGGGGTGGGTTATGGCGGCGGCACTGGATGGGGGGTAGTGGCAGCACTGGACGGAGGGTGTTTGCGGCGGTGCTGGATGGGGGTGGGGGTGGTTGCGGCAGCGCTGGACAGCAGAGTGTTTGCAGCGGCCATCCGAGCTCCTGATGCCTCAACAGCGGACCCTCTCCCCAGCAGTCTACCAACCATAGCTCCTGACACCCCAAGGAAGATCTCCTGGCACCCCTTCAGAGGACCCTTGTCCCAGCCGTCCACCCACCGGAGTTCTGAATGACCTGGAGCTCATCCATTTGAACTCCTGGCTGCAGATCCTTGCCCCGGACTCCCACCCATCTGAACCCCTCCCGAAGTCCTAGCTGCCCACCTTCTGAACTCCTGATGCCCCAGCTGCCAGCCCATTTAAACTTCTGACCGTGGATCCTTGCCCCAATCTACCGCCCATCCAAGTTCCTGATTCAGACGCTGGATGGGTGGTGTTGCGGCGGCGCTTGATGGGAGGGAGGGGTGTCTGGGCTTCGGGCTGTCTACGACAAATCGGGCACCTGTGTACAGCGAATTGGAGGCACTGGACTCTGATTTTCCGCTGGCACCTATAAAGTAAGGATTCCATAGGATTTCACTAATTATCAACATGGGATATTCAAGTGTGAGTTGAGCATGGGTTGCATCAAGTCATGTTTGGCGCCAAAAGTAAGCTTTGGTGTGCAGACGACATCCATGGAAAAAATGTTTGGTTTTCAGTTCTCAGAATTTCGGATAAAAGATTACATACCTGTATTGCATTTTTATTCTGTAAATATTTTTGTTGCTTAATATCTGATGTGAACTGTGTGAGACAATGATCACTACTTTCAGCTGTGAGTGTCTGGCAACACTGATTTCCTCATTGTTTATGAAACCTGCTGAATGGGTGGCAGCAGATCCAAGCGTACAATTTTAGGGCTTCTGAATGTGCAGGGAATAGAGGGTTATGTATCAGGTGCAGGGAGCAGAGATTGAGTTTAATTGGCATGTTCAGCACAGACATTGTTGGATGAATTCTCTGGTTCTGTGCTGTACTGTTTTATGTTCTATAACCTCTTAACACAAGCAAAACTATAGCCCTTTCTAAAAATTGGATGGGAGAGTGATATGTTTTCCATACCCTATCTGTTATTTTGCCTGCTAAACTGTGTCTAATCTTTCTCTTCTCCTTCACATCACAGAATATCTGCACTCATGTGATTTATGACCACATAAAAGATTACTTGTCAAATAAGCACTTGGTTTGAAGACACTGTGAAAAAGTGCAGTTGATATCCCTGTCCTCTCATCGAATGGCAGAGTTGCTGGAGATATTAGCCACCATGTCCCTTCGTCATTCAAGTTCAAATATTAATCCTTTAAAAAATGTATCATGTCACTTCATCAAGTCTTCTCAACAATTTCTCTTCTTAAGCCAATAGTTTCTTGTGGATCTCTGCACCAATGTGCTTTGGTCAACAATCTATGATCTGAACCAGGGTCCCATCCTATTTTCTACTCAATCATAGGACTGCAGGGTCAGAGAAAGAGATCACCAATATTTATTGATTTTATTTTTGCTTTTGTCCCTCATTTGTCACTAATAGAAATTCCACATACTTTCCCATCCTCCATCCTTCTGTACTTTTGTTTAAATTCATTGCATTATTCTATTATTGGGAGGATCATTTTTAATTGAAGAAAAGGATGATGTTTGCTTGTTGTACTATCTTTTTCAGTCATAAATAAAATGCTGCATCAATTTGGAGAAATGTTCTGTGAACTGCAGAAATCCATGTCTGGGCTTAATGTTAATGTTGATGGGATAACAATACAAAGTTGTGAAGAGAAGATCAGAATATTATTTAAATCTTAAATATTAATGTTCAGAGAGATTGCATGAGAAACAGAAAGTTTTAATGCTGATACAACTACTAAAAAGGAAGACACATTTCTTCCCAGAGAGCTGTGAAAATGGTTGTTGACCTTTATTGCAGGATTGACAAAATATAAACCTACTGAGATCTTGATGCATCTGAGGTATTGGTGAGAATATATAGTTTTAATTTGGGAATGATATACTTGCCCTGGTGGCCATGCAGTAAAGGTTCACAAGGATGATTCCTGGGATGAGGAAGGTTGAGCAGGCTACTCCTATAATCTCTGGAACTTGGAAGAGTGACAAGGAACTTTACTCAACCGTATTAGATATTCAGATCCAATGAAGATATTAACATTTTTTTTCTTTTGAGTTTACACATACAACATGGTAACAGGCCCTTTCTGCCCATGAGCTTGTGCCACCCAATTGACCCGCAGCCCCCAGTCGGTTTTGAACGGCGAGAAGAGACTGGAGCATCCAGAGGAAGCCCACACAGACACTGCAAGAACATTTAAACTCCTTACGTGCAGCATGGGATTTGAATCCTGGTCCCTGTCGCTGGCTCTGTAACAGCATTGCGCTAATCACCACACTAACTGTGCCACCCTTATTCTCGAGTGACATCTAGGATTAGGGTTACACTCTCAAGAAGATTAATTATTGTTTCAAAACTAATGAGGGTGACACATTTCTTTTCTGAGGGTTGTGAATATGGTTGTCAGTAGTCACAGACAGCATAGAGAGCTACCCAAAATAAAGTTGAAAGAGGATGCCATTGTACCTTTAAAATTGTTTCCAATGGAAGTGGAGCTGGGAATTCAAAGCGCAGACCCTACTCCTTATAAAAAATGCTGGTGACATCATGGTCTATTTTATATTGAAGCACCGTACCATGTAATGACCAGATTAACACGTTGAAAGTAAGTGGCTGACTTTCCCCTCTTGACTGCCCTTTTCAAATCACCCATTTAAGTCAGGTTCTAGTTGACATTGGACTGAATTGCACACAGTGTCAGGCTCTGGTCACATAATGATACTGAGCCTGGACACCAAGGTCTAGCCCAAGCATTAATAGCAGAAACCAGCTGGGCATTGCAAGCATTAATCTCTATTTCAAAGAGCTTATTTTATGTTTTGTTATGGGCACAATGGGATACAAAGTTCTTTGGATCATCAGCTCTGCGATATCTTCCCACGTAGGTTTTAATCTTGTCGGATACAGATAGGTAATGTAAACGATCAATTCTCAGAGGACAGCCTTCCCACTTCAAGCCTTGGCCACACATTACAAATCGGATAACACCCCCTTGCAAATTTAGCTGCGGATTTTTTTGGATTTTCTTCCCCATTGAGCTCCTTTGGTGAATTAATTCATGATATTGAAAGAAGAGGTAGTCTGACCATTGACTATCTATAGAAATCTATGTATTGGTAGGAGGTGGTGATTGTAAGTCAGGCAGGGAAACAGAGTTGAAGACCAACATCACATTGTATTGAGTGACTCAGCTGGATTGAAGGGCTAAGTCTACCCTTCCTCCCATTTCTTGTGTTCTTGTAATTTTGTTTTAATTTTCAGATTTTAATAATGTGAGTTCATTGATACCATATGTAAAGTAGTGTGAAAGCAATGGGTCTAGAATTGATTTCCTGTTCCTAATACAAAGCCCACATATGAAAACAGTCTGCTAGGAATGCTCACTTCTATGCACTTGATTCCATTGGCATAAATGGAACCAAATGTCCGGAGGTGACTTTAATTGCTGGTCAAAACCCATAAGGTCTTTAGTGCTGGTGACCAGAGACAAATTTATCTACTAGTTATTCCTTGGTGACTGATTCTCAGTTTTAACAAACTAATGCAGGATTGCCATGTTGATAATCAGATGGAATGGAATATTTTGCAGGCTGCATGTGGGAATGAAGTGTCTGGTGAAATGTCAGCAAGAGTCAAGGTGGGAACCATATCAAGGAAAAGAAGTTCAGAAAAGTGCAGATGCTGGGGTCAAGTGCAATACAATGTGCTGGAGAGACTCAGCAGGTTACACTGTATCCACAGGAAATAACCTATGTTTTGGGCCTGGGCCCCTTTGTAAGGTATCTGACACACCTGCCAAAAGGCCCAGGAACACAATGTTGGTGACCCTTTACTTCCAATGAATGCTGCATGACCAGTGGAGTGTCTCCAACACATTTCTGTATTGAAAGTCATGCTAGGGCTCCCAAAATGGATGGCATATGATCTTGTGCATCAAGAAGAGCACATTTAACCTCAGTCATAGGCCCTGGTGGTTAGGAAACTGGTTTCAGTTAGGAAAAGGGGAAATCCCACCCAAGGCGTGGTCCTGGTCTCGATCCATTGATCTGATTGAATGTAGGAAATTATATGCAAGCCGGGTTGAATGCAGGAAAGATTACTACATAAAATGATTAAGTGACATGCTATTTAACGAGAGGCAAGAACAGTCCACAAGGAGAATGGAATTAGATATTTCCTTATGACAGAGAAGGAGACCATTCAACCCTTATTAATCTCATGGCCCGATTTATTTTCTTGTAACCTGTTCTCTCTCAGATGCTTATTAAGTCTCCCCTGATACTCCTGCTCCAGTGGGTATTTTTCAAAGGTCAATTAACCTTCCTATCAGCATTCTTTGGGAAGTGGGAAGAAACCAGAGGTCCCAGGGCAAACCCACAGTCACAGAAAGAATATGGTGTTCCATACAAATAGCATTGGAGGTCCTCATTAAATTCTGTTAATTTTCTCCCTCGTGGGCCATTCTCTTTGGATGGAAGTGAATGCTGTTTGGGGGGCGAGGAGGATGGCCAGTGCTGCAAAACTGAAGCAAGGATAATCCATGAAAGGTCCTTCTCCTTGCATTATTGTCAATTATTTTCTCTCAGGTAGAAAATGTCACCTTCCAGTTCTGAATACACCCATCACTCCATGGCTCCCACTGCAATTCTCAGGTTATAACTATTCTGTCAATGACAGGGGTGGGGGTGTATGTTTAGTAGAATTAAGCATGATGACAAACTGAAGAGATGTAGCTAAACTGGGACTATGTGGGAGAGCAAGTAAGGGAGAGAGCGAGACAAACATTCAGAAGAACCACAGGGTCAATTAAGCTCTGTAAATATAGTCATGGGGCACTTAGAAATTCATGCCATTTGACAAAGGCAGTGTTGCCTTATGCAAATTAATTTGTTTTTGACAAATGTATGAAGTTAGGATTGAAAATTTTATCACTAGTCAATCAAACTTATGTTATCAAAGGGTCCTTTTATTGTCACATAATACATTAACTATGTAATATACATAGAAGCAAAAGAAAGTCCCTTGAGAGACTCTGATTGTCTGAGGATTCGCCTCCAGTGCTCCCACACTGCTGCATCCCCACAGACTCCAGTTCAAATCTCCAGCAACCAGAGCTCCCGATCCAAACCTCCAATACAATCCAGAAGCCTTGACCCTTGGGGAGTCCTCAGGACCCTCTCAAATCCTACTTCCGTTAACTGTTTCCCTTAAGCCAGACTCCGGCAGACCGGAACCTGAACGAGTCCTTCAGACGCTGAGCCCCTGCCATGCTCACTCTCCTGTAGGGTTGTCTCCTATGCTTTTCCTTCTCAATGACGGGTGTTCTCCCCATTTCTGGTGCCCTGTGTCGGCCTGTACTCTCCTGGATTCTGTAACTCTCTCGTGATAAGCTTCCCAGCACAGGTGCCGGCCATCTTCTTGGGCACAGAGCCCATCATTGCAGGATTTTAAAAAGAAATCACCTTTAAAGCTTTTATGGAGCCGTCAGCAGTGCTGTGCCTCCGCTCCTGCTCTTCTGGCTTTGGTGGATGCCACTGACGTTACTGCAGCTCTGGCAGGACCATCATAGTCACAGAAAATTTAGATAATTATCCTAACTTGGATGTGATTTTATTCTTTAAAGAAAACAATAATATGTTTATGGTCATATACGTAAGTACAATATGCATATACAACAAAATTTAGCAGTTAG
Source organism: Narcine bancroftii (assembly GCF_036971445.1). NCBI lineage: Eukaryota > Metazoa > Chordata > Chondrichthyes > Torpediniformes > Narcinidae > Narcine > Narcine bancroftii. The sequence continues at coordinate 248,824,288 of NC_091472.1, read as the reverse complement.
CGCAATGCTATTACAGTAGCAGCTTCCTGGATTTGAATCTGGCGCTGTCTGTGAGGACTTTGTGACGGCAGGGGTTTCCTCCCAGTGCTCTTCCTGTTTGCTCCCACCCTTTAAAACAGTGCACCAAGTCTGTAGGCTAATTGGTGTATTTGGGTGGCATGGACTCATTGACCGGAAGGGCCTGTTATCTCTTTTCTTGTTAAAATATTTTTATTAATATTTGTACAATAGAAAAGAAATGAATAAAATGATGATATGTGCTATAGAACTAGTAAAAAAAGTTAGAATAATGATCATATGTTAAAAATTCAAACGTGCAATAGCACAAACCTAATGTTACAATAGAATCTAACAAAGGAAAAAAAAAGGATAAATTCTAAACCCCTTCCCCTAAGCAAGATTGAAGGTTGTCATTTAAAAAAAATTCAATGGCATAATCTTGGAGAGAGACAACACTCTTCTAAAATTCCAAATCAACACTAACCCTTAAGGTCCATAAACAATCCCATACCATTTGAAATTTGATATTTGAATCAATAACACCATACCTAATTTTTTCCAAATTTAAACAGACATAATATTCCTTAGCCATTGTTCATGTGTAGGTGAAACATTGTCTTTCCATTTAATCAAAATTGCACACCTAGCCATCTCTAATTTTTTTTGAAATTTGATTTTTTATTCTTGATTCTACCAAGTGATAGTCCATTTTATTCTCAAAATGATTGTTACCGTTGTTAGGTCTGCTTTGTTCATGAATGAGTGAGACAAACACCAGACTGAGTCGAAATCAGGGTTCTTTGTTCTTTATTACCGGATTGTAACACTTGCGACCAACCATGTTAGTCGGAGAATGCATTCTGCCGTTATCAGCAAAATGGTGATTTTTTATACCCTTGGATATGTGCTTAGAACATCATCATATCATTACTTGTCCAATGACTAAAACTGTTGCTATCCTTTCCCTGCTAGCTTCCTGCCTCTCAATCCATCAATGTCTCTCTTATCTTGTAAGTACAAGGATGCATTTACATCTTGTTACAGCCCTGTACAGGGCAGGGTAACTCCTTACACATTCCCATCTCATGATGTTTTACCTTACACCGTCCAATGGAAAGACAACGCAATCTTGTTTTTTCATCAGTGTGGTGTCCCCTCCTCCTTGTGAAAATGCAAAGCACAGTGATCTTGGCATCGGTATATGTGCGGTTAATTAAGAGGGGACAGGAATGCAAGTCGCATTTGTTAATGAAAAAAAATCATGCATTGACACTATGTATTTATAAAATTCACAAAGTGTTTAGACTATTTTATAGCAGTTTTTCTGGCTTGCAGAAATAACATCTGTGATAGCGAATGAGACCTTTCATTCTTTCTCTGTTGGTTGTGCTTAACCTTTTTGATCTCTGAGTATGCATTGAATTAAATTTGTCTAACCAGCAGCAGGAGGTATTGTTGCCAGGTGTGCAGCAAATTTGTTCTCACCAGGGACTTTTGGTCAATTTTAAGCAGCCTGGGAAGTTAACATCTGGAAGTTAGATACAGGGCCTGTATTAATGCCAAGAGTGCATCTAAAGTGTACATATTTTGGAACACTTAATCATTAGGATTTACGTTCATGACAAACACTAGGACCTGCCACATTGTGTGCTTTAGAAGTTATAATTTTCTGGGGGAGTTATAGGTGGGAGAATCATCAGATTTGATTTAAGACCGGGAAAAGACTGTTGTAGATTGCACTCAGAACCATCCCCTTGAATCTTCTGCCTGTTTGTCTACTCGCACAGAATGCCATGCAGATCGTTGGTTTCATGGACGATGAATTAGAGTCGGTTCTGGAGGTGGTGGCCGCAGTGCTAAAGCTAGGAAACATAGACTTCAAGCCGGAGTCCCGAGTAAATGGCGTGGATGAGAGCCGAATCAAAGATAAAAATGGTACGAAGAATATTGCTGCTCCAAGAAGCAGTTTTGTTGTCAGAACATACCTGCTGTCCATATTATGCTGCTGTGAATTTAAATGTTCCCGTACAACACAGAGACCTGTAGGATATTATTAAGATGGGATACAAACTCAATTATCTTTTGCATTTTTAAGCCCCCAGTGACTCAATTTTACCAGTCTGGGTTTGGGTCTTGAAGTCAGTAGTCTTTTAGAGAAGACATAAATGTGACTTGTTATTATTTCATCAGAAAGCAGTGGATGCAGAGAAGTCCATGTCCCAGAATGTTCCTATCCCATCTATGAACAAAAACGTGGGGAAAAAAACAATTAGGAGTGGGAGGATCATTGAGCCTGATCCAAAATTTGGATGTGCACCAGAGAAGTGAGATCTGCTTGAACACTGCACAACACAACAGAGGGAAGTATTAGGGCAAAAGAACATCGAATAATATTGTTCCACATTCATGAATCTTTGTTAATTATGAAACCTTCTGAAGCATTCTTTGGAGAACTCTGATGACGTCTCGTAACCATTGATATGGAGTTTAATAAGACTGTTACTTTGAATATTTGGACACTTGGGTCATAACGGCATCTTCGTAAAATTAGTGATTAAATTTTGTTGCAGTAATTCTATTGCTAAACACAATCTGCTGAGAGAACTCAGCAGGAGAAGCTGAAGGGTTTTTGCTCACAGCATTGATTCTTTCCTGTTACAGATGCTGCTTGACTTTCTGAGCTCCTCCAGGGGATTGTGTTTAGGTTCTGATTCCAGCATTTGAAGTGTCCTGTGTGTCCTCTCTGAGACTATTGTAGTTACTCTATTGTAGTTATTCACTTGCTTTATGTGCAGAGCTGAAGGAGATCTGTGAGCTGCTTGGACAGGATCAGGCTGTGCTGGAGAGAGCCTTTAGTTTCCGAACTGTGGAGGCAAAACAAGAGAAAGTTTCAACAACACTTAACGTGGCCCAGGTAAGTGTGTCAAAGGGCTCACTGTGTGCAAAATAATGCCAGCCAAGCTACACTTAGTATTGTTCTAAATAATATTACTGTTAACATGGGACTTTTAAAATGTAAATCATCCCTGAAGGATAATCAGGCACAACGAGAAAGGAGCACTGGACTGACTAAAACCTGATTAAAAATGGACACAATGGAAGAATTTAGCTGCCAAGATATTTAAGAGCGCAATTCCCAGTCGTTCAAAGGCAATTGTGCACCTTGGCTGGGGAATGCAAAATATGTTAGAGAGACAGTGATGATTCCAGGGTCGAGTAGGTTTGGGCCAGGATTGTAGGATGAGAGGAATTGTAGAAGAATAAAGAGATTAGAGGAGATTAGGTTTAAATTAGGGATGTTGAATGGTGGGAATCAATAATGATGTTATTGCATAAATGACACAAGATAGACCATAGGGTTTTGGATTATTTATCGGGAAGGCTGTTGAAATGGACAAAGATGGAGGTAACATAAAGCACAACTGAGGGCTTCTGCAGTAAGTGGTCTGAGACAGGAGTGAAGACATAAACTATGTCGTAATGGGAGACCCTTCAAAAGGAGAGGATTCGGGGTCAGCCCCTCTCACTCAGATTGTGGCCAGGAATGGATATGGAAGCGGTGGAACGTTTGAAGACGACGGTTTTAGTCAAACCTTTCATTTCAATAGATAAAAATGACAGCTCATTCCCAGCTGCAAAGTTAAACATGCTGTCCATGAACAGCAGCAAATAGAATAGAAGGTGATACAGAGCACCTATAGGTCTTTCCTGATGGCAGCAGTGAGAACGAAGCATGTTGTGGTGGTGTGGATCCTCCGAAGGTAGCGTTCCATGTAGATGTTCTCAGTGATGGGGAGAGTTTTGTCTGTGATGTACTGGGCTTTGCAGAGAGGTATTGGTGCCCCAATACAGTCAGTCAGCAAACTTTCCAGCATACATCTGTAGAACTTTGCAAAGGTTTCTGATGACGTACCAAATCTCCGCAAACTTCTGAGGAAATAGAGGTGCTGACGTGCTTTCTTCATGATGGCATTAATATGATGGGTCCAGGAAAGTTCCTCCAAGATAATGATTCCCAGGAATTTAAATTTGCATACCTTCTCCACTTCTGATCCCCCAATGATCACAGGATTGTACACCTCTAGTTTTCCTTTCCTAAAGTCTACAATTAGCTCCTTGGTCTCAGTGATATTCACTGCAAGGTCAGAACCAGATTTAGAATTTATTGCCATGAAGAAGTCATGAAATTGGCAGCAACATCACAGTGCAAACATTTATATAAACCACCTTACAAAAATAAATAAAAATAGTGCACAAAAAGTCAGTGTCTTTGGTTCATTAATCAATCATAAATCTGATGGCTGGGGGAAGAAGTTGTCCTTGTACCACTGAGTTTGTGTCTTCAAGCTCCTGTACCTTTTTCTCAATTGTAGCAGAGTGAACAGTGCTCGGCCTGGGTGGTGGGGGTCCTTGAGGATAGAGGCTGCTTTCTTGAGACACCAGCTCTTGTAGATGTCCTCCATGGAGTGAAATCTGGTGCCAAGTTAACAACCCTCTGGAGTTATTCTTCTCCTGAGAGTTGGCACCTATGTACCAAACAGTGATGCAGCCAGCCAGAAAGCTCTCCGTGATACAGTTTTAGAGGTTTTCGAGAGTCTTCAGTGACATACTGAATCTCCACAAACACCTCACAAAGTATAGCTGCTGGCAAGCCTTCTTCATGATTGCATTGACAAGCAAACTCCAGAACAGATCTTCAGAGATGTTGACACCCAGGAATTTGAAGTTCTTGACCTTTTCCACTACTAAGCCCTTGATGAGGACTGCTTCATGTTCTCCTGACTTCCTCCTGAAGTCCACAATCATCTGCTAGGTTTTGGTAATGTTGAGTTCAAGGTTGGTATGACACCATTCAACGAGCTGATATATCTCCCTCCTGTACACTTCCTCATTGCTGATTGTAATTCTGTTGATAACCTTGGTGTCATTGGCAAATTTGTAGATAGCATTGGAATTGTGCCTGGCCACACAGTCATGGGTGTACAGTGAGTAGAGCAGTGGGCTAAGCATGGATTCTTGAGCTGTTCCTGTGTTGATAGTGAGTGAAGAGGTGATGTTTCCAATTTGTGCTGACTGTGGAATTTCCATGAGAGTCAATAATCCAGTTACAGAGTGGGGTGCACCATTCAGCCAAGTTTTCAGTCTTCCTCCTATATGCTGACTCATCATCCCTCTTTATATAACCTACTATGGTGGGATCGTAAGCAAATTTGTATTTGCCGCTGTCATCATGTGCCACCCAGTCATAGGTGTAATGTGAGTGGGGCAGGGGGATAAGTATGCAATCCTGTAGAGCTCCCTTGCTGATGGAGATTGTGGAGAAGATGTTCTTGCCAATCCACATTGATTGGGGTCTGGAGGTGAGGAAATCCAGGATCCAATTGCACAGTAGGGAATTGAGACCCAGGTCATGGAGTTTGTTGATTAGTTTTGAGGGGATGTTGGTTTTAAATGCTGAAATGTAGTCAGTGTGGAGCATCTCGATGTATGCATCTTTGCTGTCCAGTTGTCCCAGGGTTTTGTGTAGAGCCAATGAAATGGCATCTCCAGCAGACCTGTTGCGGTGTTAGGCGAATTGGAAAGGATCCATGTTGCTGCATAGCAGGAGCTGATAAGCATCAATACCAGCTTCTCAAACACTTCATCACTATGGATGTGAGTGCCACAGGTTGATAGTCATTTAAGCAGGTTACCACACTCTTCTTGGGCAGAGTCTTCGACTGATCTTGCCAAGGGCCAGCACGTATAGAAGGAAGAAGGGTGTAAGGATAGATGCTTGAAAATTGGAGAAGTTTCTGGTACTATAGTTGGTGTTGCTCTCGTTACAATGTGTTGGACAATGGAGTAGGAGCTTAGAAGCAAAAGGGACTGATGTCGTCAAAGATTGCATGAATGTCGAGGGAAATTTAATTTGTAACCATTCGGGGCCACTTTATTGCTCTAACAGGAGCAGAATTCTGACTGGGGAGATGAAAACCCTGAAAATCTAGATTTGGACAGAAAGTTAAAAAATGAGAAAGGGGATAGGCCAATCCTATCAAGTCCTATCAGGGGCAATCCTATAGCAGTATCAAGTCATCAATTTATTTTTGAGAAGAGTGTTTATGAAAATAAGGCCTGCATTTGAGAAGTAATGTTAGCAGGTTAAAAACCAAGGAAATGAAGTCAGCTGATTGGGAAGTCATTGTGAATGGAGGGAAGGATGCAGGAGGTGATTGTGTGGACAAAATGAGCTTGGCTGGTTTCCAAGATGAGACGTCAGGGAGTGATATTTTCTCCTGAGACTTGGGAATTAGGAGCCTGGCCCAGTCAAAGGCTACAAAGAATGGTCTCAGTTTTAGTCATGAGGATATCCCATACATGACGTTGGGGACGGAAAGGTCAAAGGAAAGGATAATACGTCAGAAAGGAAGCTAGTGTTATTTTTGTTCTCTGCTGTTCTAGCAGAGCAGTGAAGATAGTTGAAGAGGGTAGTCTAAAGATGTTTATGTACCAATATGACTTGGCACAATGCTTCAACAAAACAAAGGAGATCATCGACGGCTCCATCGAGATAGTCAAGAGCACCAGTTTCTTTGGCGTGCACCTGGCGGAGGATCTCTCCTTGTCCCCCAACATCAGATCCATTGCCAAGAAGACCTAACAATACTTCCTGCTGAGGTTGAGGAAAGTCCAATTTCCGTCCTCCACCCTCACTACATTCAACGGGGGATGCATTGCCCAATGTAAATGCATCCCCGCCTGGTTCGGGAACTGCACCATCTCAGAACGCAAGTTCTTGGAGCAGCTAGTAAAGACTGCTGATGTGATTATTGGGGTCTCTTTCTTTGCCATAATAGACATTTATAATGGCCGTTGTTTGCAGAAAGCCATAAACATCGTGAAGGACTCCACATACCTCTCCCGCAATCTATTCTCCCTCCTACCATCTGGGAAGAGGTACCAAAGCGTTCGGGCCCTCACGATCACATTGTGAAAGAATTTTCCCCCAAGTTGGGAGGCTTCTGAACTCCGGAGATGCAGGACTAGCATATGTAACATGATATGAATAAGTGATATTTTATTTATGAAAACGTTTCTGATGTAATTTATCAATATAAATAACCAGCTCCTCGGTCTGGAGAAATGCTATCTTGCTTTCATTGTACACTGCAATGGTTATGATATGAATGACAAAGAAACATGATTTGACTTGCTTTTATTATAGCAAAATGTAACAAAATATCTTCAAACAAGGATTGATGCAGAGTCACTGGGAGAGTTTAACATACTTGGTCAAAGAGATTAGTGCAAAGGAATATTTTAAAGGAGAGAGAATTAGAATGGTGAGGTTTGAAGCGAAGTGGGTGGAATTGGCAAATTCTTGACATTGGCGTCTTGGCTGCTTAAATGTGGTGGAATGAGGTCAGAATGATAGAATATTTATGTTTCATTGGTCGATGTTTGGTGGAATGGGTGTTGGTTATAACCTAGGAGAAAATTACTGGGGTAGAAAGAAACTTGAAAAGCCCACACTTTAAAATGGAAATATTACTTAAGCTGAAGTGGATTTATTTCCGCAGTACAGGGTGAGACGTGAACTGGATTTGATGCCTGTTAGGTCACGTCTGCTAGTGGATACCTGAGTAAGTTGTCTTTAGATACATTCAAGAGTGACTCCTTCGATGGAAGGTGTAATCCACATCCAAAAGTTGGAGAGAATAACGAACTTTCTTGGATCCAAGGGACCATGTGAATTTGAGAGACTGTGGGGATGCAGATTTAGGCTTTGGTGTATTCAATAATGATTTGCCAAAGGCAGACAGAGCATTCAGTAAGGCTGGAAAGAGGTGCAGTGATCCATGTATGCAGTGGGGAAACAAGGAAGTGGCTGATGATCTATTCTGCGATGAAGACTGAGTGGAGAGAATCGGAAGCGACATAATTTAAAGTAGATGCTTTTCAAAGTAGGCAGGAGAGATAATAGGGAGGAATGTTTCAATATTTTTATAGTGTTTAGTGACTGCTACTTGCAAGAACCATCAAGCTATCTCAGCAGAAAAGGGAACTTGTTAAAAAATTAATTACATGTTTGATTTTATTTTATTTGAATTCGAACATGGAACATTATAGCACCACGCAGGCCCTTCAGCCCAGAATGTGCTGACCTATGTAAACTTATTCCACATCAATCTAATTTTCTCTACCTCACACCCTCTATTTCTCTTACATCCATGAGTTGATCCCTGGGGTTAGGCAAAAAATATTGCAAACCCTTCCCTGTGGATTTGGTTGAATTAAGGATGAGGCAGATTTTGGAATTGCCAGTCAATGTGTAAATGCCCCTTCTCAAAATGTTGTTCTGATTTGAGTGTTTTCCATTAATGCAGTAGTATTTTGTTGACATTGGAGGTTCCTGGTAGTCTCATACAAGGAACCAATATCTCCCGCAGCCCATAATTTGACTTTTGGAGGTGCAGTTCAGCAAATGCACCCTTGAACATGAACAGAACTATTGGAGGTGATTTTCCAATTCAAAACTAGAATTTTCAATAAAAGCAAACTACCAAAGTATAGCATTATAGGCAGACACATTTGTTGTTACCTTTAGTTGCCTGATTCAAGGATACTTCTGGAACAAATTCTCATGAAAGAGGAGATACTTCTTCTCAATCTTTCAAACCTATTTCACATTTTGGTGGAATAAGTGACCATCACTAAGGGTAAACACACTTAAATCAACTTCTGTTCAGTGCCTTCCTTCTCCTAACTCACCTGATCACACAGTCTATTTCACCACAGGTCTGCATTTTTCTCTAGTTTCTCAGGCATCTCCAAGAGGCTTCTCTTGGCCACAAAACCCTCTTCTGTGTTCTTAAGCCAATTCCCATTATTCTCTTGTCATTCCTAGTTCCCAAGTTATTAACAGTTCTTGCACTGCTGTTGTCTGACCAGATGATATTTTCCAGCATTATCCATCTTTATTTCAATTTATCAGCATCTGCTGTTTTTTTTTTAAAAAATTATTAAATTTTGTATGTTATTGTTCTCTAATGAAACACCTTGAGGCGGATCATTGTATTGAAATGCTTTACAAATACAAGTCATTGCAGATGCAGTTAATCAAGAAAGTCCGCCAATGCAATGTTTCACAATTTCACTGTTATAAAGATTGTTTTGGACAATGTTAGACTGTGAAGTCTAACAGTTTTCTTTACAAAGTTGTTCTGATCATGGCCAAAAAATTTTAATGTATTCAATTATATTTCATTTTTCACTAAATGACCGTTCAATTTATAGAAGGTCAAAGGCACCTTTTTCTCTACATCCACGCACCACCTCCCAAATTCCTGTTCAAATGCAAATTGAAGATTCATTTGCTTTTGATGGGTAGATGTCAGTAGGTGTCTCTTGCATGTAGGATTTCACACCAAACCCCATGGTGTTTCTTATTATTCACGCATTCTCTTCATTAAGCCTAATCTGATGCAAGCAGCAAAGGGAATATTCTGCTTTTCTCTCCTCACATGCACCACACAATGGTGTATCTTTCCAAAGCCTCTCTTCCAGCTGCTGCTTTGTTTGATGCCACCCAAAGTAGAACATGAGGTCCTCCTTATTTTCATACTATATCCAACCTTTATCCTTTGGTCTATTTCCTGTACCTGCGACTGCAATGAGCCAAAATCTTCACTGTTTCTTCAAAACTTATTTTAAAGAGCTTATTTCGTTAAGTTATTTGATTAAATAAATGAAATGATCTCGTTTGCATTGTGAGAGATCATGGGATAATTGAAATAATGTGTTTAATAGAAGAGGCGTTCTCTCTTCCACTTTTTTGCTGTTCTTAGATTTATTTCCGCAGTGCAGGGATGAGGAATGAACTGGATTTAGCACTTGTTTGTTCACGATTTCTCAATTAAATTTATTTCTTCTTTTTCAATGTTTTTATTAATTTTGTCAAGTAAATATTACACAGGTACATGATAATAAAATATTAATAAATCACATTAATAATAAAAATGGTGACATTTTTACATTGTAAAATGCTGTTACATTGGAAATAAAAAAAAACTAAAAACTATACTAATTGTCAAATTAGTAAATTTGAACTCTTTGTAAATTATATTTACAAAAATAAAATTAATTTTATTTCTAAAATATTTAGACTAGAAGATGTGTCAATGATATTATATGATGACTGTCCTTAACAGTCATTTCTGAAATATCCTGGCATGAAATGGTTTACCTTATTATGAGCAGCTAATAAATTAGAGCTATATTTTTTAGGAGAATTGAAGTGAGATTGTGTTGAAAAATATGAAGTCCAGAGGGAGTATGAGAGGATAGACGTCAAGATGTTTCCAATAGTGGGAAAATCTCAAATGTGAGGAGCAGAGGAGCAAGTTTAGGATTGGAGGTACGGGCAGGGGTTGTCATTTAAAACTGAGGTGCGCAGGAATTTCTCACAGGGAATGGTGAAACTGGAATTACCTCCTCTGGACGGGCGTAGAGTCTAGATCATTGGGGGTATTTAAAGAGGGAGCATACACATTTTCAAAAATTATTGGTATGAGAAACTAACAGTGAGGAGGGGTTGAGGCCTGCAGCACAACAGCTAAAATCATCCAGGATGTTTGGCCAAACTATAGAGTGTGAAGGGCCTCCTGCTCCTTTTGTTTCATGTTCTTATTTTATAAAATTCTACCTTTCCAACCATGTTTTTTTCTCCACTTTTCCAGGCTTATTATGCACGCGATGCATTGGCCAAAAATCTATATAACCGATTGTTCACTTGGCTTGTGAACAGAATCAACGAGAGCATTAAGGTATTGACTAGTGCTCCTTTGTGTTGAAGAATTGGTATACATGAATGTAAACAGCCTGAATTGCTGATATTGTTTAAATTTCCTTCGAAAGAAAGCTGAATCTAAAAGTCATACTTTCTCAGGGTAACTTCCACTCAGTACAACTGGAATGGTTCAAAAATCTGTGCTTTGGTTGAAAGGCTCAGTTATATCACCTGCAAACTTTTCATAATAAGCAGAGTGCTGGGCTACTGCAAGAATGGCATCAAGATACAAGATTCCTTTTATTGTTATGTAATAGCACAGAATATGCCTTCTGCCTACTGTAAGGCAGGCAAAGAGACACCATTAGTGTTGCTGGCAGCCCTTACAGTGAAAGAGAAGCAAGAGAGTCTCTTCAGCGCTGCTGAGTGTCCGTGGCCTCTGCGGCCACACAGACCCCTGTTTAGTCCTTCAGCACCCGAGCTCCAGATCCAAACCTCCAATACGATCAGGAAGTTTTCAGTTCCTGAGGTCCTTCAGGACCCCTTCTTGCCGTCAATGCCCTCTTGATATCTGGCTCCAATGCCTGGTTCCAATGACCCAGTCTCCCGCAGCCCATAGCCTGAGTGAGTCCTGCGACTGCAAGTTGGCACCTGAGCCCCTTGCTTGTCTGCCACTGTGGTCACTATCCTGTAGGGTTGTCTTCTCTGCTTCTCCTTCTCAATGGGGGAGTGTTCTTCCTATTTCTGGTGCCCCACACTTCCATTGCTCATCTAGAGCCTGCCAACCTTCAAGGCCTCTGTCAACATCGGCAGCTCCACCTCCTACGGTTGCAGGATTTTAAAATAAAACACTGCTGGCTCCTATAACAAGCTATTTAAAGCTTGTATGGAGCTGTCGGCATTAGCACTGAGTGGTTGAACTCTTTGGAGCAATGCTGTATCTCCATTCTCCGGTTTCCCTCGGTCTACACCAGCAGCAGTGCTGCCATTTTTGTTACTGACATTGATTTATATGAAATGTTTGGGATATGTGCTTCTCTGACAGATTACCTATTCTCTAGTATGTAACTTACTCAAGAGTGTTAATCACATGGAACTAAATTCCAGAAACCCAAACAAATTCTACCACAGACACTGAAACGAAAGATCTGGGTTGTCGGTATCTCACAATAAATGAGCTGATGTCCCTTATAATCCCCCCTTCTAAATGTCTATAACATGACAGTTTCAATCATTCCTGCTCCAAGAAACATGGTGAGAAATGGAAAGGAGATACTTTCCAACCATTGTTTGATATGAGCTTGACCGAAAGGAAGGTAAACTTTCTGATGTGAATGTACAACAGGTTGTTTTAGGAATGTATACAAAATGTAAAAATAATAATTTATTTTCCTAATTTGTTACATTTCTTTCCATTAGGCACAAACCAAAGTCAGAAAGAAGGTGATGGGAGTGCTAGACATATATGGCTTTGAAATTTTTGAAGTAAGTTTGAAAATCAATTATATCATAATTTTGAAGCTTTGATTTGGATTTACAGACACTGCTTCATTTAATATTGGTTTAAATAGAACCTGAAACTGCATCCAATGTCTATTTTTTTGTGGGAGCCACAGTATGTTACTCATTTCAGAAGCCATACTTCAGCTAATCAATTTCCTCTGTAAAATATCAAGAAACAGAGTTAGAAAATAGGAACAGGGGAAGGCTATTTGGCTTACATTTTGTGACTGTTTACATTAGGTTCACCTTAGATTTATGGGCCAGCATATCGTGAGCATACAGACTGACCAATTGGGCAAAGTTCTGGCCTCTCATTCGCTCAGCAATTAATAGCAATGGATTTATACTCCTTCAATGACCACTCACCCCATTGAGTGATAGATTTAGGAATCATCACTCATGATGTCCTATAAATTAGTGAATATCTATATTTAAAACTGCATTAGAATAAGAAGTTGTATGGATGGAAGAAGTGTCAGCACAGATTCACCAGAGCGATACTGGGGTCAAAAGGTCTAAATTGAGAGTAGAGATTGATTGACCAGCCTTATGTTCTTTTATTATAAGACACTAAATTGGTATTTCAGATGATTCAAGGGCTTGATGATGCACATAAAGAGAAACATAAATGGCACTCCAGTTTTAGACTTAGCATGTACATGTGGTGATGCATCAAAGGATTTTATCTCAGGGGAAAATACGAATTTAGCGCTCGCTTGTCTAATACTCCGATATGACATGGGTATATTTTTATTAGGTGAGGAGAACGAACCAAGACATGAAGATTTGATAGAGCCATGGAATGGCCAATTCCTGTGTGAGGTTGAAGTATCAAAGCATTGTATTGACAATGATTGATGATATTGTAATGAGCAATAGATTTTCCTCAGCAAATAGATTTTACGTCTTCATGTGAGGCAGGTTTTTCTCATGTTACTGTATAACAGGTTTAACTGTTCTGAGGTGGTCTTGGCAAATGGAAGTGAGGCCTGAATTCAATTAAAAGTGCCAGCATCATAGTTGATCCTATAGGTTTTTAAAAACATAAAATGTGTATTCATGGAGTGACTGAAAATCACTGATCAATGTCGTAAGCAGTTATAGAGTTGCCCCAAATTGCAAATATTGGTGACAACTTAGAAATACATGGTAAACATATTGCATTTTGATTAGTTAGTTAAATAGACATTGTTGCAAGATAGAGAAACACATTTCTCATGTACACTCAATGTTCATGTTCATATGGTGGAACTATTTAAATATAACGTCTGATAAGCTGGTAAAACAAAAAAAAACTGGGCTGATGTCTGGCTCATTGGATATGGATTCCTACACTTCTTTTGACTCAGTAGGCACCTGATTCCTGCACTGCCTTTCACTCACCGAGGCCCTAGATCCCACCCTTCCGGCTCATTGTGGCCCCGTATCCCTAACTCCCTTCCACAGCAGGGCACCAGTCCCTTCCACACACAAGAGTGCCTAGTTTCTGCACTTCCTGCTAATTGGAGCCCCGGATCCCACACACCCTTCCACATCAAGACCCCAGGGTCATCCACCAGAGGCCCTGGCTCCCACCTTTCCCGCTTTCTGGGACCCTGGATCCCACATTCTCTTCCACACCACGCTCCCTTCGATCCGCCAGGGGCCCTTAGTTCCAGCTCTTCCTTCCATTTCACCAGAGGCCTGGTTCCCATGCTGCTTTCCACTCACTGGGTTCCTGGTTCCCACATCCTTTTCAACTCACCTGTTTTTGTTGGAGTACTCTTCTGAGATTTATCTGCCTCTGTCTCCTACACTACCTTGAAATTTACCAGGTTTCCTTTCCTTACTTTCCCTTTAAACCTACTGGATTCATTGGGAATTTATGATTCTATTGTGACATCTATAAAAATAAAAATTTGAATTTGAAGTGTGTTGGAATACGAATGCAGTGACATGCAACAGTGCAGAAAACCTGCTCATCTGGGATCACCAAAGTGGCGACCGTGTGGAATTAATGGTTTTACTGACTAATGATTCTCTAATAGATGCGAGTGCTTTATCTGTTGGTGGTTGATGTTGTTAACTATATAATGATTTTCTCATATAACATTCATGCATGAGGCTGTAGTTGTGTTCCCATGGCAATGCATTTCAGTGGTTTCTGTTTGATGGCAGTGTAACCATTGGATAAAACAGCAAATTGTCCTTCCTCTTTAAATTAAGGGAATTAATTTTGTGTTTTAATGTGGAAATACATTGTGGAGAAAATTTCAAGTGACAATTGTACAGCCCAATTAGAAGGCTTACCTATCCCTTACAATTTTTTGCTTTTTAAAAACAGCCTGCATATATTCATCAAAACTTGTGTCGATAGCATTAGTTTCTAATTTGTAAATCTTGACACAGTTGACTACAAATAAAATATTGTTGCTGTGATAAGTTGTGGCTGGTAGCCAGTAAGCACTATTTTTAACATTGACCTTAATGAATTCTGGCAAGTGTACTTTCAGATGTGACCAGCAAAGTGGACTAAAGCATCAAAATGGCTGTTGCTCAATGTAAAAATAGCTGAAGATATGGGGATCAGTTTACCATATATGAAGTTTAAAATTAGCTTCGAAAAGAGCGTGGCTTTGAAAATCCTGAGACACTGTGGGCTGAGCAGGGTTAATTGCTAACCACATTGGGGATTTTTTTTAAAAAAGGAACAGGATTGACAGGTGGCCGTTAAATGCTGTAATTGAAAAAAAATTGTACCCACGTGTAAGACTGTGTCTTCATGCTTTTAATTTAATACGTAATCATTAATCATCAGGAGTTTATTTTTAGTGATCTGAAATATTACAGAAAAGAAATGGAATGTCTGATCTCATGCAAACAATGTTTTTGATGAATGCAGTAAATTTACATGTCGGAAAAAAAGCACCTCGTCACATTCAGTCATGTGCTTTGAAAGCTTCAGATCTTATTTTGGTTGAGGTTTTGAACAATTGTATTTGCAAAAGAGCTCCAAGCCCTGCAGGCATTTTATAAAATTGAGATGTCTTTGATGTGGTCATCACAGAAAAAACCCTCCCCACCATCGAGAACACCTACAGGGAACGCTGCCGTTGGAGAGCAGCAGCAATCATCAAAGACCCACAACACCCAGCACACACACTATTCTTGCTGCTGCCATCAGGAAAGAGGTTATAGATGCCACAAGAGTCACACTATCATGTTCAGGAACAGTTGCTCCCCCTCCACCATCAGACTCCTCAACAACAAACTCAATCAGGGCCTCATTTAAGGACTCTTACTTGTGCACTTTATTGATTTTCTTCTTGTTCTCTCTGGATTGAACAGTCAGTTTGTTTACATTCACTATCTGTTTACAGTTCTTTATTTGTTTACATGCTTTACACTGTGCACCTTTTATTTTTTGCACTACCAATTCATGGTAATTCTGCGTGCCCGCAGGGAAAAGGAATTTCAGGGTTGCATGTTATGTCAGTATGTACTCTGACCATAAATCTGAATCTGATGTGCACACAGGACAAGACTTCAGCATTAACATCCTGTCCTTGATGAAATATCAGGCTCCACCAATGGCACCTTCAACATTTTCTCACTAATTTCTGAGTTGATTTTTTGCAATCAGTTTTTTAACCATTTGTGGTTAAGTACTACTTACATTGAGGCTTTAAACTGTGTCTTGAATTTGGAATGAAAGGTCTGTGAAAATTCCCAGTATACCAAAGAAAAAAAGTAGCTGATACCTCTGAATTTAGTGTTAGCAATATTCTTTTTAAAATATCATTGTTCTCTTTAAAATTTTATTTTATATTTATACATACAGCACGGTACAGCCCACTCACCCATGCCCTCCAAATACACCAATTAGCGTATAATCCTTGTACATTTTTTTTGAAAGGTGGGAGGAAACCAGAACACCCAGAGGAACACAGACATAGGGAGAACATATAAATTCCTTATAGACAGCACCAGATTTGAACCTGGGTCATTGGTGCTGTAATGACCTTGTGCTAACCTTGCCACACATATTTGTCTCAAAATGAATGTTAACGTTTAGTTTTAGTATATAGTGCAGAAATTACTCCTCAGCTTTTGTATATATTATTCATGAAATCTCATTTTGTAAGTTTCTCATTTTGTAAGTACTGTGTATTAATATATTTATTGATCTTCAAAGCTCTTTTGCATAAACTTTCGCCAATGTCATGTCATTTATGGATTCTGGTTTCAAGCTTTTATGTCACGTGCCATCTGCATTGGTTGCACAGTCACAGGGTTTCTGCTGCCGGGTGATTAACATGATCGACAAAGGTCATCACAAAAAGGAATTGAAAATGACAGAAGTGCGAGTTAAAATATAATAAAATAACTTTACAAGAGGTTTCTAGAAATCTCTAATTCAGTGGCTTCTAAAAACTATTGGGCTCGGTAATGGCAATTTTCACACTGAAAGTGAATGAGAATCAGGATTTATTGTCATGAGCAAGTCATGAAATGCAGTGTTCTGCAGCAGGATCATAGAGCAAATGTATATATTATAACCACATTACCAGAAAAAAAAACCAATAATAGTGAACAAAAAGTAAGGCAGAGCCTTTGGTTCATTCAGGAATCTGATAGCAGCAGGGAAGAAGCTGTCCTTGTACCACTGAGTGCTCGTCTTTAGGCTCTTGTATATTTTCCCCGATGGAAGAGGGGAGAGGGCACGGCCTAGGTGGTTGGGGGTCTTTGAGGATAGAGGCTGCTTTTTTAAGACACCGCCTTTGTAGATGTCCTTGATGGAGTGAAGTCTGGTGCCTGTGATGTCGCAGGCTGAGTTAACAACCCTTCTAGATTTTATTCTTGTCCTGGGAGTTGGCACCTCCATACCAGGCAGTGATGCAACTGCCAGAATGCTCTCCATGGTACCGGTTGGTGTTTACATTGGTTTTCAGTGATAGAAACTTAATAAAAGAAATACAGGACCATGATGGATAGATGGAATAAAGATGAATAATTGACAAATAAACAATAGTTGGGTGGGACTGAATAGCCACTTCTTGTTCTTGCAGAGAAGGGATCTAGGTGTGAAGGGTAATATATGGTTATTCATGATTAAAGGAGACAGGCAGTAAATTTACAAGAGAGGATGTTAAATGCAAACTCTACATGTTTGGCTGGACAGCATTCTCTAAATAGAATGGGACAAATGACTGGGCAAATGGTGCTGCTGGGTGCTGTTGTTTGTTGACTGCCTTGTCAGTCAAAGCAATTCTCTTTGTTCTGATTAATCTGCTGAGCTGTGAATCAATTGTGAGAGAATGAATGCTTTTATTGTTGTCGTGTCTGGTTATCTCAACAGAGATTTAGATGTGGTGATGGTGATTGGATGAGAGAATAGGCGGCTGCTGGAGATCATGTAAAAGAAAAAAACTGGGCTCCAAAATTAACAGGAAAGATCAGTGGAGATACGGATTAAATCTTTCCGATTGCAATTTGAGTAAAAGTGGCTGTAATTATAACTCTGAAGTGCTGTGAGTTGATGGCAGGTGAATGACAGGGGGAATACTCTGCACGTAGCAGTCTATTTAAACAATTTACTTTGGAAGAGTCTGCGCAAAGGACAATAGTGCAGAACCTTCAACACTGAAAAGAATAGGGGAGAAGATGAAGCAAGACGTGATCAAATGGGCTTAAAGATTAATATATGGAATGAGGGTCTTATCAATAGCTTCAAACTGTTTGTCACTAACTGTTTTGTAATGATTCTCAAAGATTAAGCATGTTTTATTCAATTGAGACAAAGAAAGGTTATGCATTTTAGTGAGATGGACAGATTCATTCAGATGTTGGCCAACCCACCTGCAACAGCTGGCCAGCAACACCAGAAAGCTGACAATGTAGCAAGGACTCTGAAAGCAAATCAGGGATGTGAGAAGAGGAAATTCACTAAAAGGGCATTGAGATTTAATTTCTAACAGAAACTGCTTGTATAACATTCACTCTCTCCTGTTAGATGTAATTAAAATATAGGGCAAATTCTGGTTTTCAGATTTGTAGATCTACCATTATTCATTCACTGATTCTAGTGTGCGGAACATCATGGCCCATGAACCAAGTGTACTCCAGAATTCATGATGTATGCTTCTGTGTTTGAAAAATTTGCAACAGGAAAAGTAAATGGAAAAGTTCTAACCCCCATAAATTGATGCAAAGCTGAACAGAAATGAAATAATTTCTACGGTGGTGCATTGTCAAATTGATTTGCTATTTTAAAAATTATGCATGTTATACCTAACAATTGATAGACTTCTATTTTAAAAGATAACCCATAATATGTAATTTTCAACATGCCTTTTAGTTTTTGGGGAACTATATTTCCTTGCAAATTTAGATGATTCCCAAACTTCATTGGTACAGTGAGATAATTTTAATATCTGATACACTCTGTTTTTGAACGGACATCATATTAGACTTTCCACTGGAAAATCAATTCTGCTTAGAACTGACCTTCTACTTTGGGATCATACCTCTGTGTATGTTGATGGTCTATTCTCTCTTCAAGCAGGGACCAACGTATGTTTCTGCACTGGAATCCTGATTGGAAGAGGGTGCTGGGGTAATAACAGAAGGCCCACAAGTGCTCAGATAAAGATGAGTGGTCTTAGGAATTGGATGGTGTCAATTGGGAAATGGCACAGCTGTGAGATTAGGTCTAAATAAAACCACTGAAATAATGTTTAAATGTTTATTGCAAGGACACTCCGACTCTAAATTCCTGGCATTTTCTTTCCAATCATGTCAGATGTGCCCTTCCTTAACACCTACCCACCATCTTTGTTTCTTGCTTATATTGGTATATATAATTTACACTGCTGCCTATCGTGGGCCCATGTGCTGCTGTTATTATTAGAATTTCCACCTAAGAATTGCTGGGCCACTTAGTCACTTAGAGCAATTATAACTGGAGGGCTTATCAACAAAGCATTGTCCCCAAAACTATCCCTGTGTGAAACATGGTTAAGTAACTTACAAAGGGATGCATTGAAACCTGTTCTATTCTGTTGGGTAAGTCTAACAAGATGTCTTTGGGAAACAGAGAAAGATATCAATGTGAGGTGGCACGGTGAGCATAGGTTAGGTCAGTGGTTCCCAACCTTTTTCTTTCCACTCACATACCACTTGAAGTATTCTCTGTGCCATAGGTGCTCTGTGATTAGTAAGGGATTGCTTAAGGTGGTATGTGGGTGGAAAGAAAAAGGTTGAAAGCCACTGTTTTAATTGTACCTAATTGACTTGTTATGTGCATGGTTTCATAGCTCCAAAGGAAATGGGCCAATGACAATTTTTCTCAAACAAAATATTTCAGTAACAATTGGGTCTAGAGCAGTGATTCTCAACCTTCCCTTCCCACTCACATCCACCTTAAGCAATCCCTTACTAATCACAGAGCACCAATAGCATTGGGATTACTTAAAGTGGTGTGTGAGTGGAAAGAAAAAGGTTGGGAACCACTGGGTTAGATCAATGCCTTTACAGCGCCAGCGATTGAGACCAGGGTTTGAATCCCGCGCTGTCTGTAAGGAGTTTGTATGTTTTCCCCATGTCTGCGTGGGTTTTCCCTGCAGTTGTGGTTTCCTCCCACCGTTCAAAATGTACCGGGGGCGCAGGTCAATTGGGTGTAATTGGGCGGCATGTGTTTGTGGGCCGAAATGGTCTTTTACTGTGCTGTATGTCTAAATTTAATTTAAAAATTTTAAATTTCACTTCTTACAAGGCAGCTATTGTGCCATCACTGTGAATGTTCATAAATCCTGCTCACATGTCAGTAATCAAGGATGTATTCAACAATTTAAGATATGCGACCGCACAGAACCCTCATCGGATGCTATAAATTCTTGATGGAACAGCTAGGAAAATGGTAGAATCAGCCACTTTACTGCCATGATGAGAGATATATTTTATAAATTGTTCTCCAAATTACATTATTATTTTTAGTATTAATTTGGATTTATACATTTCTGATACTTTTTTTAATTTTCTTTTTGATTTGCAACAGAACTCTGTAAGTATGAGCTGTTTGCAGTGGCAGCTTCGCTGCATGTGGCATTTTAATTTACTTAATTCATAATTTAATTCTTAAAAATAGCTTGAATGATGCTTTACAATAAAAAGCTCACTTGAGCTACACTATGTATATAAATCTGCTTCATGGCATTTGCAGTTTGCTTCATTTGTTAGGCTCTACAGCTTCAATGAATTGTTATGGCAAATTGTCTCCAGGATTTATGTTGCTTGTGTATGTAATCAGTCAATGCTACATGCTAATTGTTGATTGTTGGTAAATAAATGTTGGTAAATATGCCACTGTAATCTCATGCACAGCTTTTTAATTGCCCTTACAGAACAATAGCTTTGAGCAGTTCATAATCAACTACTGCAATGAGAAATTGCAGCAAATCTTCATTGAACTAACTCTGAAGGAAGAACAGGAGGAGTACATCAAGGAGGTAATGTCATTAACAATTATTGGTTCAATATCAGAGGAAGGTTCATTCTGTGCTAAGTTTGGTGGTCTCAGTTAAAGCAGTAATTGGGAGCTAGGATTGGATGCTTTGTAAAGTATTTGATTTGCTGTAAATGCTTTGAGACAATATGAGGTCTCAAAAGTGCTATATAAATGCAAATCTATTGTTTGGTTTTGCAATCTCTGGACTGAGATGAGTAGAAAATTAGTCAAAGTTTCAGTTCTCTATTGCAGATCAATAGCCAGATAGTCTTTGGAAGCCTATTGTAAACTGGCTTAGTGAAAGATAATGTGTGAAGGTGAATATTGTTTGTTGCCAGTAACTTTGTACCTGTTTAACACAAATCTCTAGAATTGAACTTCTCCCCAGCTTCTGGATGAACAGCAAAATATGCATGGAATAACTGGCATCACTGATAACTGGTCCGATGGGTGGTTGTTGTCTGTTTCTATTTGTTAAATGCTGCTTAACATGCATTGGGCTGTGTTGGCTCTGTCATTACACTAGTTCAGCTTATTTATAATATTCACCATCTGTTACCAACTTTCTTCAATGAATTATTACAATTCTGAAATTATTGATTGAAATGATCTTCTCTGAACTATTCCTCACATCCCTGGTTCATGAATATGAGGCCTGTGTTTATATTAGATAATGGTTTGACTTTCTCTGAAGTTTGATTGGGTGCCTATAGAAATCTATGATAAACAAATAACAATATTTCTAATTGTGACCAGCTATTGGGGTCATCGTGCGTCGGGTGTACATCAATAATGCTATATGAAATCTGACCATTTTATTAAATTATGACTTTTGGGTTGGGACATCCCTTTGCTTACTCCAACTTGTAATTTCTCTGCCATTCCAACTTCTAGCTAACAGCTTTGATCTTCTAAATAATAATAAGATGCTCCCAACTTCTGGCCCCCTCACACTGCTCTGCATTTTTGATGCTTGTGTGAAAGGATCGAGTGCAGTAAGAAGTGATGGAAAAAAGTGGATTTTTCTCAGAAAAGTGCTACTGTGCATTTTTAGTCTTTCTCTCTCTTTCATTCTCTATTTCTCTTTTTCTGTCCATCTTATATATCACCTAAGAATTAAATATGGTTCCTTCCTTAGACAAGTCGATTCTAAAATTGCTTTTTTTCTTTGCAATGGTACATTGTTCTATGGGTTCTAGAGCTTAATATATATATGCACCATCTTTCAGTCTCTCTTTTTCCCCTTTCCACTTTTCAGAAAGGAAAGAATATAATCTCTGCTCAATGTGTCCTCCAAAATATGTTTTATTTAACATTTGGAAATCTCAGATGGCCAAATCTCATGACCTAGTTTATGCTTCTGGTAAAAAAAAGACAAATAAAGTAGGAAATCAAGGAGCCGTTGGGCATGCAGCCAAATATGGTGGCTAAAGACAAGGTTGGTGTTCCATAACAGACATGGAAATAGAATGAGTGGAAATAAATGGAGGAAAATTTTAAAAAAGGACACAAATTGGAAACGTATGGCATTTCTAGGAGCCAGTATTAGAATGGTTATGATGGCTTGAACGTGAATGAGCAGGGAATAATTTTAAATTTCTCTCTGATATAAAACTCAGAAACATAGAAACGAAGTAGGCGGATGGCAACTTATTTCAGAAACATGTATTTTGGGCTGAAATGTACATGTATAGATCACGCCAATTTAAGATTTAATGGCTTTATTATGGAAGGAAACGAAAATGCTGAAAATCCTTAGCAGGTCAGCCAGTAACTGCGCGAAACTAACATTTAAGTCTAATTATTTAAATCTGATATTAAATTGGTTTCTTCATATATAAATGTTGTAGATGTCACATTTGTTTAGCTTTGATTGGAAAACTGTGTTTGGCAACCACCCTTTAGGAAGAATATCAGGGACTTGCAGAGGGTACAGAAGAGATTCATCAGAATGAAACAAGGGGTAATGCACTTTTTTTAATGGAGAAAGTCAAACAAAATTGGGCTTGTTATTGTTAGAACAGAAAGGTTATAGATGTTTTCACGGATCTGTTCAAGATCCTGAAGGGAATTTGATAAGAAAGTAGGGGGAAATTGTTGCTGGGCAAAAGGTTATGAATAAACAGAGGTTTGCAGATTCAGAGGATTGACAAAAAGAGCAATGGGAAGAAATACTCTGTTGCATGGATGTTGCTTGACCTTGAATGCATTTCCTGATAGGATGAATTGGATTGGACAAAGGACCAATGGCCTACTTTGTAATGACAAATACCCCAAGGAATTTGTTGTAATGGCAAGTGGTGATTCAGGTGTCTGATTCTAAAATACAACTTTTGTAACAGTAGCAATAAAATAAACTGATTAATAATTTACACTTCTCTTCCCTTGCTATTTTTAAAAATTAATTCCTAAACAATTTCCGCTATTGTTAGTGAAACTGGATTTCCCTCAGAAGTATGTCAGCAGGGGAAAAAGCTACTGTCATCACCATACTAAACAATAACATGACAGAAATCTTTTTGCTCATGAAATCATCTTGATCTTTTTGTTTTGAAGTGGGTGCAGCACTTAATAGATTATTTGATTTTCAGTTATCTATAAACTCTGCAAAAAAAGAACTGAAGTACATTATGGGAAATGAACTTTGATATATTTCATAAATCAAATTCTGTACACTCTAATAGTTTGGGATGAAAATCTGAAACGTATAAATACACCTGTCAACATTTATCATTTAAGGCACACATGTCAAACTCTGGCCTGCGAATTATATTTGGCCCGCAAGATCATTTCAAAAATGTATTAGAGGTGGCCCACCCTGCAGCGAGAGCTGATGCTGTTTTTTGGTAATGTCACCCCCCACCATCTTCCCCCTTCATTGCACATCCTTCCCCATTGTAACACGAGAAATTGTAACACAAGAAGTCTGTCGATGTCATCAGCCGGCAAGCCAGTTGGAAGGCTCCCCGCACAACCAGTCACTTCTCCCACCTGTCGAGCGGTGCGGCGGATAGGCCTGTCGGCGCGACGAGCATGGCAGGCTGCGCACGCCCCCCAGGCAGCGCGAGCCCCGCGCGACTGGCACCGGACGGCCCTTCCACAGCGCGAGCGCACTTCTCCCGGTCGCCACGGCCTTCAGCGCTTGCACCCGCGCGGACCCCAAGGACGGCTGGTTCGGCCCTGCTTGTGAAGAGAGAGATGGTGGCTGTCCACAAAGGCTGATCAGCAGCACGCTGGGCCTGAGTGGGTGGGTAAGCAGGGGTGGGCAGAGGGTGTAGGTGAGGAGTAATGGGCAGGGGAAATTATGGTGGTGCGAGGGGCAGTTAGAGGGAGGGATGAGTAGAAGGAGGGGTGGATAGGGAAGAGGTAAAAGGGGAGGGGCAGGGCGAGTAGGGGAGGGGTGATTAGAGGGTGAGAGACGGCTAGAGGGAGGAACAGGTTGAGGGGAGAGGCAGTAGAGGGGCGTGTATAGCATGGGGTGGGTAGAGGCAGAACGAGTGGAGTGAGGGGTGAGTGGAGGTTGGGTAAAGGACTGGTCAGGTAGAGGGATGGTGGGTCGAGGGTGAATAGAGGCCTAGAGCCTGAGGAGTGAGCAGGAAATGCTGAGTCCTGATGCAGGCCAAAATGGACACAGCCTGTGAATGCTGACTACATCTCCACAGGGACCAAATAGGTTTCCCTCAGGTCAAGCAAAGAGTGAACTTGAGCTACCTACTCCTGACCTGTAACATTATCCTCCTAAAGTTATATCCTAAAGTTTAACATTACATATGTTGAAAGAAGAGAAAACATGCAGATGTTGTTGAAAATTTTCAATAAATATTTAGTTCGGCCCTCGACTTAGTCCAAGTTTTTAATTTTGGCCCTCCGTGAATTTGAGTTTGACACCCCTGATTTAAGGGATAAAAAGTAATCAAAGCAAATATTTGACAGGAACCAGAATGGAAATTTTCAAGGTCAAAAAAAATTGTTAGACAAATTCTCAGACTAGGTAGTTGTGTTGGTGAATCTTCACCAAAAAATGTTGCTGTTTGCAAGTCACTGCTTAATAAGAATGTCAGGAGCATAAGCCACACAGGTGAGTCACAGAGTTTGGTGCTGGGTCCATTGTTGTCTATCATCTAAATCAATGATTCGGATGAAACTGCACTTGCCATGATTTGCAAGTTAGCAGATGACACTAAAGTCTTTGGAAGGGCAGCAGAATCCTGATCAATTGGGCAGTTAGCAAGAGGAATGGAATTTAATATAGAGAAATGTGAGATGTTGCATTTTGGGAGGTCTAATGTGGTTAGAACCTACACAGTGAATGGAAGGGATCTGATGAATGTTGTAGACCAAAGGAACCTAGGAGTATAGGTGCATAATACCTTGTAAACATTGTCACAGGTAAATATGATTGTCAAAAAGGCTTTAGGCATTGGCTTCATCAGTCAGAGTATTGGTATAGAAGTTGGGAGGTCACGTTGCAATTGTAAAAGACACTGGTGAGGCCCTATTTGGGGTATTGTGTTCAATTTTAGTCACCGTGCTGCAGGAAAGATGTTGTTAAGCTGGAGAGGCTTCAAAGAAAATTTATGAGGATGTTGCCAGCACTCGAGGACCTGTGCTTTTGAGAGACATGGAGCATGCTGGAGCTTTATTCCTTGAAGCACAGGAGTATGAGGGGTGATTTCATAGGTGTACAAAATCATGAAACGAATAGATTGGGTGATTATACAGAATTCTTTACCTAGAATAGGGGAATTGGTAACCAGAGGATATAGATTTAAGCTGAGGGGGAAGAGTTTTAATAGGAACCTGAGGGGTAACTTTTTTATGAAAAGGATAGTGGGTGTATTGAACAAGCTGCCAGAGGAGGTGGTGGAGGCAGGTATTCTTCCAAAGTTTAACAAACATTTGGGCAGATGCATGGATAAGGAAGGTTTAGAGGGATATATATAGGCAAAATGCAGGCGAGTGGATAGTGTGGGTGGACATTTTTGATCAGTATGGATAGTTTGGTCTGAAAGCCCTGTTTCCAAACTCGACAACTATGACTAAATAGAAAACTACACCACATTAAACAACATCTTTAACCTAAAGATCTACTTTGGCAACTGAAAGAAGGCAAACAGAAAGTGGGCATTGAGCCAAGAAAGGAGAGAAGGACTGATAGCACAATTATAATAAATGAGCTTTGAAGAGGCTTTCAAAGCAGGAAATGATGGAGAGCTCATGAGATTTGATGAGGAGATTGCAGGTAATAGATATAGCTAAAGATAGTGGGGATATACACTGAGATGAACGGAGAGTTTTAAGGAATGTAATGTAAGGCTGGGGGAGCTTGTAGGGTAAACACAATAAGGGCAAGGAGTGATTGAAAGGACAAGATGAATTTGCATTGAGGTCCTGGTGTCAGGGAGTTATAGATCAATGACAAGGACGAGGACATACCTATAGAAGTTAGTGCGGGAGCTTTGCACAGATTGGAGTTATGGCTGATGGTCATCTAGAAGAGAATGGTAACAGAAGGAGCCAGGCAGCAATGGGGAACATTTCACGAAGATGAGGCAAAATGCAGTGAAAGAGAAAAGAAAGCAAGAGAAAACTTTTAAGAAACCTGAGAAACTAAAGATAGCAAAAATCAGATGTGCTCATTAAATATACTGATAATTACTAAAACTTGACAGGTAGATCATATCTTTCCATACTTGTTAAGCTTTTTGGAAGACTCTACAGTTTAGCTCATTGTTGCAATTGTCAAAAGTCTCAAGGCTTTATACTTGAATATGAGATTTTGATTTTTCCATTCCTGTCACAGGTGATGTAAAAAGATAAGGAACCAAAAATATCTAGCAATGAATTACAGAGTGGATTTTCCTTCTGAGCACACTTACCTAGTTTGAGTGCAACCACCAAGCCAGAGACTGCTGTTACTGAACATAGAACATAACATCATGATACAGGCCCTTCAGCACATGTGCTGACCAATGTAACCATACTCCACAACATCCTTCTCTACCGCACACCCATAACCCTCTATTTTTCTCACGACCATGCGTCTATTTAAGAGTCTTTTAAATGTTCCTGTTGTACCAGCCCCCACCCACACCACTGGCGATGCATTCTAGGCGCTCACCACTCACTCTCTGCTTAAAAAAACTTCTGACATCTTCCCTAAATTCACCTTAAGCAGTGGTATTTGCGATTGTCACCCTGGAAAAAAGCTGCTGGCTATCCACCCCAGCTAAGCCCCTATATAAAGCTCTTATACTGGGTGGTATGAAGATATGGAAAGAAAAGATGTAAAATAAACAGAAAATTCCCTTTTGAACAGTACGAGCCAATTAAATTTTAAGTTAGAAATATTAAAAACGGACCCTTTGATAAGCATTCTACATGCCTAGTTCACTCCCTCTCTGAGAGTTTCCCAGAGTTTCGATTTGTTCACAGTGCATGAGGTAACCACACACAGAGACCTAGCAAAAAAAAAGAAGCAAAACCATCATGTGCTAGAATTAATTGATGGATCAAATTTGAAAGAAGTACCTCTTCACTCACTCTTCTGATTGAAAGAGCAGTCACAGTACTGCAGCACTGTAAGAAATTGGGATGAGAAAGGAAACAATTTACAAGAGAACAGTAAACACGTTTGAGATCTTAGCAAAATGGAGATGGCAAGTGAAACCAAGTGCCATCAGCATCATTGCATGTGTAAATGGTACTAAAAATGATCTTTGCACCTGGAAGTATGATAATAGATTTTAATACACAAGTTACTGATTTTCTGACTAAAAGCATTGCATATTATGCATTATTTTAATGAAAAGTTTGGCTAAATCAGTCAAAATATTTTCAGAAATACACCTTGTTCCATTGCTGTGAAACTGGGCAATACAAGCTTATGTACCCTTGCAGAAGTAGTTCCTTGTTTATCTTAGGTTTCATCTTTTTGAATGTAGATTTATTTTGTTGACCATAAATCTTAAGCTTGACCCAGAGAGAGAGAGTAATCAATAACAAGTATTTCCCATCTAGCTATTGACTGCATGCTATAATGTCTTTTAAAACTGTCTTCTTTTTCTGTGCTGTAGCCCCTTTGAACCCCTTTCTTGCTTGCTGCTATTGATGCCTTGCTAATGCCTATGCAAAGACTTCTTCCAGGTACTTATACTCTGTTTTTGTTCCTTAATAGGGCCATTCCATGTCTGCTCCGCTTCTTATAATGTTTCTGGTGTCTCTCTCTGTTCCCCACCCCCACCTCTCTGTTCAAACAATTGTTTCCTTTAGTGTTTCCATTATTCTTCTTAATAAAATGTATAATGAGGCTGTAGGAGAGCTGACTTTAACAGTAAAAATTGCACCCTCATTTTATGTGACTGCACTTGGGATTGATGTTCACATGGAAATGATTTACAAATATAAAAATGCATCTTTCACCTGAAGCAGCATCTATCTATGTCAGTTATTTGTTTAGGAAAATTTTAGATTTGTTTAGGAAGGCATGTGTTCAAGAAATGGCTTGCCTTGGAACAAAGACAGCATGCATCAAAGTGACTGAAATGACCTTATGCCATGACGTTTGTTCCTGGATGGTTTCCCATGAACTGCATGGGAAATTGACTTAGATTGTGGAATGGAATGGGAGCAGAATTGGAAACATTTCAAATGAATGTTCTTGTGTGGAGAATTCTGGCTGAGAGGAGTTTGGCAATGTTTGCAATTTAGAAGGCCTTTGAGTAATGGGGAAAATTATGCTCAACTAAAATAAAGAGGTAAACAGACGCAGTTGTTGGATAATTGTTAACGATGTTAAAAGAAGGTGTAGTAATGCTATTTTGACTGTTCATTTTTGACAGGGAATTGAATGGACTCACATTGAGTATTTCAACAATACCATCATTTGTGAGCTGATTGAAAACGTAAGTGGGATTTTTCTAGTTTGATTTGAGAATTGGTTATCACTTTTTAAATTTAGTAGCTTAAGCTTTGAAACATCAGAAAACTTTACAGAGATGGTAAAAATGTGAGAATTATAATTGCATGGAGTGATTGAAATACTTAGATACATGCAGTATAAGGGAGGATTAATGCAAGAGAGAACGGTATGGAGGGGCGATGTGAAGGAATGAAGAAGTAATTAAGGTGGTATGAAACAAACGTAGAGGATTTGGACTAAAAGTCTTGTTTCCCTGCTACACATTTTATGTAATTCTGGCCATTGGTTAGAGCTATCCCTAAAGCAACAGCAAGAGTATCAGCAAACATAAACTACTCCATTCTAGAATTCAGTATCTCTACTAACCAGTGAAGTGGGGGTAATCAGAGAAAAAAAAATACTGATACATCCTTGAACTGATCACAAAGGACCTTTTGATACTAGTTTGTTTTTAAAAAAATTTAGCAATACGGCAAGGTAACAGGCCATTTCGCCAGCCCATGAGCTTGTGCCTCCCAAATACATCCAACTAACTTTCTCAACCCATATGTTTTTAAAATGTGGGTGGAAACTGGAGCACCCTGAGGAAACCCAAGCAGACATGGGGAGAATTTACAAACTCCCAATCCCAAAATCAACATCCTTTGTGGATTAAAATTTACGTAGTTCTGTAAAAATTTGGAATCCTTTTGGGTTCCCAATATCAAAATTCTCACCAATTGGCTGGATGATTAAAACACATTTGTCAGTGCTGCTTAAGCATCACTAGATGCAATGATCCCCCTTGCCATTCTTTACCTCACATGGAATTTGTCATTATCTGCGGCATATCCTCTGGAGAGTACAGTTTGTATCTGAACACTAACTAACCTTTATTTTTAAAAAATAAAAACAAAATCTTGTAAAAACTGCTCCATGTAAGAGAGTTATAAATAGATATTGCACAAAACAGGCCCTTTAGTCACAATCCACACCAATCATCAACCATGCATTCACACTAATCCTATATTAATGACACATTTTAGACTCCCCGCATTCTCATTGATTCTACTACTCACCTACAAATGGAGAAATTCGCAGTGGCCAATTAACCTACCAACTGCATGTTTCTGGGATATGGAAGAAAATAAAAAGCTCCTGGAGAAAATTCATTGGGCCACAGAGTGATCTGCCAACTCCACACAAAAAGCATTGGGGTTATGATTGAGCCCAGATCTTGGGAAGCATGATGCAGCACCTCTATCTCGGTGCCACTCTTTGTGTTATTATTATGATGTAGAATAGTGCACCTCTTAATCGCCCCTCACCTCACTATACTGGCATTCTCTCCTCCACACTCTCAACCCTGATGGAGAGTCTCAACCTGAATCATTAAATATCGCTTTTCCCCCCTCCACACCAGCAGTTTGATTTTGCTCTAGATTACAGGACCTTTAATCTCTTCTGCCTCAGTTCAAAAAAGGGATGTTGCTCTTGATAAGAAGCTTCTCTTTCAGCAGTTAATTATTGCTCGGAGAAGGAGAAGATTGGTACTGAGTTCTATCAAGGTTGCATGTTTTGCAAATAGTGAAATGTAAATTTTTATTTGATATCTTGGGATGATAGTTACCCTTCTGCAAAGTTTGCATCACTTAGTACTTGTTCCTCCCTTGCTAATATCGGGTAAAAATAATAAAACACGTACATGAGCTCACAAATAGGTATATAGACATTTGCACACAAACTCTGAAAAAGCAATCATATGAATATATGAATATCCATAAATAGACATGTAGGTATGCATTGCTCTATGATAGTAAATTATATGGCTTGGTAATGTCTCAATCCTGCGTGCTTAATTTTCCAGAATATAAATGGAATCCTGGCCATGCTTGATGAAGAATGTTTGCGCCCTGGTACAGTGACGGACGAGACCTTCCTGGAGAAGCTTAATCAAGTATGTGCTGTACACGAGCGTTTCGAAAGCAGGATGAGCAAAAGCTCACGCTTCCTCAACGATACCACTTTGCCTCACAACTGTTTCAGGATCCAGCACTATGCTGGCAAGGTATGGAAATCTAAGCTACCAAGTTTGGTTTCTTTGTATTGAGGGTTCATGATCTAATTATAAATGAAGGAAAAGGCGCAAGAGATTACTTTTCGTGTCTGCAGTTTCATAAGATGTGGTAATTCCATAATCCCTTTTGAATTTTCAGTCCATTTCCCAGTCATTGTGGGTTCACATTAAATACCCCTGGTATCCAGCACCTACGGGAATTGGTAAATACCAGATAAATGAATTTTCCGATTGCTTGAGATTGCTTGTTGCGTGATTAGTGAACTAGTGGCGAGGTGCACCAATTAAAAACTTCAATTTTTTTAACCTATTTATTTTCTGTGATTTTTTTTTGCCAGTTGTTTGAATTATGGATAACAGGGATTTTACTATTTCATAATTGTCATAATTTCATAATTTCGTTTTCATAATTTGACGTTATCCGTTAGATTACTGGTTACTTCCAAAGTAGAATTAAGCATGCTTTGAATGCCATTCTGCTGTTTCTATTATTAATGTGACCTTGAGAGAAATTACGTCAGCAGATTTCAAGTACAGACACATGATTTTAAGAATTGGATATTTTGGTCTTAGATTCCGAACACCCTTTTGAGAATGATCTTGAAGAATTTAATCACAGCTGTTTTTTCACATGGCTGACTTCTGTTAAGTAACATGTTTTCTACTCATAATTGTATCACCAGAAACTTGACACCCTTGAACTTGAGTTCCATCACGCGCAACTTCCTGTTTTTGTTCAGCATTAGCGAAATGATCCTTTGCTATGTTGGGCTATTTTGCACAAATTGCATATGTCTGCCTTTGCTTGTTTCTGAGCTAACTCTCAAACACCTCCCCTGCCATGGTTTCAAGATTACCCTGATGTTGCAGTAATGTCCTTTTGCAATATTTGCTTGCTTGAATAGCCTGGAGGTTGAAATATTATTCAGTGCCTGGCAAGTCCTGTTTGTCATGTCAGACCAACACATTTTTTATTTTATTTTGAGGGTTGGCTACTACAAGGTGTTAAAATTCAGGAGGCTCAAGTCATCATAACATGTCAACCTTAAGCCATTAAAGAATGCAAAGGCCTTTTCTTTCCAAATTGAGTGCTGGAAAACAGGTTGATTGTGATCTTGTTTTTTGTCATAGCTGTTGGTGAATTATCCTTATATTTTCTCTACCAAACTGAATGTGATGGTAACATTCCCGATGAAGGACCCAGGGCTGAAACATTGGCTACTCTTTGCTTCCTATGGATGCTGCAAGACCTGCTGAGTTTATTCAGTGTAACTTGTTCCTACGTGATTGGTGTGCAATTGTTTTGAGAGCAGTTATATGTGGATCATTAATGTTTTTGTTTCATTTTCAAGGTGATGTACCATGTGGAAGGATTTGTTGACAAAAACAATGACCTGTTGTATCGCGACCTGTCCCAAGCCATGTGGAAGACTAACCATGTGCTTGTCAAATCCCTTTTCCCAGAGGGAAACCCAGCTAAGATGTCCTTAAAGAGACCACCAACAGCTGGGTCACAATTCAGGGCTTCTGTAGCAACTCTAATGAAAAATCTATTGACAAAAAATCCCAACTATATTAGGTAAGATTTGTTTTAAATTTTAAATAGTGTGCAACAACCTATAATGCCCTCCGTGAATTTATCTACTGGAGATCATGTGAATGTTATAAAATACTGGTTGTACCTCTCTTATCTGGTGCTCTGTGTTATGACAACTCCCATGGTCCAGCACGTTTGAATATGCTGCCGTTAGAACAAACTCCTTACAGATAGCCCGGGACTCTAACCCCAGTCCCGATCACTGGTGCTGTAAAGGCATCGCGCTAACTGCTATGCGAACTATGCCACCCCACAGTATTATTTCCTGTTTTATGCTTTGTTCTTACTTTGTGGGTTCCCTTCAGGATCAACTTCTGTTTTCCGACATTTTCTGTTGTCCGGCAATGGCGAAGTCCCAACGTCACCAGATTAAAGAGGTACTGCCTGTACGGTAATATGAAGCCCAGGGTCCAGACATTCCCTCTTTTATACCAAGTGGCATGATAGGACAAATGCTTCATGCTTCAATTTAAACCAGTGTGGCGGCTCACCACAAGGCAGGCGAACCGGTGTAAGCCACACAGCGGGGCAGCTGGCCAAAATGGCGCCGTTGGGGGGGGTTTCCCTTCCTTCCAGCTCGGGGCTCAGAAACCCGTGCTTGGGGACCACATGATGCCCGGGTGACGTCAGCGCCCTCCAGTGTGGTTCTCAGCTAGGTCTGGGCTGGGAGTATAAGTGCAGCCCAGCAGCCTGCAATAAACTAGTCTGCTCACTGAGCTCAACCCGTCTGGTTGTGTGTTATTGCAGGAGCAGAGTAGCCGCCGCTACACCAATAGCTCTCAACCTTTTTCTTTCCACTTTAAGTATTCCCTATGCCATAGGAGCTCGATGATTAGTAAGGGATTGCTTATGTAGATGGAAAGAAAAAGTTTGAAAGCCACTCTTCTAATCGTACCTAATTGGCTCGTTATGTGCACAGTTTCATAACTCCAAAGGAAACGGACCAAAGACAATTTTTCCTCAAGCAAAATATTTCATTAACAATTGGGTCTAGAGCAGTGATTCTCAAACTTCCCTTCCTACTCACATCCCACCTTAAGCAATCCCTTACTAATCATAGAGCACTTATGGCATAGGGATTACCATAAATATGCATGTATGATGCGTTTGGAGTATAATGTGACCCTCCCATTTTTGAGGGGGAAAGGGAGAAAAAAATTTACCCCTGTGTATAATATGACCCCCCCTCCCCTCCCCTGGTTGATTTACGCTGCCGCCTCTCTTCCCCCTTGCCCGCCTGATTTGTGCTGCCATCTCTCTTCCTCCTTGCCCACCTAATTCACGCTGCCATCTCTCTCCCCCTTGCCCGCCTGATTTGTGCTGCTGTCTCTCTTTCCCCTCGCCCGCCTGATTTGCGTTTCTGTCTCTCTTCCCCCTCGCCTGCCCAATTCGCGCTGGCGTAAATAAGTGTGTATAATGCACCCGCCCCCCCCCCCCCCCCCCGCCCCCCGAGCTCCAATTTTGGTACAAAATTTTTTGCATTATACACTGATATTTATGGTATTTAAAGTGGTATGTGAGTGGAATGAAAAAGGTTGAGAACCACTGATTTAAACCTTTTAGGAACTGCTTTTCTAGTAATTATATTGTCACTGCAAAAAGATTGTTCACAATGCAGCAATCCTAAACAAAAATGACAAAAAAAATATTCAGATGCCATCTTCTTCAGAATTTTGGAACATGTTGACCAGTTTCTGTTTTGGATGAAAAGATTATGATAATGGGTTGTTCTTGAAAGGTTAGTCTAACTTTTCTTTCCATTTGTTAACTGAACAGTTGAGAGCTGTTAATTTTCTAGTAAAACACAGAAATGCTGGAGTTACTCAGCAGGTCTTGCAGTAAAAGGAAAAGATATATAACTGATATTTCAGGCCTGAGCCCTTCTACCTTGAAGAAGGTTCAGGCCTGAAATGTTGATTATATATATATCTACTTCTGAAGAACATTGCAAGAGCTCTTTGAGTTACTCTAGCATTTCTGTGATTTTACTACAATTGCAATGCCTGCAGACTTTTGTGTTTCAGTCCAGCTGTTTATTTTGTTTTTATTTCTGCCATTTTACCTCTGTTAAAGGCATAATTTTAAAGTTTTAATAAAATACAGAATATAGGACTCAATTAATATAATAATAATAATACATTGAATATAAAATCATAGAAAAACATTGATAAGGTCCAAAAAAAAGTTAAAATTAAAGGAGAGTCTCTTCTCCCAGCACCTCCTCCCCAGATTCAAAGGGAAAGGGGATGGATAGCAGGGAATAGAGGGAAATAAAAAGGAAGAAAATAAAAAAGAAAAAGCAACAGGAGCAAGGTTCCACATCTCAGAGACACATCATTTTAAAGTGGTAAATTTCTATTAAGGAGTATACTAATTTACAAATATCAAAATAAATTATGCAATCTGGGCATTTATATAATCTAAATAAGGTTGCCAAATTTCGATGAACCTATCATATCTATTCCTAAAACTATAAGTAATCTACTCAAGGGGAATACAACTTTGCACTTCCATGTTTTAATAATCAGTGTGAAGTAGGGAATCGGGTTTCCATGTTTCCTGGCTATTGACAACACAATTTTAATAAATTTAGATTTACTTCTGGAGAAGTTAACTTTTATAACTGCCAAGTTCCCCAAAAGAAACAATTCCAGGCCCAGAGGGTGTCAAAGGCATGATTTGATCAATTAAATAATTATTTTTTTCCTCAATGATTAGTTAAACTGTTGCCTTATATTTCAGTAAATCTGAATTTTTAAGATTGTTAGGGATCCTCAATAAATACTAAGAAATGTACATTATATAATTTTTAAAAAATGAAACATATTGCCTGAATACAGCATCTGAAAGAATTTTGAGGGACATTTCGGAGTGAGTTCACTTTCCCAGAAGATTGGTTGTGGATCAGGTGAGCTGTCCAAGGAAGAAGGGAGATAATTCGAAAACAATATCTTATTACTTTCCTTTGGATGCTGTGTGAGCTGCTGAGTTTCTGCATTTCTGCATCCTTCAAAAAGAGAGGACTTTTAGCAAGTGAAGTCCAAAATGAGATGTACGATGGTGTCACTCAGTTGAATGCATATTGCCTTATAGATGCATCAAACCAAATGATCAGAAGGCTCCTCATATATTCACGGAGGGTCTTGTGCGCCACCAGATCAGCTATCTGGGCTTGATGGAGAATGTACGTGTGCGAAGAGCTGGGTATGCTTTCAAGCAGCTTTATGAACCCTGCCTGGAGAGGTATAAGATGCTCTGTTCACAGACTTGGCCTCACTGGAGGCAAGGGGCAAGGTATGGCAATCCTAGTTGGCTCTATTGCACAAATAGAACATAGAACATATAATAAGATATTTTTATTATTCATTATTGCATACAATTTTGAAAGCTTGTTCCCATGTTCCCATGCTACCTCAGTGGTCTGAACAGTAAGCAGTTGAGCCATTCAGAAAGGTAAGTAATTGACAGATTCAAGTATCTTTGCTTATCAGCATGGTCATTTCAGGATGACAGGTAGTTCTGGTTTTGTCAGTGCTTCGTACATATCGAAAAAATATGTAGATGGTGCGTTGGATTTTCTTTTAGCAATTTTCAGTCATGGGGAGAGGGGGCACTACAGACAGAGTGGGTACTACAGTCAGATAGTGGCACTACAGTCAGTGTGGGAGAGTGGGCACGACAGTCAGTGGAAGGATGGGTGCTACAGACAGAGTGGGCACTTCAGTCAAGGTGGGAGAGTGGACACCACTGCTGAGGTGGGAGAGTGAGCACTTTGGTGAAGGTCTGCTTGGGTACTACAGTGGTGATGGGAGAGTCCAGGTGGCACGATGATGGAGGCGTGCAGAAAGAGGCTACAGGAGGAGCATGACCACTGCAGTTGGCTTGAAAATTAGCATGGGTTCCTGCTCCTGATACGTATTTGGCCAGTAGACTTTGCTGGAGGAAAAATTAAATTGAGGATTAATCTACTTAGATTAAAATACCCCAGATTCAATTGTCGTTCTTTATATGTAGTTACAATGGAATGGTACACCAAGAATTCCCAGAATAAAATACAGCCAGTGTGGCTAATTCCAACACAGCAAGGTCCATAAACAGCAACATGAAAAAGATCAAATAATCTATTTCAGCAAACCTAGGTTGCAAGGTAAATATTGACCAGAACCAAGAATTTGAATTTAAATTCTGCTCACATTCTGCTTGCCATCAGTTGTCGTGTACTCCCACACAAAAAAAAACATTGATATCATGCAGGATATTTTATAAAGTCTTCACTTACCATCATTTTATCCTAAGTTTCTATTATGCGCGTACGAGCCTTGACAGTCTGTGCCAGTGGTTTAAAAAGTCTGTGGTGCTGTCAAGCTGCCCGTATTTGTCATCTTTAAGTGCAAGGCATCCTTCACTGAAGGACACTAGTGAGCACAGATCCAGATTGCTTTGCTACTGTCCTGACAGTTAAGGTCAACTGAAGCAGGCCAAATCAGTGCAAAAACTTCGTATTTCATACAACTCAGTAATTTGATAGTTCAAAGTTAATCACCCATAGTGAAATAATTATTTCCTCAATTTTATCATGAACTAAACATTTCCTTCACTCAAGGTCCCTTGAGTGAAGAGTTAATTCCAACTGATTAGCTGCATGACTAACAATTTAATTTGAATAGCACGAAGTATGTATTAAAACCAAGCTTTGAACATTTACCAATCACATTCTCAAAATGTTTACTTTTTTATATTTAACAGTGATCTTTAGTAACAATCTTGTTCATATTTTGCTAAAGGCATTCAAAAGGAGAGGCTTCATTTTAACTTCCATTGACTAAGACTTCTAATTATCTGTGTTTAATTAAAGGGATGGTGTTGAAGTGCTCCTGACTGAACTTCAGATCCCTTCTGAAGAGTATTCATATGGTAGATCAAAGATATTTATTCGAAACCCAAGAACGGTAGGTAATCCCCCACAGTAGTTTGCACAGTTGTCTCAGATTTCAGTAGATTCATGTATCAATAGCTGTTAAAAAAACATTCATTCATTATTTTAGGTCAAAAACTGGACTAGTGCAACCTTTTGCAATAATGAATTCAGTTGCATTTTCATTGCTTCTTTTTATTTTTTGATTCAAAAGCAAAAGCTTACTGCTTCTAAGTGTGTGACTTCAATTGACAAGAGATACTCTAGTGCTGGTATGTTATGTGTATATCAAGTTAATAACCCAACGGGTAAACAGACATAATGGCAGCAAGGGTCCACTAAATTGTAATGTTTAAACTGTGCAAAAAGAGGACACTTGGATTTTTGCATCACCTATCTGCATTTCAGGTTAATAACCCAACAGATAAACTAATTGCCAGTGGAAAACATTGAACCACCATAGAAAATAGAATGGTACAGCACACGAACAGGCCCTTTGGTTAATTTGACTGTATCAAACAAAATGCCCAGACAAAGGATGCACAAAATTGTAATGTTCAAAAAGAGGTCACTTGGACCATTGCATCACTGACTCCTCTAAAGTAATATCTTCTTATAAAATGTTTCTATTTTAACTTATACTCTTCTTGACTCCTTTCAATATTCTTCTGTATTCTGTTTCCATCATCTCTTCTAGGAGGGCATGTTGTTTCATAGGTGCTCTATTTTGCAAAAGATTATTCTATCTTTTCTATTTGGAACAACCTAACTTGAGCTGAATCGTCAAGTGG
Source organism: Narcine bancroftii (assembly GCF_036971445.1). Lineage (NCBI taxonomy): Eukaryota > Metazoa > Chordata > Chondrichthyes > Torpediniformes > Narcinidae > Narcine > Narcine bancroftii. Next base: position 248,786,249 of record NC_091472.1, on the reverse strand, counting down.
TTTTGGATGACTTGGATGTAATCTCATATGGCCAAAAAGTTACACTGCCTTGACCTTTGATTTGATCTTGATGATAACACTGCTGCATTTGTTTCTGCAGCTGTTTGAGCTGGAAGATCAGAGAAAGCGTCGTCTGGAAGATTTGGCCACGCTAATTCAGAAGATCTATCGCGGTTGGAAGTGCCGTACTAACTTCTTGTTGATGAAAAAGAGCCAGATCATTATTTCAGCTTGGTCAAAGAGACATTTTGTAAGTGGTTTTCATTAAAATCTCTTGTGCAGCATTGCTTTAAGAAGAGGCAATCCTCTAGATTGCTTGGCGTTGCTGTCCCTTCTTGCTGTTCTCCTGCCGAACTCTGGCACACCAATGTTCAGATCCTGCATCTGCAAGTTTCCTGCCGAGGTGGAACACTCTTAAATTGGTAAAAGAACCGAAAGCACTTCTTAGGAGAATTGTCAAATGAAATTTGATGCTGAACCACAGAATGTGAAATTGGGATTCATCGCAGGTAAATTCTAATGAATGCCTTCAAAATCAGACAAAGTGGAGAGGTTTAGTAAGTTTCCCATTGGTTAGGCCCAAGGAATCCAAATGCTCAGTTGCCAGTAGTGGAATACCAATGATGCTCAAGAGGCAAGAGATAGAGAAGCTCAAAACATTTGGGGGATTGAAGGTCCTGAGGAAATCCAGGTAGTGAGTACTTAAAAGAACTTCCTGCTCTTGTGTTTCGATGCAGCCCAGGCCATGATGGTCTCATGCATCAATGAGAGAAAAACACTTCAAACAGTGTATTGATGCCTTTTTCATCATTATCCATTTGTTTGATTTTATTTTCCCTCATATTTTGGATGGAAAATGTTTTGCCTGATAAATTTTCTGGAAATGCCAACTCCTAATGCTCTGGTCAGGTCAGTACAAACAGAGAAAGAAACAGGAAGAATGGAAAAGGTAGCAGGATGATTTGAAGTCTATTTGGGTACAGAAACTGGAATAAAAAGGGAGAAAAAGATTGGATTAAGAGAGTGGCAGGCAGATAAAATTTAAATATTAAATAAACTGGAACTAATTATCTGCAAAAAAGTGTTGTCAAGTGACCCCTGAATTTCAGGATGGGGAGACTGCATTTCCAGAAATAAGTGCATATAGCAATTTTCAGTAATGTGAAACTATGTCATCAGCACCTTCATCAATGAACGTGAGACGAGAAAGGAAAATTTATGTTTTTTTTTCCATTAGAGCGAATTTTATTCAGTATTTCAAATGGGTAGTTACAGTGAAACTGATACCTACAATTCAAGCAACCAGAAAAAAAACGAGAAAAATAAATAGGTAAAAAATACAGAAGTTTAAAATGAATGCACCTCGCCGTTAGTTTGCCAATCACTCAACACGTAATTTTAAGCAACTGGAAAATTCACTTATCCCACCTCTACCAATCCCCTTAGTTGCTGGATACCAGCAGTTTTACTGTATTTGTAAATTATCCAAATGTCTGTAACTCGAGGGTCACCTTTTTGCGAATAATGGATATGTTGCAAGTGTTTCAAGAAAATGCAAGTCCCTTCCCTGTTAATAACAGCCGATATTTTCAGGGGGTATTTAATTTTTTTTTCTAAAAATACTAATTGGAGCAATTTCATTTCTGTAAGGCTAATTGCAGGACAGGTGATCAATAAGTAATTATTCATGGTTTTTGACGATATTTTACTTGTTCATCTCAAATGGCAGGATAATTGAATGCATTTAACCATATCTACATCATACTTAGCAACATTTTCCAAGCTAACCCTGTGGGATTAAAATGGAAACACAGAAAGCAAAAGTGATTTGATATGAATTATTTTATTCGTCTTGGTTGTTTGTGGATGCTGTTCCTCACTTTGATAATATATTAATTTTTTTAAAATGAGCTTTATACAGCTTCACTGCCACCAAGAAAGCTTTGGAGAGTTTTGTTGTGTCCTGTGAAATAGCCATCTTATAAAACTCAACACAGAGATAAAATCTTTTGGATTTCCAACAAGTCTGAACCTGTTTCTACTACATGCCTTGACAAAATAAGCGCATGAGTTTAATGATTTAAACTGAGAATTTCAAAAGGATATGGTTTCATGCTTTTGTTCTGGGCATTGTAGTTTACTGCCCAGCAAGTGCCATTCCTGGTTGTAGTACTAGCACATCAAAGGTAAAGAGATGCTGATGTTTCCCTGCGGAATGATGGAAGTATAAGAGGCCAAATTTGGATCTGACCTTGAAGTCATTAAAGTGAGACACCTGCATTTAAATTTTCCCTGGAGTACAAAATTTTCAGCAATCTTCTGACTCTTGGAATTAATGTCAATATGGTGTGAGAATCCTTTAATATTAAAGCTGTCCTTTAATATAAATGCCTTTTTCCATTGGGCACTCTTTGCTATTTTCTTTTTATCACCACAGCAATCGATAATACTTTGTTCTGTGAGTGTGAAAAACTTGGAAAGGGGAAAGTTGTGAGATTTCCTTTTAGTCCTGCCTGAAAAGAGATTAGGACTGAAATGATAAAGCTTCTCCAAGCTGTTCTATTGAAATACTCCTATGATTTGGGTTATCTCAGAGGACGTTCCTTCTGTCCAGCAGCTGCAACTGCCACCTTTCCCCTTCCTAGTGTACCGACATTTCCTCCATCATCCCCATCCCACTACCCTTGCTTTCAGTACAAATAAACTCTACAAAACTGGATTTAACACTGATATATAGTCTCCCAGTACAGCAATAATTCTGCAAGTTTTTGTATTTTCTGTGACAGATGCTCATCAGCTCAGAGTTCACACTTTCGCACATGAGTTTCGCATATTTCAAGCTTTCTCTTGATTGCACACTGCTGGATTCAATGAACACTGGATCATGGATGGTACTGAACAATGGTCAAATGAGAAAGCTGTCCATTTGATGGTTGCTTGCTTGTCAGACTGACGGCAATTGGAAAAAAATATCATGAAAATGGAAATAAAGCTGCTGGTATTTAATTGCTTTGTATTTTTGAGGCACCGTCTCAAGAAAGTAACTAGCATCTTAAAGGATCCCCATCACCCTCTTCTCGCTGCCTCCATCAAGTTGAAGGTACAGAAGCAGGAAATCCAGCACCTCCAGGTTCACGAGCTGTTTTTTCTCTTCGAATAAAGGTCAGGATCATTTGACTTGTGTGGCCAAGTTAAATTGTTGGCCAAATGATCTGGCCAGTGGTCACAATTTCTTATTGGAGTCATATCAAGCAAAAGGCTATTATTTGCTTGAGGGTTTCAATAATTTGCCCCAGGATGAATTTGCTTTAAGAATCTTAACAAAGCTTCTCTGATTTTTTTTCAATATAGCAACGGAAGAAATACCTAAGGCTGAAGATGGTGACCTTACGCATTCAGTCATATATCAGAGGATGGAAGGTAAGTTATTCCATTCAGAAGAGAAAGTAATTTTCCTAAAATATTTTGCAACATTTTCCAGTAAAATCCAAGGTATATTAAGACTCTTTCATCTCTAATTTAAGCAAAGTTTAATTAGAGTGAAAGAAACAGCTTCCTGAACTCTTAATGCACACTGAAAAATGAAATGTACCCCAACAGTAAATGGCAGTGTCTATTGTTAGCTTTGCAACATGATGAAGATATCTACAGTGTTCTTGGGATGAACAGAAGATGAGATACTAAATTTAGAGAGGTTGAATTTGAATCTTTTAAAATTGTATTTACTTATATGTACGTACCTCTAGATTATAAATTCAGTGCTCTGTGTAGCAGTGAACTATTCCATCTACAGAGTTTCTGTCCGGAAATATATTTGTATCAGTAAGAGGTAAGGTTAAACATATTGGCACACGTTAAGGTGGATAAATCCCCAGGGCATGATGGAATGTATACCAGGATTGTATGAGAACCAAGGGTCGAAATTTTTGCATCTTCATGTGACATGTTAGAAGACTGTAGGACAGCAAATGCTTGTTCACTTTTTCAAAAAGGACAGGAGTGATGGGCAGCAAACCTTGCATCAATGATTAGGAAATTATTGGAAGAAACTCCAAGGGGTTGGATTTATGTTTGTTTGGAAAGGCAGAGGCTGATTAGGAGAAGTCAGCATGGGTTTGTGCAGGGACATGGTAATGAAGAAAATGAATGAAGACAGGTCCATAGACATGGTATAAGTGGACTTTAGCAAGGCTTTTGACAGGTGTCCACAAGATAGCCTTGTCCAAAAGCATATGGGATCCAAGGTGTGTTGACAAACTTAGCCAAATCTGATTTGGTGATAGGGGCAGAGGGTGGTGGTGGATGACTTAGATGAGAAACTAGGTAACTTGATTAGTAAGTTTGCAAATGATATAAAAATTGATTGAGTTGAAGATTGTGAGGGTTGTCTAAGGATACAGCAGGATATAGATAGCTTTCCAACAAAAAGAGTGAATTTGACTTGCTTTCTTTTCCTCCGTGCACACCATGCACTCCCCCACTACAGGCACGCAAACTGTTGCGAGAACTCAAGCACCAGAAACGCTGTGAGCAGTCAGCTACGACAATTGCAGCTTATTGGCGAGGAACTCAGGTATGAAGAGGTTTATTTTCTTCTAGGTTCTCAATGGACTTTTAAAATCGATTTTTTATTTCTTATCCAGTTAAAATTGAAGCAACTTTGACTGCATTCACCTCTCCGTTCAAGAAAGTCCTTCCTTACTGCTCAATTGTACAATGTTCATGTATTTAAAAATGGTTTTCTCTTGGCTTCAGCTAATTTCTCTTGTCCTGCTTCCATTTTCTCCCCTCTGCTACCATTCTTCATAATAACTGTTCTGTGGGGGAAAAATGGAGAACAAAATTACAGGCCCGAAAGGATCTGAGGCAGCTGAAGGAGGCGGCTAGGCATAAAAACGCTATTGCTGTTATTTGGGCTTACTGGCTTGGATATGAGGTACTTCACAACATCAACCCTCACCTCTTCAACACTCATCCCTCCCACACCCCACCTCACCCACCCCCCTACATCTTGCATTCTTAACAATTAACATATTCAGTGCTCATGATAAAAGCATGATGAAACCAGCAATACTACTTTTCAGAATGGTTTGCTTGCCAATGCAATAATCTGCTGCATGCCACGTGATGTATTAACTTGAAAACTGTATCTTGTAGGGTGAAATATCATGACGATTTATTAACCACCACTATTATTTTAAGGGCAATACATAACCATGCTGGAAATACTCAGCAGGTCACATAGGAGGTAAAGGGTAACCAATTTCGAGTCTGAGCCCTTCATTGAATGCTGAGTTTCTCAGCACGCTTGTGTATTGCACTTGTCCTTAGCATCTGGAGATTTTCTTGTTTGACAGTACAGTAATATTTTAAGGTCTGATGTCATTCTGACTGTGAAATGTTGCTGAGCCTTCATGAAAGACACGTTTACATTACATTGCTTAGTAATATGTTGGTCAACCAATGTGTGCTGGCCTGTTTGTGAAAGGGAGTAATTTTGCATACATCCACAGTGACGTTAATTCTTTGCAGTTTTGGAAATTAAGCAAATTGACATCCTGGTATATTCTGCTACAATTAAAAAAAAATTTAAATTTAGACATGCATCACAATTGCACCCAATTGACCTACATTTTTTGGCATGTCCAAGTAGGAAAAAGGAGAAGGAAGACAAGTTGGGTTGGATGATGAGTAGAATCTGGCCCTATTTGTGCATCATGTTTATCTCTACAGTTATGTGTGTGTGGAAATGGGGGTGGGGAGATGCTAAGTGTGAAAGAGATTGATCTGTAGATACGTTAACATTGAAAATCACCGTGGTAATGGAGGCAATTCAGCATTGGACTCCATCTTTCCAGATCTTTGAGACAATTGTAGTCGAGCCTGTCTGTCCAATCCAAGCCTCCTGGGATCAGACTGTATGTCTCCAGTTCAGGTTGTCTTTAGTTTGTGTTTTGATGGAATATTTGAGTTTAGGTCATGTTGCACTGGCATGGCAGAGAACTGTGAGTTTGTTAATATTACTGGCACCTGAATAGCATGTTTGAGATTGCTACTTTACATCAGTGTCTGAGATGTGAATGGAAAAGAGTGTATGTGCTCTGGATGAGTCAGGATCACATTGATCTGGTCAGGTCAGAATTGAATTTTATGCCAAAGGAGACTCTCTTGTTACTATATTTATCTACAAATGGATTCAATTATAGTATAAATCAACATAGCTTAAAATTCCATTCCTACAATTAAGACGCTATTATTAGAATGTCCCATGTTTTAATATTCCATGGAGATGCCCTGTAGATAATATGATGTGGTTTAGGAATGACGTCAGGAAGCCTTTGGCAATCTGGAATTTCTCAGAGACTTGGAGGGAGAATAATTAGCCTGTGCCTCAGGAAACAGTTATTACGTGATTGGTAGTGCTTGGAGACTTGTGTGGAGCACAAACGTGCTTTTATTAGCTTACAATTAACAGCCAGTATCTACAATGGTCTTCAGGGTTTATTTTGGGACCAATAAGGGCAGAGCCAAGAGGAGGGGCTGATTATCTAATTTACCCATAGACAGTGAATTTCAGTTCACTGCATTCACCCCTTCCTTCAGAAGAGAATCTGCAGGTGACAATAGAGACCATGTTCAGCAACACAAATTTTTACAATTATTTACAAGTTGAGTCTGTCTGGGGACTTGGTTATTCTGATCGAATGCCTTAGAACTGGTGGACCTTGCTCTTCCAGAACTTCCTGTGGGTCTTGGATACTGAGACTCAAAGGGGAACTTGGAGGTTCAAGATCTGATGGTTGTGTGGTTGGAACCATGTCATCCGGAACCCTGCACAAGATATCTGGAAGTTCCAGGCCTATTGTGGGCATTGAGTCCTCAGTTCCTGAAGGTGCCAGATCTCTTATCGAGACCATGTTCTCCCTACTATCTGGGTATGCCACATGGGCATACATCGGGTTTGCGTGCAGTAGGTGCACTCTCTCGGCCAGAGGGTCCGTTTTGTTTCTCCTCGCGTGCTTTATCAGCAGGACTCATCCTGGTGTCATTAGCCATGCTGGAAGAATGATCCTCAACATAGATTTACTCAGGAATGCAAATATTAGTTCATGAGTAGTCACATTGGTTGCAGTGCAGAGACGCGATCTTATGGAGTGGAGCACGGTTGGCAGAACCTCTTGCCAACATAAGTCTGAAAGGCCTTTAGACCAGAGAACTAATTTCCCAGCTTTCTAAACCATTGTGTTCTCTTTTACAACTTGTCTGTTCCCCCGGGGGATTGTAGCTAGTCATTCTGTTTGAGGTAATGCCTCTTATGAGCAGGTATCGGGGTAGCTCTTCACTCATAAATGATGAGCCCCGATTGCTATGAGTATAGCTGGGAACCTGAACATGGTGAAAATGGAGTGCAGAGCTCTGATGACTGTAATGGTGGTGGTGACTGGACAGGGGATGGCGAATGGAAAACGCAAGAACTCATCAATAATGTTAAGAAACTACACTTTTCCATTGATGGAAGGAAGGGGCCCCTTGAAATTGAGTCTTTCGAGGGGGCAGGAAGCTTTTATCAGGTGCCCTTTGTCAGGGTGTTAGAAGTGTGGCTTGCACTCAGTGCAGACTTGGCATGACCAAGTCATCTTCCTGATATCTTCAATAGAGAAGAGCAGGTTGCATGCCTTGACAATGTGGGCCATGCGGGTGATGCCTGGGTGGCACAGCACGTCGTGAATTGAATGCAACTGGCTGGTGTGTGCAGCAACACAGCTTCCTCGGGATAGGGCATCTGGAGGCTCATTGAGCATACCTGGCCAATACACTATCTCATAGTTATAGGTGGAGAATTCAATCCTCCACCTCGCGATCTTGTCATTCTTTATTTTACCTCTTTTTTTGTTATTGAACATTAACGCTACAGATCACTGATTACATGAGCAGTGTAAATTTCCTGCCAGTCAGGTAATTCTTCCAGTTCCTGATGGCCTCCACAATGACTGGAGCCTCTTTCTCCACCGAAGGGTTTTGGAGTTCGTGGCCTTGTAGGGTGTGGGAAAAGAAAGCTACTGGCCTACCCACCTGGTTAAGGGTCATGACCAGGGCTCCATCAGAGGCTTCACTCTCCACCTGGAATGGTGCGTTTTCATCCACTGCGTGCAATGGTGGCCTTAGCCATATAGCTCCTGACATAGTTAAAAGCCACCTAGGCCTTGGCTGATATAGGAAAGGAGGTGGATTTTAAAAGGGGACAGACCTTATCAGCTTAATGAGATACCCACTGGGCATAGTATGAGAAGAAGCCCAGGCACCTCCTTAAAGCTTTCATTGTCCTTGGGATTGGGAGGTTTAAGAAGGGACACATATGCTCAGGATCTGGGCCATTGGCGACATTCTCCACCACATAATCCAGGATAGCTAGACGTTTAGTCCTGAACATACACTAACTGACATTATACGTGAGGTTCAGGAATTTGGCTGTGTGGAGAAACTTCTGAAGATTGGCGTCATGGTCCTCCGGATTGTGTCCACAAATGGTGATGTTGTTGATATAGGGGAAGGTAGCCCTTAACTCGTACTTATCTACCATTTCGTCAATCTGCCTCTAGAAGATCAAGACCGCGTTCGTAATACCAAAAGGGACTTTCAGGAACTGATAACGCCTCGAATACTGTGTAGGGACAATTCTCAGAACAGATCGGTAGCTGGTGATAGGCAGCTTTCAGGTCAATGGTAGAACAGACCCAGTACTGTGCAATTTCATTCACCATTGACATTTGGAGGAGTGGGGGGGATATGTGTCCAAGAGTTTGAAATGATTAAAACTGCGTATCCCTTGGGACCGACTCGGGAAAGGAAGGCCTATATCCGGGGCCTCTGAGGACAGAGGGTCGACCTGGAGCATGCCTGGCTTCAATAGGGCTTCCATCCCATTTCCAAAAGTAAGCTAATAAAATTGTAATATGATTGATGGTTCTCAGAGACTTGTGTGGAGCACAAACACACTTTAATTAGCTTAAAATTAACGGCCGGTATCTACAATGAGGAATTATTGTTGATACAGTGTTTTGGCTGAATTAAAACAAAACAGATTTGTTTTCTATCTGTATGGTGATGGTAGGGTTCAGAAGAAGTTGTCTATGCTTTACTCTCCTTTAAATGATAAATAGCTAGTGACAAAACCAGCCATCGATGGTTTAATAAAGAACTTGCAACATTCACGAGGCTGGAAAGGCTAACTATTTGAAATTGCTGAATTCAGTTTTGAGTGCAGAAGTATGTGCCACTGTTCTTCATACTTACATTGAGCTATGTTAGAACAGTGTCGGAGGCTGAAGATAGCAAGATCTATGAGGGATTGGGATGGAGAATTAGTAATAGACAACTGGAAGTTCAGCATCACCTTAGTTAATGGAACAGTTGTGTTCCGCAATGGAGACCTACAATTTGCATTTGGTTTTCACAATGAAAACACAGACCACAGCATAGAATACTAAAACAAAGGAGGTACAAGAAGATCGCTGCTGGCAGGTTTCCAAATGCATCTGTCCCATTTCCAATGGTCTCTTCTCCCATTCAGAACAATCATGAGTTTCTCCTCATCCTCAACCTCTACTCATTGGCCTCCCCCTTCAAACAAAAGTTTCCGTCATCATTGATGTGATATCAACATCATAAAATTACCTCTCACTCTGACCCAGTCAGACACAACCGTTGATTCAATTAGATGTTGAATCAGGATCATCTGGAAATGATTCAGAGGGGCAAAAGAGGAAGATCAAGACAAAGAGGAAGAAAAAGCTTATGAAGGATTGGAGGGAGCAAGAGCAGAATATTAGAAAGATGAAGCCCAACTGATTCAAGGGATTGAAGCAATAGAATTCAGATATCCTGGAGTAGGAAGGTAAGCAAGCTCAGGAACAAACCTCTATAATTGTCAATCAAATGTAGTTAATGTGGAAACATATGGATTTGCAAAATTTATATCTGTCAGAAGTTGTGTAATTTCTCTTGTAGCTTTATTGACTATACATGAATGTGGTTTTAAAATTCTTAAATAAAATGTTCAAAAAATACCACATTGTCTGCAGATTTTCGTGTTTTGCTCATTGAAGCTTGGTTTCAAATGGGACATTTATCTTTGCTCATTTCAACAACATGGTTTTTACAAGCTAAACTTCAGGTGGATCTCTGCATAATGGGGAAACCCTGAACTCTGATTTACCCTCTTGGACCTCTGGCTAGCCAATAATAAAACACCTGCAGATAGATGGGTATGTAGTTGAGTCTGAACACTGTGATGGAATTGAAGAGGAGAAGGTCCAGGAACTGAGGTATACATTGCCATGTTTAATGTATTTTCTGTTGATGATCAGCCCAGATTCAGTGACATACAATTAAGGCCTTATAATAGGTTTTCGGAAATCCCTTCAGTTTGTATGTTTTAAACCCGTCATATGCTTTATACATATATACCTGCTCATGTGGCATGCTTTCTCAATTTTGATTCATTTTCTTTGACTGATTTTTGGTGGTGTCCTTTCTATTTGCTGGCTTCGCTTTTAAATCTACCAATCTATCTCTTCATTCGTTATGTGCGACCTTCTAGGCACGGAGAGAATTGAAACGCCTGAAGGAGGAGGCCAGGCGTAAACATGCGGTTGCTGTCATTTGGGCTTACTGGCTTGGACTGAAGGTACTTCCCCATTCATCCTCCCTGCGAAATCCACCTCAATGGAAATTACGTTAATCACTAACCCTGATAACCCATGTTACTCCCATCCAGCAGTGTGTGTTGTGTCTGCACCTTTAATTGAAACCTGAAAGATTTATTGAAGTTTACTGCATTTCAGTTCACCTGTGATACATCTTGTCACAACTAGAGTTTATTGAAGCCAACCACTCAACCCCCTGAGAATTATCGCTACTTAACTCTTTAATAAACAAATGGCACCCACGTCTGTTATCCTCATGCTCACAATCTTGTGAATTTATTATGTCAAAGCCACATGGACTGGAAGAAAACAAAAATGCTGGAAAAACCAGAAAGAGAACCAATCTGAAGAAGAGTCTTGGACCTGAAATGTTAACTTTATTTCTGTTCCTACAGATGTAGCCTGACCTACTGAGTATTTCCAGCATTTTTGGATATATTTTGGATTGTCACCATCTGCAGTTTTCTTCATTTTCACCTTGATCTTTAGCTGCCATGTGTGGTCCATGTCATCTTTTCATGACCATGCCAAAGTTGCCAATGTTTGGCAACATATGAACATTTTTTTGGGGGATAAACTTAACTTACTTAAAATTGCTACATCCAATCAGTTTCATGTTTAGCTAATCAATGATACATATCACCACAAGTTTCTTTCAGGTTTGCTGTGTGAAATTACACGGGCTTGGGGGCAGTGTTTTCTTTTAAATATCAGCACATCCAAATATTGGGATTCTGCAACCATCTATCTGAGCAGGCAGGCTTAAAAGAATGATGGTAGCCTTAGCTGTCCTAACATCCTACAGCCTATAGCCAGGCAAGGCTTTTCCAGTAACTGACACCATACCAAAGGAAATTAGTGTTTAGATATGTTACACCATTGGCTGGAGATGTTGTCGGGTCTAAAATAGAACACAGCAAATGCCCCCACCTCAGTCATTAATGTGCCTTTTAGAAAGATAGGTTTTCCAGTAATATCTCTTATAAATAATTACAAAATAATAGTTAATGCCATTGATTTGAAAGACACAAACTGCAAGTTTTAAATGTCAAATGAGAGTTAATACATCTTCATACTCTTTTTATCAGGCTAATAGTTCAATTAGAGGTACGCAAAGTGTGACTCCATGGTCACCCACAATTCCATGGCCATTCACAGCTTGTTCTCTCATCACCGTGATCTTTAGCTGCCATGTGTGGTCCATGTCCTCGTTTCATGACCACGCCAAAAAAGATTTAGACAATTGCACCTCTTTTTCCTCAGCTAAATTAATAAACCGATCCAGATCATTTCAAACATCAAACACAAACCCCTTTTAACATGGTCATTAGGTGATTGTATCTTTCCTCTTCCAATGGGAAGAAACAAACGGCTTGAGCACCAATCACCACCAGTAAAACGAGAAACTCACAGTGGGGGTATCACAGATTCAGGCCATGGAACATTTAATTAAAATTTAGACATACAGCACAGTAACAACCCATTTCGTCCCACGAGTCCGTGCCGTTCAATTTACACCTAATTAATCAACAAATCCCCCCCCACCCCAAATCCCACACCAGTACATTTTGAACGGTGGGAGGAAACTGGGGACCCCAGGGAAAAACCACACAGACATTGGGAGAATGTACAAATTCCTTACAGTGTAGGATTTTAACCCCAATCCTGATCGCTGGCCTTGTAAAGGTGTTGCACTAACCACTACACCAACTGTGCTGCCCTACTCGATGCCTTAGTTGCTCCAACATTCCTGGATGACCCATATGTAAGTCCTTCTGTGCTCCATCACTGGGGGAAAAATGCAATATTACAGGAAAATTGGACACCTTATAAAATTAATTGCTTTTCTTCCATTGTTATTTCTCTTATCTGAATTTGAGCTCAAGGTTTAAAATACCCAGAAAATGCAAAATATATTTTAAAAGTCATAGAATGAAAGGTGTTCCAGGCCCAGAGGACCCCAAAACCCAGCAGCAATAGAAATTTACCAAGACAAATGGTTACTTAAACAAAAGTTACTTTTAATTTTCTTTAAACATAAAAACACGATCAAACTTTAACTTATTACTATTAACTTAATTTAACCTAACTTAATCCCCTTCTAATTTTAAGGATACGTGTATGTAATGTGTATAAGTTCAGGAAAGTTCTTTGATTCACAGTCCAATCTCATTTCTCACTCCTCCAGTATCAGGCAATTCTTATGAATTTTCACCAAGCTCTGGTACCTAATTGGTTACCACTCAGGAAGATTCTTGTCAGTTTCAGAGAGAGATTCGTTGCTCATTTGACACACACACCAACTAATTTACTTCCATCAGTCACTTCAGTATCTTGCTGAAGAAACTTGCCCCATCATGGTTTTCCAAATGATAACCTCTTCTTCCTCAGGTCACCACAGAATTCCTTTTGTTTCCCATATTTCAACAGAAACACTCTTGCCAGCCATTTCTTCATGTATGGACCACAAGGGTTTTCAACAGGCTGAACTCAGAACTCACAACCAGTCTTCAAAATGGGGTTTCAACAAAATGCTAGCTTGCCATGACTGCAGAAATCAGTTCTCTCTCTTTCTCTCTCTCTCTCTCTCTTGCTCTTTGAGAAAGCCTATTTGGTCTCCTCTCTCTCTGCTTGCAAAACCACATGACCCTTTTAGAACAGCAAACTGCAACCAGACACATTGTAGCTCCAGACCCAAACTTTTGAGTCCCTTCATCTGTTGCTTCCAAAACAATAATCTATTTACTCCACAGCAAGTCCAATTAACACCTATTTGTGAAGTCTCTATGGGGATACAACAAAGTTTTTTGCAAAGGCACTCGGAACAGAGCCCTGGCATTTTAAATGAGATCTGTTTTGGTATCCTTGTACAGTTATCATACAGGTATTACAAGCAACTTGAAATGGAAATATTGTCCATTATTGCAAGAGTATTTGAGAACAAGAAAGAAGAAGTCTTAATGAATTATATAGTGAAATAGTGAGAATACTCCTCAATTACTGAGTAAATTTCTGGATTTCCTAACTGAGGAAGGATATATTTGAGACAGAGGGAATGCAACACATTTTCAGACAATGGTTCCTCAGATGATGAGCTTATACTATAATAAATGATTAAGCAAACAGGGTTACTATACAGTTGCATTTAGAAGTATCAAAGGTTATATAAAAGTTCTTATAGTGGTTAACAGGATATTTTTCCCTGGATTGGATTACCTTCAAAATAAGGAGTTGACCATTCTGGATGAAGGAGGATGTACATGTTACAGGAAGGATGTAGGTATTTTAGAGATGGTTCAGAGGAGATTAACCAGGATGTTGCCTGAATTGGAGAACATGCCTTTTGAAGCTAGATTAACTGGGCTAGTGCTTTTCTCTTTGGAGTGAGAGAGGTATCTTAATCAAACTATATACAATTATGAGGTGCTTTTCCAGCATCATTTTCCCATGGCAACAATAGCAAATACCAAAAGATATTTGTTTGAGGTGAGTGGAGGAACATTTAGGGGAGATGTCAGAGGTAAGTTTTCTTTTACCCAGAGAATGGTGGATTCCTGGAATGTATTGCCATGGGTAGTGATAGAGGCTGGTATAACAGGGACATTTAAAAGAATCTTATATCGGTACATGTATGTAAGAAAAATAGAGGGGTATGGGTGTGAGGTAGGGAAGGGTTAGATTATTGTGGAGTAGTTTCACATAGGTTGGCACAAAATCGTGTGCTGAAAGGCCTGTATTGTGCTTTAATGTTCTATCAACTAGATTATTTTTCACTCAGAGATTAATGAACCTTTGGAATTGTTTTCCATTGAGCGTGATGGTGGATCAGTTGTTGAGTATGTTAAGCAAGAGCTTAGTAGATTTTTGTTTATGAATAGGGGATTGGTGGTAAAGATCAGCCAGGATATATTGATTGGTGAAGGTGTGCGGGGCTAATAGTCCATTCCTGCTTCCATAACTTATCTTCATCAAGATCAAAGTTTTTGCTTGGAAAACTTCATTTAACTTTTCCTTTCTCTTTACCACCTCTGTGACTACAGGGGGTGTTGCACTTGCACCCACATCTCCTCCCTCACCACCATTCAAAGCCAAATACATTCTTCCAAATGAAGCAACACTTGTGAATCTGCAAGGGTAATCTACTGCATCCTGTGCTCCCGTTGTGGTCGCCTCTATGTCAGAGAGACTGGAAGCAGACTGGGAGATCGCTTCGTTAAGTACCTTGGCTCTTTCTGCTACAATAGCGGGGATCTCCCAGTGACCACCCATTTGAATTTCCTGCCCCATTCCATTGCTGACATGTCTATTCATGGTTTCATACACTGCCAGACTGAGACCATCTGCAAATTGGAGAAACACCATTTCATATTCCGTCTGGGCACCTTCCAACTAGAGAGTGTTAACACCGATTTCTCTGGTTTCTGTTGCCCTCCTTCCATATTTCCCCATGTCTCCTTTTCTCTAGCTCTGTCTCTCTCTCTCTCTCTTTCCTCTTTTCCCTCTTTCTCCTTCCCCAACTCTGCTTCCACAGAGCAAATAACAATCCACCCCTTTCCCAGGTCAATTCTCATCTTTCCTCTCTCCTCATCTATATCCCAACTATATTCAATTGATACCTTTTGTCTGTTGGTCTGTATTCCTCTCCCTGCCCAGTCTTTCCTTCTCCTCAGACTTTTAATTCAGGCGCCTGCTTGCTTTTCACTCATACATTGAAGAAGGGCTCAGGCCTGAAACGTTGGTTATATATCTTTACCTCCTATGGACGCTGCAAGACCTCCTGAGTTCTTACAGCATTTCTGTGTTTTTACTGTAATCACTGTGTCTTAAGACTTTTATGTTTCACTCTTGACATTTGCTATCTTAATCTTTAGGATTGTGATAAAACCCTAAAATATATGCTATCAAAAGCAATAATTATTCTTCCATTTGCTGTGAGTAAACATGTTTAGCTGTGAGCCCTATTTTTAAGGGGTTCTGAAAGCCAGTTCTCTAATTACTGCTAATACCTAATCCATTGCTAACATTTCCATTAGCAGATTGTGTGCTTTCTCATGCTTGTCAAAATTGCAACAGCAGATTTAATTTCTTGATTTATTTTTGTTCAGATTATTATGTAATTAAGAGGATTTTAAGATTCCTAAACATTTACCAAAGCGATTTCTGACTTCATATGTCTTATCTGCTTCTGACAACTGTAGATCAAATTTCTCCCAATGTCAACAAAGCTGTAGAAAATTGCCAGCATTAATTGGTTACTTCTGGTGTTTCCATAGGTTCGCAGGGAATATCGAAAATTCTTCCGGGCAAATGCGGGCAGAAAGATCTATGAGTTTACCATTCAAAGAATTGTAAGTTAATCGAAATTTGAATCTTTTTATACTTGCTGTATATTTTAAACGCTTACTGCCTTTTTAAGTTTAAATGCTTATTTTTGGCTTCTGGCATGAGGCAAATGTATGCCATAGTTTGATACAATTATCTTTCTAGGACAACAAGTAAATGCAATTATAATTTTTATAATGTCGATGTTAATCTTAAAAAATGTGTTGTTAACTTTAGCTGTACAAGTAAGGGAAAAAGAAATATTGGTTTGGGGAAATTCATGAATAGATGTGATTAAAATAGAGTTCTGGTGCCTGAGTAATAGTCTCAGTGGCAGAGAGGAATTCCTCTGATTTTTACCTTGATACATTATTTACCCTAGATTGATTGCTCCTCTCATCAAGGTCAGAGCTGTTGAATTGAATTCCAAAACAGTTATTAATGTAAACTAGCACTTTGCACTGGCTCCAGGAGATGATCAGCTGAGGACCTACTTGCTTTTTCATGTGAATATTAAAGATAGCAGGATACTCAGAAAACTAATGTAGCAATTGTTTTATTCCAGTCAAATAAGTTGCACCGAAGACATGGTCCTTTTTTAATTCAGAGAAAGTATCAATTAAAATAAGAATTATTAGAGCAGTTAAGGGTCTTTTGAATCTCTGATCGGATTTTCCTATCTAAAATTGAAATCGAATGCTGAAATTTAGTTTATGGTTATCTAATTATACCCTGATAATCTAACAGGACCCTATAAGCCTCTGTGTCTGCCTGTATTTGTTCATAAGCAAGAATCCAGTTTCAGCATTAGTTATTTAAAGTGCCATGTCATGTGGGTCAGGGAAAAGTTGTTCCCAAATAAGTGGATTTTGGTCAAATTGGAATCAGTCCCGAGACAAGTGCTGAAACTTCCATGTATTCAAGCATTGGGATGGGTGGGGAAGAAGGGCAAAGTGTACATTGTTCTCTGACTGCTCCACCTTATGTAACTCCAGACATCATTGAAGAATCACAGGATCGATGAGACCGCTGCCCCATGAATCCTGAAACAAAATTATTTTATGTCTGCAGGTCATCAGTTATTATCGTTCCAAGCTCAGCCCTGGTCCAGGGGCAAAGTACAATAGTTCTGGCAAAGAGATTTGTTTTCCATTAACATGTATTTCTGTTTAGAAAATACTATGTGAAAGGGCCATGTCCTTGGAGAAAATGGTTACTAATCTTGACTTGCCTTGTTGTCAATAGACATTGACTGGAAAGTACTACTTTTATATTCATTCAGATGCAAAAATATTTTGTGGATCTGAAGAATAAGATGCCTTCAATGTCCCCAACGGAGAAGACTTGGCCAGCGAGACCTTACCTTTTCCTGGACAGTACACACACAGAGCTGAAGAGAATCTTCCATTTATGGCGGGTAGAGAACAAGATTACATTTTTATGGATAATAGTAGTTAACTGGAGATACTTTGATGGAATATTTCACTCATTCACTCGAATCGAACTCGATTTGTTTGATTCCCACCCCATTGCCTCTATTCTCTGCGCATTCGCTCAACCTCTCCCCATTTACTTGACTGCCCCATTCACTCACCCCCAGGACCTTAAGCACCATTCTTTTAATTACCCTTTCCCCAATCTCCTCCCTCCTTTCTAGTATTAATACCACTCTGATTTCCAGGTTCTATTTCTTACGTGGTGAGTTATGATCTCAGGATAGTTTAGTTTCAGCACTCCTGAACTTGGAAATTGGGAAAAAAATAATTAAAATTCCCTTTCCATCAATGCTAGTCAATGATTTCTGCAATAAAGTGCATACACGTGAATATTTACCGAGGGCATGATGAAGAAATGTGTGGTACACTAGTCTCTTCCATCCTTCTCATTGTTTCCAGATACCACACTACTGAATAGCGGACAATAGCCCATTATGGATTGGGTAGGAATTAGTTTATCACATCTTAGAAAGGTTCAAGATGTGCTTTTTTTCTGTAAAATGTTGTGCATAACACTGTCAGATATTACAGATAGAAAAGTAAAAATTACAGGAATATTTGCAAGGCATTTCACATTGATGATCTTAATTAAATCGGACTGTGTTGACCAAAAAGACATAGAAAGTTCTGTAAACAGAGTTTATAAAAATGATGAATTTCCATTTTTAAATTGTAATATAATGTTCTTGTGTCTTGAGCTGAGGGTGAAATAACACAAGTTCAAATGATTTTTTTGGATGGCATACACGTTTTGTTTATTCTTGGTTCAGAGTATTATGCAGACAGAAGTATAAAAGCGAATATGTGAACAAGATTTATAACCAATTATTGTTGTTTGCAGTGCAAGAAATATAGGGATCAGTTCACAGACCAAAAGAGAGCCACTTTTGAAGAGAAACTTGAGGCAAGTGAACTGTTCAAGGACAAAAAAGCATTGTACACCAACAGGTAATTGCTAATTTTAGCTATCATGTACAATGGTTTGTGAAGCATCCTTCATAAGCTGAAAAAGTAGTTATTCCTATTCTGATGTCATGAACCATAATGTATTTCAATGCATTCCCTCTTGATCACCTAATTCTGACTGTGTGTAAATCTACAAAAGAAATATACCATTTTAATCAAAGAATGGTAGTAATTAAATCTCTGAAATTACCATGAAATGAGTCTTCTGTGAGTATTGTAGATAAAAGTAATACTGTATCTAATTTTCCCAATTCATTCAAGAAGTGTTTGAATTACTGGAACTGTCCATTCTGAATCCATTTTGTTTCTCTTTTCACACTCTGCTTCATACTCTTCCTTTTCAAACACATGTTGACTTGCTCTTAATTAGTACCGTAAAATACCTGGTATCCGGATATGCAAATTTTTTAGTTGCCTAAGACACACTTACGATGCCTAACTAATAACACCTGCATTAAGAATAAACAGTTTAAAAGACAAAAGACAGTGCAGAATGTAAAGTAATTTGAAAAAAAATCAGTACTGTAGTCCTTAATTATGTCAAGTCCAATTTAATCAAGTAAATCCCGTAACTTACAATATTTAAATTTAGATTCAAACCCCAGCCGCTGGCACTGTAACAGCATTGCACTAACCGCTAGGCTAATCGTGCTGCCATCATAATTAATCCCTCCCCCAAGTTTACAGATAAAGCCTTACTAATATACTTAATACTAATAAAGACTCTTATGAGGCAGGGATAGGGAGACACTTTGAGGGAGTTGTCTCAGCAGTGAGCTGCATCGGCTGGCTTCTCGTCCTGGACGATACCATTTTATTCCAACACAACTTTATTCAATCTTCATTCAAACAGCTGGTGTAGGCGGGACACTCCACTGGCTGAATATTTGCTCCCATCTTCACCAAAAGGTTTGTGTGTTTCTTTGGAGAACATTTACTTTGACAATTTAAAAATTTTATTTCTTCTTATTTATTTTTTAAAATTATTTATTTCCTCAATTTTTTTTTCCCCCTAGTTGCTTGGTGTTGCCCTTGCTTGAATTTCGAACACTGGGGATTTTACTGTACTTTAGTTGTGCTTTAATGATAGACTGTGATAAATCATCATCTGAAAGATTTTAAAGTGAAGATAAATTTCCATTATTAAGTGTCAGCTGTGAGTCCTTGTGTCTTGTTTCATAATACTTGATAAAAACTTTCATCACCTACTGTTTGAAAATCTTTTCAACTTTTTAAGAAGAAAACCTTTAATCTGAAAAATAACCAATTTATTCGATCTATTCTTCAGTATTATAATTTCTCTTTCCATTAATCTTCAATGCACCATTTCAATTAATCTGATGACTTCCTTTTAATGGGGCTTCTATAGCACACAGCACTCATGTTTGGCCTGATCAGAATATGTAGAAATTAAACATCATTGCTTTGATTTTATGTTGCTTTCCTCTTTGCATAAAACCAGTAATCCTTTTGGCCTTATAAACCTATGTATTATGTGACTCTCCGGCTGACATGACGTTAGCTGTCTCCTGTATGTGTTATTAGGTATCAACACAGTTTAGTGAACCAATGGGCCTCAAAGAAAATATTCCACACAGATTCAGACTGTTCTCAATTACATAACCTTAGATATGATTGTCAGAATTCCCAACTCTAAAAGATATTCAATGAACAGCAATAGGAAGTGTGTGGGGATCAGGAAAAGTTGGAACGTGATGAAGTAATTTTAGCAAAAACTGGAGAAGTCAAAGTTAATGCTATCTGTTTGTAGAGTGCCCAGAAGGAATATTAGGCATTTTTAGCAAAAACTGGAAAAGTCGATGTAGGAACATGATGAACCAGGCAATCGGTATTTTTAATAATACTTGGTTAACATTTGCTACTCAGCAAAGGGGTCCAGTCCTACTTTGTACTTGGAACTGAAACCAGCAAGTTGGTGTCTTCAGAGAGGAGGTACCCACCCTTCCTTCATTGATGGTCCATATGGCTACAATAGAGTTGAAGCCACTTCACGTTTGCCGACAGAAGCAGTTGTACAATCAGACAAATTCCCTTTTATTTATTTTTTAAAACAAAAAAGTGGTTATGACTAAAAAAAAAGGTAAAGGAATTGATTGTGAAAATATTCTTGTTTGCTGATTGATTTGATAAGAACAGGAATATTGTGTGAAATTCTGGTCACCCCATTATGGGAAAGAGGTGAAGGCTTTGGAAGGAGTGCAGCAGAGAATACCAGAAGGCTGTCTGGGTTAGAGTGTATAAGCCATAAGGACAAACTGGATTATTTTCTCTGAAGTGTCAAAGGCTGAAGGTGATCTGATAGAAGTTTATGTAATTATAAGAGGGTAGAAAGTCAGAATTTTTTTCTTTCCCAGGGTAAAATTGTAAAATACTAGACAAAATGCATTTAAGGTGAGGTGGGGAAGTTTAAAGGAGATGTGAAGGGCAAGTTGTTTAACACAGAGTGGTACATACCTGGAACAGGCTGGCAAGAGTGGTGGAAGCAGATCTGATGTAGCGTTTAAGAGACTTCTAAATAGCCATGTGAATATGCAGAGGATTGGGGGATGTGTACCATGTGCAAAGAACAGAGTTTCAGTTTAATTTGGGCATCACACAGACGTCATGGGCTAAAGGACCTGTTGCTGTGATGTCTGTCACTCTTGAATTGTTTAACGAACGAGTAAAACTTTGTATGGATATTTGATGTACTGGATAATAGAAAAGATTATGATGACACAGGAAGGTCAAAGAGAGGATTTCAGTTCTGTACTTTTTCCTTGGCAGTGTTCAACAACCTTTTCAAGGAGATTATCTGGAAATCAGTAAGAACCCCAAATATCAAAAGCTGAATGGTGCAGTAGAAGAGAAGATACTTTTGGCAGATGTTGTAAACAAAATTAACAGAGCTAATGGCAAGGTAAGAGGTTTGTTTAATGCAATTATTTTGACTCTTCATTCAAGGCCAGTATTAATGTTTAAGAGGCTTGTGATTAACTACCTCTTTAAACCACTGTAGCTGACATGTATCTGAGGGGGTCTGTTAAAAGTCAACCAGAAAAAGATAACAAATTTCCATTGCCATGGTCATGGTGGAACCCAGCTTTTAATTACAACAATGCAGTAGTTTGTTGATTTCCATCACTACGGCTCGATTTTTCAGTTGATATTTACTTAAGTAACTGATGTAAATTGCCCAGCTGATACAATGAGATTTGGACGTCTTCAGATAGCAAGTCTCTAGATTATTATTCAGTATCACAGTTTCTACGAATCATATCCAATATTGTGAGCTGGAAATGTTTTTTTTTTAAATATATTTTTATTGAGTTTAATGTATAAGCATACATAATAAATGATGATTACATAATGATTCAATTGTATTCAAGCAAATTCATATGGAAGGGAGAAAATAAAAATAATAAATTAGAAAATATGCCAAGCTAAATTAATAGTTACTTATAACAACTCAATCTAGTAATAAACATAATGTTTAGAACCATGTTATTAGACTGTTATATTTATTAGACTGTTATATTAAAATAATAAAGATTAAAAAAAAGAAAGGGAAAAAAAACTAATGAACTAATCTAATCCCCTCCCACTAATCAAGTTTACCTTTTTTAATAATTAAAAATATAAATAATGATGTGGAATCACTGGCAACCACTGGAGAACAGACAAAACTATGGAAACATATGATAATTATTGATTCTTCCAATTATAAAAAAAAATTAAGAATGGGCCCCATAATTTCATAAATTGAAACTTGCTATCTTTAATATTATATCTGATTTTCTCTAAACTGAAATAGGACATTACATCATACAGCAACTGCGTATTAGTAGGGGAAGAATCTCCTTTTCATTTCAATAAAATAGCTCATCAATGTAGTAAAAGCTAAGAATTTTTCCTGAGATGCTGTTAGAGGTTCATCTGAGTCGTGAGAAAAAAACAAGCAGAGCAATTTACAGACAGGGTTCCAAGTTATTCTTGAAAGATAGAGTTTGAAAAGTCTCTTTCCAAAATCTCTCTAAATTTGGGCATTCCCAGAACATATGAATCAGAGAGGCACAAAAAGGATCAATGTCTTCATAGAAATGGGATAATTTAAGTTTAGACATATGAGTTCTATGCACCACCTTTAATTGTAATAAGCAGTGCCTTGCACAAAATGAGGAATCATTAATCAGGCTGAGAGTAGAGACCAATCTTCATCTGAAAATGTTATTTTCAAGTCGCTTTCCCAATCTCTTTTGATTCCAGCTGTTGGAATAGCCTGAAATAGTTCCTAATTTTAAAAAAAATTATATACACAGCACAGTAACAGGCCCTTTTGCCCCATGATCCTGTGCTGCCAAATATTACCATTGAGAGTGATTAACCTATCAATCCCCTTACGTCTTTGGAATATAGGAGGAAATCAGAACTCCTGGAGGAAACCCATGTAGTCTCAGGGAGATCATACAGTAGTGGATTCGAACCCATGTCTCTGGTCTGGAGGATTCAAAGAAATTATTTATAAATTCAAACTGAATGCTCGAGCACATGGGCTCCAAATCTGTAAAAATATAGAATAGTTACCTCTCAAATTATATGTAATTTTTTTTATAATGGAATACAACATTGAATCTCTGTTTGCCATCTTCCTAGTGTTAAAGAAACATCTGATTTCCAAATGACAGCAATACATTTCCTTGCTATCACCAAAACTAATTTAACAAATTTCAACTGAAAATCTAATAAACGTAATTTAGGAGTTAGTTTTAAAAAATTCCCATCAAAAATATCTCAGGATTCAATGGAAAAATAACACCTGTTAACTATTGCAAAAACTTACTAATAGAAATCCATGTGGATTGAATAAAAGTTTCAATATTTTTATCTAAAACATCTAAAACCGATATATTCGATTTCCATCAATTCAGTTTCAGAGGTGTATTGTATAACTGATGTAAAAAATTATAGTGAAGTAATTGTATTAGACATAATATATTTACATAAATTTGGCCAAATTGGTTGATCTATCGATATATTTAAATCTTGTTCCCATCTTTCTCTTGACTTAAATAAACTAATTTATGTGCTTTCTCTTGTAACTTCATATATGCTGTTGTGATAAACCTTTTAACCATTCCATCAACAATCAACTGTTCAAAATCTGTAGAATCTTTTAATACCATATCTGGTCCTAATTTCTCTCTTAAATAAGCTCTCAATTGAAAATAACAAAAAAAGAGTATTATGTGGGATATCATTTAATTCTTAACTGATCAAACTCTCATAACAGTTTCCTATTTTAGAAATTCCTTTGATATACCAGATATTTAAAAAAGGATTATCTTTTTAAAAAATTATGAAGATTAATTAATGGCATTTTTGATGACAAAAGGCACATCATTTTCTAATTTAACCCTGTTCCAAATATTAATCAAATGTTTCAATAATGGAGCATCTCTGTCAACAACTATTAACATTGTTCCCATTTATAAATAAATTCCACAGGTATACTTTCTCCAATTTTGTTTAACTCAATTTCCATCCATGATGGTTTAATATTTCCAAATAAAGAAGCAAGAAATCATTCTTGTGCTACTTTATAATAATTATTAAAATTAGGAAGTTGTAATCCACCTAATTCATGTTAATTTTTCTAATGATAATCTTGCCATCTTACCTTTCCAAAGAAATTTCCTAACTTGTTTATTTAAATCATGAAAAAAAATTTGAGGTAAGGAAATTGGTAAAGTTTGAAACAAATATTGAATTATTGGAAAAATATTCATTTTAATACAATTAACCATTCCAATTAAAGTAAAGTAGGTAAATTTATCCATTTTTTTCAAATTTTCATTTATTTTCTGAAGTAATGGAATATAATTTAATTTATATGCATTTTTCAAGTTATTATTTGTATTCCTGAAGCGAGGGGGAGGCGGTGGCCCCGGCCTCGGCAGAGCGAAGCAGGTGGAGGCCCCGGTCTGGGCAGAAAGAAGGAGGCGGCGGCCCCGGTCATCCTCCCCCTCCACGTCCTCCCCCTCAAAAGATGCTCACAAACTCAAGCTAGCATGCTGGAACATCAGAACCATGCTAGACAAGGCTGACAGCCACCGACCTGAACGTCGGTCTGCCCTCATCGCACATGAACTCCTCAGACTTGACATCGACATAGCCGCTCTCAGTGAAGTCCGCCTTGCAGATGTAGGCAGCCTCCAAGAACGCGGCGCGGGCTACACACTCTACTGATCTGGCAAGCCTATGGATGAACGACGCCTATCTGGTGTAGGCTTCATGGTCAAGAACTCCAATTTGTATTCCTAAATATTTAATCTCAACAGCAATCCACTTAAATTGAATATCTTTTTGACATTGTGAATAATCACCTTTTACTAAATACATTACATCACTTTTATTCCAATTTATTTTGTAACTAGAAACACTTCCATAATCTATCAATTGTTTATAAAATCTAGGTATGATAATTATGGTTGAGTTAAATATATCAGCACATCATCTGCAAATAGTATAATATGCTCGGTTTGATTTACCATAAAACCTTTCAACTGCCATTCTATATATGGATAATTTGTGCAAGAGGTTTTGTAGCTAAAGCAAACAAAGCTGGAGATGAGGGGCATCCTTGCCAACTTGATCTAATCAAATTAAATGATTGTGACATCTGTCCATGAGTTATTACTTTAGCTTTATGATTTCTATAAAGTTTTCTAACCCAATGAACAAAATTAGGCCCAAAACCAAATTTACTTAAAACCTTAAATAAAATATCCCATTCTAATCTGTCAAAAGCTTTTTCTATGTCCAATGCAACTGCAACACTTAAAACCTTTCTCTTTTGTGCTAAATGAATTATACTTAAAAACCTTACTATATTTTCAGAAGCTTGTTTATTTTTAACAAAATCCATTTGATCCATATTTATTAAATCAGGAAGATAATCATTAATTTCATTCACTAATACCTTTGGCACAATTTTATAATCAACATTTAACAATGAAATAGGTCGATATGAAGCTGGTTTTTATGGGTCTCTATCTTTTTTGGGAATAACCATAATTATTGCTGTAGAACATGTAACCTAAAAGCCTGCATATGTAAAGGAATTATTAAATCTTTAAATTCTTTAGAGAATTCCACTGGGAATCCATCCTCTCCAGAAGACTTATTATTTTGTAAACAATTAAGTGCTTCACTAACTTTTTGCTCATTGTTATCTGTTCTCTAATCCAAACTTAAATTGGAAAAGCAAGATGTCCAATGAGACAATGGTTAAATAGACCATGGGATTCATTATTTCAGGTGTGGAGCAGTGAGGTCTGATTCATAACCCTGGCCCACAATGATCTTGTCTGGGCTGCGGTGTTGGTAACATAGTTGGTCTTGGTGTCTCCAGGTTATAGATCAATAAAAAGATTTGGCTCCTATTGTTATTATGTGAACATCTGTTTAAAGTGCATTGATATGGAGTTAGCATCCATATTTGGATATTATAAATAAATACTAGGGAGATATACCAGGGGATTATCACCACAC
Organism: Narcine bancroftii; assembly: GCF_036971445.1. Classification (NCBI taxonomy): domain Eukaryota; kingdom Metazoa; phylum Chordata; class Chondrichthyes; order Torpediniformes; family Narcinidae; genus Narcine; species Narcine bancroftii. Next base: position 248,760,208 of record NC_091472.1, on the reverse strand, counting down.
ATAGAACTACCACTGCCTTCCAGTAAGCACAGGAGATGAAGAAAATAAGAACATAAATTATTTTATTGTACTTGTGTTCATTTAAAAAGTTGGATGAAATATCACTTTTAATGCCATTATGGTAAAGGTATCACTGACAGGGTTAGATAAACATTCCAGTGTTGCTTCATGCAGATATGGATTATGGATTAATTGTACCTCCAGTTATATCCTTGTAAGTGGTCTCTAAGGATACACTGTTAAAAGGATTTTTAAAATTTGATATGTGGGTAGGATTGCCAGTAACATGTAAATAAGGAGCCCAGGAAAGAATTCTAAGACTTCATAGATTTCTAAGCCTTGTATACTTAAAGGATCTCAACACAATTACTTAGTCATGAATAAGTGTCAAGCCTACACTCAAATGCAACTGAAAATCATGTTGAGCATTAAAGTTGTTTAAAACGGTGAATTTTGTGACCTCTTATTGAATGACATTTGTCCTTGCCTGATAAAGGGAGCCCCGAGGATCTTCTTATTAACCAAGAGCAACTTCATCATTGCTGATCAAAAGTCAGGCCAGATCAAATCCACTATTCCTGTGATGGACATCACGAGTATATCTGTGAGCAAGCAGACAGATGGACTCTTTGCTATACACCTCAAAGAGGTAAGGGCTCCATAATAAGACATTAGATGTTCAATTGAGTGATACAGAAATGGATAAAGCAGCTGCAGCAATGTCTGTAACATAAGTTCAGTAAAACCCCTGGTATCCAGAATTCAAGGAACCAGCAGCCTCAAGCAAATAAATTTTTAAGAAATAAGAATAAAATAATAGGTATATAGCATGAATAAAGCTCTCACGACTGGAAGGGCTCAGAATTTAGGCAGGAAATCATGGTTATATATGAGTAGATGGGGGCAGAGCCAGCAATCAGTGTAACACACCACCAGTGAATCTCAGTTCACTGCAAGGTTAAAATACGTAAGTTTAAAATTGTAAAAGTAAATGTTCTCTGTCGTAACACATAAATGTTTGGAGAAGATGGGAGCAAATATTCAGCCAGTGAAGTGCCTTGGTCGTGTTTTGCTCATAGCAGCTGTTTGAATAAAATTTGAATAAAGTAGCATTTGAATAAAATGGAGATACCCAGCTTGGAGAACTGGTTGATGCCTCCTTATCCTTGCTTAGTAAGAGTCAACCTGGTCAGAGGCTTTATCAGTAATCTTGGGGGAAGGGGATTAATTACCTATAATGTTACTATTTGTCTTTCGGATGGCTCTGTGGAGGGGGAGGAACCTGCAGATGCAGCGACAGTTAAATATTTTCAAAGAATGTGGCTGAAGATAAAGTAAAATGCTTTAAGGTTTATGTATTTATGAAGGTGAAATTTGTTTAGTGTAAGTACAGTAGAATATTTTTTGTCTTTTAAACAGATTATTCTTAATGGAGGTGTATTAGTTACGCCAGTGGTTCTCAACCTTATTCTTTCCACTGACATATCACTTTAAGTATTCCCTATGCCATAGGTTCTCTGTGATTAGAAAGGGATTGCTTAAGGTGGTATGTGGGTGGAAAGAATAAAATTGAAAACTACTGTTTTAATCGCACCTAATTGACTCATTATGTGTATGGTTTCATAGCTCCAAAAGAAATGGGCCAAGGACAATTTTTCTCAAGCAAAGTATTTCAGTAACAATTGGGTCTAGAGCAGTGGTTCTTAACCTTCCCTTTCCTCTCACATACCACCTTAAGCAATCCATTACTACTTAAGGAGCACCGAGGGCATAGGCATTATTTAGAGTGGTACTTGAGTAGAAAGAAAAAGGTGGAGAACCACTGAATTAGGCATTGTAAGAGTAAGTATCAAGCAACTGGAAAATAGTCTCATCTAGCATCTGTCAATGCCCATAGGTGCTGGATACCAGGGCTTTTATAATTGCTAGCAAGTTGAATGGATCAGGACAATATCCTGTTAAAGCTTTAGAAAGATGCTTAAATTAAAGTGACATGTAAAAAATAGAAGCAGGAATGGGTTATTTGGCTTTTTGAAATTCACTATAATCATGGGTCATCATATGGATCATACTGTATTACCATATTTCTAATATTTTGCCATACCTCTTCCCATGCCTTTTGTGTCTAGACATTTGATTTAGCTTTCACTGCATAATATGGTGGAGAATTTCACAGGGTCCTCATCCTGAGACTGTGACACCTCTCTCTAGACTACCCATCCATGGACAACATCATCCCACCATCTAGCCTAATAGGTTTGGTAAGGGTTTTGTACATTTCAAGGAGACCTCTTCTCATTCCTCTAAATTCTAGATAACAATTCTAATCTCTCCCCACATGACATTCTTGGCATCTCTGGAACCTACACTGCAATCTACTATGGCATTTCCTGGGTAAGGAGACCAAAAATGTATACAATATTCCATGTGTAATCTCAACAGCCCCTGTATATTAGTACAGGTACATGATCCTTTATTCGGAACCCTTGGGGGACAGTGTGTTCCGAATTTTGGATTTTTCTAGAATTTGGAATGCCAAATTTAAACCCACCCGAATTGTGCTGCCCCCTTCCAGTCACGCTGGCATCTCTCCACTCCTTTGCCCACCCGACTCACGCTGGCGGTCTCCCTCCCCCTTGACTGCCCAACTCGCGCTGTCGGTCTCCCCTCCCTGACTGCCCGACTCGCGCTGCTGGTCTCTCCCACCCCCCTCGTCCGCATTTGTACATTCTCCCCATGTCTTTGTGGGTTCTTCTTGGGGGCTCCATTTCCTCCTATCTTTCAACAATATATGGGATTTGTAGGTTAATTGGGTGTAGTTGGGATGGATAGACTCATTTATTAAAGGGTTTATTAACGTGCTAATTTAAATTTTAAAAATTAAAGCCACATTTTATTTCATGCAATGAAAATTTCAATTGTGTGACCAAATGTAAACTGGTCCCCTTTTATTTCATTCTATATCTTTTGATATTACTGCATGTAATATGCAATAGTGCGAGAACCAGTGGCGCAACAATGCAGAAAACTCCAGGGATTTGTATTTTGATCTATATTAAATTAGCTAGACTCACCTAGGGTTTTAATGCCTGCCCTGTATCAACTTATGTCTGCTGGAAATGCAAACGTTGGGATGCTAATGAGAAGACTTGGTTTCAGAAGAAATTGATGTTCACCAACTCATGTCACTGGGAAAAAATATTGTCGCATGAATATGTGACATTTGCTGCTTGGACAGCCATCTGGTGCTGATACTGAAGTGACCTTATCGGGATATAAATACTTATAGACAATTCTGAAGTTCTGAAACAGAATATAATGCAAACTTTAAGACCAAGAAAATACCCATTGACTAAATGACAGAGGAAAAAATTGTTCAATCGCTATGATTTAACTGAATGCCGCACCAGGTTCAAGAAGACTTCTGCAACTGACATCTTGTTAGTTTTGAACCAGTTGATCAGTTCATGACTGAGGAATGAATCATACTTCATCTCATACTAAAAAGCCAACTCTACTTTTATTCTTCTTTGGCTTGGCTTCGCGGACGAAGATTTATGGAGGGGGTAAAAAGTCCACGTCAGCTGCAGGCTCGTTTGTGGCTGACCAGTCCGATGCGGGACAGGCAGACACGATTGCAGCGGTTGCAAGGGAAAATTGGTTGGTTGGGGTTGGGTGTTGGGTTTTTCCTCCTTTGCCTTTTGTCAGTGAGGTGGGCTCTGCGGTCTTCTTCAAAGGAGGCTGCTGCCCGCCAAACTGTGAGGCGCCAAGATGCACGGTTTGAGGCGTTATCAGCCCACTGGCGGTGGTCAATGTGGCAGGCACCAAGAGATTTCTTTAGGCAGTCTTTTATTGAAGCATTACCAACACCAGTTGCCTTATAGAAAAAAATGTATTTAACTGATAGAGAACAACATTCATGAGCTTTAAAAAAACTGAATTACCTGGGTTACAACTGGAAGCAAAGCAAGAACTTTTAATGATAATGGGAAACCAGCTGAACATTGTGACTGGGCAGGATCTGTGAATTGGAGCAGATAATTTATCTGGTGAAAATGAACATTAATTGTACTTGATAATAATATTAATGTGAACAAAGTTCTCTGAAATCATTCTAACAGGCTACTCAAATCCAATCAATTTGCCACATTTGAAGAACTGTGCCCAGAGGTTCCATCCACTAGGTTTTACGTGATTGATAATTTGCTCTTTGGTATGAAGGTTTCAGTAGAGATTTCCTCATTTCCATGAAAATCTTTCAAATTGTTACTTATCACCTTTACTGCACCTGTGCATGTCAATGTTTTTTATGGAATGTTTGCTATAGGAAAATCTATAATATTTAAAAAAGTAGCTGTTGAGAAAATGATGCCAGGGTGACAGCACTACTCCTGCATTAATACCCAAAGTCTCCCCAAATTCTTCTGATGTGCTGGTGAATTATGTCAGTTGTATGGTTATGGAGCCCAAGAACACTGCAGGTTCTAGCCCATCGATGATGTCAACTGATTTTTATTGACAGGGGAGACTCTAGGATTCCAGGTGTTTATTGCTGAACAGACCTTTAGGCTAAATGGAAGAATGAAAGGTTTGTTATATTCATGATACCTTCATCATTTTTGCAAGTTCCAAAGTGCTTCAGGGTCAATGAAATACTTTGGAATGCATCATCCCTTCTTTGGCGGACAGTTTCAAATTACTACAAACTACTATAAAGTGTTTTTAAAAAGCTGCTTGGCCAGGAAACTACACAAAGTTCCTTGCTCTTTACACCCCTCTGAATGTTTTCAAAGAATCTTTACATCTACCTGGGAAGGCAGACAAATTTACCCTTGATCTTAAACAAAGTGCCTTTAACAATGCAGCACACCTTCAGAATTGCATAGGGTTTACTGTCTACTCAGACTTTGCTGTGAAAGTTAATGAATTTACTGAATTGTTTATTGTCACATGCACTGAGATACACTGAAAAGCCTTGTTTTTCATGCTATGCAGGAAAGTCAACCCATATTTAGTACAGCATATGGAGCAGTAATAAAAGCACAGAGTGCAGTGTTACACTATGCTAAAGAGTGCATGGTATGGTTTTTACAAAGACAATGTTCAGGGTTCAGAGTTAAAACAGTGCAAGGACATTGCCTAGTACTAATGAGAGGTTAATTTGGAGGTTTGTGTTTTGAAGCACATATAAGAGAGTATGATCAAGGTGAATGGGTCCTTTACTATGTTGGCAGCCTATCCTGGACAATGGGATGTATAGAAGGAGTCAATGGAGGGGAGGTTGGTTGATGGCCTGAGCTGTGCTCACAGCTCTCTACAGTTTCTAGCAGTCTTGGGCAGAGCAGTTCCTGTGCCAAGCTGTGATGCAGCCAATATAATACTTCTGATATGCACCTGCGTAAATTAGGAAGGGGCCTTGCACGAGCCACGTCTGTCCACAATAATACATCTAAAAACGGAGAGTAAAAAAAATTACAGGATGAACGCAGGTTTGTATGAGAACAAATAAAGATGTTTATATCTCCTTTGCATCTTCAAAAAATTTGAAGTACAAGGTCGTTATTGGATAAACAGTAACCAGATATAAATTTAGTTTCAAGTTGTCTTTAATAAGAATGTCTTAATTCCCATCTGTTCTGGGAACTTCCTAAAGGCATCTCTGAGACTTGGCAATAGAGAACGGTTCAAGACCTAAGAATGATGAAGTAATTCAAGAGTAAAATTTCCCCTGGAATATAATGATGCTGACCTAATGTGAACATTAGTGCTTGATTAACCTTTAAATGTCTCGATGATGTAGGCGTGAAATTATGACAAAATGCATCTTTTGAATTATTGAAATTTCCTTGAATTGCATTCATTTATAGTTTACAAAGAGGTGTATAACTTAAATAAAAAGAGGTCATGTGGACAAAATTTCATGTCAATGCCACTCAGTTTAGTTAATCTGTGTTTGTAAAAGTTAAACAGGAGCATATGGAAAATGGGGCATAGCACACACAATGACATCTAAGCAAGTGTGTACAACAAAAGGTTACATTCCATGCATGAGCACATTTTCCCCATAACACCAGGAACATGTGCATGCACCTGCCCCCACCCCCCCTCCAAAGCAAATGTAAATACATGGCCATGCCCCAGAGGTCAAAGAATATGAACTGCTTGTGTAAAAATTTGGCAAACAAAGTGCAACTTTGCTGAAACACAGTGAAGAATGTTATTTAGGTTTATTAATCTGTGTGAATTATAACTACAACAGCTTTACTAAATCTGGTTTAGCAGACTGTGCACCTTGTTGCATGTAACATGAGTAAGTCTTCAGCTATCAGTATCCCATTACAGCCCATGACTTAAGAGTTTCTGTTCAAATTCATGAATTACAGATTAAATTAGAATCTAGTATTTGAAGGTTGACCTGGCCACAATGTGATAAAATTAATCACATCAACAGATTTGCTGGGATTTCAATCTTAACTGGAAGATGGCATTTTATGTATTGATATTTTCTTGGTCTGTCCCTCTTTGATTGATTTGCTAGAGTCTCTGGACTACTGTAAAAATAACATGAGAACACAAGAGCACAAGCATCAGACCACCCAGCCCATCAACCTAGTATGATCACGGCTGATCTGTGCTGGCTTCAACTCCTTTTCTGTGCCAGTTCCCCATAACTCTTAATTCTTTATCTAACAACCTTAGACTCTGTCTTAAAATGCCAGGTACCAGACCATCCATTGTGATGTTCGTTGGGACAGACAAGTTCGCCATCTTTTCATTTCTGATAGAATGGGACTTGATTCAAAGTGTAACAAAAGGAACAGGTAGAATAGATTTTTATTTGAAAAGAAAATTGTGTCATTTAAAAAAAAATCCAAAACACAGGTTAAGGGAGCTTCCTGCATTTGGTTAGACCCACCCTTATCTTACTCACATTATGAGGTTCTGCTGGAGTCTGGGTTTGCCTTTTTTAAGAGAGTCTCTCATGGATATAAAGAAAATCTGCAGTTGTTGGGGTCTAGTGCAGTACACAAAAGTCCTGGAGAAACTCAGCTGGTCACACGACATCCATGGGAAGAAAAGTAGTCAAGGGCTGAAAATTGGGCCGAGTCACTTCAAGGGATGCCTACCCTGAAGTTCTCTTTCTCTCTTTGAAGGGAGTTCTATGAGATTCTCTCTCACTGCTACCCTTCTATTATCCCTTGCGCATGCAAGCTCTGCTCTTCTCGCTTCTTCCTCTTCCCCTCCCCCCTCCCACCCTACATTTTTATCTGGGTGCTTGGTTGATTTTTGGCAGTCCTGAAGAAGGGCTCAGTCCTGAAATGTTGACTACCTTTTATGTTCTATGGATGATGCTGATTTTCTCCACCACCTTTGTGCACTTCTCTGAGATATAGTTATATAGGAGCTCCTTCTAGTGACAGGAAAATATATTGCATTTTGTTCTTTTCATAGGACTATTTTGTAGAAATATTTAAACGTCAGTGTATTTATTTATAAATAAAATTATAATGGCAGCAAATGGAACACTTTTCCATTTATTTTGTTATTTAATATGATATCTGATTTTAATTCAATAAAGTACATTAATTTCACCCTGAGATGCTGCTTCCTAAAAGGCAGATTATGAACAGCGAACCTGGAACTACTGCTTGTTTCTTGCTGGAAGAATTCTTTGAACTTTGTTTAGTTTGAGTGGAAATTTCAGGATTGAAGGTGATATGGTACTGGTCAATATCTGGAATTAGGCCATTTTGCCAGAGAATTATAACCTTGTGCTGATTCACTTACTCAAGCTTTCTTTAAATCACAGGGTTCCACTGCGGCTGCTAAAGGCGACTTTCTATTCACCAGTGATCGTTTGATTGAGATAATTACCAAGCTTTATCGCACAATATTCTTGAAAACCAACCAGAAGATAGCTGTTGAAATAAACAATGAGTAAGTTGTCTGATTATTATTGTAGATAAATAATGGGAAAGGTTCACTAAATTATAAATCTTTTAAAAATGCTGCAAAGGAAACCAAGTTGCTCAAGGCCGGAGAGAGAGTGGAACTTGACCTTCTGTGCGAATATATGTTTTGTTTTGAGAACCTCAGAAAAGTTGTGATCATATTACATCGAAGTGGAGCACAGAATTATTTTCCCCTCAATCTCTTACCCTCTACCCATCCTTTTCTATAACAATACACGATTCCCTCCCGATGTTGGGAAAGGAAGAGGCACTCTTCAATATATATTACTGTTTAGTTCCAACTTTCAGTTCTCTGAATAGTTTTCCAGATCGATAGCCTTTGACTCTTCATCTACATATCTTTTCAGCAAAATATTTTATTAGCATATTCATCATGAATTTGGTTGCTATTATAGTCATCTTTCTGATATCCTAATTGTGATGTTTCTTTTAAATAATAAAGAAACTTGGGTTCTTTTGGTATTAACAATATTTTATTAACAACTCACAACCTTGTTGTGCCACCATATTCTTCATCTAACTCGACCTGCAAATTCATCTCTGACTCCCTCTAGTGTTCAGGAGTATCACTAACACCCCTTTACTTAAGGTGTGCAAACTAGCAATATGACACACTAATACAGTATTCATTTCAATTTAAAATTAAGCACAAACATCAGCAGCACAAACTTTTAAGTGTGCAGTCTTTTAGAGATTCAATCTGTCCGGTGCTTTGATAACGTGTGTGGATCTTCTCAACACAGGTGCTTGTGCCGGCTCTGCTGGTCCACTACTGACTAGCACTGGTGGTGTTTCCTCTGTTGCTGAGCAGGGTGGATCCTTTGCATTTGACTGTTCTTGCAGTGCCTCTTGCATTTTCAGCAGGCTCTTTTGATTCCTCCTCAGTATTTGGCCACCTTCCATTCTGACGGTGTAAGATCTTGGATTTACTTCCTCCACAACAGTGGCCTTCTTGTCCCAGGTGTTGGAATCTCTGAGTCTTACGTGTCATGTGGTGCCAGTGGCCCTAAGCCTCTTGCTGACCTGTCATAGTTTGTTTTTTGTCTCCTTTGCAGATGCTTTTGTTTCCATTTGACATCTCTATTCTTATTTGGGTCTGCAGAGTAGGGAAGTGAGGTGTATAGTCTATGTCTCATTAGGAGCTCAGCAGGTGACATGCCATGTTCAAGTGGTGTAGTTCTGTTACTCAACAGAGCTAGATATGGATCTGAGTCACTGTCTTGTGCTTTCCTGAGTAGCTGTTTAATTATGTGAACTCCTTCCTCTGCTTTTCCCTTTGACTGGGGATGCAGAGGACTTGAAGTCACATGTCAAAAATCATACTCCTGCAAAGTTCTGGAATTCTCTACAACTGCAGCATGGTCCATTGTCACTCTAGATGATTTGAGGAATTTTGCATCTTGGAAACATTGATCTTATATATTTGATTACACAAGCAGCAGGCATGTTAGGAAACAATGCAATCTCAAGATAGTTTGATAGATAATCAATAACCAGAAAGTAATTATTTCTATACACGTGGAACAGATTATTCCCAACTTTCTGCCATGGTTCTGCTGGTAAATCAATTATGATCATGGATTCCTTTGTCTGCTTTGCATGATGTTTCAGACAGATCTCACAGCTTGAAACCATCCAGTCAATATCAGCATTTATCCCTGGCCAATAAACAGCATTTCTTGCCTCATGTTGCATTTTTCAATTCCAAGATGCTCCTAATGAAGCCTTTTCAGCAGCTCTTGTTGCCAGTGATTGAGGAATGACAATAGAAGCCCATTGACAACACTCAGCTCAGCTTTAATGTTGTAGTATGGCTGACAATCACCTCTAGGCCATTTTTCATTCAGATTCTTGATGACCTCCTGTAGAGCTGTGTCCTTTTCTGTTTCAGCTGCGATCTGCTTGGATTTCATATCAGATACGGGAAGAGATTCAGTGATCAGTTTCACATAGAGATTCACATCTATCTCTGTGGAACTCTTATTGTGTGCTTCACTCTTCTATCATTGTCCTGGATAACACATCAGCCTACACAATAAGTTTCCCTGGTGTATACACCAATTCAAGGTCATCATCAGTCTTTGAATTCTTGGCAACATTTCACTGAGATTTTACTTGATTATCGCTATTAATGGCTTGTGGTCTGTCTCTGCCATGAATGTTGGTAGATCGTTCCGTGGAATTTCTCGAGTCCATAGACCAGACCTAGACACTTTCTTAATCTGTGCATGTCGACAGTCAGATGTTGTCATCGTCTTTGATCCATAAGTGACTGGCATCCAAACTTCTCCCACAGTCTGAAGTAGTATGGCACCTATTCCATCTTTTGAAGCATCTTTAGATATTTGCATCCTCCTGGATGGGTCAGAAAATGTAAAAGCACGGGTTCTGTAATTAGAATGGTCTTCAGTAGACTCCAATTTTCTTCGTGGTTGTCTGTCCACTTGAATTCACATTTGTTATGTTACAACCATCTTAGGTAAATTATTTTGGAAGATAGGTTTGGAATGAATTTACTAATGAAATTGATCATTCCCAGCACTTTCAATATACCCTTTTTGTCTTCTGTAGGTCTGGGCATCTCTAGAATTGCTTTCATGTTGCTCTTGTCTGGCTCCACGCCTCCTTCTGACAGTTTATCTTGGAGAATGGTGATTTCCTTCACACCAAACTGACATTTTTTTGTTCTGTTTAGCTTTTATCCATATTTCTGGGTGCAATGTAGCACTTTGATGAGCCTCTTGTATTGTTCCTGAGTGGATTCTTATCAGATCATGTCATCCATGTACACACCTACCCCATTTATGCCTTCTATAATATGCTCTGTTGTCCTGTGTAACATTTCAGGAGCTGAATAAATTCCAAAAGGCATCCCCAGACAGGAGTATCGGCCAGTGTTTTGAATGCATAGTATTTTGTGCTATCTTCATGCAGAAGCCCTGGGATGCATCCAATTTAGTGAAAAACTTTGCACCAGCCATTTCACTTGTAATCTCATCCCTGGTTGTATGCTGCAGAGTTAATTCACTGGCATGGCATATCTACACAGCTCCAGCTAAGGTTAACTCTGTCTCTCGTAACTACCTCTCTCTCACTTTCTTATCAATAATTCTGAACACAGTTTTATCATAGATCATTGAGTCTTGCAGCAATCCAAAATTGCATGTTTTTACTTTTAGTTAAGAAAGTATCAAACCTCTCTGCCTGTAGCTGCGTGCGCACGCGAAACACATATTTCTCGAACATTTCATTTTTCTTTGGTGGGCAATGTTCATCAAATCTCGATAACATTTTCAAACTTGCCTTGGTCATCTGCCTCGGCAAAACAAATGTACTGAAAACATCTAGTGCTTGAGGTCACGCCACGATAAGTAGCAGTGCAGTCTTCTGTGCATCCAGTATACTATTGAGTCCAATGGCTTGCAGATACACTATAAATCGTTGCTTGAACAACCGCCACTCATGGTTGACATTCCCAGTCCAATTCACAGCATCAGGAGTTTTCGCACTTTACATGTTTTCTGCTGATACCAATTAATTCACACCTAGTATCATCACTGACTCCCTCAAGTGGTCAGGAGTATCACTAGCACTTTATCAGTGAACAACCTGTGGATTGTTCCAAAGCTTCATCGGGTACTATATTTCACTTTGCTGCCTTGATATGCACACCAACAGTTCAATGTTACTTCCATCACATGCCTTTTAAGTTTTACATGTTTCAGGACATGCTGTACTTGTTGAGCTTCAGTTTAAATCTTTAAGAGATCAAAGGGTCTGAAGAAAGATCAAGCCACCTAGTCACAATGAAAAGTTTTTACACGTGCTTTCATGATTAATGTTGGCAAGTGAATTTGCTTAAGTGCTGAAATTGTTAGTGAAACCTTAGACATTAGGGATTTACCACGATAGTTTCCTAGCACAAATGAGATGCTATAAATCCCTAATTTTAATCTTGTTCTTGTGAAGGTATAATTGGTATTCCTCAGATGACAAGAATATAATTTTATTTTGTTACAACAGGTGAGCAGATTCTATGAAGTGCATGTAGTCCAGTTTTTTAAATAAACATATCTTGGGCCTTCTCTCTTTGTGCTAAAGCAGTATTCCTGTGTCAGGATTCCAAATTGATGAATGCAACTAATTTCTAATATTTTTGAGATTATTGTTCATTACTTCATTTTATCATTTTTTTTAGATTTCTGGTTCAATTCAATCAGGATAAAGTCTGTGTGAAGTTTATTCAGGGGACGCAGAAAAATGGCAACCTCCCTGCATGCAAGAGGAAAAATAATCGTCTCCTGGAGGTCACAGTTCCTTAACTGCAAATCCTGATCTCTCTGGGACAATTTATTGCTGCACATATCGGTGATTTTTTTTCCCTGTTAAGCTTCTTCTCCCGAGGCTGAACTGGCTGATAATGGTTCAGTAGTAACAATTAAGTCAATTTATTTTCTACTTCCAAGATTCTCAAGGGTGACATGGTTAATGTAGAGGACGGCATGTTTAGTATATCAGTTGGTGCAACACTGTTACAATGCCAGTGACTGAGGTTTGAGTCAGGCGCTGTCGGTAAGGAGTTTGTGCGTTCCCCTGTGTCTGCATAGGTTTCCTGTAGGGCCTCCAGTTTCCTCCCAGCCTTCAAAACGTAGCAGAGCTGTAGGTCAATTGTTGTGTAATTAGGTGGTATGGCCTTGTGGGCTGAGAAAGGCTGTCTGTCTAAATTTAAATTTTTTAAGACTCTTAAAGTAAGTGTATCTTTCGCAAATCTCAGGGGGATAGTTCCTCCATCACTTTGGATATAATTGACCTACTTGATGTGATTTTGTGCAGTACAGTGCAAAAAGTCCTGGATTATGGACTGAGTGCTGGGATTTTTATTGCAAGTTTGGCACATACTCGATAGTTGAGTGCCATGCATGCCTAAGGTTCTATGATTTTATTGCTTGACTTGTGTATGTCACCTTGGGCCTGAATTATACCACTACATTTGGGTTTAGAGGGTGTCTGCTGAACTCTCACTGCCAAAGGTCACCTGAACCAAAAGGCTGCTTGCCTGACGTTTCAAATCTTTGGAACAACCTAAGCTAGCACCTTCAGGAGAAAAGGAGAGGTATGGGGAGGGGGGGGGGGGGGGGAACGGTTAGATTGGGGTTGAAGATTATTAGGAGAAATCTCTATATAGGGAAACATAAAAGGCTTTTTAAATGTAAAAGAGACTTTGCATTTTAACCAGATTCGTGAAATTGGACCTAAGGTAGATGCCTAAGTATATGGAGCATTATAGTTTCAGCTTTCTGCAAGGCAGAAGCTAGCATAGCATGGAGAAAGCAATCTGATTTAAAATAAAATTAGTGAAATATAAAGCCACAGGTAACTTTGCATATTTGAAACTGTCATTTGGTTATGGGGTCAAGCTTTCAGTGATCAGATATTTGCTGAACTATGTACAGGAAAACTGCTTGTTTTAATAAGAAATACATTGTTTGTAATTATGCATCGAAAACGTAAATTTTAGTGTTTTGTAAAGGCTATTTATGTTAAAATTTCTGGGCAAGTTGCTTGGTTCAAGGCAGCTATGAAGAAAGCTGTAAAATACCAGGAAGGCCAATAAAATCTATGCTGTTGCTACAATTAATAGAATTTACACTACACAGACTTAAATAAAAGCTAACAGGAAATTAAGTATGATTCAATAAATCTTTACAAAATTATGTTTAAGGTAAAGATATGTAAATAGATTGAGGATGGTATTTGTTTCTGGTTTAATTGTAATGCTGATGTGCTTTAATGATAAAATCGTATTTTTGTATTTAATACTTCTTTCCAGCTCATCTTGCCTGCAGAATTTGTGTATCAGATGATGGTGAAAAATCAAAGTTAATGCAGCCGATGTATTAATCTTTTATAAATCTTACAAATTCATGTGTCTGTGGTGTCGTCAACTGCAAATGTGAGTAAACATACTGACCGTATGGGGCTCAGGTCTTGGTCATTCAAGTAGAGGATGAGCACCGTGCATTAGGAATCACAGGGATTGTGCTGGGAATAACTCTGCATGCATGTAAAACTAAATTGAGTGACCACGGTTAGGCCTAAGACTCCAGATGTTGAACTCATTTCACTATTAAAATATCAGCCCTCCAAAAAATGTTTTAGAAAAATGGGCTTTTCTTGAAAAAGGGGCTCTCATTATCAAGGTAGTGTGTGCATTATTGTATTTCAATATAACAAGGCCACTTTATCTTTAGTAGATCTGTGATTTGCATCACTAAAAGGTGAAGCAGAATATTTTTTATGTTGAATTCTTTTCCATTTCTCTCTGCCAAATGAGATAAAGATTTTTGACATTCATTTTTATCATCTGAATGAAGCAAACTCCAATATTCCTTAACTGCAAACTTGAGATAAATTATTAGATGGCGGAATGCCAAACAGGTTTATCCTTCAGTCCCTACATATAATGTATTGCAAAACAGTAGTTGTATAAATGATCTAGAATATACACATTTTAAAACTAACTGCAGTTTGACATGGAGTTTAGTACTATTATGAGCTCCTGTTTCATTGAATGTGAATATCACTTTAAGGGCTAGTACCGGCTGCAACCATTCACAGCAGTGGAGAGACTGGGTGGCAAAAACTAGGACAGACTGTATCCAAAGTTAATACTCTGGAGGAAGAGAAAGAACATTAGTTGCTTTATCCAGGGACACAGGTGGTGAGAGAGTCATGTGAGTAGAACACTGAAGGAACAGCAATTCATTATTGATCAGCACCCTCTTATGAACACTGAGGTGGAGTGACTCTGGGTGAAATGGATAATTCGGCTGATTCTCCCTATCAGGGGAATTATTGAACCACACAGTGAAAGCTCACTTTGGAAGCAGGAGAATTGCTGCATTGGATCGTGACCATTGTAATGTTCATTTTGACTGACCCGCACCTGGGTTGTGGAAGCATCGTGGAAGTCACACGTTTTGTTTCCGCTACACAAGGAAAAGGGTAGTGTGAAAACAATTCGACCGAAAAACATATGCATTTCAACACAGGATAAGTAGCCTTTATTTGTAATTTTAAAAGCAAACTGCAAAAAGAGTACACAGTTAAAAAATTAGGCAAGGTTCCTCCAAACCATGGTGCTCCATTAAATGACACAAGATTACACAAAAACAGTGTAAGACAACACAAGACTACACTATTACTATGCAAGACAAAGCTACATAAAATTAATAAAAACAGTGCAAAGAAGATTCACTAAATTGATAACAGGGATGGCAGGACTTAGATATCAAAAAGGCTGGATCGATTAGGCTTATACTGTACTCGCTGGAATTTAGAAGGTTGAGGAGGGATTTTATAGAAAAAAGTGATTGGACAGGCTTGATGCAGGAAGGTTGTTCCTGATGTTGGGGAAAACCAGAACCAGGGGTCACAGTTTAAGGTTAAGGGGAAGTCGTTTAGGACTGAGATGAGAAATTAAAATGCTCTCTCAGAAAGTGGTGAATCTATGGAATTCTTTGCCACAAGAAGTAGTTGAAGCCGGGTTCTTTATCTATATTTAAGAGGGAGTTAGATTTGGCCTTTGTGGCTAAGGGGATCGGGGGTATGGGGAGAAGGCAGGTACTGGGAACTGAGTAGATGATCAGCCATAATCAAAATGAATGGGAGTGTAGGCTTGAAGGGCCAAAAGGCCTACTCCTGCACCTATTTTCTATGTTTAATACAGTAATTAATAAGAAACTAGACAATGGGCACAAAAGAGACAAGCGACATTATAATACACTCTGGATATTAGGAGTCTGATAGTTTGAATGAAGAAACCACCATCAGGTCCGAAAAGGCTGCTGCCGCACTGCCATTTTGGACCATGGACTATATTCACGCATAATTGGGGTTAATTTAATTAATATGTTATATTATTAGTAATTATTAATAAATATATTATTTTAAAAGAAAAACAATAACATTGTCTTGGTGAATTTCTGTTGCTGCTGGTCTGCGATGTAACAAGTACCCTATATATGAAATAGCTCACGAGGATTTTTATATGGCTGTACATTTGCTATAAATCATTTTTGTGTCTTTGCTTAATGTATTACTTTTCTTGGATGAAATTATCCAGCATGAACAGTTCATTCCCATAAATCAGCAGAAATTCTAACTGTTATTTTAGTTTCATTTGTGTTTTCCAACATAAAACTATACCAAATAAGGTTATTTGTATCAACTAATGTAATGTATTGAGGCAAGCCTTGGGAGAAATTGGAGAAATGTTCTAACATCAATTATATGGAATGATGTGTCAGCCACTTAATACACTGATGTCCTTTTTCTCTAGTCAGGAACAGTATCACGGGAGGACGCTGCAGAGGGAGTGTCCACTGAGTCGGTGTGGGTTGAAGTTAGAAATAGGAAGGGACCTATCGCTGGGAGTAGTCTATAATCCCCCAAATAGCCCTTGGGACACCAAGAAACAAACAAGTAGGCAGATTTTGGAATGGATGGGAGATACAGAGTTGTTGTTATGGGCCTTCCCTAATTTTGACTGGCACCTCATGACTGCAAGAAGGATGGATGGGGTTGAATTTGTTAGGTGTATTCAGGAAGGATTCAATGACACAGCATGTGGACAGGCTGATGAGAGGAGAGGCCATACTGGATCTGGATCTGGGTAATGAAACTGGTCAGGTGTGGACCTCTTGGTGGGGGAGCATTTCGGTGAGAGTGACCACAACTCCCTTCAAGACAGCTATGGAAAAGGATAAAAAGAGACAAACTGGGAAAGTGCTTAACTGGGAAAAGGCCGAATTATGAAGGGATGAAGCAGGAACTAACGTGAGTAAACAAATGTTCAAGAGTGAAAACACAGAAGTAATGTAGAGGAAGTTTAGGGACCACTTATGCCGGGTTCAGGATAGGTTTGTCAGACTGAGACAAAGAAAAGATTAAAGGAAAAGGGAACCATGGCTGATGAAACAGGTGAGGCAACTAGTTACAAGGAAGATGAAGGTTTCCTGCTTCCTATATGTTAAATATAGGAAGGAGCTTAAGAAAGGATTTAGGAGAGCTTGAAGGAAGCATGAGAAGGCCTTTTCATGCAGGGTTAAGGAGAATCTCAAGGTGAACTATGCATATGTGAAGAACAGAAGGATGATAAGAATGAAGATGGGGCTGTTAAAGGATAAAGGAGGTAATATGTGCCTGGAGGTGGAGGAGGTTGGGAAGGCCCTAAATGAATACTTTGCTTCAGTATTCACAAGAGATAAGGTCCTTGATCACAGTGAGGTCGAAATAGAACAGATCTGTGTTCTGGACAATGTGGACATTAAGGAACAGGAATTGTTGGATCGTCTTAAAAATATCAAGATTGATAAGTGCCTGTGGCTGGATCCGATATATCCCAGGCTGTTGTAGGAAGTGAGAGAAGAGATAGCTGGGGCAGTTGCCATGATCTTTGAATCCTCTTTGGCCACAGGGGAGGTGCCAGAGGATTGAAGAATGCCAAATGTAGTCCCCTTGTTTAAAAAAGATAGTAGGGAGAATCCTAGGAATTATAAACCAGTGACTCTTCCGTCAGTGGTGGGCAAACTATTGGAGAAGATTCTTAAGGATAGGATAATGGAGCTTTTGGAGAAGTCCAGTGTATTCGAGAATAGTCAGCATGGCTTGTGAAGGGAAGGTCATGCCTCACAAGCTTAATTGAATTGTTTGAGGAGATAACTGGGAAAGTGCTTAACTTAATGACAGTAGGGTGGTAGATGTGGTCTACGTCGATTTTGTAAGGCATTTGACAAGATCCCCCATGAGAGACTCACCCAGAAAATCATGAGGCACTGGATCAGTGGAACCTTAGCTGTGAGGATAAAAAAATTAGCTTGGAGGAAGAAAGCAGAGTGTAGTAGTGGAAGGAAAGTATTCTGCCTGGAGGTTGGTAACTAGTTGAGAGCCACAAGGATCGGTTCTGGGACCCCTGCTCTTTATGATTTTTATAAATGACCTGGATGAAGAGGCAGATGGATGGGTCAGTAAGTTTGCAGATGACATGAAGGTTGGAGAAGTTGTGGATGGAGCTGAAGGTTGTCGAAGTTTACATGATATAAACTGGATGCAGAGTTGGGCAGAAAAGTGGCAGATGAATTTCAATCCAGATAAGTGTGAGGTGATGCATTTGGAAGGACAAACCAGAAGGCTGAGTACAGGGTTAACAGTCGGTTACTTAAGAGTGTAGATGAACAGAGGGACTTTGGGGTTCAAATCCATACATCCCTCAAGGTCGCCTCATAGGTTGATAGGATAGTTAAGAAGGTCTATGGGATGCTGGGCTTTATTAATAAGGGATTGAGTTCAGGAGTAGAGAGGTCATGTTGCAACTCTACAAATCTCTGGTAAAACTACATTTAGAGAAGTATGTTCAGTTCTGGTCACCTCATTATAGGAAGGATGTAGAAGCTATGGAGAGAATGGAGAGGAGATTTATCAGGATGTTGCCTGGATTGGAAAACAAGTCTTAAGAGGCAAGGTTAGAAGACCTGGAACTTTTCTTTTTGGAGCTTAGAGGTATGAGAGGAAACTTGATAGACCTCTACAAAATTATGAGAGGCATGGATTGGCTGGACAGCCAGCACCCAGGGCAGGAATAGCAAACACCAGAAGACATACATACAAAGTGAAGGGAGGGAAGTTAAGGGGAGACATCAGGGGTCAGGCTTTTTTTAAATGTAGAGAGTTGTGGGTGCCTGGAATGCCTTGCTAGGGATGGTGATAGAGGCCAAAAACATTACGTTCCCATTTCATTCTTGATTTATGCACATTCAACTAAGGCATTTTATTTTATAATAACGGAATTTATTAAATAAATTTATTTGTTTCTTCCTTAGAAAGCAATAATTCTAAAGCAGATTGTCTAGGTAATTTTAAAATATGGTCTAATTTTTCAAATAATAAAGTTTTAACCTGATAATAACAAAAATGTATTACTAGGAACTTGAAACTTCATTCGATTGAAAGATTAAAAACTTCGCTGGTTCAAAACAATCTTCAACTTTTTAAAATCCCCAATTGATTCCATATCTTTAAAAACGGATTATTTACAGTAAAGGGAATAAGTTTATTTTGATATAGATGCATTTTCGCTGAGATCTTTCCCTTTCCACCTAACTGATAATCAATTTTATTCCATATTTCAATTAAATGTTTCAAAATTGGTGGATCCTTACCAATTAACAATTTTGAATTTCACTTATAAATAAATTTGGATATAGACTTCTCATCAATAAATCTTCGTCCGCGAAGCCAAGCCAAAGATTCACCCAAATATTAGATTTATTTAAATCAAACATTGCATTAATAAATTTCAATTGTGCATCTTTATAATAATTCTGAAAATGAAGAAGTTCCAAGTTAATTTCTCCAAAGGTACCCTATTCATTTTCCCCTTCCATAAAAATTTCCTTACAATTAAATTAAGGTCTTAAAAAATTTTTTTGGGGTACTAAACAAGGAATAGATTGATATTGAATCCTTGGAAAAATATTCAATTTAATACAATTCACTCTGCCTATTAAAGTAAAAGGTAAATCATTCCACCTATTTAAATCATTTTTAATTTTATTAAATAATGGAACATAATTTAACATACAAATTATTTAAATTTTTATCAATTCTAATACCTAAATATTTCATCAGATTATATGTCCACCTAAATTGAGCTACACGTTTACAACGTTCATAATGTCCTTCACTTTTATCCCGATTCATTTTATAACGAGGTATTCCCCATAGTCTTGTAACTTTTTATATAAAGAAACTAAATAATCCTCAGGGTCTGTTATATAAATCAATACATCATCTGCAAACAAACTAATTTTATATTCCTCTTTATTCACTTTAATACCAACATCTTGTCTTATTGATTATGCCAATGGATCAATTGCTGAAACAAATAGTGCAGGACATAAAGGACAACCTTGTCTAGCCGATAGTGTTAATGAAAAAGAAGAAAGTTGTCCATAACCGGGAGAAACTACTTTAGCCAAAAACTTTAATCCAATTCATAAATTTTGTCCCAAATTTAATTAAAAAAAAAACCCATAAATAAATAATTCCATTCTAATCTAGAAAAAGCCTTCTCTGCATCTAACGATAAAACTAATGCCGGGTCCAATTGTCTCTGAGAGCTATGTATTAAACTAATTAATTTAGCTACATTATCAGCAGAGTATCTTTTCTTAATAAATCCAGATTGATCTAAATCACACATGTCAAACTCTGGCCCGCGGGCCAAATTTGGCCACTATATAATTATATTTGGCCCGCAAGATCATATCAAAGATGTATTAGTGGTGGCCCGCTGGCTGCCGCACCAGTATAGCGCATGCACAGTCACCGCTGTGTCCCAGGGTGAGAGAGAGAGAGAAAAATCCTGGTCCTTGAAAAGTAGTGGTGGGTGGTTTTATAAACACGCTGTCGTATCCCCCCGCCCACCCCCCCACTGCAGCGCGGCCTGGCCAGTGTCAAGGGAAGCCAAGGCCGCTTCCCAGCGCCCGGAACCCCAGTGGCACAGCGTTTCTTGGAGCTGCAGATGGAGTCGGGACGCCGGAGGGAAGATTGGGGCACCCTGCCAGGCGATGGGGGCGCTGGCCGCTGGCCGCCCTGCGCCTTCCCACCGGACCAGCAGTGGGTGCCCGGAGTACAAGTGGAGAGCGAGGCTGGTCGGGCAGGTAGGGTGGAACCACCCCCACCGCCAATCTCGGGAGTGGCGTGGGCTGGATCGGGATTAGCCACGCTCACCTGCTCCTCCACCGCTGACCGGGATCCCAGCGCGATCCTGAGCACAGAGACTGCCCTGGAAAGGTCCTGGGACACCGGCACGGAAAGAAAAGGGGGTCCGGGAGAAACTCAGCAGGTCAAGGGGGGTCCGGGAGAAACTCAGCAGGTCAAGGGAAGTCCGGGAGAAACTCAGCAGGTCAAAGGGGGTCCAGGAGAAACTCAGCAGTCAAAGGGGGATGCGGGAGAAACTCAGCAGGTCAAAGGGGGGTCCGAGAGAAACTCAGCAGGTCAAGGGGGAGGGGTCTGGGAGAAACTCAGAAGGTCAAGGGAGGTCCGGGAGAAACTCATCAGGTCAAGGGGGAGGGGTCCGGGAGAAACTCAGAAGGTCAAGGGGAGGGGGTCCAGGAGAAACTCAGCAGATAAAGGGGGGTCCGGGAGAAACTCAGCAGGTCAAGGGAGGTCCGGGAGAAACTCAGCAGGTCAAGGGGGGTCCGAGAGAAACTCAGCAGGTCAAGGGGGAGGGGTCCGGGAGAAACTCAGAAGGTCAAGGGGAGGGGGACCGGGAGAAACTCAGCAGGTCAAGGGGGGTCCGGCAGAAAATCAGGGGGGGCCTTACCTCGCCAGGACCATTGCCCACTCCCCCTCCCTGCCGCAGGCCGACCCGCAACTCACGGTGACGGGGCCGCTGATCTGCCGAGATGCCGCCCTGCAGCGAGAGCCGATGCCCCCGCACTGTCGTTGTCCAACCCGATCGCCCGCAAACCCCGCCCTCCCGCACACAGGCCTGAGTAAGGATTATGAACTTTAATCTCAGGATAAAACGATCTTCCAATAGTTTCATGTCACAGTGATAAATATATTCCTGGTTAAAAATGGTCCTGCACCTGGATACAAGCTCATTAGGCATAAAACTTGAAAAGTGTGTAAATCAAAGGATATCTGTACTAATGGAAAAAGGGCATGGCAAATAACCCTGCTAGAGTTCATGCCCACAATCAGTCACCCATTTGATTGTTTCAGGAATCATGTTATTCTCCCACATTCTCAATAGCCCTCAGATTTTACTATTCGACAGCACACTAGCAACATTTGACAAATCCTCTATAGAGAAATATTATTTATTGAATATTTTATTTCTCATTTGTTAATGCTTCTGGAAAGAGTTTATCCAAAACTATTATTAAACATTTATTTTAATAAGAAAAAGTTTAACATTACATATGTTGAAAGAAGAGAAAACATGCAGATGTTGTTGAAAATTTTCAATAAATATTTAGTTCGGCTCTCGACTTAGTCCAAGTTTTTTAATTTTGGCCCTCCGTGAATTTGAGTTTGACACCCCTGATCTAAATGAACCAACACAGATAAATATTCATTTAGTTTATTAACCAAAACTTTAGCAACAATTTTATAATCAACATTTAATAACGATATAGGTCTATAAGACTGTATTGGGTAAACTTGTACCTCTCACTTTGTTCATTTTAGATTGGTCACAGTGTTTGAGCTACCGAAAGAAAACAGACACACGCCGAGAACACCTCAGTTTATACAAATCTTCATTACTAAATCTAAAGCTGATTTCAAACTACAATATGCAAGCCCTTCCCAATTATACTTATCAATGCCTGGACTGGTCCTAACTGCCGAAGTGAGGCAACGACCGCACACTTGTAGTAGGTTGTCTGGGCGCCGGTAGCAGCTTCTCCACCTCCCCCAACCGGGATGTTGGTTGGAGTCTAGAAGTTGTTCTTCTTGATGAGAGATGTTTCCACCCCTCAGAGAGTCTCAAACTTCAGCAGTGGGACCATGGCTTATATTACCCAAAAAATTGTTTACTCATAGCTTATCTCTTTGAATAAATGATTTACTTATCTTCAAGGTCTCCTGACAGTCTGCGACCAACAAAAGACAACTGCATCTCTGGGTCTCATGGTGGAAATTAGATTATGTCTACTGATTCATATACATCTCTGGGCCTCATGGTGTAAATTAGATTATGTCTTCTGAATCAACTGCATCCCTGGGCCCCATGGTAGAATTTAGATTATGTCTTCAGATTCACATGTATACATTCTTGCATAAGCTGGTCTAAATCCTCCATTACAAAGACTCACATTTTAATAATGTTATTATAGCATTTGAAAAAGATTCAGGTAATGAGCAAGTTACAGTCACTTGTTTTAATACTTCCATTAATAAAGGCATCAATAAGTCATTAAATTTTTTATAAAATTCACACATAAACTCATCTTCACCAGGAGATTTCCAGTTTTGCATAGAATTTAAAGCCTTAATAACTTCTTTCAACGTAAATGGAGAATCTAAATCTTTCCGAGCTTGGCAATTCAAAAATCATTATTTTTTTCTTCATTATTCAATGATTGAGATGAATTTAAGTGTAATACTCTCTAAAATAATAGTTTATATCCTGTAGTTTATAAGTAATTTTCTAATTCAAAATGCATTTTTTAATATATCAATTCCAACCTTTTTTTCCAGATGGTTTTTTTTGTAATTTTTTTTCCAAAATCATAATTTCCTTCTCTAACTTATCTACTTCCTTAAGATAATTTTTCTTAATTTTAGTCAAACAACATTATTTGTTATTCTAGTTTTGTATTGTATAGTCTCAATATTTCCTTGTAAATGAGCCGAAATTAAGAAAAAAATTATTCTAGAATAAGAATCAAACCGTTAAGAATAAAATGAATAATCTCTCTCTCTAGGATTCAATTTCCTCCAAATATCCACCAAATTTAACTTTTCAATATGTCAATATTATTTTAGCTGTTTTTGTTTTCATTAAAGATTTTGTAGATTTATCTAAAATTGGATCCAAACAACAATTAAAGTCTCCATCAATTATTATATTTCCATTTACTTGTGCCAAATTAAGAAAAACATCTTGAATAAATTTCTCATCATCCATATTAGGAGCATACACATAAAAATCCAAGATTCTGACTAAATTTGACAATTTACCAACACAAATCTACCAAACTGTTGATTGTAATTTAAATGGAATTTTTTTATTAATTAAAATAGCTACTCCTCGTGCTTTAGTTAAAAGATGAAACTATAACTTGACCAACTCATTCCCTCTTTAACTTTTGATGTTCTTTCTCTGTTAAATGAGTTTCCTGTAAAAAAGCAATATCTACTTTCAACTTCTTATATGGGCTAAAACTCCCTTCCTTTTCATTGGATTATTGAGCCCATTCACATTTAACATTACATAATTCAAACCTTGTATTGCCATATTTTAATTTTAAAAATATTCAACTCTCCTCTCCACCCCAGGTCATCTCAGGTCCACAGCCAATTTTCAAAACAGATTATCTCCAAAGATAGAAAGTAAGAAACTCCAAAAGTAAAAAAATATATAAAAAAATTAAAAACACCAAAAGCACCAATTAGGTCAGCGCTAACTCCCTTAATAACAAGAAGTGGCCCTTGTCACTGGTGGCATGAGGCCTTGAAATAGGAAAGAAGAAAAAAAGATGAATACACCTCCCCGAGACAGAATACCAAGATTTAATTTAAATCAGTCAAGTATAGTAAGCTTCTTTAAGGTCTCTATTAACTTGATCATTGTAGAGCTCGTCGAAAGAATCAAAGACTTGTTGATCCAAACCAAAGCTTTTATTAGCAAAAGACAGGAGCTCTTCACAGGTGGCCGACCAGTCTGGAATGATCCGACCTGGCTAGGGACACAACCCTTTAAGGCCCAGACAGTAGGCGTGGCTAAGCTCTCAGCCAATCGCTGTAAGCACAGTCTAGATACTGTATATACACTATATACATTGGTGATAGATCTGTACTATCACAATCATCAATTTCAACTTGAACTTCAGTTGGCTATCTTCCAGGTGAAATCCCTCCTTTTGATTTTTCTTGATCCCCTTCGATTTGTTGAGGTACAGAAGATTGCCTTCCATTCTGCTTAATATTGGGCAACAAATTGGTAAATTCCAAGGCTTCAGACTCATTAGCAAAAAAATGAGCTTGATATTGTCCATAAAAAAACTTTATTGTAAAGCAAATGTATATCCCTTATTCCACAAAACTGATTTTGCTGAATTAAATTCTTTTCTTCTTTTGACAATTTCATTACTCAACTACGCATAAAAAATACTCTATTGTTCTGAATCACTAAAGGACTTCATTATTCCCTGGCTTTTTGAACTGCCATTTTTAAAATCATTTCCCTATCTTGGTAACATAAACATTTAATCATGACAGAGTGTGGCGCTGGTTGTCCCAGATATGGTTTTTTCCTTAGAGCTCTATGTGCTCTATCGAATTCCAAACCATTTGGAAAATCCTCTGGTCCCAAAATTTCAGGCAGCCAATGTTAAAAAGATTTCATTGGATTATTGGCTTCAACGTCCTCAGGCAAACCAACAATTTTCACATTATTTCTCCTACTCTGATTTTCCAACCTATCAACTTTCTGCAACAAATTCTTCTTCTGAATTTCCCATGCTGTAAAAGAATCTTCTATCTTATTACCCATATTTTTACATTCTTTTACCTCCATATGACATTCCTGGAAATCTTCATCAAATTTTTGAACTTTAATTTTATCAAAAGTTTTATTACACTTTGCCATATCTGTCTTCATTACAGTTATTTCTTCTCTAATAGCTCCCAATTGAGTAGTAAAATCAGCTTTCACTTCAGCAAAATTTGTATCCATTTTTTGAATAATTGAATCCATTTTTTCAAAAACCTGGGTCAAGAGGTTTTGGGGTAAAATAATATGGACCCATTTTAACTTGAATATATTGGTCTCCTCCTTCTTCTGTTTTCTCTTCCTGTGATTGCGGCAGAAGGCTTTCTCCTTCTACTCCTAGTTCTTCTTTCTCCTTCGTTGAAGTTGCCAAGGGCTGAAACTGCAAGCAGGCTTTTTGCTTAGCTCTTGTTTGACCTGCAACCCCTGACAGAGTCGGGTCCATAGACTTCAACTCAATCGCTTCCATAGTGCGCACGCGCCAAGTTCCGCACATGCGTGCTGTTTCTGCATTCACCGCCGTAGTTTTCTTCCACGGTCCAGCTCACTGAGAAGGTGGTGCTGGAGCCTGAATCCTTACCCATGAAGCCTTCGAAAATTGGGGCTGGAGAGGAACCAGGATCGGAGGCTGAGTCTTCAAGGTAGGCCCTGTTTCTTCCATCAAAGTAACTTCGGTTACAGCCGAATTTTTTGCAGTTCTGGATTTTTTTTGCAGCCATCTATTGAGACTTCGAGGAAATTTTTAAAGTTAATTAAACTTTAAAAAAATTTTAAAGTTGAGAATTAATGCATTCTGCCAGCAGAATTCACGTCTTCTCCCTGCGTCACCAGGCCATATATAAACCTTAAAAATGTCTTACTTTATTTTCAGTCACATTCTTTGAAAACATTTAACCATTCCTGCATCTGGATATTTCTCCCCCTCCACAGAGCTGCCCGAAATAGGAACAATAAGATTATAGATAATTAACCCCATCTTCCTGGGTGACTCTTACTAATTAGGGATAAGGAGACACTTTAAGAGAGTCACCCCAACGGCGAGCACCATCGACCCTCTCTTCATCCTGGGGAAATGCCATTGCTGATTCACACAACTTTTTTCAGTTGCAAGGGCATTTCATTTTAGTGGGACTGTCACTTTAAGGGTTAACAAATTTAGGGCTAGTATAATCTTTGACCATTCACAACTGGAGAGAACTGAATTTGGCAGCAACTTGTACAATGTGGACCCACTTCGTCACTTTAGAAGAGAAGAGAGGAAATGTGTTGCTTTTATCCAGGCAGAGGTGTGGAGAGACATGTGACCTAGAAAGGAGCAGCACACTCGGTGATTAAGGGCCATTTTAAAGAAGCAGCACTTTGAAGACTGGGCTGGAGGAAGACTTGTTGGGGGAAGACTGGGCTGGGGGAAGACTGTGCTGGAGGAAGACTGTGCCGGAGGAAGACGGGGCCGGAGGAGGAAGACTGGGCTGGAAGAGGGCAGGGCCGGTGGAGGACGGGGCCGGAGGAAGACTGGGCTGGAGTGGCTCCATGTGATAATGGACAATTTGTTTGTTTCTCCCTGTCGGGTGAAGTTTTGATCCCAACAGTGACCAAAGGAAGGGTCATTTTGAAGGGGAATTAGAGTACCACACCCTGACCAAAAGAAAGGTCACTTTGGACTGACCCACATCTGGGTTCTGGAAATATTGTGAAAGTCACTCATTTCACTTTCCCTAGAAAAGAAAAAGGGGAGTTGTGATGACCATTGTCTGAAGGGACATTTACTCTGGAAATTACGTTAAGGATGCATGAGTTTGCGTCAGTCTGTCTGTCAGTCTCTCCCAACTCATTTGTCATCACTTATTTCCTCAGTTTAAGAGTCTTCATGTCAACACTGAAATTTTTAAGACTGACTGTGGAATAACTTTCCAGAATTGTGCCTCAGCTGCAATGGGTTTTTGTATTCATACATACAACATTTAAGTAGATTCACGCATAGTGGGGGTTAAGTTTAGAAAAGATGTTATATTATTGAGAATTAATAATAAAAATATTATTTTAAAAATAACACTGCCGTGGTGAATTTTATTGCTGCTGGTCTGTGATGTAACAATTCAAATAGATTCTATGTCCAAGGCACTTCACTGGCTGAATATTTGCTCCCATTTTCATCAAAGTTTTACATGTTACTTCAGAGAACATTTACTTTCACAATTTCAAACTTATGTATTTGTATCTGTTATTTTATTCTTAATTTTTTAATTTATTTTCCTCTTTTTTTGGCCAGTTGCTTGAGGTTTACAGTTGCTTCGACTCAAGCCAAGGGTTTTTACTGTAGTTTATTAATGTTCTTCAGAAAACAACTGATCACCACCATACTGTGTGGTACACATGATTTGTTTGCACTGTGTCTTTGAATTTACTTTTCTACTGCTTGGGGCAAAGAAAGAAAAGCAAACTTACCATCTCCCAGAACAAGCCAAAAATAAATGATGAAACAATATCAGTTGAGATAACATTTTCTGGATGGAATAATTGGAGTTCTGTTCAAAAATCCAGCACTGTATTTGGTACTGCAAGCTGTGGTTAGGTAGCTGTACATGTAGACTTATAATAGACCTGACAATTCTACTACTTCTTACACTGTTCCTGTTACATGAGAACTCTCCAACCGTGGAAGAAATTTCAAGATGATGACGTAATTATATTTTGAATTTAAATGAATTCTGTCTGCCAGATTTGGAGTCTAATACTTCAGTCAGAGATGCCAGCACCATTTCATGGCACAGATAATCAAACAGCCATAAAACTCACTGATACCAACGTGGAAGACAGACCTCGGATTAGAAGTTGACCTAAATTATTCAGCACTTATCTTTTCACAATGTCTCAATCAAATCCCTCTGGAGTTGAGTCATTCAAGCAGTTCTATTAATCTTTTCATGTAAGCGAGTGATGTGGTGGCGATAGTTATTCCTACATATATATGAAAATATCTGAGACTTGGTTCCACCACACCTCACCAAACACTTTGGGATGGATCATTG
Source organism: Narcine bancroftii (assembly GCF_036971445.1). Taxonomy (NCBI): domain Eukaryota; kingdom Metazoa; phylum Chordata; class Chondrichthyes; order Torpediniformes; family Narcinidae; genus Narcine; species Narcine bancroftii. The sequence goes on along the minus strand of NC_091472.1, from coordinate 248,731,919 downwards.
TGGGAATGAAATTTGCAGTCCATTTTAAGATGCAAACATAGGTTTGGATAGATTTCTTTGGAGGCTTTTTAACATGGTGCAGTGGTCTGACTATCTTAATATTTTAGAACTCCATGTATAATAGATACCCACTCAACTTTATTCATATTTCACATTGAATAAGAAAGACAGTCACACACAGTCTGGATACATTTTCTTTGCCTTCAGGCACAAACAGGCTTAAAGAATGTTTCTTCCCCACAGCCATCAGACTCCTGAATGAATCCCATAATAGTGTTATTATTTCTGCCCTTTTTTGTTACTAATTAATTTTTATTTTTATTGTAACTATATGCTCTTGTTCTTCTACTTTATTCAGCTGTGTGTATCTCAGAGAAAGACCGCTTGCAGAAAAACCCTTCCCACAGTACTAAATATCAGGTGACAAATAAACTTAACTAAAGGAGTGCCAAAGAAACAACTGAAAGCTAATTGTTTTAAGCATTTGTTTTGACAGAACATTGTCACATTGGTGAGTGCCTGAATGAAATGGATTTAATTTTTATATAAGTCTTCATTGGTTTGCAAAACCAATAAAAAAAAATGTTTTTTTGTCTGTTAGGTAGCAAATCTGTTGCACAAAATATCAAGATGATTTAATCTTTCTTCCTCCTATTGAAAAACAGTACTTTTTCCATTTCCCAGGGAATCCCTCAGGCCATGCTGGCATCCGAATTTCTCTTGGCAGCTTTTTTCTGATATACATTCACCCTTCCTTATCTCCTGGGTCAAAGTTGAAAATACAAATATAGTGAAACCCTGGGGATTGTGTCCCTGGGGACACCTATGAGGATTGTTAGGTGCAAGTTAAATGTATTTTCTGGATGCTTGAGACTTACAATGCCTAACTAATACACCTGCATTAAGGATAAACAGTTCCAAAGAGACATACGTAGTGTACTTATACTGAACAAACTTCGCTTGCATGAATATATAAACCTTAAAGCAGTTGACTTATTTTCAGTAACATTCTTTGAAAACATTTAACTGTCACGGCATCACCAGGTTCGTCCCCCTCCACGGAGCCGCCCGAAAGATGAACAATAACATTATAGAAAATTAACCCCTCCAACAAGTTTACAGATAAAGCCTCTGACCGAAGGAACTCTTATTAAGCAGGTATAAGGAGACACTTAAGAGAGTCTCCCCAACGGCGAGTGGCATCAGCTAGCTCTTCATCCTGGACGACACCATTGCTGTTTCACACAACTTTATTCGAACAGCTGCTTTGAGCAAAGCACGACCAAGGCACTTCACTGGCTGAATATTTGCTACCATCTTCACTAAAGGGTTATTTGTTACTTCAGAGAACATTTATTTCTACAATTTTAAACTTGGGTATTTTTTACCTATTATTCTTATTTCAATTTAATTTTTGCCGATTTTTTTTTGCCACTTGCATGAGGGCTGCTGATTGCTTGAATTCTGGATACCAGGGATTTTACTGTATAGTTGCACAGAGCTCCATTTTAATCACATGGGAAGAATGGGGCAATATACAGAAATCTACAAGACTCCAATGTGACAGAATCTGAAATGTATAAAATTATAAAATGTTTTCACAAAATTATAAGAAGTGTGAGGGTAAATACAAACTCTTCATTAATGCATTGTGGAGTTTTTTTTTTGCAATTCTGTTCCCCCTTTCACAAGAAGAATGTGGAGGCTTTGGAAAGTGTACAGAAGAGATTTAACAGGATGTTAAACAAGAAAGTACAGATGCTGGGTTCCAGTGCAATGCAGGTCATGCAACATTTAGAGAAAGTGAAGGGTAACCAATGTTTCAAGCCTGAGCTCTTCATCAAGGTATGAACAAAAAAACAGGAAGGTGTCTGAATTAAAAGGGCAGGGTGGTGGAGAAGAGAAGGGAAGGGAGGAAGAAGCACAGGCTAATAAGGAAGGGGTCATAGGTGGAAACAATTGGGGGGGGAAGAGAAAGAAGTTGAGGTGATGGGGGAGACTAGCTCTCTGATAGAGAAGCGATGGGGGTGCTGTAGGAAAGGAGAGAGCGGGATAGGGAAAGAGATAGATTCAGGTGGGTGGGGGAGGGTTACCAGGATGTTGCCCAGATTAGAAGGCATAAGTTATGGGGAGAGGTTGGACAAATTTAGGTTGTTTTCTTAGGAGTGTCACAGGTTGAGGGGAGACCTGATAGAAATTTATAAAATTATGAGAGATTGAGTCAGAATCATTTTCCCCAGGCTAAATATATCACATGGCAGGGCATGCATTTAAAGTGAGAGGGATGGGAGTTTAAAGGAGATGTGCATGTGTATTTTACACAGAGAGTAGTAGGAGTCCTGGGAGGAGATACAATAGTAGTGTTTAAGATGCTTCTAGATAGCTGCATGAATATGAAAGGATAGAGAGAAATGGATCATACATAAGCAGCAGAACTTTAGTTTATGTTGGGGTGTCATGTTTGGCCCAAAAGGCCATTTTGTTGAAGGAGTTGCTCTGGGTTAAATCCTACCCATCTGATTTTGCCTTTATTTTGAAAAGCTGATTAAGTGTTTGTGATAAATTTTAGAAATGGCTTGTTTTTAGCAGGTATTTCCATTGGAATTATTTAGGTCACATTGTTAGGAAAGGGATGAATCGTTGAATCATTTCATTTTTTAATTACTATTAGGCAAGAGATGGCATGTCACCTAGTTCTTCTATCCAGTCTAGCTTCCAGTCACACCTCCCACTGCAGGCATATTGAGGTGATAATTCAGAGAACAACGTGGCCAAAGCTACAAGCCAGCACATGCAGCAGTTCTAAGCTGGATGCCTAAAGATTGGTGATTGGATAATAGCTTTATGAAACAACTTCTTATCCATTGCTCTCTCAAGGTCCAAATTTGTTAAGTGCCTCTTTAACAAGTCTGATAAAAACATATTTTGTCATTGCCCCATTTTCTAAAACAGCAATAGATTGAGATACTTGTGACTTAACAAAAATCGTCCTGTCTGGAAATTCAGTATCTTGTTTTTTTAATTGCAATTGTTTTTGATTAGCCTGTTCCATAGATAACATGTTCAGTTACATTTGTGTACTTTGTTGAGACTTGATATGCATTGCTTTCAATGGGCTTGTGTGAGATGACCCAACAGTTAACACCCCCATTTGTCTATATTCATTTAGTTCAGTGGCTTCAACTGACCTTTGCCTAATGATGCAAAGTGAAGTGCAGAACATGTTTCACTGCTTAGCAAGCTTGATTTAAAGGAGACAAATTCTAGCTGCACCTTCCGCATCTATAATCATGTGCATTTCTTTCAATCTTTCTGTTGAAATGCATGACTGCCACAACATTCTTTCCATTTATCCCTATCTCTTGTTTCTCCTATATATCCCGTCTGCTCTCGGACAAACTAAAATTGCAGAAATAATTTAAAAATTCTATTATCTAACTAATTCATTTAGTCTCTTGAGAATTCGAGCTTCAGCAGATATACAAGTCACTTTTTTTCTCTGTGCCTTTTCATATAATTTATCAGAATATATGTTACTTAATAATTAAAAATATTTTTGTTCTTTAGAATCAGAGTTCTACAGCACAGAATCAAACCTTTCAGCCCAACTTATCCACAGTGGCCAAGAGAGTCCCATCTCTCTGCTTTTGTCTTATATCCCTCTAAACCAGGGATGGGCAACCTTTTTATAAGACTCACATTCCACCTTAAGTAATCCTTATGCCATAAATGCTCTGTGATTAGTAAGGGATTGCTTAAAGTGGTATGTGAGTGGGAAGAAAAAGTTTGAAAACTACTGTTTTAATTGTACTTAATTGACTCGTTTTGTGCACGGTTTCATAACTCCAAAGGAAATGGGCCAATGACAATTATTCTAAAGCAAAATATTTTTCAGTAACAATTGGGTCGTTCTCAACCTTTTTTCCCACTCACATACCACCTTAAGCAATCCCTTACTAATCGCAGAGCATTTATGGCATTAGGGAATACTTAAGGTGGAATGTGAGTTTTTAAAAAAGTTTGCCCACTCCTGCTAAACCTTTACCTTCCCATGTACCTTAATGTGCTTTGAATATTACAAATGCCCCCGCCTCTTCCACTTCCTTTGGCAGTCAGTCCATATGCCCACAGCCTGTGTGAAGAAGGTTCCCCTTAGGTCCCTTCCAAATCTTTCCCCTCTTACCTTAAATCAGTTCTTTAGTTTTAGATTTCCCTGTCTTGGGGAAAAAGTTATCTGCCACTCATTATTTTATAAAATTCGTTCACGTATTTTTTCCCAACCAACTCCACCCCCTACCCCCCCCCCCCCCCCCACCCAACGAAACCTGGCCCCAACCCTGTCCCTTAACCTCCTATGTTCCAGGGAGATAACTCTCTGCCTATCCAGCCTCCACTTCTAATCTAAGCCTACCAGCCTGTGGTCCATATATTTTTTTACTCATCATTAATGTAAGTAACAAAGAATCAGTACTGGCCCCTATGGCACCCTACCAGTCACATGTCTCCAAACAGAAAAGCATCCTTCCACTCCAATCCTTTGCTCTCCACTCAACTGAATGCAATAGACCAGCTCACCTCGGATCCCACATGATTCAACCTTCCAGCTTAACCTGTCAAATGGGACCTTGTCAAAGACCTTGCTAATGTCCGCTATACAACGTTTACTGCTCTGCCCTCATCAATTCTCTTGGTCACCTCTTCAAAAAACATTATGAGATTAATGAGACTTTATCTCCCATGCACAAATCCATGCTGACTACCTATAATCAGTCCCTGACTTTCCAAATGTTGATGAATGAATCCCAGAATCCCCTCCAGCAACTTGCCCACCACTGAAGGTAGGTGCACCAGCCTTTTATTCCCTTGCTTGTTCTTGCTGCCCTTTCTAAATAATGGTGCATCATTAATCTCCCTTCAGCTTTATAGCACTGCACCTGAGGCCAAAGATTATGTAAACATCTTTGCAAGGGTCTCTGTAATTTATTTCCATACTTACCACAAAGACTGAGGATGCACTTGGCCAGGATCTGGGGATTTGTCCACATAATGGACTCCATATCTGCCAATACCTCCTCCCTGGTACTTCCCACTTGGTCCACGACAATTGCAACTCACTTGCTTCAATTCTTTGACAACCAAAGATCTTCTCCAAAGTAGAGACTAATGAGAAATTCTCTTGTAAAATCCTTGTGACTCCAAACAAAGATGGCCACGTTGATCTTCAATGGGACCAATTCTCTCCCTTGCCATTTCTAATATACTAGCAGAATCTCTTGCCAGATCCATCTCATGTGCTCTTTTTGCCCTTCTGATTTCCCTCTTAAGCATATTCCTACATTTCTTGTACTCACTGAGAAATTTGCTTGACCCAGACTGCTTAAATCTGATGTATTCCTCCTTCCTTTTCCGAACAGAGCCACAATATGCCTTATTCACCAGGATCCCTTAATTTTGCCAGCCTTCCCCTTCACCCTCACAGGAACATGCTATCCCTGAACTGTTCATAATTTTATTTTAATCTACCACGTGCCAGCCTCCTCTTACCTGCAAAGTCTCTTGCTAGTGATCTTTGAAGGTTTCTACCTAATGTCTCCAAAATTGACCTTGTCCTTGTTTAGGTTCTGGACCAGCCCAACTTCCCTCCATCACTATTTTAAAATTACTGGAGTTATTGTCACTGGATCCAAAGTTCTGCCCCACTTCAGTCAAGATTTCTTATCAAATTTCAAGATCCATTTTATTGTCACAATAAAGCATAAAATGTAATATACATGGATACCTTTCAACTTTTGTCTGCCATGAGGCAAAGAGTCATCTTAAACATTACCCAGTGCCCCTACCATGAAGAAAAAGAGAAGGAAAAGGGAATCCCTTTAGTGACACTGAGTGTCTGTGGATTCACCTCCAGCACTCCCACAGCCTCTACAGCTACACAGACTCCTGTTCAAGCCACCAGCAGTTCGAGTTCCAGGTGCAAACCTCCGATACAATCTGGAAGCCTTATCTCTTTTCCCATGAGGAGGTCCAGTGTTGCACCCTCTCCAGTTGGGCCCTCAATATATTGATTGAGGAAGCATTCTTGAACAAACTTAACAAATTCACTCTGTCAAGGCTCTTTGCACTGTGGGTGACCCAATTAAAATCTCCCAGTAATTCTAACATGTTATTCTTACAGCAATCAAGGATTTCCCGACACATCTTCTCCACCATTTCCCATGAACTATTCGGGGGGGAGGGGATGCAGAAGAAGGTCCATCAAAGTGATTATTCCCTTCTTGTTTCATTGGATGATCTCCCAAGAATATCAATTCCAAGCACCAAAAATCTACCCCCCTCACCTCCTTCCCCTTACCTGCAACATCTGTATCCAGGAATAATGAGTTGCCAGTCTTGCCCTTCTCCAAGCCATGTCTCTGTTTTGGTTAATATATCCCAGTCCCCTGAGCCAATCCACATCCTGAGCTTCTCTACCTGACCTGTAAAGCCTATTGCACTGAAGTAAATTCAAGATTCAGGATTTCTTTATTGTGATGTAATAGTACAGAACAAGTAATATTACATGAAATTGCCTTCTGTTTGCCACAGGCAGACAGAGTTGCTATTCATGTCTCCTGGTGCCCCCTTACAGCACGAGAGAATGAGAAGCAAAAGAGTATTCCTAAGTGTCTGGATGTGCCTCCAGCACTCCGCAGGCCTCTGCAGCTGTACAGCAACTTGTTCAAACCATTGGTAACCTGAGCTCCACATCCAAACCTGACACAATTCCTGTGGAATTGATTAAGACTAGCAACAGGTTTCAGGGATAGTTTTAAGTTTGAGACTCATGATTGCAGGTAAAGTCTGTCCACCTACTGCTTAATAGGATCTGAGCTATTTGAGCCCCACTGGCTCCACAGAATTCTTCCCATCACTCCAGATGGTTATGCCCACTCAGAATGACCTCATCCTGTTTAATCAGAACCTTCATGACAGAAAGAATCTGGATTTCTCCTCTCCATCAATTCATTCAATTCATTGTACCTACTGAAAGAGACCAGACTTTGTCAAGAGATTGAATCTCCCATCATTATAAACAAGAAGAAACCGTGTCTGTGCCCATTGTCTTCGCCATGACAGTGTTCAGATTTTACATCTCAATACATTACAGAGCCGGGCAAACTCAGCAAATCACGCAGCATTCCTCATTCAGCAAAGACATGTAACCAAAGTTTCAGGCCTGAGCCCTTCTTCAAGGTATTTTACATCTGTTGCAAACTTTGATTTATATTCTGTGAACACAAAAGAACGGAATCATTGAACAAGGGAGAAAGAGAGTGAGATGTGCACACACATATAGACATGAACACTCAGGAGAGAGACTGAGGGAAGAGAGAATGCAGGATCAAGTGAGTGAGATTTTATGAAATCAAGTAAAATTTTAAAATTGTTTGGCAGAAAGAAAAGATCTGGGAAAGTTTGAAAGTAGCAGAAAGTGACCATGTTCAATGACTTAATGTATACGGTGACAAAGAAGATAATGCCATGCACACAGACAAATACCATTAGACTATATCTATAAAAAATTGGATGACTTTGGGATCTTTGATCACAACGTATCTGAATCTTTCATGTGAGACTGCTGGATTGTGCTAGACATTATTCCAAGGAAATGGTCATATAGTAAAGTCAAAACCATTCCAATCAAAGAAAACCATGGAATATAATCCTTTTATTGCCATCTTTTACTGTTCTGAAGTTGGCTGCATCATCTATCCCATTTACTTCAGCCGAATCCAAGCCCAGGTAATTGTAATGGTTGAAACCCATCTCGGGCTTCAGTTGTCCTGCAAGTGAAAAGTTAACGTGTTAGAGTATCATTAAGATTCCAGTGTTTCAAAGCATTCCTGTGATTGTATGGTCCTTTTATGAGTTGCACAGGTAATATCAGGTGATGACAGCACCACAGTTTTGGGGATCCTGTTTGGATCATTTGGTTTCAGGATCAATAATCATTCATTTGAGAAGATCTGATGTCCCTCTGTATCTATTACAATAGTATAGTAAGTTTGGAGATATAATGATGTAAATGGATGTGTAACTTCTGACATCGCATCAGCTCCACAATGTACAGGTTGAGGATCAATTCATCTAAATCATTAACTCTGAAATGTTAAACTCTGTGTTTGCTGCAAATGACTTCACTTTTCAGATTGGCAGGACTATGTCCTGAAACCTTCCCAGCCCATTGGGATCAATAAAATATCTGGATTCTTCATTGGGTACCCAAATCAGTGTCCAGTCAAGATGTTTTATTTAGTTTGAACCTCTCCTGGAGCAGAGTGTTGGACATAATACATTTTTTTTTTAAATTTCAGAAATTCATCAGGATACTAATTATAATTCTTCACCTATTTCATAATTTATGTCCCAAGATCATCTAAGACACTGGAATACGCGGTGCTCAATTTTACGTGGACTCTATATCGTTCTGAACACATTCAGAAACACTTTGTCATTTCATATTGACTTGTAACATTTGCAAACGAATAATATTTGCATTAAACATATGGATCCAAGTTATTGATGCAAATAAGAAACAGTAAATGATCTCAGCATCGATCCTGGGGAAAGCCACCAACTTCTTCCTTCCACCTCAGAATTAATTTTGGCAATTTCTTTTTTGGTTGGTGGGGGGAGCACAGTCCCACAGGCAGGAGATTCTTCACATCAAGATGAGGGTGTTCTGTAGAATTCATCGAAGACACGAAGAGAGCAGTAGTCAAAGTTGTACGGGTACTTGAGATCCTTGTGTGAGCCAAACTGGGAGGCCTGGAACCAGAGATGGAAGCCATGAGGCATAAGAAGGCAGAAGAGGCAGGTAAAGAGGAAGGCAACATGGCTGTCGAGCAAGTCTGGGTGAGAACATTGATCATAAAACTTTAGAGCAGCAAGGATTACAGATGGGGAGCAGTGAGAAAAAAAATCCCACTGAACTCCCTTCAGGAGACCCCACCTTGAAGAGATTTGAGGTAGGCAGAAGTAAAACAAGAAAGTCTGTGGACACTGGGACTGAATTAAAAACAATGCTAGAGAAACTCAACCTTGAAGAGATTTGAGGTAGGCAGAAGTAAAACAAGAAAGTCTGTGGACACTGGGACTGAATTAAAAACAATGCTAGAGAAACTCAGCAGGCCAAACACTCCTCTCTTTTCCCTCTCCCCCCACCTCCTCCAATCATCTTGTTCAAGTGCCTGCCTACATTTTGCTCATATCTTGAAGGGCTTAAGGCCTAAATATTGTTCCAAGACCCCCAGCGAATACCTGAAACCGCAGAGAGTACTGAACCGTACACTATATTATGTTGATCTAATAACCGAGACAGCTAGTCCATTCTGGTAGTGCCTTCACTTATTCCCAAAGAGGGTTGGATGGTCAGGTATTCACAATTCTCAAAGTTAATAAGCCAGACAAGATCGCTTCTTGATAAATTGGTATTCGATAATAATGTTTCCACTGCAAGAGGATACAGCAAGGTGTGACTTGGCCAATACACGCCAGTTGCTGTTGTCCCTGGTTGCAGTTCCATTTTCTGATCGATCACAGGACATGTACATTACTGGAAATTCTGGAATGCTTCATGTCTCCCTAATTTCTCCTGAGCTGAGAACACCATTGAAAGTCAACTATGCTGATAGGTCTTGACCCGCAAAAAGGCCAGCCCAGATAGGAAGAGTGGATTTCCTTCAACAATATAGATGGTCGCTGATCACCTTTTCTGAAAAAAAAATGGTGGCACAGCAGAGCTGCTGTAATGGCATGCTGCCATTGGTGCAGACCCAGGAGAGCAGGGAGTGGAGACGCAACGCTGTTCAACAGGGTTCTTCTGTCCAGTCCTGCTGCCAACAGCTCAGTACAGGCATTAAGCAGCCTATTAATGAAGTGAACATTGATTTTTTTAAAAATTCTGCAACCTTGGCTTTCTCAGCTCTGATCAACATTTCAGTCCTGGGCCCTTTTATCATGTATGTCAAGCGTTAGTTACCATTTACTTCCTATATGGACACTGTGTGATCTACTGAGTTTCTCCAGCATGCAAACAATATTCAATAGGTCAGGCAGCATCTGTGGAGAGAGGAAGAAAGGTAATTTTTTGCCCTCCATAGCCTGAGAGCTCATGTGTGATTTTTACATGATACTTCACTGAGTGACCATGTTCTGTGGAAAGACCAACAGCAAAAGCCACTTCACAGGGAGACTAATCTCTGCCTTTATTTGGGAGGGTGTGGTGGGGGGGTGGGGAAAGCAGAGGAGTCATTAGCTGTGATGCTGTGGATGCCTCGATAAGTTATCTTTGCTCTTGTTTAATTTAAAAACAACTGTCAGAAACATCACTTTATCTTGTGAGAGGGGAAATCTCTGGGTTTCCTGCCCAAGTATGTATTGTACAAAGTGTCCTGTCCTGCATTTCTAACCTGATTGAAGGATAAAGGTGATGCAAATAATGGCCATTGCTTCTCCTGGTACTCTACACTTACTCAACTTTCATTAAAGTGGCCAGTCTAGAACTGACACGGAGAAACAAATAAAACTTGGGAGGCTAAAGAGACTGCAGACGGTGGAACATGGAGCAAAAGATAAATTGCAGGAAGAACTCAGAAGGCAGAGTACATGGTTAATGGTGGGATATTTAACCATGTGAAAGAACAGAAGGACCTTGGGGTCCAAATCTATAGATCTCTTCAGGTCATCATGCAGGGTGATAGAACAGTTAAGAAAGCCTATGGTACGCTGGGCTTCATTAATCGGAGATTGATTTCAGGAGTCATGAGGTAATGTTGCAGCTTTATAAGTCTCTGGTGAGACCAAACTTAGAGTATTGCATCCAGTGCTGGTCACTTCATTACAGGAAGGATATAGAAGCTATGGAGGGAGTGCACATTTGTTAGGTAGAGCCAGAAAATGTAGAATGCTCTCCTTGGTCAATCCAATGAGGTCATAGAATGTTTCCTGGATGGTCCCTAACGTCAGGGATCTACATGTACTGGTTTAATTCCCTAGTCAACTCCTGCTGATGGGGTGTCATTTCTGTTTGGGGTTCCTGAATGCAGAGTACATCCCCTTGAATCTTTGACTGCTCAAAAGGATTTCTAGATGTGCGTCAATGAATCAGGAGGTATGCTGCCTTCCCTAGAGAGCACCTCACCAAACCATTGGTCCACAGAGAATTCCAGCATTGCTGTGGTTCAGCATTCAGGTGCCCTCTAGTGCTGGAGGCCTAAAGGCAATGACCAAATGGAGGGATAGTAGGTGTGCAGTGTTAGACTCTGATAAGCATTAACAGTGCAGTAGAAAGCCCACTTAGGAGCTGTATACTCAATGCCTATGTATGAATTTGTATGAATATTGCATCAGTGAGAAGAGATGTGTTTTCCCCCATACTGCACTCACTCAGTGCTCTGATTTACATGCAGGGTGGTTTCCAGGCTAAGCTTTTGTTAACCATTATCGGAGGACACTGTCTGATACTGCAAAATGATTTTTTTTCTCGGTCCAAAAGTATTGTGTAATAATGCATCCTATTTATTGGTCTTTTCTTTCTCACAGCATCTTTGATCTCCCATTGGTAGTATGATGAGTTTTCCATGAACGTTTAAAACCTGATCATTTTCCAGCAGGAACTATAGTTGGGAGTTAAAACTGTGCTAAGAGTGAAAGTGGTGAGAGGTCTGACAGAGTGAACAGCAATCTCACGATTTATGACATTAATAAAAGCTTCAATTGACAATTCTCATGTCCGCTCCTCTGCTTAGACAGATGAGGTCAGCTTTTGTTTTATAATTTATTTCAGATGTGTCTCTGTTAACTGCTGTCCTCCAGATCAGGCAAGCTGTAACCTGTTTGCAGTTGTGAAATGATAATTAAATTGTGCATTGGGAAGAGTCTGGAGGAATGGTGATTTAGAAGCTGAGCCTACACCTTCAGGAAGATATCTAACACCTTGGTGATGGTCATCCTTTGTGATGGCGGTGGATGAAAGGATAGGGTTTTTAGAAGCTAGGTCAGACCCACAAAATGTAGTTATCAGTACTTTGTGAGGGGAGAACTGCCTCTTTTAGCAATAGTTATACTGATTATGCAAATTGCTTTTCTCACATTTTATTTTATTTTGAGCATTTATTTATTTTGTTATTCTGAATGCTGTGCAATAAAGGCAACTGAAACAAATGATATCCTATTTATTATTGCACTGTTTCTAACATACAATTTCCTGTACCCTACACTATTTGATTTATTGTAACTGTAAATCCTGTTTTGCGGAAACTACCAAAATGTTTGGCCTGGAAGTCAGCCTGAAGAAAACTGAGGTCCTCCATCAGCCAGCTCCCCACCATGACTACCAGCCCCCCCACATCTCCATCGGGCAAACAAAACTCAAAACGGTCAACCAGTTTACCTATCTCGGCTGTACCATTTCATCGGATGCAAGGATCGACAACGAGATAGACAACAGACTTGCCAAGGCAAATAGCGCCTTTGGAAGACTACACAAAAGAGTCTGGAAAAACAACCACCTGAAGAAACACACAAAGATTAGCGTATACAGAGCCATTGTCATACCCACACTCCTGTTCGGTTCCGAATCATGGGTCCTCTACCGGCATCACCTACGGCTCCTAGAACGCTTCCACCAGCGTTGTCTCCACTCCATCCTCAACATTCATTGGAGTGACTTCATCTCCAACATCGAAGTACTCGAGATGGCAGAGACCGACAGCATCAAATCCATGCTGCTGAAGATCAAACTGCGCTGGGTAGGTCACGTCTCCAGAATGGAGGACCATCGCCTTCCCAAGATCGTGTTATATGGTGAGCTCTCCACTGGCCACTGAGACAGAGGTGCACCAAAGAAGAGGTACAAGGACTGCCTAAAGAAATCTCTTGGTGCCTGCCCCATTGATCACCGCCAGTGGGCTGATATCACCTCAAACCGTGCATCTTGGCGCCTCACAGTTCGGCGGGCAGCAACCTCCTTTGAAGAAGAGCGCAGAGACCACCTCACTGTCAAAAGACAAAGGAGGAAAAACCCAACACCCAACCCCAACCAACCAATTTTCCCTTGCAACCGCTGCAACCGTGTCTGCCTGTCCCGCATCGGACTTGTCAGCCACAAACGAGCCTGCAGCTGATGTGGACATTACCCCTCCATAAATCTTCATCCGCGAAGCCAAGCCAAAGAAGAAAGAAATCCCTGCACTGTTGGTTATTTAGTTCTCTTTTTGGCTATACTGAACTACCTGCTGTAAAAGTTGACACTTGGAGAGCTCGCTAAACAAAGCTTTTCATTGTATCTCAGTACATGTGACAATAATCTATTCAGTTCAATTTATTATTAAATTGGTCCACATTCAGTGAGATTGAAGAACATATGTGCTTAAGATACATTGATTGCAGAGAGTTTTGTTGTTAAAAATCTGTCATCTATTTGCCTGGTAACCTCTTCCCAGCTTGTATCCATTCAAGGGGCAGTCTGGTATTAGGCAAACAGCCAACATGATCTGGCCAATAAAGCTGATTGAAAGTAACAAAGCATTGAAGGACGTAATTGAAGCCTCCTTGAACAAATGCACCATACCATAGGACATCTGGCCTAGGACCACTCCAAATGCTGAAGGACATTCAGCATGGCCTTGAGAACTTCAGATCCATATGTGAGAAATCATATGTAAAGAGCAGATGAAGTGGATCACCTCCAAAACTACCACCCACGTTCCTCATCAGCCACCTCAGGGCAAAGAACTAGAGTGAAAGCAGGTTGCTGTCTATTCTCAGGGACTGACCAAGAAGAAGAAGGAGAGGAACTGTGTGTATATAGAAGGGGAGGGACAATAGGAATTACTAGGCAGAAGTGAGATATCCTCTAACATCCATGAATTCTAGTAAATATTGTTGACAGGGGTGAAAGTAAATGGGGATGCCAGTACTATGCCTCCCCACCCTGCTGTCAAGCTGAGGACCTGATGAGAAGGTATCCAAAATGTATCCAGGCGGCACCATTGACCCCGCTACAACTTCTGCCTTCCACAACCTCGACGTGCAACATCCGGCCCCGCCAGCGACTGTCGCAGCGTATGCCTCAAGTACCTGGACCAGACCCCGCCCTCGCCAGCACCACTCGCCGAGAACTACAGCGACGTCACTTCTGGCTCACGACGTAAAGTCACTTCTGGCTGATGGAATGACGTCACTGCCGCAGGCCGTGATGACGTCACTTCCCCCGGCGCAACGAACACGGCTGGGGAAGGAAGCCATCTTGGGCCAGGCAGAGGCTGACATGGAGGGCTCCCAATGACGTTGAGAATGACATGGTCAACACGGGCAGTGAGCAGACTGCCCTACTGACGCTCCCCATGCCTCCGGGTGCCAATGGCTGCCACACACTGCACTCCATGACCAAAGCCAACGTGGTAAACATGGGCGATGACCAGGCCACCCTACCGATGCTCCCCATGCCTCCAGATGCCATAAATTGCTGCGCACAACCGGAGAGTGACAACTCCGAGATGGTCTTGACCGCCACCATGCTGACCAGGGACATCCCTCACAACCTTGGGCGCTCTATGATGGACGTGCATGTCAACGGGCAGGTAATGAAGTGCCTGTTTGACAGTGGCAGCACCAAGAGCTTCATTCACCCGAGCATAGCCCACTTCCTGAGATTAAAAGTCCACCCCACCACCTGCTTGATCGCTCTCGCCGCCAAGGATAAGACTGTTGGTACTCTTGGGCGCTGCTTGGCCGATATAACTGTGGGAGGGGAGTCTTTCACAGGGTTCAGGCTCCTGGTCATGCCCAAACTCTGCGCCCCAGTCCTCCTGGGCCTAGATTTCCACTCTCACCTGCAGAGTGTTACCCTTGCCTTCGGGGGGCTCCAACCTCTACTCACATTACACAGCACGCCAACCTACCAGCCCCGGTCAACATGCGGCCTCTCCACACTGCCCATCACCCCACCGACACTCTTCCCACATCTTGAGCTAGGCTGCAAGCCGATTGCCACCAGAAGTAGGCGTTATTGTGCTGCAGACAGAGACTTCATCAAGGCGGAGGTGCGGCGACTCCTGGCGGAAGGTGTCATAGAGCCCAGTGACAGCCCTTGGAGAGCCCAAATCCTGGTGGTCAAAGGGAGAAGTAAGCCGAGGATGGTCATGGATTACAGCCAGACCATTAACCGGTACACCCAGCTGGATGCCTACCCCCTGCCGAGGATTGCCAACATGGTCAACGAGATAGCCCACTACCATGATTGACCTGAAGTCGGCATATCACCAAATCTCCAACCACCCGAAGGACAAGCCCTACACTGTCTTTGAGGCGACGGGCGCCTGTACCAGTTCTGCTGAGTTCCCTTTGGGGTCAAGAACGGGGTCTTCGTCTTCCAGCGGGAGATGGCTCGCATGGTAGACCGGCACAAGCTGAAGGCAACGTTCCCGTATCTGGATAACATCACTATCTGCGACTGTGACCAGCAGGACCACAATGCTAACCTGGGGAAATTCCTCCAGATGGCCAGGGAGCTGAACCTCACTTACAACAAGGAGAGGTGTGTGTTTAGCACCACCCGCCTTGCCATCCTGGAGTACAACATGGCCCGTGGAGTCATCAGCCCAAATCCAGAAAGGATGCACCCATTAATGGAGTTACCTCTCTCCCACCATGCTAAAGGCCCTCTGCAGGTGCCTGGGCCTTTTCTCTTATTACTCGCAGTGGATCCCTCACTTCTTGGACAAGGTCCGCACACTGGCCCAAGCTACAACATTTCCCCCCCCCCCACCCGAGGCCCAGGCAGCCTTCATCCGCATCAGACAAGACATCGCGGATGCCACGATGCAGGCTGTGGATGAGGACTCCCCTTTCTAGGTGGAGAGCGATGCCTCCGAGGTAGCCCTCGCTGCTAACCTCAACCAAGAGGAGCGCCCTGTCGCTTTCTTCTCCAGGACCCTCCACGGCTCCAAGCTAGGGCATTCCGCCATTGAAATGGAGGCCCAGACGATTGTAGAAGCGGTCCGCCACTGGCGCCACTACCTGGCCGGCAGGAGATTCACCCTCCTCATGGACCAGCAGGCTGTGGCGTTCATGTTTAACACTACCCACAAGAGCAAGATCAAGAATGACAAGATCCTGTGGGAAGTTTAACGATTCCCCCGATGACCTCTCTCGCACCTGCGTGTCTATGCACGACGATAGGCTGCAGGCATTGCATGAGTCCCTCTACCATCCAGGTGTCACCAGGTTGTACCACTTCATTAAGTCTCGGAACCTGCCGTACACCATCAGGGACGTCAGGGACATGACCGAGGTCTGTCGGATCTGCGCGGAGTGTAAACTCCGTTTCTTTCACCCACCCCAGGCCCATGTTGTAAAGGCTACTCGACCTTTCAAGCGTCTCGGCCCCTGCCTTCCACGAACCAAAATGTCTACGTCCTCACGGTAGTGGATGAGTACTCACACTTCCCTTTCGCTATCCCTTGCCCGGACACCTCCACGGCCACCGTCATCAGGGCCCTGGGGCAGACCTTCACCATGTTTGGCTACCCCACCTTCATCCACAACGACCGGGGGTCTAGTTTCATGAGCGACGAGCTGCGCCAGTACCTGACGGCGAGGGGAATCGCTACTATTTGCATGACGAGCTATAACCCGAGAGGCAATTGGCAAGTGGAGCGTGAAAACGTGGTGGTCTGGAAGGCAGTCCTCCTGGCTCTCAGGTCACAAGGGTGGGCCATTGAGTACTGGCAGGACACCCTGCCCGAGGCGCTCCATGCCATTCGATCACTGCTGTGCACAGCTACCAACAAGACCCCTCACGAACGTCTGATCTCATTCCCCAGGAAGTCGGCTACTGGAATGTTCCCGGGACCAGTGCTCCTGTGTTAGCACATATGGATGCACAAGGCCAAAGCCCTGGTTGAGCAGGTCTTCCTCCTACATGCAAACCACAACTACGCCTATGTTACGTTCGGCAGTATCAGGGAGGACACCATCTCAACCAGGGACCTGGCACCAGCAGGAGCACCCACCACACCATGCCATCCTCCAGCCCAGGATGACACCACCGGCCTATTGCAGGGGGCAACACCTGTACCTGCAGGAGTGTACCATTGGCCTACTGCAGGGGGCAACCTCTGTACCTACAGGAGTGTAAGGGGACAGGACAACACCTGGCCAGCTGTCAATCAGTGGGCCTGAAGGGATCAAGCCCCACCCGGTTGGGTGTCAATCACCCTCCAGGATATAAGCTCACTCAGAGTTACTGCAGCCACAGCCAGCCTGGCTCTGTGGAAGTCTTTGTGGATTAAAACCTGTTGTACAAATTGCGCCTTTGGAAGACTACACAAAAGAGTCTGGAAAAACAACTACCTGAAGAAACACATAAAGATCAGCGTGTACAGAGCTGTTGTCATACCCACACTCCTGTTCGGCTCTGAATCATGGGTCCTCTACCGGCATCACCTATGGCTCCTAGAACGCTTCCATCAGCGCTATCTCCGCTCCATCCTCAACATTCATTGGAATGACTTCATCACCAACATCGAAGTACTCGAGATGGCAGAGTCCACAAGCATCGAATCCATGCTGCTGAAGACCCGACTGCGCTGGGTGGGACACATCTCCAGAATGGAGGACAATCGCCTTCCCAAGATCGTGCTCTATGGCGAGCTCTCCACTGGCCACCGAGACAGAGGTGCACCAAAGAAGAGGTACAAGGACTGCTTAAAGAAATCTCTTGGTGCCTACCACATTGACCACTGCCAGTGGGCTGATATCGCCTCCAACTGTGCATCTTGGCGCCTCACAGTTCGGCGGGCAGCAACCTCCTTTGAAGAAGACCGCAGAGCCCACCTCACTGACAAAAGACAAAGGAGGAAAAACCCAACACCCAACCCCAACCAACCAATTTTCCCTTGCAACCGCTGCAACCGTGCCTGCCTATCCTGCATCGGACTTGTCAGTCACCAACGAGCCTGCAGCAGACGTGGATATACCCCTCCATAAATCTTCACAGTCTTCTTGTGTGTCTGATTCTGGCTAACTGCGCACCACATCCTCCACACCATGTAACTGCAAGAGCTCACTTAGATACAAACCAATGTCAGTTAATGGTGTTTAATGGAAGTTTGAATCATGAAGCTATGAAATAGAATGCAATGATTCTGCCTGTAGATGGCAGAATTGCTTGTCTCTTGGGTTGGGGAGACTTTGTCAAAAGACAGGACAAATCATGGCCTGGAATTTGTAGTAAAATGATGAGCAAGGATAAAAAGGAGGAGAGGCTTGATCAGACTCAACTTTACTAGGCTTGGGATTGGAATTGGCACTAAGACACAACCTACTAGTCCTAATTACAAGTCACACCCTCTTAATCCTAAATACCCAGCATGCATCTGAGAATATGGAATTACTATTAGAAAGTAGAATGAGTGGTCTAGTTATTGAGGTCTTAAAGGAATGCATGAGAATTGAACGCAAGGAGAGCAGGCATCACTTCTGTGAAAGCATACAAAGCAGAGGGAGATGTACTATCAATAACATGCCAAAAAACAATGATTGGAGTGAGAATGGGTCAGACATATTAAAAATTATATTTATTCCTAGTAATTCTCCAGCTGGGGAAATGATTGTCAGCTGCAAATTGTGTTATGCACACAGAAAAAAACTACATTTATTTGTTGGCTTTGAAAATGGAAAAAAAATTAAAGACATTCAGAAGGGTCTGTTCACGAATTGAGGAATATTAATGGGCTGATTCAGAGGTCATGAACAAAAGTTACAGGGACCTGTTACATGTGCTGCATTCCATAGAGAGCTGGCTAGGCCTGGTGCTGTTTGGCTGAATGGTAAATATTTGAAATAATGTACAATCCAGGCACAGCTTGTGACTGGCTGGAGCAGTACCACTACAAACCCAGCTCCCATTTACATACCAACTTTAACATTGCAAAACAGCATTTAAAGTGTCATAACCTCAGATATAGAAACTCAAGCTAATTAATTTTTTTCCAAGATTTTCAGCTTTTCCAAAGATTTGAAAGGGAGGAAACTAAAGAGCAAAGCAAAACGGAACAGCTATATGAACTCAAAGAAGGAAATTGGTACTCTATCTAGTGACAAAATAAAACCAAGAGGAGATGTAGTCAGTGTTTCTGGCATCGGGAAGGGTGAATAGAAATGTTTTTACAGGTAAATACCTTTGACCGCAAGGCCATCAGACATTGAATATCCTGCAGACAATGAGAGATGAGGACTCAATGGACAGACCATCCAGGTCATCTGGTGAATGCCTCATTGGCAGGGCTCACAAACAAGCACCGGGACTTGGCCTGGCTGCGGTGAGAGGAGCCCTTCCGGTGAGATCCTTCCTGCACGACTGGAACATCACCCACAACGCACAATGTCCCTTAGACAACTATGGTGGAGAGGAGATAGTCGCCAACCTCTTTGCAGAATACAGATTCACTAAGAGTTATGAGTGTGTGGAGAATGATGCAGGTTTCCTTGTCCCTGTTCAACCCAAGCAGCAGCGTGGCAGAGGACTCTCTGATCTATGGGCTGTTCCCACACACACACACACTGAATCAGACATCCAGGACTGATGGAAGATCATCAACTCGATGAAAGACACACTTTGGACTGCCCAAAACTTGTTGGTCTTACAACACACAAGGGTGTATGTGTGGGAATGTTGCCGATTGCCATATTTCAAGCTGCAGGAATATGTGCTGAGGGCACACTGACGCTTGGCACAGCCAACTTGAGAATGCAGTGGGGAAGAATCACAGTCTAGAATCCTTTCTTTGCCAAGCATTGAGGGTTGAGACTGAGAGGAAGTCCCTCAAACAACGGAAGGGGGGGGAAATCATGGCAAAATGCCACAGAGGTGGCAATGGTGTAAATAGAAATTAATGTTACAATACACAGTGCTGGAAATGAAGGACATGAAGCTAAGGGTGGGAGGAGACTTTGAATGTTTTTCCTTTTGTGAATAATTTATTGTGAATAAAGTCTATTTCTGGTTATAAAAATAAGGTGATTAGAAATAACTACAGTTGTTGTATCAATTAGGTAGAGTATTAAGGGAAAGAAATAGAAAGTTTTAGAGAATGTGCAATATGTTGGTCCAAAGTAGATAGTTTTTGCTGCAAGGATGGTTTATGCCAAGGTTATTTATATCTTTAAAGGAAACATTGGATAAATATTTGGAGGAGATTGTTTTGGAAGTCAGGAAATTGCAGGCTGGGAATTTTTTTAATGACGAAAGTGTAGTGCCTATAGTTCCATTTCACAATTGTCAGGAATGACAAATCAGCTTCCATGAGGCTATCCTGAAAACATGTTCGTTTCCCTATGATCAAATTGTGCCCCGCAATGGTGGATCAGTGAATCTTCTGGCCCCTTGCAAGAAAGCAACTGAATTTTATTTACATTTCTAGATGAGGCCAGTGTTAGGTATTCAGCACAGACATTGCAATGGCTGGCTTTACAGCTATTGAGTAACTTTGGTTCATTTGTCCCTAATAATTTATACCAATGGAGTAATAAATCAAAAGTTAGTTTACCCATTCACATGACAGTTCTGGCTACAGAGAAGAAGAGCCAAACTGTGATCCCATTTGTAAAAGATTCAAATGTACACAGAGAAGCATTCCAACTAACAAAAAAAGAACAGATCTGTCCAATTTCAAGAGATTATTATGTTTGGAAGAATAAAATACAACTAACTGTTCATTCCTCAAACAGAATGACCAGATCCCTGAGAAAACATCTCACACCAGTATATTATCAGAAGTGACATAAAAGAGAATTAACCTATAAATAACCATGATATAAATTACTGGTAATTTAACTTAGCACTTTATATAAAACACAGAAACACAATGGTACATAAGGTAATAAAAACCGCCTGAGCTGTCTGCAATTTAATCCTAACGGAATCGGTGATCAATGAATGTTTAGATCTTTAACTTGATGGGTCAGTGGAGGGAGGGAGCAGTTGAAAGCTGAAAGATTGCAGGGACAGGTTAAGGGATAAACAGATCCACCAGGACTCATGGTCTCAGTTCTACGTGTGTGTGTGTGTGTGTGTGTGTGTGTGGGTGGGTGGGTGGGTGCGTGGGTGGGCGTGTGTGTGTGGGTGTGTGTGTGTGTGTGTGTTTGAGTGAAGGTTGAGTCACCTCTGTGATAATAGAGTGCTAGTGATACTCCTGGCCACTAGAGGGAATCAGGGATGAATGCTGCACCACAAGGTCATGAGTAAATAATAAAATATTGTTAATTTAAAAGAACCCAATTTTCTTTATTACTTAAAAGAAACATCACATGATACCAGGAGTGTGTATCGGGAAACAAGGAGAGTATGAAGAATCCTGATGCTGTGAATGGGACTGGGAATGTCAGCCAAGAGTGGTGGTTGTTCAGACAATGATTCATGCTGTATCTGCAAGCCATTTGACTCAATAGCAAACTGGATGCTTGGAAGATTGCACTGCTACTTACTGTGGTGCGACCTCAAGCACTAGAGGCTTTCAACACATTTGTTTTTTGCTAAGATAGTTAACCAGGGCAAGCTCGATAAGGTTATCGAGATGTTTGATGAACTCTGCCTACCAAAGAAAAATGAAACATTTGAGAGCTACATGTTACGTGTGCAAACACAGCTCTAGGCAGAGAGCTTCAATATTTTTTTTAACAGACTTGAAACTAAAAGCAAGAACATACAATTTTGGATCATTACATGGTCTGTGATCTGTGATCAAACTGTTTTTGGAATTATCAATAAGAAAGTGAGAGAGAGGTTGCTATGAGAAACAGAGCTTAACTTAACTGGAACTGTGAAGATATTCCATGCCAGTGAATTAGCTCTGCAGCACATGAAAAAGTTCAGTGAGAGTGCAAAAGCTGGTGAAAATGAAGACATAGCCGTAGCCACAGTGTCTGGATGCACACATAAACAAAGAACGAGACATAGGAAACAGCAAAAAGATGGAGAGTCATTCAATTACAAATGATGTGCCACTTAACATGCACCAAAACAATGCCCAGCCTATGGAAAAGTCTGTAAAGGGCAGAATCACTATGCAAAGCATTGTTAAGGGAAACAAAATAGAAGTGGAAGTGTGCACACTAGAAAAAACTACCCTCAATTATATATTCTTCATGGGCATAGTGGTGCAGGAACATTTCAAACCAACAGACACTGAACTGCGAAGCATGAACAGAGTTGAGCAGGACAAGTGGACTGTGCCATTGCATACAAATAGAGCAGATATTCTTCTCCAGATGGACATAGCAGCAAAAGCCAGTTTGATTTTTGAGTGTGACATCAGGACAATGAAGATAAAGCCATATATCCATTCAAATTCTGTTCAGCTCAAGGCCTACAACATTGACACAAAGGATACATGTCTACAGTACTTCCAGATGAACATGACTCACTGCTTGGTAAAAAGACATGTGAACATTTAAACCTAGTCAAGAGACTGTATCGCATTAATAGCTTCAATTCATGGAATAGCTTAGAGGAAATACTGGATCAATTTCCATACATCTTCAAGGGATTTGGTGTTCTACCATCCACATACAGTTAAAGGAGGATGCACAACCAGTAGTGCTGCCCCAAGGTTGGTTCCAGTGCCACTAAAAGAAAAGTTCAAGCAGGAACTCTACTGAATTATGTAACTAGGTGTCATAAAGAAAGTGGAGGAGCCCACAGAATGGGCGAATTCAGTGGTGGGTGTCAATAAAAGAACAGTGACCTATGCAAGTGCCAAAAGACTTGAATGCCAATATAAAGAGGGAAAATGATCAGATTCCAACCAGGGATGAAATTACAAGTGAGATGGCTGGTACAAAGTTTTCACCAAATTGGATGCATCCCAGGGATTCTGGCAAATAAAACTGCATGAAGATAGCACAAAATATTGTACATTTAATACACTATTTAGCCGATTCTCCTGTCTGAAGATGCCTTTTGGAATTACCTCAACTCTGGAAGTGTTCCACGGAACAAGGGAGCAGATCATAGAAGGCATAAATAGGGTTCACGGCTGCATGGATGACGATCTGATAAGAATCCAGTCAGGAACAACACCACAAGAGGCTCATCAAAGTGCTACAATGCATTCAGAAGCATGGATTAAAGTTGAACAGAGCAAAATGTCAGTTTGTTGTGAAGGAAATCACCTTTCTGGGAGATAAGCTGTCGGAGCCAGGTTGGGGAGCCAGACAATAGCAGAGTGAAAGCAATTCTGAAAATGCCCAAACCCACTGACAAAAAGGGTATATTGAAAGTGGTGGGAATGATCCATTTCACTGGTAAATTCATTCCAAACCTTAATTCCAAAACAATGTACCTGAGGAAGTTGTTACTTGACAAATGTGAATTCAAGTGGACGGCCAACCTCGAGGAAGAATGGGGATGACTGAAGACAATTTTAACTTTTCAACCGATGCTTTTGACATTCTTTGACCCATCCAGAAGACGAAAATACCTAAAGACACTTAAAAAGATACAATAGGTGCCATATTACTTCATGCTGTGTGAGACATTTGGAGGCCAGTAGAATAAGCATCAAGGATGATAACCACATCTGAATGTCAATATGCGCAGATAGAGAAAACGTGTTTAGGTCAGGTCTATAGACTCGAGAAATTCCAGTTATATGTATGGTCTACCAACATTCATGCCAGAGACAGACCACAAGCCATTAATAGCCATAATCAAGAAAAATCTCAGTGAAATGTCACAAGAATCCAAAGACTGATGATGAAGCTACAACGTTATGACTTTGAATTGGTGAACACACCAGGGAAACTTACTGTGTTAGCTGATGCACTGTCCAGGGCAACGACACAGAGTGAAGCACACAATGAGAGTTCCACAAAGACAGATGTAAATCTCCATGTGAACCTAATCACTGAATCTCCTTCAATGTCTGACATGAAATCCAAGGTCACAACTGAAACAGTAAAGGACACAGTTCTACAGAAGGTTATCAAGAATTTGAATGAAGGATGGCCTAGAGATGAATATCAGCTGTACTACAACATCAGAGCTGAGCTGAATGTTGGCAATAAGCTTCTACTCAGACAGAGAAGAATTGTCATTCCTCAATCACTGCGACAAGAGATGCTGAAAAGGGTGCATGAGGGGCACCTTGGAATGGAAAAATGCAAGAGGAGGGCCAGAACTGCTGTTTAGTGGCCAGGGATAAATGCTGATATTTTGACAGAATAGTTTCAAGCTGTGAGACCTGTTTGAAGCATCACACAAAGCAGCCAAAGTAACCTATGGTCATTATGACTTACCAGGATAACCATGGCAGAAAGTTGGGACTGATCTATTATACCTGAATGGAAAGAATTACTTGCTGGTTATTGACTATCTATAGAACTATCCTGAGATTGTGCTGCTTCCTAACATGTCTGCTGCTTGTGTGATCAAATATATGAAATCGACCTTTCCAAGATATGGAATTCTTCAATCGTCTACAGTGACAATGGACCATGCTACAGTTGTAGAGAATTCCATAACTTTGCAGAAGAGTATGATTTCAAGTCCTCTGCATCCCCAGTCAAAGAGCAAAGCAGAGAAAGGAGTTCACAAAGTTAAACAGCTGCTCAAGAAAGCACAAGACAGTGGCTCAGATCGTTATTTAGCTCTGTTGAGTTATTAAGCTTTACCACTTGAGCATGGTATGTCACCTACTGAGCTCCTGATGAGAAATAGATTTCGCATCTTACTTCCCTACTCTGCAGATCCAAACAAGAATAGAGATGTCAAACGGAAACAATGGAGTCTGCAAAGGAGAGAAAAAGCAAACTATGACAAATCAGCAAGAAGCTTTGGGCCACTGGCACAACATGACACAGTGCGACTCAGAGATTCCAACACCTGGTACAAGAAGGCTACTGTTGTGGAGGAAGTAAATCCAAGATCTTACACTGTCAGAACAGAGGATGACCAAATACTGGAGAAATCGAAAGAGCCTGCTGAAAATGCAAGAGGCACTCCAAGAACAGACAAATGCAGAGGATCCAACCTGTACAGCAACAGAGGAAACACCACCAGTGCTAGTCAGTAGTGGACCAGCAGAACCGATACAAGCACCTGTGTTGAGAAGATCCACACACGTTATCAAACACCTGACTGATTGAATCTCTAAAAGAAAAAGGACTGCACACTTAAAAAGTAGTGCTGTTGATGTTTGTGTTTAACTTTAAATTGAAATTAATACTGTATTTGTGTGTCATGTTGTCAATTGAACATCTTAAAGAAAAATGTGGTGATAGAATGCTAGTGATAAGCCTGACCACTCGAGGGAGTCAGAGACAGAAGGTCCCACCTCAGATTATATACAAAAATGGCTGCAGCATGAGGTCATGAGACAATAGTTAATATAGAAGAACCAAAGTTTCATTTTTACTTAAAAGGAACAGAGGGTCCAATCGCTCAGTGGTTAGAGCACTAGTTTTGTGAACCAGGGGTCGTGAGTTCATTCCTCGCTGGGCCTCATTTCTGTGAGGGCCGCTGGACATGTAACATTCTAAATGTAGTATTACATGACAATAGTGGAATCTTTACATCGCAACCTCCCGCAACCAAAGAGCCATTAAAATGATTTGCTCATCAGAAGAACAGACAAAATTTGGTTTATGAAGTCCAGCCAGAAGCAGAGTCTCAGAACACTAAGACTTTTTTCTTTAGCTGAGGCAAAATACCCTCTGGAATTAGAGAAATGTGGGAACTGAAGATGGTGGAATTTTGAGCAAACAGTGAGAAGCTGAAGGGACTCAGTGGGTCAGGAGCATCCACGCAGAGTCAAATTTTTGGGTCAGAACCTGAAATGCTGACCATCCATTTCTCTTCTTAGATAATGTCAGGCCTGTTGAACCCCTCCAACTTCTCAATGTTTGCTCTCTTGAATTTTAGCCTGTGGTTAATATACTGGCCTTGATTATTGATTACTTTTCGTTCAATGATTTCTTGACGTGCTTGGTGGACATCTGCAGCGATAAATATTCTGTTCTTAGGTTTTTTTCGATACACAGTGAATTGCATGATGAAATTAAAATACTTATGCCATAGTTTCATCCATATATTTAATCTGCTAATATTTCTTTGTAATAACAACATGTAACAGCACTGATTTAACACAGCTTATGAACAAATAAAGAATACATTCACTTGTTTCTTACAGCACACTATGAATTCGACTTTTTAAAAAAATTCACTCAAGACAACATTGCATTCTTCAACTCCCCAAACATCACTCAGCTAAATTCCTCTGCCCTTCTCCTTGGTTCACTACCACGAGTGATCCTAACACTCATTCACCTCCTCCCAACAAAGGTAAGTATGTGATCACGACAGCCCACCTTCAGTCTCCAAGCCATACAAAGAAGCAACTGATTGGAACTGTCCTACTACGTAATGGTCCAGAGGGCTGACAGTTTGGCCCAAACTCGGAAGATAGTGCAAGACAGGCGGTGTACAGTCCGAATGGCAAGGGTGCGACCGGTCCTCAGACCTTCTCATTGGCTCACTGCCACATGGGTGATCCTTACACTCACTCTCCTCCTCCCGACTATAGTGCAAATATAAATCCGTGGCAGTAATTGGTGTCATAATCGTCAGGTAGCTTGGAACATTCTAAGCTGGTACTTGTTGACTCCTTGCTGGAGTCATCCAGTATATCCTGCACAGAATGTCAGGTGGGGACTAAATCACATATGCAAAAGCGAAAGACAGTCTGCTGGAGGAGCTCAGGGGGTCGAGCAGCAATAGTGGGATCATTGCATTGGGAGGTTGGTAAGTTAACTAGGTGTAATTTGGCTGAAGTGGGGAGTGGAGGGGGGAGTTAATGGCATTTTCCAAAGTTCAACTTTTTAACTTTATTCACATCACGGTAGAACTCAATTCTAGCACTCACAGCTTGGCAGTTACAGTCCCATACAAGCTCCTGCAGGGCCATGACAGAGTCGTTGAATGTCTACCCAGGCTCTTGCCTGCGTAACTAGAGTATGTGCCGTGCATAGACCTCGTTCACCTGTTCCTTGTATTGGTCTTTTAGAATGTCCATGACTTCTCCGTAGGTTCGGCAGTCCTCGACCATCTGGTAGACCCGGTGCCCAATATACAAGAGCAGTATTCATCCTCATCATCCTGGATCGTGTCTGCGGAGTCTGTAAAGAATCTTTCAAAGAAACGATGCCAGAGAGCAAATTTTTTGGCCGCTTCTGGTTCTCTTGCATTGATTTCCAAGTGATCCAATTTCAGATACTTGTCCATGATCCGAGGAAGCAAAATCTAGCTAATAAAATTGATGCACAATCAATTAACCAAAAGACTGAAATACTGGAACTGAAGGCTTTTATTAGGTAGAGATGGACAGTATCTCTTGAGTTGCTGGTTCACACTGACCTGGAATCAAACTGGGGGCAGGGTTGTGGCATGACAGCTTTATGGGGAATAAAGGGAGGAGTCACAAGCCGGCCAGTGAGAGCAGGGTCAACATATAAGGTCGAAGGTATTTACATATACAAGTGGTTTCACCATACCAATATCCCTTGAAAACCAAGGTTCCCTATGCCAGCTAACCTTGCCTTTAATCCTAATAGAAAATTTAACCTTTAAAGGTCTTCCACTTACTTTGCACATCCTTGCCTGAAAACAACATCCCAATCCAAGCATTCTAGATATTTTCTCATTTCCTCAAAATTGGCCTTTCTCCAATCGTGAACCTCAACCCCTGGCCCAGACCAATCCTTCTCCACAATTAACTTGAAAATAATGACATTATGATCACTGGATCCAAAATGTTCTCCTACACATACTTCTATAACCTGTCCTGTCTCGTTCCCTAATATTGCACTCTCCCTCGCTGGTATCTCTATCTATTTAGTAAACTTTCCTGAACACATTTGACAAACTCCAAGCCATCCAGCCCTTGGGAGTCTCTGTCAATTTGTAAAAAGTTAAAATCTACTATCATAACCTTATGTTTCCTGCAGCTGTCTGCAATCTCTCTGCAGATTTGCTCCTCCAATTCTTGTTGACTATTGGGCAGCCTACAATACAACTCTATGAGTGTACTCATACCTTTCCTTAGTTTCACCCATATAGGGAAGATCTTGGAGTCAATTATCAAGGATAAAGTTAATAAGTACTTGCTTGACAAACCTATTGAAATTCTTTGAAGAAGTGACAAGCAGGCTGGATAAGGGAAATGCTGTACAAGTTGTGTAGTTGGATTTTCAGAAGTTATTTGACAAGGTGCCACCCAAGAGGTTACTTAACATGATAAGGACCCATAGTATAACAGGAAACATACTAGCATGAGTAGAGCATTGGCTGATTGGCAGAAAGCAAAGAGTTGAAATATAGGGATTGTATTCTGGTTGACTGCCAGTTGCTAGTGGTATTCCATACAGGTCAGCTTTGTGGCCACTTATTTTTACGTGTATATTAATAATATAGATTATACAATTATTTGGCTTTGTAGTCAAGTTTGCAGAATATAATGACTTAGGTGAAGGAGCAGGTAATGTTGAGGAAACAGGGAGGCTGAAGGACTTTAACAGATTTGGAGATTGGGCAGAGAAGAAGCAAATAAAATAGAGTATCAGAAAGTGTACAGTCATGCACTTTGATGGAAAAAAATAAATGGTCAGACTGTTTTTTTAAATGGAGAGAAAATTGAAAATACCCAGATGCAAAAGGACCAGGGAGTCCTCTTGCAGGATAGCCTGAGGTAAACTTAGATGTTGAGTTAGTGGTGTAGAAGGCAAATGCAATTCATTTCAAGAGAACTAGAATATAAGAGCAGGGATGTGATGTTGAGGCTTTATAGGGCACTGTTGACACTGTGAGCTGTTTTAGGCTTCCCATTTAAGACAGGATGTGCAGACGTTGGAGAGGGTTCAGAGAAAGTTCACAAGGATGATTCCAGAAATGAAAGGGTTATCATATGAGAAAGCATTTGACAGTTTTTGGCCTGTAATCATTGGAATTTAGGAAAATGTGGGGGTTGGGAGATCTCGTTGTGGACTTCAGGAGGAATTCAGGGAAACACAACTCAGTCCTCATCGAGGGCTCACTAGTTGAGAGGGTAAAGAGGTTCAAATTTCTGGGTGTCTACATCTCCAAGGATCTGTTCTGGAGCCATCACATTGATGCAATCACAAAGAAGGCTCGCCAGCGGCTATACTTTGTTAGCTATCTGAGGAGATTCGGCATGTTACTGGAAACCCTTGTAAACTTCTACTGGTGTACCATGGAGACTATTCTGACTGGTTGCAACACAGCCTGGTGTGGAGGTGCCTACTCTCAAAACAAGAATAAACTGCAGAGGGTTGTGAACTTGGCCTGTGACATCACAGGCACCAGACTTCACTCCATTGAGGACATCTACATGAGGCAGTGTCTTAAACAAACATACTCTATCCTCAAAGACACCACCACCACCCAGGCCATGCTTTCTTCAATTTGCTACCATCAGAAAAAAAGGTTCAGGAGCCTAAAGATGAGCACTCAATGGCACAAAGACAGCTTCTTCCCCACTGCCATCAGATTCCTGAATAATCAACCATTTTATGAACCAAAGACATTGTCCTACTCTCATGCACCATTATTATTATTGATTTTCTTCTTTCAGTGATGTAGTAAGATGCCACAAAACATCAAATTTCATGACTTGTTCATGACAATAAATTCTGGTTCGGAATATTTTGAATGTTTAAAGTCATGGACAGAGTAGATGTAGAAAGGTTGTTTCCCATGGTGGGAAAGTCTAGGTCAAGAGGGCACAATTTCAAGATTGAAGGGTGCCCACTTAGAACAGAGATGTGTAGGAATGTTTTTTTTTCAGCTAGGGGTGGTAAATGTGTGGAATTTGTTTCCACAGGAAGTTGTGGAAGCCAGGTCACAGGCAGAGATTAATATGTTCTTGATTAGCCAGGGCATTTAAGATTATGAAGAGAAAGCTGGGCAGTGGGGCTGAGTGGGAAAATGGATCAGCTCATGATTAAATAGTGGGGCAGGCTCCATGGGCTAAATGGCCTATTTCTGTTTCTATGTCTTATGGTCTAATGGACAGGGACCTCATCTAGGATTGGTAAACGAGGGAGAGGTGAAGCATGATGGACAGAAGCAGTGAATTTTCAGATACTAGTCAAAGGGAAAGAGAGGCAAGAAAGATAAAGGAGTCAAGTGGAGGAAGATGAGTCATACAGGGTGAGGTGGGAGATTAGACCATAAAGTAATTAGACATAGGAATGGATTAGGCCATTCTGCCCATCACTTTCACCCCACCATTCCATTATGGCTTACATTATCCTCCATTCACATTTTCCTGCCTTCTTCCTGTAACCCTTGATTCCCTTCCTAATCAACCACCTTACCTTAAATATCCCCAATGATACCCTCCACAACAGTCTGTGGAAACTATTTCCATTGATTCACTGTCCTCTAGGTCAGGAAATACCTCCTTATCTCTGTTCTGAAGGAACATTTTGTATTCTGAGACTGTCCCCTCTGATCCTACACTCCCCCCCCACCTTCCCTATATCCAGGCCTTTCAGTATTTGATAGATCTCAATGCAATCCCCACCTCATTCCTCTAAATTCCAACAAGTATATTTCCAGAGCCATCAAACACTACAATAGCTTCATTATACTTGGGATCATTCTAGTGATCCTCCTCTGGAGCCTCTCTCATGCCAATACATCCTTCCTTGGGTAAGGAACCAAAAACTACTCATAATATTCCAAGGGCTGTTTGACTAATGCCTTATTAAGCCTCAACATTACATCTCTGCTGTTAAACCTTTTCAGTCTTGACATGAATACTAGCATTTTATTTGCCTCCCTTACCACCAACTCTACCTGCAAGTTAACCTTTTGTTAATTTTGCAGGACTCCAAAGATAAGAAGGCAAAGGCTGCCAGGAACTTGCTTAACCCTTGAGTAGAAGATATTAGGTTGTTTTCTGCCTGACTGGGGCTATTGCGGTGTGGCCACTGCCATGCAGACTGAAATCAATGAACTGGGAAGTCAGTATGCCTTCTTGTTTGTTTTGGCAGTACACCAGGCATTGCATTCATGTTCCAAATCATCTGAATGCTTCACATAAATACGTTTTTTTTTTCAAACTAAGCAATGAATCAATGTATCTTTTATGCCATGGTACACATTCCATGTAATTGAGAACATCTGACCCTATATGTGATCAAAATATGACTTAGTTTCCTAAATCCTTTTTACTTTAACAAACAAATTAACATCACTTCACTACAAAGAGATGGGTCAGACCTCTGTGCAGTCAGTTGTCAGTTGTGTTGAAATGTTTGATCATTACTGAGGCAGGTGTTTTTGTACAACTGCTCACTGGGTAGAATTTATTCTTTAGTGGAACTGAATCTCACAGCATATTCTAAGAACTTTAGAAAATTCTTTCCTTATTTTCTATTTTCTTAAAGGTCAGGGAAAAGATTACTGAGAAATTGGATTTCATTGCTCCTTGGTACACTAACCATGTGGTGCATATAGGATCAAAGTCCCAATTGGACATTGATTATGAAAATATGAAGAAAATATCTGGTGGCACAGTGGTGCAGCTTGTCAAGCCACTGCCTCACAATGCCAGAGACAAGAGTTGAATCCCCACTCCAGCCACTGCCTGACTAGAGTTTGTACATTCCCCCTTTAACAGTGCAGGTTTCTCTAGGAGCTCCAGTTTCCTCTGACATCCCAAAAATGTGTAGGTTAGCGCATTAATTGACACCAATAAATGATCTTTAATTTGTAGGTGAATGGTAGAACCTGGAGGAATTGATGGAAATATGGGAAGAATAAAATAAAAATGTGATAAATGCAGAATCAGTTTAAACATTTGGTTGATGGCCAATGCAAACTTGATGGGCTGAAGGTTCTCTTTCCATGAAGTATCTTAGTGTAACGATTGAAATTGGTTAAAATTATGTTAAATTGGCCACATAAAAAGGATATCATGGAAGTAAGAGAAAACAAGAGGAAGCAATTGCATCTGCATATGGGCACTCCCCTCCCCACCACCCTGTGGCAATGGATGGACCCAATTGTATCCCTGCCTCTGATCAAAGGGGAAATGTGCTTGTCAGGATCAATGAAAGTCAATTTCGCCTAAAAGCAAAGGAGGAAATGTGCGGTGGAAATTGGTTGAAGAGCTCAGGCCAATTTTCTTCTGGGTGTAATATCATCTGGAAATTGTAGCTAACACAGTTTCATTCAGGTAAACCTACTTATGTGCAATTTGCACATTAAAAATGGGTGCTGTTGGTTCCTGTACCTCTATTCTGATTATTTTGGAATCTAGGTACAGAATCAATTGGCACCCATTTCGGGGGCATGGTTAGCATAGCGATTAGCAAAATATGGTTATATCACCAGGGGTTGTAGGTCAATTAGGTGCAATTGGGTGGTACAGGCTTGTGGGCCAGAAGGGCCTGTTACCGTGCAGTAGGTCAAAATTAAAAAAAAATTAAATTCTACAAAGCACATGTGAAAAATAAATTATTCAGTTCCATCGGTCACTTTCATTGCAATATCAATCTGCTACATTGCTTGATTCTTTTAATCTGCTTCTCAATAGTTAATCATTTCATTTTCAAACAAAATGATCAAGTGACAGAAAGAGAGCAGGAGAGACTTCACTGAATTGAGCTGCTTCGGCCTGGTTGCTCCTCCAATGTGCTGTTTAATAAATTGAGGGCTATCAACTTCAAGGATGCAGCCAAAGTTATATGACATTTCAATGAAATTTTCGAAGAGCCCTTAACAAAAATAGGCTCATCAGTTTAACATCTTTTTTTTCAAACCAATCAAATGAGTATTTAGCATGGGTAAATCTGTAGAAATTCACAGTCATCATTGCTTAAATTTAATTTAAATTAAAAAAAAAATTTAAATGTAATTTAAAAAAAAACATTTAGACATACAGAACAATAACAGGCCAT
Organism: Narcine bancroftii; assembly: GCF_036971445.1. Lineage (NCBI taxonomy): Eukaryota > Metazoa > Chordata > Chondrichthyes > Torpediniformes > Narcinidae > Narcine > Narcine bancroftii. The sequence continues at coordinate 248,698,892 of NC_091472.1, read as the reverse complement.
TTCGGCCCACGGGCCCGTGCCGCCCAATTTAAACCCAATTAACTGATACCTCCAGTATATTTTGAATGGTGGGACGAAACCAGACCTCCCAGGGAAAACCCATGCAGATATGGGGAGAATGTACAAACTCTTTACAGACTACACTGGATTCGAACCTCAGTTCCAATTGCTGGTGCTGTAAAAGCATTGTGCTAATCGCGGTCATGGTTAAAAACCTTTTTATTTTCTTCCTCCTCTTTTTCTCACATTTACCTTGTAAATTTAAGCTTGTGCGAGAATTAAGTGCTCATTCATCCCCTGAAATGTTCCCCCTCTACCCCATTACCCTTGAGGGTGAGTGACAGTCAGCTTTGATTCAGCCAACACTTGGTGTCTATAACTTATTCCTTCTCAGTGGATATAAAATCAAGACCAATTTTAAGCAATTTTTTTCACATCTGCTAGACTAGATCACTTCAAAAATTTGCCCAGAAATTGAACCAGATAGACACATTAATTATAATTTCAATGAAAGATAAAATGCTATGGAAAACCAGGGACTTTCACTGAGTCTGTGATTTTCCCTCCAGGTGCTCTGAGCATTAAAGTGCAAACAAATGGAGGCCTCCAGCCATCGCTCACTCATACCAAAACAAGGCTTTGGCACACTTGAAAAGGCCAACATGCTGTCCAGCAGGTCGCAATCCTGGAATCCTCTTTGGAGACGTACTTGTTAAAGTAGTGTAGACGTCTAGCTTTGCTGAATCAGTGTGCACACCATCTATTTACAACCACCTAACTCATTTATAAGACCATAAAATATAGGAGCAGAGATAGGTTATTCAGAGTCTGTTTCACCATTTAATCATGAGCTGATCCATTTTTCCACTCAGCCCCACTGCCTGGCTTTCTTTCTCCCCATAACCTTTGATGCCATGGTTAATCAAGAACCATCTCTTTTTCTTTTTTTTCGATTAGGTGGAATTTTATAATAATTTTTTTAATTTTTTTGAATATTTCAGTTTGAGGAGATGAGAACATATGAATTAATTGTGGTATAATGCAATATGTATAGCATATCATGTCATACAGTGATTTTATTTTCCTTCCCTTTTTGATTATGTTCTCCCATTCTCCTCATGTACTGTTTACCTATAATATGATTAATAAAAAGATTGGAAAAGAAAGAAAGAACCTATCAACCTCTGTCTTAAATACTTGGCCTCCACAACCTCCTGTGGCAACAAATTCCACAGATTTACCAACCCTCTGGCTGAAGAAATTATTTTTTATTTCTGTTCTAAGTGGATGCCCTTCAATCATGAAGTTATGCCCTCTGGTCCCAGACTCTCCTACCATGGGAAACAACCTTTCTGTCCATCTTCTCTGACAATCTACTCTGCTCATGCCTTTCAACATTTGAAATGTTTCAATGAGGACACGCTCCCCCCGCCTCCACCCATTCTCTTAAATTCCAATGAATACAGGCCAAGAGCAGTCAAACACTCCTCATTGAGGAATGGTCTAATGGTATAATTAATTGCAGGTCTGTGCTGCAAGCTATCACTGATCTTGGTGATGCAATGCTATTCGTTTAATCCTTTGCTGAGGAACAGCAAGTGTTGCAAATTGCTATCGTGGAACTGCTTAGGAATACATAGGACAGAGACGCAAAAGATAGCAGTTGCTGAATCGGAGGCAAAACATAATCAGTTGGACAGCATCAGTGAGAGAAAAGCAATTGTGACATTTCAGATGTAAAGGTACACATAAAATGGTTTGCAACCAACATTTTAGTTTCCATTTAACTCAATCTCTTGACCACCCATTCAAGAATAGCAGAGTCTTGTTAAATCTAACCCAAATAATTATTATTCATCTGATATTCAAGGCCCAGTCTACAGTAGACCAGTGAACATAATCAAATTGATGATATTTTCACCCATTCACATGACTGTATAGTACAGCAGTAATCCTAAATTAGTAGTCAGGAACTGATACCAGTCGTAATATCCCATCCAACTATCCCAGCTCAAGAGAAAGCAAATCACTTTAAATTCAACCTTCTTGTCAGAGAACTTACTACTCTCGATTCACCCTGACCTACATATCCCACCTGATTGTACTCTCCATCAATGTACCAGAAGGATAACATGAAGAAGATGGAAATCAAGTGTTAAATCTGGCCCACACCAATATCCTGAGAGGTGAAATTCCTCCACAAATCTCAAGAACAAATGTAACAATGTATTTTGATGGAAATATATGATTAAGGCTGTAAAAAGACAGTGAACAATTTTATTTTTTGTAAATAATTTATTGTGATTAAAGTTTATTTTTTGGAAAAGAAAAACTAAATCCAAGACTTCCTAGGCTATGGGGATTACTATATTTAAAGGTCGTTCTCCCAGAACCATGATTAAATAACTATTCCTGATATTCCGTCCCAGCTGTCACCAACCAAATGAAATTAATATTGACTTCTCCAGTTTCTGTTACTCTCCTCCCTTTCTTTTCCTCCTTTCCGCCAGCTCCCCACTTCCTTTCCTTCCTTCTCCTCTCAAAGAGTTACCCTTCGTAGCCCTCTGCCCTCTCCTCCGATCACCTTTCAGCTTTTTTCTCTTCTACCCTCCCAACTATATTCACCTATTACCTCTTATCTGTTAGCCTGAGCTCAGCCCCCTTCCCCATCCTCCCTCCTTTCTCCTCCCCAACCCTGTCACCCAGCTTGTCTATCAGACAACTACCTTTTTTTTTCACATTCCTGAAAAAATTAACTGCCTTTTATTTCCTATGGATATTGTGCGACCATTGCACTAGATCCTGGCATGTCCAGACTTTCTTATTTACCTGACTAACAATTGTACACCTTTTGTATTATGTCCTGAGTTAACAGCAACCTATGTAGTGTGAAGAATACTGTTTTGTTTTGCAGAGTGGATTGATCATGGATCAGCAATGCTCCTAGTTGCAGCAGATCTGTCCCTGTTCTGGTCATATTCGATGCTAGGTTTGACGAGATATTAAAAAAAAAAATTGTTTGGATCAGAGATTTGCTGGCATAAAGCAATAAATCACATCATATGTTATTAAGAACTGAACGCTATTTTGTCAGCAAAATTGCAGTATATTTTTGACATGCCAGACTGAGAGTGTAGGTTCATAACACACACATAGGGAACAGGATCATAAACATGATTCAGTAAAGATACAGTGCTACAAAGCTCCTACAATATTTAGAAAGGTTTATTAGAAGGAGAATCAGTAGGCTCACTGTGCACTGTCCAGTTTCCCCATGGTTCTTGTCTCTGTCCAAATCACCCTAGTAATGAGTTTTATACTGACCATGCAAGCCTCTTCAAGTTGCTTCGACATTGTGTTGAGCCCAATGTGGATACTCAAGGTATCTCATTCAGCTGTCTGCAGACCAAAAGCATTAAACATTCTCTCGAGTGAGCACTCACAAAACTAATTCCCAAGCCTTATTTAAATCAAGAGGGGCCATAAGGGATAAAGCCAAGAAAAGGCAGTGAAGATCACTTGAGAAACAGTGTTTGCAGCATCATTTGTGTAACTCTGCACTGGCAGAATCATTATCAACCCATTAAAAAAAAATCATATTTACAATTGTATCATCAAGTTAAACGAATCGGATTTGAAGCTCAAGAGACTGGGCTCAAAAGGTAAAAGCTGTAAACATTTCATTTGCTTAGACTGAACTCTGGAGAAATTCTCAGGAGAAACCTGGAGTCTGTCTGTGAAATATCAGTGTTGGATCTACTGCGTTGCCACACTTCTCAGACCTACGCTTCCAAGTGACCAAAGACCAGCATTATGCATGACAAGGTCCTGTCATGCAGGAAGTCATACAAGAGGAGAAGGTTTAGGAATTGAAGAAGTAAACTCTCATGGCTGAAGGTGCAGCTGCCAACAGTAGGAAAAAGGGTGAAATGCTAAAAAGGCCGGAGTTAGCGAAAGTCGGAATTTGCAAGTCTGGCTATGTTGTAAGATTGCCTCCACATCCAACACATATCCTCCACAGTTTCCGCCACATACAACATGATCTCACTACCAGACACATGTTCCTCTCTCTTCCCCTCTCAACTTTCTGCAGGGACCACTCCCTCTAGGACACCTTTGATTTTACTTGTGAATCTGCACAGGTCATTTTCTCCATCCAGTGCTCCCGCTGTGACCTCCTCTGCAACAGAGAGAGTAGAAGATGATTTCTTTGAGCACTTTCACTTTTATTCGCTGAAATAACAGGGCCCGCCAGTTGCCAGCCATTTTGATTCCACACACTATTCCCAGACCAACACGTCTATCCATGGTCTCAAGCACTGCCAAAACCAAGTCTGCTCGCAAATTGGAGAAAGAACACCTAATATTCCATAAGGCTCCTCTCCAATCAGATGGTATTAACATTGAGTTTTCCAGTTTCTGTTAAACTTGCCAAGTCTCTCTCTTTCACTTTCTTTCTGTGTCCTTTCCTTCAGCACCCCACCCCTTCCATTCCCTCTTGTATCAGAGAGCTACCCTTCCTCCTTTCATTTCTCATTTTTCTTTTCTATCCTCCCACCCATATCGAACCATGGCCTCTTACCTGTTAGCCTATGCTCCTCCCCCTGCCTCTTCCTCCCTCCCCTCCTCTCCAGGGCCAACTAGTTTCTGCAGTGATCGGGGAGGGGAGAGAGGGGCCACTGCCAGGGCCTGGGGTGGAGAAGTGGGAGGGGGATGAGAGGACGCTGCCATGAGGGGGAGAGACGGGGCCACAATTGGGGGGAGTGAGGTCAATGTTGTGGGGGGGTGGTGCCATGATCAGTGGGAGAGGGGTCGCTGCCGCGGATGAGAGAGAGAGAAGAGGGGTCGCTGCCGTGGAGGAGAGAGACGGGGGTTCCGCTGCCGCAGTTAGAGAGATTGGCTGCTGCGGGGGAGAAGGAGAGGAGAGGGGTCGTCTGCCGCAGGTGCGAGAGAGAGGAGGGTTCCACTGCCACGGTTAGAGAGAGGTGAGGGGTCGGCTGCCACGGGGGCAGAGAGGTCAGCTGCTGTGGGTTGGGGGGGCGTGATTGATGGTGGGAGGGAGACTGACAGTTGGTGGGGTGGATGGGAGGGACTAGTTTGCTTACTTTACCATTGCGGGGGCGAAATCCCCCTTAAATTGCCAGGTTGGTGATTTACTGGGGCTATCCCCCCCCTCAGCTTAAAAGGTGCTGGAGGCACCTTTGCCCCACTTATTGAACCTGGGTCCCAGGAGGGCTACCCGGATGCTGCAGCTTAAAAGCAGCTAATGTTATACCTGACGACAGTATTTTAATGGCTTTGCAGTGCTGCTTCCAGTAGTGGGGAGACTATTTTAAAGTACAATAAGTTGGGTTTCCTTCCTTCAATAAAGGAACTTCTGTTGCTCCCTTGACATTTGTTATTTGCCTTGATAAGATGCAATGGAAAGACCTACAGATGCTATATTTGCTAAAAGGATGGGATTTTGCAGCTTGGTGGGGAGAAATAGGACAATGATTGATTGGGAAATACTGTCATTGGAAACCAGGGTTCACTAACATTTGCAGTGTTGATGGCAGTGGTGAATGCAAGTGAGCTCAAGAAATGTAAGCAGACTCAGCCAGTTGTGCTGCATTAAAAACAAGTTAAAATGTACCTGAGGCCAACCAATATAATCCGGGCGGATTATACACATCATAGTGATGTGGGCATATTTGAGAAGAGGAAGTCAATATTGTGATGTGTCTTCTATTGTGATAAAGAAACTTGGGTTCTTTTGTATTACTTATATTTTATTAGCATCCATTTTGTGCATGCGGGTTTATCGGGTGCTTCAGGGGTGGGGCGATGGCAGACCGAGAGTGGGGGCGTGGGGTCCCCCAAAGTGTAGGTTTGAAACTGACACTGAAAGTCTAATCCCAGCAACACTGGGGCGCACAATTGGGAAAGGATGAATAATTTGAAATGGGTGACCGTTACCCCTGTACTTCTAGCGTGGTGATGCAATAACCCTTTATCCCGGTCGAGTGCGACCTCGTCCCTAATGAGATCCTCTGGGTAGTGGGGATAATGTCAAGTCCGCAACAGAGGGCCAGATCTGGCTGGATAAAACTGTCAGTTGACCCAGAGTCAAATAAGCAATTGATGTAGTGTCCATGCACTTTAATCAGATCCATTGCTTTAGTGAGGGGATGAGAGCATTGCTGATTTAGTGTTATTGAAGCAGCCACTGATCCTGTTGACAGGGGAGTTCTGCATGTTGACGTCACGCAACGGGATGACGTCATGCCACGGGATGACATCATAGGCGCAGTCAGCGCTGGAGGAGCAGGTTGGAGGTATTCCCGGAGGTCCTGTTGTGGTGGCGTCGGTGGATGAATGGTAAGTAGTGGGGGTTGTTGCTCGCGGTTGGCAGTGGGTAGGTCATCAGTCGCGGCGGTCGGGCCCCAGCGTCGTCAGTGATGGACGCTAGGGTGAGTACTTGGTTAGCTGCGGCGGGTGCCCAGTCGGTCGCGGTGGCCGCACCGGCAGTGGCGTGGGCAGCGGCAGCAGGGGAGCGAGCAGCAGTAGCGGTAGCGTCGTATCTCGGGGGGTGGTAGGGTAGAAGGGCACTCTACTCACATCAGAACGTGGGGTCCAGTCCCTAGAGAACTCATTTGACTTTAAGGCTGCATCCTCCATTGTGATTGCAATCCAGGCCACGTCCTCTAGTTTTGCTCACCCTTGTTCGAGCAAGCGCAGTTTCACTTCGTTCGATCGGAGCCCAGCCACATAGGCATCCCAGATGAGATCATTTGTGATCTCTGCAGCAGTTACAGTCCTTGCCCAACGACTTGACTACTTGTAAATATGCCCTGCTGGACTCACCGGGCTGTTGCTTCCTCGACGCAAGCACGAGCCGGGCATGAACTCTGTTCATTGGTTGATCGTACAGTTCTTTCAGTACCTTTATGGCTGCGGTGCAAATGGTCTCATCCTGGATGTTCTCGTAGACTCTCAAGGACACCATAGACAGCAATGCTGTTAGACGCTGGTTATCCTCCTCCACCTCAATGAGCCTTAGGAAGTTTTCAAAGTTTATCAGCCAGAACTTAAAGGCTTTGAAAGCTGTAGCTGACTGTGGGTCGATGTCAAGTTTTTCTGGCTGAGTCAGATGCTCCATCCCTTTTAAAAAAAATTCTTTTTGCTAATAAAATTGTAGAGCTCGTCGAAAGAACCAAAGACTTGTTGATTCAAACCAAGGCTTTTATTAGCAAAAGACAGGAGCTCTTCACAGGTGGCCGACCAGTCTGGAATGATCTGACCCGGCTAGGGACACAACCCTTTAAGGCTCAGACAGTAGGCGTGGCTAAGCTCTCAGCCAATCGCTGTAAGCACAGTCATTACACTCTAGATACTGTAACTATATACATTGGTGATAGGTCCGTACTATCACAGTCTTCTATTGTGATAAAGAAACTTGGGTTCTTTTGTATTACTTATATTTTATTAGCAACTCACGACCTCATGGGATACATCCATTTTGTGCATCTGATCTGAGGTGGGACCTTCCATCTCCAGTGCCCTCTAGTGGCCAATAGGATCACCAACACCCAATCACCATATCCCCTTTCCTTAAGATGTGCAATCTAGCAACATTACATGGCAATACAGTATTCAATTTCAATTTAAAGTTAAACACAAACATCAACAGCACAAACATTTTAAGTGTGTAGTTCTTTTTATTTTAGAAATTCAGCCTGTTGGGTGCTTTGGTAATGCATGTGGATCTTCTCAACACAGGAGGATGTGTCAGCTCCACTGGTCCACTACTGACTAGCACTGGATGGTGTTTCCTCTGCTGCTGTGCATGCTGGATCCTCTGCATTTGTTTGTTCTTGCAGCATCACTTGCATTTTCAGCAGGCTCATTTGATTCCTCCTCAGTATTTGGCCCATCCTCTGTTCTGACAGTGAAGGATCTTGGATTTACTTCCTCCAGAACAGTGGCCTTCTTGACCCACGTGTTGGAATCTCCAAGTCTCACTGTGTTGTGTTGTGCCAGTGGCCCTAAGCTTCTCACTGACCTTTAATAGTTTGCTTTTTATATCCTTTGCAGATACTTTTGTTTTGGTTTGACATCTCTGTTGTTGTTTGGGTCTGCAGAGTAAGGAAGTGTGGTACATAGTCTACGTCTCATCAGCAGCTCAGCGGGTGACATGCCGTGTTCAAGTGATGAAGCTTGATAACTTAACAGAGCTCGATAAGGATCTGAGCCACTGCCTTGTGCTTCCTTGTGCTTTAACTATGTGAACTCCTTTCTCTGCGTTCCCCTCGGAGATGCCGAGGACTTGAAGTCACATGTCAAAAATCATGCTCTTCTGCAAAGTTCTGGAGTTCTTTGCTACTGTAGCATGGTCCATTGTCACTGTAGACATTTAGAAGAATTCCATGTCTTGCAAAGATCCACTTCATGTATCTGATTACACAGACAGCAGACATGTTGGGAAGCAACATAGAGAGTCAATATCCAGCAGGCAATTCTTTTCATCCAGATAGAACAGGTCAGTCCCAACATTCTATCATAGCTCCTCTGGTAATTCAGTTGTGGTCATGGGTTCCTTTGGCTGCTTTGCGTGATATTTCAAACAGGTCTCACAGCTTGAAACCATCCTGTCAATATCAGCATTTATCCCTGGCCAATAAACAGCAGTTCTGACCATCCTCTTGCATTTTTCCATTTCAAGGTGCCCCTCATTCACCCTTTTCAGCATCACTTGTCTCAGTGATTGAGGAATGACAATTCTGCTCTGTCTGAGTAGAAGCCCATTGACAACACTCAGCTCAGCTCTGATGTTGTAGTATGAGCTGACATTCACTTCTAGGTCATTCTTCATTCAGACTCTTGATGACCTTCTGTAGAACTGTGTCCTTTTCTGTTTCAGCTGCGATCTGCTTGGATTTCATGTCGGATACAGGAAAAGATGCAGTGATCTGATTCACTCTGCGTCGTTGCCCTGGATAATGCATCAGCAAACACAATAAATTTCCAAGGCGTGTACACCAATTCAAAGTCATAAAGTTGTAGCTTCATCATCAGTCTTTGGATTCGTGGCAACATCTTACTGAGGTTTTTCTTGATTATGGCAAATAATGGCTTGTGGTATTTCTCTGCCATGAATGTTGGTAGATCATACATATCACTGTGGCTTCCCATCTTCTCCCACTGCCTGAAGTAGAACAGCACCTACTTCCATCCTTTGAACCATCTGTAGATATTTTTGTCCTTCTGGATGGGTCAAAGAATGTCAAAAGCACCAGTTCTATAGTTAAAATGGTCTTCAGTCATCCCCATTTTCCTTGTGGTTGGCCGTTCACTTGAATTCACATTTGCCATGTAACAACTCCCTCAGGTAGATTGTTTTGGAAAAAAAAATGTTTGGCATGAATTTATTAATGATATTGATCATTCCAAGCACTCTCAATATACCCTTTTTGTCTGTGGGTATGGGCATCTCTAGAATTGCTTTCACCCTACCTCCAACAGCCTATCTCCCAGAAAGGTGATTCCCTTCACAGCAAACTGACATTTTTCTCTGTTTAGTTTTAATACATACTTCTGGATGCATTGTAGCACTCCTGTTGCTCCTATGTGGATTCCCATAGAATAATGTCATCCATGTACATGCCTTCTATGATGTGCTCCATTGTCCTATGGAACACTTCAGTAGCTAAGGAAATTCCAAAAGGCATCCTCAGACAGGAGTATTGTCCAAACAGTGCATTGAATGTGTAGTATTTTGTGCTATCTTCTTGCAGTTTTAATTGCCAGAATCCCTGGGATGCATCCAATTTGGTGAAAAACTTTGTACCAGCCATCTCACTTGTAATTTCATCCCTGGTTGAAATTTGATTATGTTCCCTCTTTATATTGACATTCATGTCTTTTGGGTCCATGCACATGTCCAATGGCTTGCAAATACAGCATGAATCCTTGTTTGAACAACCACCACTCATGGTTGACATTTCCAGTCCAATTAACAGTGTCAGGTGGCTTCACACTTTCCATGTCTCCTGCTAATACCCACTCCTGGTTCCATGTGATGTTTTTTCCTATTGTGATAAAGAAACTTGGGCTCTTTTGTATTACTTATATTTTATTATCAACTCACATCATTGTGGGACTCATCCATTTTGTGCATTTCAATCAAAGTGGGTCCTTTTATCTCTATCACCCTCTAGTGGTGAGGAGGATCACTAACACCCAATCACCACAAATATAATGGCTGCTGAAAGAGCTGAAAACATTTGAGATATTGCTGAGTTTACTTGTGCCACAGATATAGACGAGGCCTTGTGAAATGCTGGAGGACATTTCAGTCTGACAGTGTGAATTCTGCTTGAAGTACTTTTGGTTTAATGATGATGGGAGCTTAATGTCATAGACATAAGTACAATGTACAAATGCATTAAAATTCTTGCTTGCTGCAGCTACACAAGTACTTAAAATATACCAAAAACAGCAAGTATAACTGAAATTACTACGAGGAAAAGAAAATAAATACTGTATGAAAGTATAGATAAATATTCACAATTGCAGCTGTGCAGAAAAATGTGGCATTACAATGGAGCAGAAAACCAAGTATGAAAGGAAATGATTGGCTGAACCTTCAGTTTGAAGACACTGGCAATTTCTAAATCCTTTCAGATTGGGGATCATAGGATTAGTTAGTCTGCAGGCTGCGAGTAGGAGAATTCTGAAACCTATGTGCATTTAGTGCTCGTGGCAACATGCAGAATCGGAACCAGTATGAAGATGGCATTTATACGTATGTAGTGATATGACCACCAGCATACTGCAGGGGGCGATCTCTATACCTGCAGGAAGACCCCCCCCCAGGGGACTGATTCCACCTGGCCAGCTGTCAATCTGCCGACCTGAATATAGACCTGAGCTGGCCCCTCCTGAGCCAGTCACAGGGGAGCCACCACAGCATGAACTGCTGTTCAGACTTTTATCTCAATAAAGCCTGTTGTACAGTCTTTTGAGATTTTTGCTTGCTTGCTGCTACCTCAGCACACCACAGCTTGTGAGGAAGTTTTGCTCAGGGTAAACTTCTAGGAAAATGGAGGCACTGTTGTTTCAGACACTGACATTAGTTGAGAGATGATGAAGGATGTTTGCTTTTAATTGTTACTTGCACTGATGAGCAGGCACATCTCGGAGCCCAGAGGCATTCCATAAAGATATTGTCATATTTACTTGTTTGCAGAATGTGAGTGTCACAGAGCTAGGAAGAATTACTTTCTTGGAAGACTTCAGAGTTTTTCTTTTGCAGTTGTAATACATGAGAGTGCTGAAGGAACTCAGTAGCTCTTGCAGCATCCATGGAAAGCAATAGGCAGTCGACGTTTCGGGCCTGAGTCCTTCTTCCGGAATGCCAGAGAGCAGGCAAACAGATGAATAAGGTGGTGAGACCCAATCTTCTGGCCTGAAACCTGTCCGAGGATGCTGCATGACCTGCTGAGTTTCTCCAACACTTTTTTATATTGATGTGGCTCTCCAGCATCTTTTCACTCCTTGGTTACCACCTCTGTTTTGCAATTGCATGATTACTGTTGCCAAAACTACTTTTTATTCCAGATTGATTTAAAATCCCCAAAGACTGGGGTGGGATTTAAACTCTTGATTCAGGATCAATGTATAAGAAACTGCATATTCGTCCAGTTACTTAACAGTGGTGTTAATGTTCCCCTGTCAAGACAGCAGATAGATTGAAGCAGGAGTAGAGGCAGACAATGTTATAAAGATGCAAAAAAGCAGGCCTTGTCATTGACAAGATTTAGATTTGGGGGATTGAACCCAATTTGTAATTATTCTGGTTCAGCCTAAGATAATATATCGTCCATGCATGTGAGTGCTTTTCGTCTTTGGTTGAAGGAGACACCTGCCTGTAAACTTCCCTGAATATAATAAGAATAGATTGTAGTTAAACTAATGCAAGAAATCAGACAAGAAGTCTGGCCACAAGGAAGGGCCAGGAAAGATGTTGGAGTGTTAATGGTGGGCATAAACCATGTTTAAATTATTGCTAACATGTTCATCATATTGAATCAGGGACTTCCTGTGCTTCTGGGGACAAACTACAGCAGTGACTGGACAGACAACATACCTTTGGTTTGCCTTCCCAGCTGGGAAACATAGAGCAATCCATGTAAATGCAGTGATGAGTGACAAGAAGATGCCACAATGCTGGCCTGCTCCAGGAAGGTGGGTGCAATGGCTCATTAATGGACTACAGAACCATGTGTTAATCCATCCAAGCTTGGCATGGTTGTCCTTCAGACACTGATCCATTGCATATTCAGAGACGAGTGCCAAAAATAGGACCACACCCATCCAGCCTCTGCTAGGAGATGATGTGGCTATTTGTAGAGCCTCCACTGACACCCAGATAACTCATTCACCACCAACTAAGCACAACACCAGGAACTGATCTCTCTGTATGTTTAAATTATTGCTAACATGTTCATCATATTGAATCAGGGACTTCCTGTGCTTCTGGAAACAAACTACAGCAGTGACCGGACAGACAACATATCTTTGGTTTGCCTTCCTACACTGTGGCTACTCAACTTTGCCTATTTGTTATATTGCTCAAAATATATTTTCATAAATTAAATAGCTAAATGTAAACAAAATAACGTACAAGAGTAAACTGAACAAATTATTTATACATGAAAAATATTCAGCTTGTGTACAGACATCCCATATCAGTATGTGTGCAGACTTTTTAACTTTCCTTTTAAACTATGCAAGGATTAGGAGCACTGGAGTGGCAAGATAAGAAAAACAGCACAGAGCTAGTTGCTGAATAATGGCATTAGCAAAATGCTATTGGATCTCACTGACTTACTCAATAGTTCAATTGTAGTTTATGATTTTAACAGAACAAATATGTAAAAATGCTTTTGAAATGGTGAAATCAGAGAAATCTTAGTACTGTATAATTTTTCACGTTTTTTTTTCCCGGTGTGAGAGTAGCAAACTCCAGAGGACATCTGTACAAAGTGAGGTGAAGAAAGTTTAGGGGAGATGTCAGGGGTAGGTTTTTTTACACAGAATAGTGGGTGTCTGGAATGCATTGCTAGGGGTGGTGGTGGAGGCTGGAATAATAGGGAGATTTAAAAGACTCTTTGACAGGCACATGGATGAAAGAAAAAAATAGTGGGTTATGGGGTAGGGAATGTTTAGTTTTTTTAATAGGTCGGCACAGCATCATGGGCCAAAGAGCCTGTACTGTGCTGTTTTGTTCCATGTTCTATATTCGACAAGGAATGTTCATGTGAGGTGTTGCATTTTGGGTAGTCTAATGTGGGTAGGACCTGCACAGAGGATGGCAGGGATCTGGGGTGTGTTGTAGAGGAGAGGGATCTAGAACATGTATATCGTTTCTTGAAAGTGGTGCCACAGGTAGATAGGGTGGTCAAAAAGGCTTTTGACACATTGGCCTTCATTCATCAAAATAATGAATTTAAAAGTTGGGAAAATGTGTTACAGTTGTATAAGAAGTTGATGATGCCCCATTTGGAGATCTGTGTTCTCTTTTGGTCAGTGTGCTGCAGGTAAAATGTGGCCAATCTGGAGAGGGTGTAGAGAAGATTTATGAGGATGTTGCCAGGTCTTGGGAACCTGAGCTGTAAGGGAGAGTTTGAGCAAACTTGGACTTTATTCCTTGGAGTGCAGGAAGATGAAGGGTGAACTCATGAGAGGAATCGATCAGGTGAATGCAGAGAATCTTTTGTCCAGAGTAGGGGAATGGGTAACCGGAGGACATAAGTTGAAGGTGAAGGGGAGAGATTTAACAGGAACATGAGGTGAACATTTTCACACAGAGGGTGGTGGGTATATGGAATTGGCTGCCAGAGGAGGTGGTTGAGGCAGGTCCTATTGCGATGCTTAAGGAAAATTTGGACAGATACATGGATAGGATAGATTTAGAGGGATATTGTCCAAACACACGTAGGTGGGATTAGTGTAGGTGGATCATTTGGTCAACACAGGCAAGTTGGACTGAAGGGCCTGTTTCCACACTGTATGGTTCTGTTTCTATTATTTTTCACAAATACTATTATCTTCAGTCCAATTTCTTCACATTTATGTGAATAAGAATACATTTTATTTGGGCAATGAAACATTCCCTGGTAGACAATAATGATCTTTACTGCAAAACTGAGTATAGAAGTACACAAAGTGATGGAGAAACTCAGCAGAAATAAAATATAATTTTGGTGCTGAGCCCTTCATCAGGTGAGGGGGAGAGAGGGAAGGGGAGGAAAAGGGGGGGGGGGGAGGAACACAGGCTAACAGGTAAGAGGTATTAGGTGGTTAGAGGTGGGAGGGTAGAAGAGAAAAAGCTGAGAAGTGATAGGAGGAGAGGGCAGAGGGATAAGTAAGATGGCTCTCTGGAGAAAGAAGGGAAGGGGAAGGTGAGCAAGAGTAAAGGAGATAGAGGGATGAGTAAAAGAGAGAGACCAGGAGCAAGGGTTAATGGAAATCAGAGAAGCCAATATTGATGCCATCTGGTAGGAGACTATTAAGATGGAATATAAGGTGTTGTACCCATAATTTAGGAGTGGCTTCAACTTGGTAGTACACAAGGTATGGATAGACGTGTTAGTGTGGAAATGGGGTGTGGAATTGAAGTGGCTGGCCATTAGGAGGTCCTTGCTGTTGCCACAGACATATGTACTGCTGTTGTTTTCCCACCTCAATAAGAATGATGCCTGAATTTCTGACATGTGCCTCGATGCTCCTGATCTGTTGTACTTTCGTAGAAAGCATTAGTTATCTCAATTCAATGCAAAAAATTCACATTAATCTCAACCACAAAGAATGCCGAAAGCCTTTCTGATGGTTTTTAGTGGTCATTGTGAGTACACTTTATGAATCTGATTTCATTAGGAAATAAGTAAGAACTAAAAGAAGAAGGCCTTTGAGCCCACTCTGCTATTGGAAATACAATTGCAATCCTAATCTCTCAAATGATTGTGGAATATACTTGGCTAATCGTGTAATCTCTCTAATCTCTCATCTGATCCTTAATTACTCTGGTTCCCATTGTGCCCATCTCAACCTAAAATATACTGAGTGTTCATATGGCTCCAAGCTAGAAATTTTCAAAGATTTGCAGCTGTGTAAAAAGAATTTCTCCTCTTCTCTGTTCTAATTGGGTGTTCCCTTATTCTGTATGCATCTTACTCTAACCCCTCCACTTTAGGAAATCCGTCTCACAGTCACCATGCATTCTTCCAAATCTCCATGAAAGTTAATCTTCATCTTTCCCTAAAGGACAAAATGCTCATCCTAGGAATCAATCAAATGAATCTCTGCTGTATTTGCTGCAAGGCAAGTATATATTTGCTGTGGTGAGAAGATCTAAATTCCATGCTGATTCCATCTGTGCCCTCACCAATTCCTTACACAGCCTCAGCAAGACTCATTTATTCCAAGTACTCATATACTCCAAGTACTCCAAACTCCTGGCAATGAAGGTTTACATGTCATTTGCGTACTTTGTCTGCATATTCACTTTTCATGTCTTATACACCATCTTAATCAAACAAGGAGTCACACAGAGGACTTCAGATGTTGGAAACAGCAGCAAAAAAAAATACCCACTAGAAGAACTCAATGGTTCAAGCAACATTAGTGGGAGAATACGAAAGGTCAATATTTTGGGTTGGAACCCTTCAACGACACAAAGTGTTTATTCCAGGACAGTGATTCTCAACCTATTTTTTCCACTCACATACCACCTTAAGTAATCTCTTACTAGCCACAAAGCACCAACGGCATCCAAAAAAAAGGCTGAGAACCGTTGTCCCTGGAATCAATCTAATGAATCTCTTTTACATTTACTTCAACACAAGACCAGCTGGAGTCTTGATGAAGGATTCCAACCTAAGCTGATTGTTGACTTCAGAGGTTTGCAACCTAGTGATCACTGGGGATCAGAGGTGGAGAGTGCAAGCAGATTTAAGTTCTTAAGAGTCACTATCTTGGAGGATCTTTCCTAGACCCAACACACTAATGGTATCATGAAGATGATACTGTGTACAGTTTTGGTCACCAAATTATAGGAAAGATATAAACAAAATAGAGAGAGTGCAGAGAAGGTTCACGAGAATGTTGATAGGATTTCAGGGTCTGAGTTACAGGGAAAGGTTGTGCAGACTGGGGTTTTTTTCTCTGGAGCGTAGAAGATTGAGAGGGGACTTGATAGAGGTGTTTAAGATTTTAAAAGGGACAGACAGAGTAAATGTGGATAGGCTTTTTCAATTAAGAAAGGGGGAGATTCAAACTAGAGGACATGGTTTAAGATTGAAGGGGGAAAATTATAAGGGGAACATGAGGGGAAATTTCTTTACGCAGAGGATGGTGGGGATGTGGAATGAGCTTCCGGCAGACGTGGTCGAGGCGGGATCATTGGTTACATTTAAGGAAAGACTGGATCGTTACATGGATAGGAGGGGACTAGAGGGGTATGGACCGGGTGCTGGTTAGTGGGACTAGGAGGGTGGGGATTTGCTACGGCATGGACTAGTAGGGCCGAACTGGCCTGTTCTGTGCTGTAAGTGGTTATATGGTTATATGGTTAAGAAAACACATCAGCACCTCTACTTCCTCAGGAGTTCACTGAGGTTTGGTTATGACATCAGAAACCCAAGCAAATTTCTACAATGTGTGGTGGAAAGTGTGCTGACCATTGCATTATGGTCTGGTATAGGGACTCCAATACCCCCGAGCATAAGGCCCTCCAAAAGGTAGTGGACATAGGCCAGGAGATCATAGGCAAAACCCTCCCCACCATTGAGAACATCTACAGGGAATGCTCCTGTTGGAGAGCAGCAGCCATCATCAATGGCCCGCACCACCCAGCACACACTCTTTTCTTGCTGATGCCATCAGGGAAGAGATAGCTGGCACAAAACTGGCACCACTAGGTTCAGGAACAGGTGCTACCCCTCCACCATTAGTCTCCTCAACAACAGTCTCAATCAGGGACTCATTTAAGGACTCTTACTTGTGTACTTTTTTTATTCTTTCTGTATTGCACAGTTTGTTTACATTCGTTAACTGTTTACAGTTCTTTATTTGTTGCCTGTATACACAGTGCAGTTTTTTTTACTACCAATAAGTGATAATTCTGCCTCACCTACAGAAAAAGAATCTCAGGGTTGGATGAGATATCATGTATGTACTCTGACAATACATCTGAAATCTAAAATGTCTGCAATTTCTTTTCTCCCACTGATGCTGCTTAACCCCTGAGTTCCTCCAGCAGACTGTTTCTTAATCAAATGAGGACTGGCTGACAGTTAGACATAGAATATGGAGTCATTCAGCACAGTCTATGCCGACCAAGTTCGCATTCTGAGCTAGTCCCATTTACCTGCATTTGGTCCATATCCTTCTAAGCTCTTCCTATCCGTAAGTGACCAAATTTCTTTTGAATATTAAAATTGGGCCTGCTTCCACAGTTTCTATTGGCAGCTCATTCCAGATATGGACCAGCAGCTGAGTGAAAAAAAATGTCTCTCAGATCCCTCTTAAATCTCTCCCCTCCCACCTTTAACCAATGATCACATTACTATTAATATTGGACAAACCATTTTGATAAGAAAAGCATTTTGTGCATGAATATTACAATTAAATGATTATGTCATTGCTTAAAGTAAGTTATTAAGGAGTATGATGTGATTGTTAGATTGGCATTAATGATATATATTACCTGAAATTTGAAAACTGTGGAGAAATTTTTCTGGTTATTATGTAAATTTTTAAAAATCCTTTAAGTCATTTGTTAAAATATTGAAATAATAACTTCAGCCTGGTAGATAGATGCAGATTAAAATAGTTCAATATTCTCAGACACTCATGATTTAATTTTGTAGCTTTTAAAAGAGATAGATAAGCACCATCTGTTTTAAGTTGGATACAGATTGGAATATTTGTGAGTGGCATCCGTCAGTCGTGGTCGACCATGAGTATGCGCCTAAAGCAAAGCTGGAGTGGCCTCTCCAGGGCACAAGCCAGGGCAGAGTTGATATGGAGATCTGTCTGTTGCCCATGCAGCGGGATATCCCTCTCCATGCTAATGACATAAATAAAGGAACAATGAAAGTCGATAATGTTTGGTGCCACCAGCACCATAGGAATTGCCTTGTCTGTGCTGGGTACAGCAGTCAGCCACTTTCTGATTCCAGATTTTTCCTCAGGGTTTAATCCCAAAGCCTTTCCCATGAACGGGTATAGCCACAAGGCAGCGGAGGTTTGAAATCGGAGTTTTCCCTCTCCTCTATGGGTCACCATCCATGATTAACAAGTCTTATCTGCCCGGAGCAACTGGTTTCAAAGCACCAGCAGCCTGCCTTTGTCCCTTTTTCTGTCAGTGAGAACAGCTCCATGGGATATTAAGAACTATGCCACATGTGAAGGCCAGGAGCTGGACTTGGTTGTCAGAGGTTGTTTGAGGTGCATGCCATGATGAACATTTGTGTAGCAGTGGGAGCTTGACCCCACTTCCACCCTTCGGCTACAACAACCTTTAGAATCTAGAATGGAATAATGGTGTGGTACTTTCATGATGTGCATTCAATTCCACAAACACTGGGCATGGTCAAGACAACAATTTGCATAGATTCATTGTTTGCAACATGCGGTTAGAGATGGATTGTCAAATTTTATGTCATTTCTCCTACTTTACATTCATCAGAGCTTTATGCCCTGCCCCTAATAAGTGACAGGGGCTGTAACCTATTTCACACTCACAGTCAATATTGTGTCGGGAACTGTGATCTCCTCCAGAAATGCTGAGTGTAAGGTTTTCCAGTTGTTGTGATCTCCTAAGTCACAGATAAAGATATATCAGAATTCTTATCTGCTCCAGATTGGGACATAATAATGTGTCAGGAGCTGTAATCAGATAATAACTCACCAGTGCTGATCTACTAAAGAGCACAAACAAAGATGTCTGTAAACTACTGGGATCACAGACAATAATATATGGTGCTACTCTGGAAATGTGGTTGCTGTTATATCAGAACCTCTGATATTTTTATATGTCTATTGAATTTTCCTCGAACGAGTATTTTAGAATGTGTGATTTCAAATTCTATTTAGGTTTAACAAAATCAATAATGACATTTCAACTTCTACTTTCATTATTACATGGATGTTTTCATCTTTATTTAGAACTGAGCAATGATTAAACTCTTAATTTATAAGTTGGTTCATGTTCTCTCTGTGAGATTTCTTGGCATGATTGGCTGTTCACCCAACTTCAACCAATCATCGTGGCCAGGTGCCAGGTATTCCAGTGAACTGACTCCTAACAAAAGTGGGTATATTTACACAGTGACCATTGGGTCCCACTGGATGGGGAACAATTCCATTGAATGGAAACTCTTGCCTTTAGTTTTACAATGGATTTCCATTCGAATAGGAGGGGGTGGTGGTGGGGTAGAGGCAGGTAAATACATTGGAGAAACATAAAAACAGATTTGGTAGAACACGACCATTCAGTCCAAAAGAGTAGAGTTTCCTGAGACGTCAATCCTCTCTTCTCTTTCCACTTTGAGCTGTGTTTGGCCTCCCACATGGTCCAAAAATGCCCAATGTAAGCTCCAGAAACAGCATCTCATCTTGCAGCTGGAGCTTGCATGATGCATAGCAAATACCACAATTTATCTCTTTTCTTCCTCCCTTCATAGATGTTGCTGGATATTTAAATTTCAAGTACATCATTTGTTTCATTTCTGTCTCCAACCACCTTGATTTTTACCATGACAACTGTGCTCTGCACCCAATTACAGATCTTTCCTCCGCTTTAAAGCACATTAATAAAGGGCCATTGACCTGAAATTGTGACTCTTTCTATCAGCACAGATACAACCTGACCAGCCCCCCTTTTCTGTTTTTATTCTAGTGTTCAGAGTAGTGTTGAGCACTAGAATCATAAATCACGTTCATTTGAGTGAAAACAGATGGACTCTGCTAGTTTTATTGCACTGTTGATGTGGACTTTGCATTAGCAATGGGAATGAAACTACCAGTGTTTGCTGCTATTACTATGTGAAGCTGTGAACAACTTTAACACTGCAGCATAAGCATAACTAAATGGAGACAGCAGAAAGGTGTTGGCAGTGATCCAGCACAACACATTCACAGGCCACGTTGTTTGTAGCCTTCTCCCACAAGCAAATAAGCCTGAAATCATTTCAACTGTCATGAATGTGAGGTATTTACGAATTACCCTGCCTAATGTATTCAGAAAATGTTATGCTTAAGTTACACAAAAGATTTTACAAAGCCAAAATTCCTACTTGGTGAATTATCTGGCCCGAACACATTAATTTTTATACAATTGAGCATTTAAGAATAAGCCATTTTGATTTTTATTCAATTAGAACAATTGATCTAATTGTTCAAATTTCTAACTTCAATCAAATTTCTAACTTCATCATTATGTTAATGATCCAATCTTTATTTAGCACAGGGCAGCATTTAAACTGTTAAGTACAAATTGTTTCCTTGGTTTTCTCTCTGTGAGATTTGTTAATATGGTTGGCTATACAGCCCATTTGAACCCATCAAACCTGTTGGGTGACAGAGATCCTTTTGAATTCATTCCGAACAAGAGCAGATTTTTCATTACAGAGTCTACATGATCCATTAGAAGCAGAAATTTGCTTGTGACAGAACATTTGGTGTTACAGTAGTTTTAAAACAGGCCTTCAACCCCATTTCAACAATTTCCTGTGAGATGATTCCATTAAAATTAGGCATAACTGTCAGATTAATAATAATTACAAGGATGCCCAATAAATAGTCTTTCCAGTTATTTAGTCCTTTTTCAGCTTAGGATTCAAAACTATTTCACAGGCAATTCAAATTGTTTAACTTTAGCCTTTGTTATTTGTGACGACTTTTTTGTTCATTATTTTTCAGAGGCTTTAGTTGGCAAGTTAAGGATTTATTGTTTATTCCTAATTTTCCTTGAAACGTTGATGATATATATATATAAAACCATTGTGGTCCTAATTATGAAGAGATTCACTCAGTGCTATTGGATCTATACAATGAAGGTACAGCGAAAAGAGTATAACTCCAATTTTCTGAAATCGGATTCTCCAAAATACTCATTTATCTGAAATTTTTGGAGAAATCTCCCAAAAATATCAGAAATGTGAGGATTTCTGAAACAATCAATAGTCCTCATTTATCCAAAAATCATTTAATCTCCCAAAAATATCAGATAAATAAGGATTTTTGAAACAATTAAAATTTATCCAAATTTATTTTGGCGCCAAACTCATTTCACAGCGTGAAAAAAAATTTAAACCCAGCATGCTCGTGTGCATGTCTGAGTCGCCACTTTGATTCCGACGGAGCATTCAATGGTTTTGCGATGGCAAAAGGCCTGCAGATAGCACTGTGATTGTGAGTAGAATTTCAAGTGTTTGATGTTTGGCAATTTATCTTACGGTATTTTGTTCAGGTTGTTTTTTGATGAGAATTAAACATTGTTTCATCCTTAAAAAGCCTTCCCTTGTCATTTGTTGTTGTTTAAACACTTACAATTGATTTGCTGTTGCTACTGGGCTGTTTTTAAAAAAATGACCAGTTCTCCATGTTACGAACTAACCAACCCCATCAGTAGTAACTCAAGAACAGCAATGAAAAATTTGCCAATCATAAATTCAAAATAATAGTTTTTATTAAACTATTAACCACATAACAGTTCTCACTTAACTCTGAACTTACTTAACTCTAAGCTTAAACCCCACTATGCACAAATGTAATTGTATAAATGTGTGAGAGTATTAAAGTCTGAACTATTTCAGTTTAAACTTGAGTCTGAAAAATTGGTTTTAAGGCCTAGTATTTTAAAGTCTTGTTGAACTTGAAGGTCTATTAAACTGTAGTTCAGAAGTGATTACAAAACATCAAGTTCTTTTAAATTCTTGCTTAAAGCAGTAATGAAGTATTTGTTAACACTAATTCAGTCCTTAGACTGTTCAAACTCACAAATCTTGCTGCGTTGTTCCCCCAGGAAGAAATTTCTTCTTAAACTCTTACACTGGTTTTCTACACTCCCTCTTAGCTTCTTAAGAGTTCTGGGGCTTCTTTCCACAATGAGGCTTCCCTCTAATAACAAAAAGAGTGGTTATGCTTACTTTAAAGCCACTTAGAACAGAACCTCCTCCTTCTCCAGAGAAGTTTCTTCTTCTTCTTCTGGTCTAAAGATGCCTCTGTATTTGGAGAGAGAGATATATTATATATATATATATATATATATATATATATATAAATATATATACATGTACATTCACCCATAAAATCATATGAAATTACATCACCAATGGGGGTCAGTCTTAATTCCTGGAAAACACGTGATCAGTTATTGGAATTTTAAACAGTTGCCAACCACAGTTTCTTGTAAACCATGTGATCTTCTAATTCTGGCTTGCATACCTCACGACTCTGAAAGTTGACCTCAGTTCTGTTTCAAGACCTTAATTATATCACTCAAATAGTTCTGAGTTTCATTTCTCTTGTTCAAGAGGCCTTAATTGCTTTTAAGAACCACACCTGGTACTTGAGTTTCAATTAAGAATAATTCTGTTCCATTATGGTATTATTCTTCCAGACACTGCAACTCCAAACTGACACTTTGATCTGAGTGCAATGATGTCTTTGCAAACATGCTGTGGCCTGTGTGTAACCCTGTCACCAACTTCACTTCATTACTTAAGACATATTTATAAGAAATATAGCTTAACCTTAACCTAAATAATACTATTAACACAAATCCATTACATCCGGGAAGAAAAACATTTATCTGACATAGGCGCGGTCTTGACCATTCCGGATAATCAGAGTCATCGTGTATTTACAAGTCAGGATATTCTGTGATTTGGAGAGGAATATACACGAATGCAATAATATAGTGGCTTGCTGGTCTGCTTCAATCTCTAGTCCTCGTTGATGGTAAAGGTTGCAGGGTTGTCCTCTTGAAAACGTGTCAATAAATTGTTACCCTAGTCAATCTGTTTCAGAAGACACACAAGAGATTACAGATGCAGAAATCTTGAGCACAATGCAAACTACTGGAGGAACTCAGGAGGCCAAAACGTAATTGAAGGTTTTGGGCTGAAATATTAACAACTCTTTTTCTCCCACTGATTCTGCTTGACCGGCTGAGTTCCTCCAGCAAACTGCTTTATATCTTCTTTTATACTTTGCAATTTATCTGCTAAGATGTTAAAATGATAAGGTGCTCTTATATGGGTTTTTAAACTGATACTCATAGCACTGAAAGAGGCACGGACAGAGTGAACAAAGTCAACAGTTTTTAAGCTATTACTATTGCAGCTACCCTGCTGTGCCCCGTGTCATTGATAAAAACCTACTGCTCTTGTCCTTCAGGTTAGGTTCACTGGTTCATGTGAAGTGTTCATTTACACAACTAGGAGAAACTTTCATATTTATTTCTATAGAGCATGGTTCCATCATAGGCCAAGCAAGCAAAAGTCTTGGAATGAAAATGATAATTATGATTATCAAGGATTCTTTTCCTTGCTACTTTGTGCATTCCAAAAGAAGGAGGGATAAGTGGGAATGAAACATCCCCTAACATTGGTGTGGAGAGCAATGGGAAACATCAAAATCTCTAACGAGAAGGTCAGATAACCTCAAGATACAAGTTATGGTATCTGTGGCTTGATTGGAAAAAGTATTACAACTTGTTTCTAACCTCAGAAAAGTCTCTAATTTATCTTACTTCACAATCTATTCATTTCACCAATTGGGTCAGATATCTACTGCGAACCATTGAAATGGTTAAAACTTATCTGAACGCCCAGCCAATGTCTTTCCAGGATAACACAAAATATGGGGCTGCAAAATTACAAGGTAGCTGTGTGAAAATTATGCCAGAAGTGACTAGTAAGTGAATTATATAATGGCTCCTATGTTACGAGCCCAGAGGCCTCCAAAAGCAATAGATATTTACCAAGACAAATGGTCACTGAACAAAAGTTGATTTTAATTATCTTTAAACATGAAAATAAAGTCACACTTTAACTTATCACTATTGACTTAATTAATCTAACTTAACCCCCTTCTAATTCTAAGTGCACGTGTATGTAATGTGTGTGTGTAAGTTCAGAAAAGTTCTTTGGTTCACAGTCCAATCTCACTTCTCATTCCTCCAAGTTCACTGGTTGCAGGCAATTCTTATACGGTGCACGGAATTTAACATTTATAAAGTTCACCAGTCTTTGGTAAACAGTTACCGCTCAGGAATGTTCTTGTCGGTTTTCACAGAGAGATTCGCTTTATGCTGAACACCCACAACTGATACACTTTTAATTAGCCACTTCAGTGCCTTGCTGAAGAAACTTGCCCCATCAGGGTTCTCCATATGATAACCTCTTTTTTCAGGTCACTACAAAGTTCCTTTTAGTTTCTCTTATTTCAAGTGAAACATTAGACAGCCAGTCTTCTCCTCTTGCAAGAACCACAAGGGCTTTGACCAGGCTGAACCACAACCCGTATTCCAAATGGGGTTTTCCACAAGCTTGCCAGCTTGTCCTGTTCCAGTCCCAGCTGCTGCTGCTGACTGTATCACTGTAGAACTGATCTCTGTCTCTGTCTCTCTGTCTGTCTGTTTGTCTCTCTCAGAGAGAAAAACCTGTTTGACTCGCTCTGCTTGAAAAACCACATGACCCTTCTAGAACAGCAAGTTCGACTCCAGACAGAATGCGGCTCTGATAAGTTCTTTCATCTGTTGTCTTTTTGTAAACAACAATCCATTAGTGAAGTCTCTTGGGCACTCTCCAAAGCTCTTGCAAAGGCTCTGGGGCTGACATGTCTAGCATGAACTGAGCTCCAGTATTTTAAATAAGATCTGTTTTAAAGTGTATGTGACCTACACTAAGAAACCTGTCCCAATTTATCTCCCCAAAACATATCTATATTCTGTCACACCTATGTCAGGGAGGACTATCTAAAAGCCTAGAAGAGTGAGGACCAGCATTCCCTCAAGTGTCCAAGTGGGGGGAAATTGCTGAGAATAGTTCCAGAATCAATGTAGCTCAGGACACAAATTTAAATTCCCCTCTAATATAAAGCAAGTGATCCTTCTGCATCAATTAGACCTGTACGAGATTTACATGAATACATGACTCACAAATCTTTCGCAGTTGTACTATATAGTTTTCACTGCAAGAGTATATGTGAAATGATATTGGAATGTATAACACTGCTTCTATCACAGGAAGGATGAAATATAAATATGGTTTCATTTCTTCAGTTAATATTTTTAGTTCAGCTTGTGCTTTAACTTGGTTTTTTCAAAATCAGTTAATTGCAATTATTTAAAAAGATACATCAAGTTTTGGCCTCATTCAATTTTGTAAAGAGAGGAAAGTTTATGCTAACATTTTTCATTTCTGCAAAGACATTATTCTTCCTATTATATTTGTCATTGTTATGAAGCACTCTGAATCCTTTCTTCTTTATTTTTATCTGCATAATTTGCATTATTTGTCAACTCTTGTTTTCTGTAAAGCCACTAGCCCAGTGCCCCCAACATAAAAGAAAGAGAAGTGAAAGAGAGTCCCTTCAAAGACATCGAGTGTCACACTTCCTGCACTCCCATGACCTCTGCAGCCGTACGCCCTCCTGTTCGTTCCAGCAGTAAACCTGAGCTTTTAGTTCCAAACCTCTGATGTGATCAGGAAGCTGCTAAAACCTAAAATCTCTTCAGGAACCCTTCTCGCTATCAGCACCCTCATAAATCCCAATCCCAGAACCTGTCAGTCTCCAGCAGTTCACAGCCCCCAGCCTTCCCCATCCCCTTGTCTCCTAACTTGTTGCTCTCTTTCTCTTCCCCTTTCCCACCGCCTCCTTCCCTCCAGCTCTACATTCACAGAGCCACCTTTTCCCTAATCCATTTTCACCTTTCCTCTCCTGTCCTATCCATGTCCAATTATCACCTTTTGTCTGCTGGCCTGTGCTCATCCCTTGTCCTTTCTTCCCCTCTCCCCAGCCTTTGAATTCAAACCCCTGTCTGCTCTTTGCTCATTCATTGTAGAAAGGCTCAGGTCCGAAATATCAGTTATATGGAAATATCCATCCCATGGATGCTGCGAGACCTGGTGAGTTCTGCCAGCATTTCTGTGTTTTTACTACAATCATAGCTTTTTCAGATTTTCATGTTTCACTCTGATCTTCATCAATAATGGAGCAGGCTCAAAGGCTTACTTCTGTCTATGTTTTTTTTTTAATGATGGCTTCCTTGATGACTAATCAACTATCTGAGACTACCTCTCATTTATCTGCAACATACTTCATTTGCTATTTATCTGCCCCCTTCCTCAACCAGTCCAAATCAGCATGGAGCTTCTCTGCTTTCTCCTATCCATCTCTGAGTCATTTGCCCACTTGTAGATATTAGATTTAGTTCCTCCATCCAAATCATGACTAGATGGAGTCCCAAAGCTTATCCCTAATCACTTATTGTGCCACTTGTAAAAATACCTATTTATTCCTATTTATTTTTTTGTTAGCCAACCAGTTCACTATCCATAATTTTTTAAAACTTTGTAAACTAATCTCTCATTTGAGACCTTGTTGAAAGCCTCCTAAAAATCAAAATACACCATCTCCTTTGATATCTCTCTTCTATTGCAATATTTAAGAAACAATCTGACAGATATATGGATATGATATGTTGAAGGGGACATAGACCAAACATGGACTAGTGTGGGTGGAACATTTTGGTCATCATGGGCAAGTTGGGCCAAAGGGCTTGTTTTCACACTGTGAGTCCATAACTCTATTCTCCAGGTTCATCCTCAAAATCCCCAGTGCATTTGTCAAGCATGATTTGCCTTTTAAAATTCCAGGTTGACTTGATGTGATCCTGTCAAACTTCTCCAAGTGTTCTGTTATTGCTTTTCTATAATTATCTTTAGCATTTTTCCACC
Source organism: Narcine bancroftii (assembly GCF_036971445.1). NCBI lineage: Eukaryota > Metazoa > Chordata > Chondrichthyes > Torpediniformes > Narcinidae > Narcine > Narcine bancroftii. Next base: position 248,671,875 of record NC_091472.1, on the reverse strand, counting down.
TTCGACGTCAGAAGGACCAATCTATAATTTAGTGTTTTTGCTCTAACTCCTTTTAAAAAAAAATATTGGGGTTACATTAGCCATCTTAGAATCTATTGGGACTATTCCAGACTTGGAGAAAATTTAACATTCAGTGGGGAGCTTATGTGGTTTCTTTCAATAATGTTTCATGTTTCAATTCACTTCTATGGGGAGGCAGGCAATGAAACGTTGTTATTGAGAGAGAAACATTAATATTTAACCATGCAACTGCTCCTCACCTGAAACAGTTGAAACATTGAAACCTAAATTGCACTAAACCCCATCAGAATTCATCTTAATTTAATCAGCAGTATATGGAGCAATGTGACAGGAGATGTCAATGGTGGGAATCTATCCACTCAAACAATTTTGTTTTAATCTTGATGATGAAGTATGGTGCACATTATCAATCTCAGAACCCTATAGTCGAGATGCATCATTTGAAATGAGTGTTGTTGTACCATGTGATCTGTTATACAGGGATAGCTTATGTCACAGGGAGGACTGAAGGATCTAGCATACATATACACATATATATATATATATATATATATGTGTGTGTGTACACATACTCACACACACACACACACACACACCCAAACACACACACGCACACATATTCTGCAACTGTTGCAGTTTTTGAAAAAGCAACTTAGATACTTCAACAGTTAAAATAGCTTGATCGCAGCAATGTATCTGTACTTGTAGGTTCCTAGTCTATTGTCAAATAACGCACAAGATTGTGCAACTATGCAGGAAACAGAGAGCTCTAAAATATGACAGCTTTTATCAATAATCTGATCAAATGCACCACGTGCTGTCCTAATTCTTATTCACACATCTCCACTACTTTTCTCTAAAAAAATGACATATTTGTATGTTTAGCTGATTAACGGGGTGACAAATTCTCTTTGATCTTTGCAACGATACTAGTATTGCTGGTGGATCCTGGAGGTCTAGAGATTTGTTGACTGAACCCCATACAGGTTATGATTTGATTTGCTTCATTCTTGTTCTGTGCTGATTCTTCTTCACCAATTGTAAGACTGACTTCAGGATTTTATTCAAACTTACAATCTTCCACACTCTTCACTTTGTTATCTAACATTGAGATCAAGGGCCTCTACCCTGAACAAATATAACTTGGAAATATATTTCTCCGCAATCTCTCAGATGGCCCATTTTTTCATCTCCCACCCACCTGATTGTCTTAGCAGATAAAGCTTATCGTGAAATCTGAACTTCTTTCCTTTCTGCAGGTGTCATGGTGTTTGTATTGGTTTAGCTGCCTTTCTCCCCACCTCCCCTTCCAAACTCAGCTGGACCAGATTGAGACATGTAGATCAGTTTTTTTTAAATGCAAGAGTGCATCTGTTGTGGAGAGTTCTGTCAATCTTGGTGCAGAAAAAAAACTGTGTTGAGTTTCAGCATTTGACTTGTCCTGTCTTGTTGAGCTTGTTTTGTTACCTGCTTCTTTCATTGTTGGTACTGATCTTTCAGCTTCTCCACTTGAGCCTGGAATGATAAGGAGATATGAAGCAATGTTTCATCCCATTTTATTTTCCAAGCAATTCAAACTGAAATGATCGAAAGACCACGTGTTCTAAAAATTGATTTGTATCCTTTCACACTGCCTTTGGTTATGATGGATAAGTGCTTCAATTAATTTTGAATTCCTTTCTACCAAGTTGTTTATACCCCTTTTGCAGTGGTCCACGTGGATACACACTGGAATGGCCTTGTGGACTATAGTCTTGGTGGACTGTGAACTTGCTGGTCATTCGTCAATGTCTTTGCCAATACTGAGCCAACAGATAAAACTATGAATTACTGTGTGCACATTCAACTAGCCTGGCACTGGGGTGGAAACCTCAGGGTTGGACCAGAATGGAGAAAAGTTAAAACTGAAAATCAAAGGTGGAGTTCAGCTGAAGGGGTGCTTAATAAGTCAGGGGGTGTGTAAAGGGCCGGCAATAGTGTACAGAATTGACAGGAGATAACAAAATTTAAATTTAGACAAACATCAAGGTTATAGGTTCTTCTGGCCCCTGAGCCCATGCCCCCAAAATACGCCAATTAACCTATAATCACTGTATGTTTTTGAAGGGTGGGTGGAAAATGCACCCAAAGGAACCACACGCAGATATGGGGAGAACATACAAACTCCTTGCATTCTCCTGTAAGGAGCAGTGGATTCGAACCCATGTCACTGTATTAGCGTTACACTAACTGCTATGTTAACTTTACAGGGACAGGTGTACAAACATGAAACAGAGTCAGACTAAGAAGAGTCAGGATTAGAAAAATATCAAGATAATCTTAAGGTCTCTTTAACTGAATAGGAATGCCTTTTGTTGTAAGATAGATAGGTTTACAAAACAAATGGAAGTAAGAGCTCTGAGCTAATGGCGTGTATTGTAATGAATCTCCAGGAGCATTCAACACTTCAGAAGAATAGGCAGAAAGGAACAGGAGACAGAGCAGTTTTATTGATAAGGTGATGGTATTTGTTCAAAGGCTTAACGTAGATTCAGTTTGAGTGGAGATAAGAAATAGCAAGGAACTATTGAATGTAAAACACAGGCCACCTAACGGTAGCTTAATGCAGATTTAAGTATAGATGAAGAAACCTGAACATTTAGTAGGCCGGATGGCAGTCAAGGTAATGGGGTTTTCTTCCTGTGGGACGTGAAGTCAGGGATCACTGTGCTCTCCTTACTGATGACATCTGTGGAAGTGTGGGCACCTGCAGCTCCTGACAAACAGGGTCATGGAACTGGAACTGCAGTTGGATGCATTTAGGATCACACAGAATCCTGAGGTAATTAGAAATGAGACTTTTACTGAGGTAGTCAACTCTAAGGGACAACCAGCAGATAGATGGATAACTATCAGAAAAGACAAGGGAAGTATGCAGACAATGCAAAGTACCCCTGTGGCCATTCCCCTCATTAACAGGGATACTGCTTTGGGTACTGCTGGTAACTGGCTCTGAGGCTCAGAGGGTAAGGGTTCAGACACGCAAGGCAATAATGAGAGGAGATCAATAGTGAGACGGACAGGCTGGAGACTCTGTGGCTGAAGGGAAGGAGGAACATGAGATTCTATGGCCATGGAAGAGATTACAAGATCAAGGAACAGAAGCAAGCCATTTGCCCCATCAAGTTTGCTCCATGAAATGCTGCCAGAGTCAAAGATGTCACTGAGTGGTTGGAAAACATTCACAAGGGGAAGGGTGAACATGTTAATACAAATGATTCAGATTTCAAATTTCAGATGTAATGCATGACATTACCATACGATCCTGAGATTCTTTTTCCTGTGGGTGAGGCAGAATTACCATTGCTCTGGAAGGTTAGATGGTGTAGTGTCCAAAAAGAGAAATCTGATTGGATAGAAGATTGGCTTCATGAAAGAATGCAGAGGGGGGATGGTGGAAGGCTGGAGTCCTGTAACCAGTGATATGATTCAGGGTCGAGTGCTGGTACCACTGCTGTTCGTCAATGATTCAGATGAAAATGTGTATGGCATGATAAGCAGGATTGCAAATTACACTAAAGTGTCCAGTATTATAGAAAGTGAAGATGGTTGCCTAAGATTCCAATCAGATCTAGATTGGTTGGATAGGTGAGCAGATGAATGGTTGATGGAATTTAATACAGAGAAATGTGAGGTGCTGCATTTTAGGAGGTCCAACATGGGTAAGGCCTACACAGTGCATGGTAGGGATCTTGGGAGTGTTGTATAGCAGAGGGATCAAGGAATCTGCCCCCATAATGGTGGCACATGTACTAGGCAGTGCACATGTACTAGGCATGCACTAGGCAGTTACAGACTCCGGGTGAGCTGCGGACCGGCGCAGGGCACCAAAAACCTGTTGAGAAGGAGAAGCATAGGATACAGCCTACAGGATGGTGACCACGGAACAGATCAGGGGCTCAGATGCTGAAGGACCCACACAGACTTGCGGTCAAAGGACTCACACAGGCTGCAGGCCGATGGATACTGGCTCATGGCAACCAGCTATTGGAATTGGGAATTGAGAGGGTGCTGAGGACGAGAAGGGCTTCAAAAGGGTTTTGGGTGCTCATCGTATCGGAGGTTTGGATCTGGAGCTCGGGATGTCCATGGTTTGAACTGTAGTCTGTGCAGAGGCTAAGGGAGTGCTGGTGGTGAATTCACAAACACTTGGTTCCTCTGGTGGGACTCTCTTTTGCTTCTCTTTCTCTTATGGATAGGGGAGCTGGCAATGCTCATGGCAACTCTTTATTTGCCTTACGGCAGACAAAAGTTGAAGTACATCATGTATATTACGTTTTTAATATATTATTGCATGTCAATAAAAGAAACCTTTGTACTTTTTGAGTACAGGTACATAGTACCTTATAAGTAGCATCACAGGTGGTCAACAAATCTTTAGGCATGTAGGCATTCATCAGTCAGAGCATGGAGACATGGAAGTTGGGAGGGCAAGTTGCAGTTGTGTGAGATGTGCAATGAGTCTCCGTTTAGAGTATTGTGTCACTGAGATAAAAGAAAGATGTCAAGCTGAAGAGGAGGCAAGGAAGATATACAAGGATGCTGCCAGGACTCAGGGGCCTTGGCTCTAGGAAGTGGTTGAGCAGACTAGGGCTTTTTTCTTTGGAGTATAGATGGATGAGGGGTAACAAAATAATTAGAGGAATAGATTATGTGAACCTAGGAGAATCAATTACCAGAGGACATACGTGAGGGGTGGCGGGATGGAGAGAGATTTAACAGGAATTTGAGGGGTGTCTTCTTTACCCAGTGAGGTGAGTGACTGGAATGGGCTGCTGGAGAAGATAGTTCTCCACTATTGCAAATTTAAGAAATATTGGATAGATATATGATAGGATGGGTTAGGGGGAGTGGGTCATCACAGGCAGGTAGGACTAGTGTGTGTGGGACATTTTGGTTGATGTAGGCAAGTTGGGCTAAATGATCTGTCTCCATATTTTGAGTGTAATGTGGCCAAACTGAAAGATCTTGGAGCCTATGTGCATAGGACCCTCAAAGCTACTGTACAGGTTGATACTGTTGTTAAGAAGGTGTATGGTGTGTTGGCCTTCATTAACCATGGGACTGAGTTCAAGAGCCAAGAGGTAAGGTTACAGCTGTAACAAACCTCAGTTAGACCCACTTGGAAAACTGGATTCCGTTCCGGTCACCTCACCACAGAAAAGATGTGAATGCTACAAGGAGTGATCTTGTTGTTTTCTCCTTGAAGTGATGCAGGGTGAGGGGTGACCTGATAGATGATGAGATGCATTGCTCATGGGATCATGGACTAGGGATTTTTCCCAGGACTGAAATTCATAACACGACAGGGCGTATTTTTAAGGCGATTAAGAGTAAGCACAGGGAGATGCAAGAGGTAGGTTTTTCACACAGAGAGTGGTGAGTGCATAAAATGCACTGTCAGTGACGATTGTAAAGGCAGGTACAATAGGATATTTTAAGAGATTATTGATAGGTTCTTGGAACAGAGAAAAATGGAGGGTTATGCAGCAGGGAATACTGTGGGCCGAAGTGCCCATTCTGGGCTGTAAATTTTCATGTTCTATGTTCTATAACTCCATGACTCGACTTCTGAGAAAGTTACTTGTCATGGGCATTTTAAAACATCCTATGGATTGGACAAATCAAATTAGCAAAGAGAGTTAAAAGTGCATTATGGTTTTTTTTTAGAACGGAACACTGAGGAACCAGCCAGGGATCATACTATTTTAAATTTGGTATTGCGCAACAAGACAGCGCTAATTAATGATATCATCGTAAAGGATCCCTTGGGAAATATATGATAGAATAGTAAATTGAGTTTGATGATGGAACTTGAGTCTGAACCTAGTGCCCTACACCTAAATAAAGACAATTAAAAATAGCATGAGGATAAAGTTGGCTAAAATGGACTAGGAAAATGGATTTAAAATTGAGATGGTAGATAAAAGTGGCAGACATTAAAGGAAACATTATATAAATCTCAGCAAAGGTATATTCCAGAGAGTAAGAAAGACTTTGAGAAAGATAATCCATTTATAGCTAAGTGTGGCATTAAATTGAAAGAAAAGGCAGACAATGTTATAAAGATCAGTGAGAGCCAGAGGACTGGAAATCAGTAAAGCAGTTGTAAAATTATAATGAGGGAATAGTTTAGAATCAGCTTTGGATCAGTCTTGATTGAAGTATCTTATGAGTGATAGGTAATTATGAAGCTTTGGGAAGGAAGAAATTAAAGGAGAAACATCCTTCATCACCAGAAAAAAAAAATGGCATTAAGTAAATTCTTAGGGCTAAATATCGATGTCCTTGGGACCTAATAGCTTGTCTTCTATTGCCTTAAAACTAACTGCAGAGACAATGAATGTATTGGTTGAAAACAATCAAAATTCCCTAGATTCTGGAAAACCACATGTAAAATGGTCAAGATATGAGGGAGACATTAGTCTGGTTATCTAGAACTACTTTCAAAATAAGGAGTTGCCTATTAACATATCAATAACTCTGTAATGGAAAGAATAGAGAGGACCAAGTTCATTGGAGTCCGCGTAACCAGTGACTATTCTGGACACGCAACAATTCCTTACTTATCAGCCACCATCATGTCAACTTTCTATAGGAGCTTTATCAAGAGGTCCTGGCCAGCTGCATCATAGTGCAGTACAGTTGCTGTAGATAAATGGATCATATGCCAATCCACAGGACCATACTAGAGGCAGAAAGAATCTTGCGAGTCTCCCTTCCCCCCATCGACGTAATCTACCAGGATCGTTGTCTGAAGAGGGTGTGCAAAATCACTGAGGACTCCTTCCATCCTGCACACAGCATCTTTCAGCTGCTCCCATTGGGGAAGAAATACAGGAGTATCAGAGCCAACAGCTTCTTCCCATGGGCAGTGAGAAGGCTGAATGACCAAAGGAACTGCTCATACTAACCATCTGAGACCGTATTTTATGAAACAATATATTTTTCTATTGGTATAAATGAATACTACTTGTCCTGCATATGCATATGCATTGTTTGTCTGTATGTGTGCTACGTCGGGTTGTATATCTGCATATTTTTGCACCAAGGACCTGAGAACACTGTTTCATTGGGTTGTACTTGTGCAATAAGATATAAATAAACTTGATGATTTATGTGCTCAACATGTTGAGTTCCTCCCACAGATGACAGTATCTGATGTCTCAATGGGCAGTCTATGGCTATCCACAGTCCCAAATAAACCATTTATTTCAACACAAGGATGCATTTATTCTTCTCTGACATTTGGAGGCAGTCCTGCTCCTCTGTGGCAGTCATTCCCGAAACCATATTTCGGTCGTGTGGATAGTGCTGGCTCCTTTAATCTCAGGTGCATGGCAGCCTGAAGTATTTTAGAATATAACTTCATATCATAAGGTAGCTTTGTATATGAACTAATGACTATCTATTGTTCATGATTAATTGTACACATGTATGGGTCCAACTTGGAACTGGGAAATTCAATAAAAAGTTCCTGTGACCTGGTCAGAGGATAATATTCATTGTCTGAGGTTCAGTTGAGGATTATTTTATAATCCCCCAAAATAACAAATAGTTTTGTTGGCTTTGGGCAACACAACAATGGGTTTCACCCAATCAGGATGTGCAATTTTGCTGAGTTACTGCGTTTATTCAGCTCCTCTACTTGAACCTCTATTGCGCAGAGTAGCAGTCTAAGCCTACAGTGGACTGGCTTGGCTTTTGGCTCAGTGTGTTTATGGGTTTATGTTTCTTACTCTTAGTATACGAATCACATTAACATGAAGTATATTCTTTTTATCTATCTGATATTTTCCTTGTAGCATTGGTCTGTTAAGACTGCTTCACATTTTGATGGCTGTGAGAAACTACATATTGCACCTGCCACAAGCATATGACTTCAGATATCTCTATCAAAAGCTGTATTTATATTTATATCAATGTACTGATAATTAATTTGAAATTTAAATTTGAAATGATTGAATTTTCTATTATTGCTACTAGTGGCATAAATGCTGTTAAACAAGAAAATCTGTGAATGCTGGGGCCGAGTTCAATACACAAAAGTGCTGAATAAACTCAGTAGGTCACGCAGCATCCTTCGAAAGTAAAAGGCAGTCAATGTGAAGGGATCCGGCCTGAAATGTTGTTAATCTCATTTACTTCCTGTGAATACTGCGTGACCTGCTGAGTGTCTCCAATACATTTATGTACGACATACTGGAAATGCTGTTTAGGCATTTCTCTTCATAATGCTCATCAACTTCAATACCGAATGAGCCTCTTTGTTCCAAAGCTATCCTTACATTGCAAGCCTACTAAGCTAATGCTAATCTGCTTGCAATCATAGGCTTACTCACGGAGGATGTGTTCCCTTTTGTTTTTAACAGGAAGCAGTTCCTTGCTCTGGACTGGTGCACATGTAATGAGCGATCTCCATTACATCAGTGGCAATTTTTTTGACCGTACTCCTTTTTTACACCAGACCCACTCACATGATATCACTCACATGATACAGGTTTACTATCGGAACCTCTGCCGTTGCTATTACTAATTTCCCATGTACCATATTAACACCAACCTGCTGAAATTCATCAGTATTTTTGGAAGTTATTTCCATCCTGCAAAATAAAATGTCAAATCTGAAGTAGTCCACTCCTGTGATTGCTTGTTATTTGCTTTTACATTGGGTGGGAACCCTTTCTCTCTCACTTTCAACAATGAGGGATTTCTCCATCCACACTGTATAAGAAATAAAGGCTCGCACATATTTTATCAATTTGAAAAATAGCTCCACAGGGTCTGAGTCACCATTTTGTAATCGTATCACTTTAACAGATATTCTTTGGCTTGGCTTCGCGGACGAAGATTTATGGAGGGGGTAAAAAGTCCACGTCAGCTGCAGGCTCGTTTGTGGCTGACAAGTCCGATGCGGGACAGGCAGACACGATTGCAGCGGTTGCAAGGGAAAATTGGTTGGTTGGGGTTGGGTGTTGGGTTTTTCCTCCTTTGCCTTTTGTCAGTGAGGTGGGCTCTGCGGTCTTCTTCAAAGGAGGTTGCTGCCCGCCAAACTGTGAGGCGCCAAGATGCACGGTTTGAGGCGATATCAGCCCACTGGCGGTGGTCAATGTGGCAGGCACCAAGAGATTTCTTTAGGCAGTCCTTGTACCTTTTCTTTGGTGCACCTCTGTCACGGTGGCCAGTGGAGAGCTCTTGACGTCCTGCTTTTAACAGATATTATGCTTACTTTAATGATAAGTACACAATATCCTTTATTTCTCCGGTACTGAGTTTTGAATTTGTGTCAACCTGTGCTGATGTCATGACTAGTCAAGACACAAAAGTGTTGGAGAAACTCAGCAGTGTACCATGGAAGCTGCTGATTCAGCTGTGGTAGCATTGGAGTAGTCACAGGCTTCATCTTCCTTGTTTAGTCAGAGCTGAGAAGGCCTACTGTAGAGGTGCAATGCACAAGTGAGGAGAAATTCAGTAGGACGCACAGCATTCATACAAAGTAAAAGGGCTTGAGCCCTTTGTCAGGAATCTGGAAAAACAGAGGACAACAGAATTAAAAGATGGGGGGAGGTGGGAGCAGCCTAATCATGAGCTTTTCAGATTCACCCTACTACCCTGTGAACCTCATGACAAGGAGCTTACATTGGGCAGATTCCAAGTATTTTTAATTACATCCTCATTGCCGCTGTAATGTTTATGCCTGTGATGATATGTAATTACACCACTAGGTCACCAGGGGTCATCCCGGTGACCTTGTATATAAAGCAGTCCAGAGCTACAGTCCAGCCTTCCAGGTTCGTCTTGCAGAGAGACAAGACCTCTTAGTGTACATATTAGTTTATTAAAGCTGTCTTATACTTGATTCAAGATTGATCCAAGATTCCGCCCTGCTCCAGCTCCCTCAACAGCCCCTAAGGCTAGAGCTGGATGAGGTCCTCACCCTGGATGAGACATATAAGGCAATCGAACAACTGAAAAGTGGCAAAGCAGCAGGTATGGATGGAATCCCCCCAGAGGTCTGGAAGGCAGGCGGCAAAACTCTGCATGCCAAACTGCATGAGTTTTTCAAGCTTTGTTGGGACCAAGGAAAACTGCCTCAGGATCTTCGTGATGCCACCATCATCACCCTGTACAAAAACAAAGGCGAGAAATCAGACTGCTCAAACTACAGGGGAATCACGTTGCTCTCCATTGCAGGCAAAATCTTCACTAGGATTCTACTAAATAGAATAATACCTAGTGTCGCTGAGAACATTCTCCCAGAATCACAGTGCGGCTTTCGCGCAAACAGAGGAACTACTGACATGGTCTTTGCCTTCAGACAGCTCCAAGAAAAGTGCAGAGAACAAAACAAAGGACTCTACATCACCTTTGTTGACCTCACCAAAGCCTTCGACACCGTGAGCAGGAAAGGGCTTTGGCAAATACTAGAGCGCATCGGATGTCCCCCAAAGTTCCTCAACATGATTATCCAACTGCACGAAAACCAACAAGGTCGGGTCAGATACAGAAATGAGCTCTCTGAACCCTTCTCCATTAACAATGGCGTGAAGCAAGGCTGTGTTCTCGCACCAACCCTCTTTTCAATCTTCTTCAGCATGATGCTGAACCAAGCCATGAAAGACCCCAACAATGAAGACGCTGTTTACATCCGGTACCGCACGGATGGCAGTCTCTTCAATCTGAGGCGCCTGCAAGCTCACACCAAGACACAAGAGCAACTTGTCCGTGAACTACTCTTTGCAGACGATGCCGCTTTAGTTGCCCATTCAGAGCCAGCTCTTCAGCGCTTGACGTCCTGCTTTGCGGAAACTGCCAAAATGTTTGGCCTGGAAGTCAGCCTGAAGAAAACTGAGGTCCTCCATCAGCCAGCTTCCCACCATGACTACCAGCCCCCCCACATCTCCATCGGGCACACAGAACTCAAAACGGTCAACCAGTTTACCTATCTCGGCTGCACCATTTCATCAGATGCAAGGATCGACAATGAGATAGACAACAGACTCGCCAAGGCAAATGGCGCCTTTGGAAGACTACACAAAAGAGTCTGGAAAAACAACCAACTGAAAAACCTCACAAAGATAAGCGTATACAGAGCCGTAGTCATACCCACACTCCTGTTCGGCTCCGAATCATGGGTCCTCTACTGGCATCACCTACGGCTCCTAGAACGCTTCCACCAGCGTTGTCTCCGCTCCATCCTCAACATCCATTGGAGCGCTTTCATCCCTAACGTCGAAGTACTCGAGATGGCAGAGGTCGACAGCATCGAGTCCACGCTGCTGAAGATCCAGCTGCGCTGGATGGGTCACGTCTCCAGAATGGAGGACCATCGCCTTCCCAAGATCGTGTTATATGGCGAGCTCTCCACTGGCCACTGTGACAGAGGTGCACCAAAGAAAAGGTACAAGGACTGCCTAAAGAAATCTCTTGGTGCCTGCCACATTGACCACCACCAGTGGGCTGATATCGCCTCAAACCGTGCATCTTGGCGCCTCACAGTTTGGCGGGCAGCAACCTTCTTTGAAGAAGACCGCAGAGCCCACCTCACTGACAAAAGGCAAAGGAGGAAAAACCCAACACCCAACCCCAACCAACCAATTTTCCCCTGCAGCCGCTGCAACCGTGTCTGCCTGTCCCGCATCGGACTTGTCAGCCACAAACGAGCCTGCAGCTGACGTGGACTTTTACCCCCTCCATAAATCTTCGTCCGCGAAGCCAAGCCAAAGAAAAAAAAAATACTTGCACTGGTGGTGTGGTTATTGTCAGTACAATGCCTCTTTAGCTTCCCAGTTTGTAGAGAATTAGCCAACAGAGCAAATTGTTGGAACTGTGGCGGGGTTATTTCAGGTTCAAGCTCAGGGACACATTGAAGTTTGGCGGAGCCAACGAAAAGGCTTTGTGGGGAAGGACTGAAGACTCACAGTGTAACAGACCTACAAACACTTGACATGCACCTTGCCCTAAGAGGCCACGTAAGTGACATCGGTGCTTTGTACATGGAATGTGTTAACAATTGCACTACAAACATATAGACTCAACAACGAATGTGCCAACTGGAGAGCACTCTAAGTGCAATGGAAGCCATTATCTGATGAGTATGTTTTTATGAATAGAATTTTTAAAAGTTCACTTCCAAATATGCATAATGGAACACATGATCTAATATGTCTTGCAGTTAAGTCATCCATTTACAGATGCACTTGCATTATATCTTCAGGTTACTTTTATGCATGGATCAGCTTTAAATTTACTTTCTGTCATACCAGCTTCACCTGTTCAAATGTGCCTGAAATCTCTAATAACTGAGTGATAAATACCCAAACCAAAAGTATCTTATTTCTATTCATCAGTCCAATTTAATCAGTTTAAACTACAAGCTGGTTTTGTGCTGGGTTTGGTGAAGGCAGCCAGCCATCTTGTCCCCATGTTACTAATTAACAGTAAACACCAGGAACCACGATTCATTGTTCTCTTCCCTAGTTTTGGAATTTTCTAAAGCATTTTAAAGACAATGGTTTTGAAGTGTAGCCATTGTTTTAATGCAGGAAGTGCCAAAGCACATATAACTAATTCCCACAGATGGAAAATTAATTCATGCCTGGTCATTTTGATGATATTTGTTAAGGAATAAATATTGACTGGGACATCAGGACAAAACCACACTGGTCTTCCTCAAATTCGAACATCTGCATGTCCATCCAAAATGACAAGAGATTAACATCTCATGCAAAATGAAGCATGCCTTGGCATTGTGTTAAACAAATGACCGAGATTTATGTGGTTGCAGATAATTATTTAAGTGGGATTCCTTACGTTGCTTTTCCTGTTAATTCAACTTTAAAGATATGACAGGAAACTATTCCATAGAGGATTTCATTTTGTTTGTAATCTCCATACAAATAAATATGTCAAAACAATCTCATGTGGGAATGGGTAATAAAAGGAGCTGTGCACTGGTCTTGATGCATAATTTACACCGAGTGGTTGCTCAGATTAAATTCTCAGAATGTCAGTGAGCTCCAAACACAATTTAGGCATTTATGAAGCTCAGGCTAAGGGAAATGATAGGCTCCAGTAACAATTAATTAGATTCCGTTTGCATCAACAGCATGAGCCTGCACTGATTGTATTAATAAGATAATGCTCATTTTTGCCATTGCCTTCAATTGTTTTTTGCTTACTATGAAAGAAAAGCACAGTGAACATTTGGAAGACGGGACCCACGTGACTGTCCAGGTGCTGTGTGAAAAGCTGGCTGAAAAGCAAATTTTTTTCTTTCCGAGGCCTTGTTAAAAGAATTGCTGTTGAATCTCTGCAACATCCTGCAGTTATGCATTCCAATTAAAAACGGGTGCTCATTGCTACTCGGTTTTGCAAGTTGTTAATTTAATTAAGATGAAGTTTTTTTAAAAAAAGTGCCAGGTAGAGGTAGGAGAGAAATATTCTTCCTCAGGGCCTGGTGCCATGCTGATGTGGAAGAAGAGGAGAGGTGTGCAGCAAGAACTGAATTACATTCAGGCCTGGACAGTTAACACCCAGATCTTAGGATGGGTAAGCAGGGATAGCTTTAAATTCAAGTTTATGATCATCTGACCATCAAACTGTTACGAAGAACATCATCAGTAGACAAATTGGAAGAGATTGACGTTAAGGAGAAATGATGTGTGAAGGACCATTCGGGATGACAGTACCATCTTCTCTGTTGGCATCTGCTTTGCAGGCTCTGTGAAGTCTGATCAATAATCGGATCTTCCAGCCCCTGAGCAATTGAAATGGTACATGCAACTCTGCATTTGTGCTGATTATTGCAGTGAACTGGAATTCACTGACTATGGGTAGATTAGACAGCCGACCCTTCCTCTTGGCTCCACCCCTGTCGTCCCAATATAAACCCTGTTTTCCCGCCCTACCTTTGATTTACCTGGACTAATGTAGTTGTCAGCTAATAACAATGTGTTTGTACTCCTCACAAGTCTCCGAGTTCTATTGATCATGTTACAATTTTATTAGCTTATTTTTGAAGACGGGTCGGAAGCCTATTGAAGCCAGGCATCCTTCAGGTTGACCCTCTGTTCCCAGAGACCTTGGAAGAATTCGCCTACTGGTTGGAGTGCTTCCAGTGTTATAGGCCCAGCAACAATAGAAGTTCACCAAGACAAATGGTTACTTAAACAAAAGTTACTTTTAATTATCTTTAAACATTAAAACAGGATCAAACTCTAACTTATTACTATTAACTTAACTAACCTAACTTAATTCCCTTCTAATTCTAAGCACATATGTATGTAATATGTGTGTAAGTTCAGAAAAGTTATTTGATTCACAGTCCAATCTCACTTCTCGCTCCTCCAAGTTCACTGGAATCAGGCAATTCCTATACTGTGCACAGAATTTAACATTTATGAATTTCACCAGGCTTTGGTGCTTGAAAGGCAAATGGTTACCGCTCAGGAAGGTTCTTGTCAGTTTTCAGAGAGAGATTTATTTTATGATGGACACTCAGCCACTTCAGTGTCTTGCTGAAGAAACTTTCCCCCTCAGGGTTTTCCAGATGATAGCCTCTTTCTTTCAGGTCACCAGAGAGTTCCTTTTTGTTTGTCTTATTTCAAGTGAAACATTATGCAGCCAGTCCTCTCTTCTTGCATGAATCACAAGGGCTTTGACCAGGGTGAACTAAGAACTCACAAACCGTCTTTAAAATGGGGTTTTCCACAAGCTTGCCAGCTTGTCCTGTTCCAGTCCCAGCTGCTGCTGCTGAACTGTAGAACTGAATTCTCTCTCTCTCTCTCTCTCTCTTCCTCTGTCTCTCTCTCTCTCACACACACACCCTCAGAGAAAACCACATGACCCTCTTAGATCAGCCAACTGCACTCAGACACACTACGGCTCGGACCTAATCTTCTGAGTTCATTTATCTGTTGCTTTCCAAAACAATACTCCATTACTCCACAGCACATCCCATTAACACCTACTTGTGAAGTTCTTATAGGCATTCTGCAAAGTTTCTGCAAAAGCACCCAGAACCTGGACTGCCTGACTTGAGCAGAGCTCTGGCATTTTAAATGAGATCTGTTTTGAAGTGTTTGTTTCTGTGTGTGACCTACATTAAAAAATCTGCCACAATTTATTTCCTTTAAAACATATCTATATACAATATAAAATATAACATAATCCGTCACACCAGTCCTACATAGCGGCCTCACAAGAAGTCTTCCACTCCGACAGCCTCCGGAGATCAGCCCCCCTCTCTCTCGAGTCAGCCCCAAGAGATACGTAGTCATTAGGGACTGCACGACATATGAGACGACCATCGAAGGCCTGAAGGCCCATTACATGAGGTCCCAGAATGATGTGCTGGTGAAGGACTGACTCTCACAACATCGGCAACGACTGGTTGAATCACTGGACAACTAAGTCCTGGAACTATGGACGCTGACAAGAAAGTGCCACTACAAAGCGGTCTCAGTCTGGGTGAGGGAAGAAGAGCAAGTCTGGGGTACACTCGTGGCTGGAGTGAGGCAGTGATTACTAGAATTGGAAAAGAAGGACCTTACCGGAATCCTCGATCTGGCAAAATCCCTCAAACAGGCCCAACTGGGAGAGAACCACCTCTCTATAACGAAAGTGACGCCTTCTTGGAAAGCCAGGCCTGCAGAACACAGCTGTCCCAGGTACCGACTACCACGGCCACACGCGACCAGGAGTGCTACTTCTGAGGACAGGCAAAACACCCCAGGTCAGATGCTCCATAAAAGACTCCATGTCAGGAGAAGCAAAATGGTCAAGAAAGTGCTCCTACTGCACGCAAACCCAATGTATGCCTACTATCTGACATACTCAGATGGTAGGGAGGACATGGTTTCAATAAGAGATCTGGTACCTTCAGGAACTGAGGTCCTGATGCCCACAATAGGCCTGGAACTTCCAAATACCCCGTGCAGGGTTCCAGATGACATAGTTCCAAAGGAGTTACTATCAGATCTGGGACTCCCAAGTTCCCCTTCGAGTCCCACTATCTAAGAACCACAGAGGCACAGGAAGTACTAAGGCACTTGAATAGAATACCAGGCCCCCAGACAGACACAACTTGTAAATAATTGTAAATATTTGTGTTACTAAACATGGTCTCTGTTTTTACCCCCAGGTTCTTTTCAGAAGGAAGGGGTGAATGCAGTGAACTGGAATTCACTACCTATGTATAGACTAGACAGCTGACCCCTCCTTTTGGCTCCACCCTCATCAGTCCTGATATAAACCCTGTTTTCCCACCTTACCTCTAATCTACCTGAAGACTACTATAGATACCGGCTGTTAGTTGTAAGCTAATAAAAGCGTGTTTGAGCTCCTCACAAGTCTCCAACTTACAATGATATCATATGCATCACCTCCTGGAAGAAAGGGCAATTGTGCCTTGATGTGGCTGAATAGCTAGCAGTGTGTGCAAGCTGTGAGATATAGGTGTAAGTCTCCGAACATTAGTAAGCATGGGAGGTATGCACAAGTAATTTAACTGTAGGCCTTGGTCCCAAGAGATATTTGGAGGCTTATTGTGGGGAGAACCGCAGGGGTGCACCTTATCACTGATGCGGCTGGTGGAATGTATGAAATGATAACCTTAATCGTGAATGTGAAGCCATTAAACATCTTGGAGATTCTGCCCTTGTCCATGTGGCTTGGCAACTTACATTTACACAATTATGGAGACTCCAGAGACTGCAGTTGCTGGAATCAGAAGCAAAAAAATAAAATGCTAGAAGGATACAAGAGCTCAAGCAGCATCTATGCAGATTTCATCCTGAAACGTCAATCATCCTTTGCCTCCATGGATGCTGCTAGACCTGCTGTGTTACTACAGCAGTTTGCTTTTTGATCTCAATTATGACCTCTTCCCATTGCTGCTGGATTGCCTCTTTGAAGGCATTCCTGGTCTCCTGGTCCCCTTCTCCCGCGCCTCAGTTCCAAAGGTACGCCAGGGTACCCTCTTCCTTTCCCATGTTCTGCCACCTCTACCAACATCTCTAGAATGGCTTCCACATCACAGATTCAGATAAAAGGGAGTCACCCTGGCAAAGACACTAGATGACAGGAAACTTGAGCCTGTGGTAGATAAAGGCAGTTTTTTCCCCCGAAAATAAACTTTATTCAAAATAAAACTGCACAAAGGAAAACCATGCAAAGTTTCCTCACTTCCTTAGTGTTGTATACATATATACATTTCATTACTGTACATTGTTACATTATCCCCTGATTTCCTACGTAGCACCTTTGCCACTACTGTGGCTCCTTGTAATATCTCCCCCCCCCACCTCCATTGTTTGAGGAGCTTCCCTCCTGTCTCAGCCCAATAAGTTCAGTATCGGAAGGACCTGTGATAGATAAACTTTGACAGTTGTAAATGCAGCAAGTAACAGTTGTTTCTTAGCTGCTAAATCAAATGAGAAACATTGCCAAAGCTTCAGTTTCCAGCCACAGTTGGAACATTGGTAGGATTTTAATTATCTCACAGTCACTGGCAATATCAAGATCGACACAGGAAATAGAAATGCTGGGAAAAAAAATATTTGACCATGCCTCATGCATGATTGCTGAAGAGAACAAATCCTATCAAATAAGTAGTTTACACTGGATAAATGGATATTTCCAAAGGTCATCATTTATGCAAATACTGAATAATGTCTTCCATACTGAATTCCTCAGGGAAAACCTTCCTCAATGAGCTATATTAAAATAGATTGAAAATGAATTCAAAAAAAGCAAGGCTTCTGCTTCAATTACATTGGAGGAATCTTCCCCTGGGATCTCAGGCCTTGAGCTATCATTTCATGCTCAATTCTAACAAGCTCACAACAGTGAGCAAAGCAAGAGAGGGTAAGTGAGAAGAAAGGGCTGCTCGATGCCAGTACTGGAATACTTGAAGCAAGTCCAAAGTACCACTTAAGATGTGGTGATGAATAACTAAAATATAATAACCTGGAACATTGCTACTGCTCTTAAAGCTCTTCACAATTACAAGAAAGAAGCACGGAGAGAGAGAAAGGAGAAATAACAGCACAATATATTGGTTTTAATTTGGATATGAAACTGAAGGCATTGCCAAATTAAATGTTACTGCATGGCATATTTTTGTTCAAAATAGTTATTTTGTTGCATATTAAGTGAACATGCTTTGCTCTATCTGTGCATAATTTTATGTAGTTTATATGCTTTTATTTTAGAACTTTGTTTGAAACTGACATGTGGCTTCAGGAAGGTGTTTGTGGATAATAACATCAAGAAGTTCCCTGGAGGATACACCGGTAATTGCATAACATTGCACAAATTGTCAGAACATTAGTTATTATCTGCTTCCTACCACTGGTAGTCCAATTAGGACGCAAAATTGGTATCTGCCTTGTGCTTGTTAAATTATTTGCAATTGATAATGGTGAATTGATTACAGTAAGTTCGATCATCAAAAGCTCCCTTTTGCCTTAGGAGTCCAAAAAATGGTGTTTAATTATCCCGCAGCTGTAATTACAGGCTGTCTGTCAGATTCAGACAGGCTTGCTTCAGCAAATGAACTTGTTAATCGGTGTACCCTGTTTGTTAACTTGCATGCTCCATTTCCACCCATTATCAAGGAACTGTATATACCTTAGCATGCAATACTCTAATGAAGGTTCACAGTCTCACATGGAAATAAACTGCAGAGTATATTTGTTACCTTGACAACCTTTGGTTAAAATGTGCTGTAGAAGGCATGTTCACACAGGGGAAATGGTTAAGATAGGTATAATTTTTGCTCTATTAAAAGTGTCACAGTTTGTCAGTAATCAATTCTTCCTTTTTTCTATACTGTCATGTATCTATGAAAAAGATTTAAGATTAACAACCTCACAGAGGTTGGCAATAACGAGATGAATTCAACACTGATGGCTGTACACTGACCAGTGCTGAATGGCTTCAGTTTTATCTTTCACGTTTTTTTCAGCTTTAATATTTTCTCTTCCTCTTCCAAGCCTCTGAAGAGGTTTACATTGGCTGAATCAGCAGTAACCAGGCAAGTAGCTTCAAAATAATCCTCTGACTTCATTTGTTGCAATAATGAAGGCTGCCCATTGGTGTGGGGCTAACAGCCCCACCCACTACAGTCACTTCAGAGCCTGACCTTCTTGTTATGCAGATGTGGACACAAATGAATACAGCTTATAGTGGCCCGCACATTACAAACCAATTTTACTGGCAATGCAGCTAAACAAGAACTAAAAAAGATAAGCTTTAAACTATTTTCAGGATCAAGGAATACTGTTAAGGTCTAATAACAAAATAGCAGGGTCTCTCTGCCCCATGATCTTTTCCTGGAATTGTGAAATTCCTATTGTAGAATTTAACTTGTTGCTGGTCTGTATTGTACCAGTCAGGGCCTAGTTGATAGTCCTGGGGCATCTCCTTGGTTGAGTAGTTTGGATGCTCTATTTAAGTTTGAGCCAAGGTTTTTCTGTCTGGAATTAAGCGCCCTACCTAGCAAACTAGGAGAAAGTTTAACCCTCACTTGAGCAACTTCCTCCATTGGAACATGAACATATCCTCTCACAGGTCAAAGCAATGACAGGATCAGAAAGGTGGGATCCATTGCAGTCGATGTCAATCTATTCCTTACTGAGCGATAAGATTATAGGTGGAATAAATGGTCTTTCATCGGGGATGAAGTTAAGGGGGGTGGGGGGGTGGGGGGAGGTGGGGCGTGGTGAGATCACTCAGTGCAAATCAAGAGCAGGATACCTGAAATGCAAAACAATGAAATAATGATTTTAAAATGTAACTTCATAAAAAAAGTACTAAGTATTTTTTTTGTCAGACATATAAACAGTACAATGCAACAAAATAGGAGGACAATCTGGAATTTGTTTAACAGAGTTAATGATCAGGGAGTGGTGATAATGCTCTAGTGGAAAACCAGAATTTAGTTGTTAGAGTGATCCTGACCAACCTGCAGACAATTTCTGCAAGGCTAACTACTGCATTACAAACTGACAAATATCACATTCAACAAGCATTTCACTAGATGTAAACTGTGGTATTTAATTCTTGTGACTTTGTTAACAAATTATTGTCATATAACTTCACTTCCAGCCCTACAACAAAAATACACACACACCTATATAGATACACTAACATTCCTTCATCCACTAAACTCAAAACACATATACCCACTCTACCACATCCCTATTCACACTAAGTGCAGTCAGTTACACTCACTTCACTGCACTTTTATACAACTCACCACACACCCTTATCTTTCATACATACATACATTCACAATAAATATAACCATATACACAGACATCCTCACTCTCATACGCAAACAACCTTTATACTTTGAGGCTTCGAGAAAATCTGGTTATCACTTGCAGTGACAAATTGTGTAATGGAGTGTCAGTGGCAGGAGCTTGTTAATTGGCAGGCCAACAACATAGCCTTCCTATTGGAACCAAGTGAGTGTAAGTTTGATCTCAATGCTGGGACACTGTGCATCCTTCCCATATTTTTACCTTTAGCCCTCCACTCTCCATCCTCCCCACTTCTTCTCCACCTCCCATTTCCCGAACAAGACCCCCACCTGCCTTCTATTTCTCTCCAGCCCTCCAAAGAGCTGCTGTAGCATTCTAACAGCAATGAGCCAGGCTAGTGCAGCAGTGCTGATGGCAGCATCTATATATGTTAGGCCCCTGGGATGCTTCAGTGAGCAAGGGAATAAATCCACAGAGGGACCGCCATCCCTGGAATTACTGGCCCATCACTTTATTCACCCTCCTCCCACTTCACCACCCTTTTCCCTCTTCATCACCTCCTTTTCTGTCACAATTTCTTGGCTCACTCCACCATGTCCCACAGCCTTCCAATCCAGTAACCTAATTTGTGGCCTGTCTCAGGCTTTCAAATCTTTCCCAATCCAAAACTTCAAAGATCCTTGAAAGTCCTAACAAAGTGGGATGTGCAAAGACCCCTATAAAATAATAAGAAATAAGCCTAGGGAACATAGCTGGATAACAAATGGATAGCTAAAGCTAAAGGCGACTGATGTCATTCTTCAGACCAAGAGAGAGGTGACAAGACATTTCTGAAGCTCCAAGTGTTTTAACCATCAGCGGTCAATGACAGAAATAAATGAGAGGGAAGCTTGTATTGAGAGAGGCAGACTGAGGCCAGAGGCACAAGAATTAGCAAGAAAACAGAGAGGCAAAGTGAAATCAAAATGTTAGGTAAACCTGTCACCGACTCTCTATTTGGTGTTTTCAATCCAGAGATCACCCGACGTTTGAGCAAATTATTAAATGGGTTACACGCAAGGAAGCACACCAAATAGCAGTCCACACCTTTCTTTGTGTTCTCCCTTGCACACTGAAATTTAAAATTATTTACTTACATTGACTTAAAGGATGAATGAAATTACTCAATGTGTACATGAGCTGTAGTTTCGTAAGACCAAAAGAAACAAGGGCAGGAATAAGGGCCTTCTGCAGGCCCGTGTAGGGGATCAGTTGGCCACTGGAGCCTGTTCCACCAGTCAGCCCAATCCTGGCTGATCCAGTCTTGACCTCAGTACCACTTCCTTCCCAGCTCCATGCAAGCCTCCATGACCTGTCAGTTTCCACTTTGAATAGTGATCTGCCTCCACAGCTCTATAGGGTAGGTCTCAATGATTTGCTAAGCTCTGGGAGAAGAAATTGCTCCTCTTTTCTGTCTGAACTGAATCTCATTCTGAACTATTCCTTTCATGTACCATCATAAGAAGAAGCATCTTCCAAGTATCCACCCTCTCAATCCCAATCAGAATACATATATTTCAATAAAATTAACTGGTGTAAGTTAAATATCTATACCAAAGTATTTATTCCTGAGAGTTCAATTTTTGACACAGAATAAATTATCTTATAAGTATTATCAATAAAAAAACTCTCGCTTCTCTTCCTTTGGTGAGCCACCAAAGGCCGTGTTTGTTTCCCGATATGACTGACATATTCTCTCTGGCAGAGGCAGAAGAGCTGGCACCAGCTTCAGTTTGGGAGGGAAGACTGGGTTAGATTTCCGCTACATATTGACACTTGTTAAATGTGTCTCAGCGGATATCAAGGAGGAATGTAATCAGGAAACTTCTGATCTCCTTTATGGGTTCGTAAATGAGCAATTAACCCACAGTGGTCTATTTAGAAATGAATTGCACACATTGGCTCCACCATAGCTTGGTATCACTGGCCTTTTCCTATCCATAACAGTACATATTCCTTTCCCTATTATTCATTTGTTTTTTATTGTTGATTCCCAATTTTTCCTTTTCCTCTTTAACCTTTCTTTATAATTTTCTGAATCTCCACCCCCCTGGGAATATTAGCGACACAAAGGCCATATTGACCAATGTTCCTTAAGAGTACAACTGACATCTTTAAAAGTTTGGGGGTAAAATTTGCAGTTTCCTCAGATAGCTATCGATAGCCTAAGAACTGCCTTGTCTCTGGTTCTATTTCTAAATAGTTGTAATGACCCACAGCTTACTCCATGGCCCGACACAAATAGCAACACCCAAACACAATGATCAAGCAGGCAGCACAGGCCTAGACAGCCTTCTTCCATAGGCCACAATGGCAACCAATCAGCAATCGGCAGATCGTAAAGCCACCAATCAGCAATCGGCAGAGCGTAGGCCAGGGCCGCTGATGATGTAGCAGCAAGGCTCAGCCAACCTATAAAAGACAGAGGGAATGACCCAATAAAGCAGTATTGTTTGTACTCTCGAGTGTGTGTGTCTTCTCTAGAGCTCTAACCCAGAGCTATAATCGCAGCCACACGCTACATGGTATTGTTTGTGCACTTACTGTATGTGCAGTGCGCCATCATTTTTAAAACCATGTGCGTCAAAAACAAGAAATTGCATGTGAAACCCTGCCCCTGGAGAGCACTGTATAGAGTTTTTATTAACTATACACTTGATTAACTATACACTCTTTTGTGGAAGGGTTAAGACAAAGAGACTTGATCCGTCTTATCCTGTTGAATACACATTTGCTGATGCAATTCCTAATTTTATAGTTTTAGGTTCCTTTGAGTTACCTTTTTTATTTTCAAAGTTCCTTTAATGAATAAGTGCGTGCACGTGTGTGAGAGCCATGGAGTGGGGCAGGAGGCGGTGGGCGGTGGGGGTGGGGTGGGAGGGGTTGGGGAAGCCAAGTGAGAGAATTTTAATTTATGCACATTTTTAAAATCAAAAATAGACTTTATTCACAATAAATTATGAACTCAAAAGGAAACTGATCATAATCTTTTCACACCCATAATGTCAGTTCCCATCAATGTACATCATTAAATTTGCACTCCAAATGCACTGTTATCACCAGAGTGGCACCTTGTCCTTTCTCCCCACTTTGTTGTTTGAGGGGCTTCCCATCGGTCTCAGCCCCTCAAGGCCCAGTAATGGGAGGACTCTACTGTGATCCTTCTCTACAGCGCCCTCATGTGCATCCCTCAGCACATACTCCTGCAGCCTGGAATGTGCCAGTCAGCAGCATTCCTGGACCGACATCTCCATATGCTGAAGACCTAGAGGTTTCAGACAGACCAAAGGGCATCTTTCACCAAGCTGATGGTCTTCCAGCAGTTCTAAAAGTCTGACACTGAGTGCATCCCCAGTAACAGCCTGTAGATCAGAGAGTCCTCTGTCACATTGACACTAGGGATCAATTGTGACAAGGTCACTTCCATCCTTCTCCACACACTCTTTGTGAAGCTGCATTTAGCAAAGAGGTGAGTGACTAGACAGTCTCAAAGAAGGGGTGAATGTGATGGTACAGATTCTATCACCAATGTGTATATATACACATGTTCAGATGGTAGTGTAGGATGACTGTGATTGGCTGAGAGTGTAGCCACACCTACTGGCAGGTCTTAAAGGATTGCTCCTAGCCAGATCAGGTCATTCTGGACTGGTCGACCTACTTGTGATATGCTCCAGTCTTTTAGTTACTAAAAGCCTTGGTTTGGATCAACAAGTCTTTGGTTTTTTCGACGTGCACTACACGCTATCTGTAAGGAGTTTGTACATTCTCCCCGTAATCTGAGTGAGTTCTTTTTGGGTGCTCTGGTTTCCTCCCACCCTCCAAGAAGCTAGGAGGTTGGTAGGTTAATTGTGTGCAATCAGGCAGCACAGGTTTTATGGGCAGGAAGGTCCTTCTCCCATGCTGCATCCTTGAAATAATTTTTAAAAACTTAAATATTGCTTTTATTTTAAAATTCTCTGTCTTGTATTCAAATCCCCTCATAGCCTTGCCCCTTCCTATGTTAGTATTCACCTTCAACTCGAAAATATCTATGTTTATTTAATTCTGGTATCCTGGCCGTACTGGAACCAAATGTTTCCACCACAAACAGCCATGGATTCTACACCAAAGGCCCTAAGCAAAGGGGCTCCATGCCAAATTCCTTCTGGTTCACTCCTGCTCTCTCCTCCTTCTTTTCTATGGTAGAGGAGATAATTAAATCAGGGTATCACTTTTTTTGCTATGATTGCATTCCTGTGAAATGCTTTGGGATGATTTTAATACCCTGAGGCATGGTTAGCGTAATGCTTAGCACTACTCTATTCCAGCGCTAGCGACCTGCATTTGCCTCTGCTGCTGTCTTTAAGGAGTTTGTATGTTCTCCATGCAACCTTCGTGGATTTCCTCCCACCTTCTAAAAACGTATGTGGTTGGTGGGTTAACTGGGCTCAGATTTCAATGGTCGGAATCAGCTTCTACTGCATTGTAAATATATTTATATTTCTAGTTGAATGGGTTCACAGTAGTGGGATAACTCAGCAGTCTTGCTGTGAGTATCATTCTTTAATGTACAGCAGCTGCGATTAGTTAGTTCTCTGGAGGCCAGCTAGGTCAACTATGGGATGTGCAACAGTCCATGTGGGATATAGCTGGAGAGTGGCTAAAGCAGCTCACTGTTCTCTCATCAGCTTCTCAATTTATACTGAATATAAGAGCACCACGAGATAGTCACCCAGTCAGACTATGGCTAATCGACGACCCAATTCCATGTCGCTGTGCTTCCTCCACATGCTTTTCTCTTTTAGTTCAAAACATCTGTAAGTCTCCAAATAAAACTAGCATTACACCCAGGCCCAGAAATTGGACCAATTTTTCTTATTTTGGGGTTAATTTGCGGCAACAGGAAATTGGCCCAAATTCTGGGTGCTACTCTCCTTTATACAGCCTAACATCAGTCACACAGTTAATAAATATGCAGTAACAAATTCTACCATAAAAAGAGAAATTGGCTGATATACTTGTAATGCAGCAACTGAGTTTGTAACATACAGGAAAACAAGACCAACCTCCACAGCAGATCAGCAAGAAAACATAAATTGAAGGGTTCCTAAAGTAAAGGGACCCATCAATATATTGCCCCATGAACCTGTCTGCCTTCCTTTTATTTATCAGTATACCACAGTGTTGCTGGGTGCTCACAGCAGACCTTCCACTTAATTCACTGTACAAATCCATGTATGCCTGTACAGTGGTGAATTGCACAGTGAATCAGTCAGTAAGATGACCTCATGCCCAACAGAGGTGCAGGGCCAGGTGCAGCTGCTGTGGACGATCACGTGCATCGTAAGGATAGTCAAATACATTGGTAGTTGTCCTCCCACCCCTTACATCCCCCCTCTCACCATATCTCACTACTGAGTTTTTCTTAATCTCCATGGCAACCTTGGATGCACCATCAAAGCTGGCACGTGGGCCAATGAACTTAACATCGAGTTCCTCTCAATCCCACGTAGTGACTTTTCCTTCCCTCATTCCTTAAAGGGCCATTTTGCTGAGATGGAAAGATGCTGTCCCTCCCACTCACACTCAATGGGTTGTCAGATATGACAGCATGTTTTCTCTAGAAAAAATTAGGTGTCTACTACTAAAATGCATTTTTAACTTTCTTTTACTTTGGGGTTCGCAATTATTTTCAAAACTTACAGATTTTTTTTCTCAACCCCATTGTTATTAATATTACCTCCTCAACTTGGCCAGCAGCCCTCATAGGGTGGGACAAGGTTCTTAGTTTAGCAATATGTTTTTTTCTTTTTCTTTTCCTTTTTTCCCCATTTTAATAACATGGGTTCATGTGTACTTTGTTTACCGTTATTTGATATTTGTAATTTGATATTTATTTATCATTATCATCATATGGTCCCTATGTAAATTGTGTATGTTAAAATCAATAAGAAGATTGAAAAAGGAAGGGGAAAGCTGCTACAGAGGGATGTTCTTTAAGGCTCTACTGCCTTCCCAAGCTCCCAATAGCAATCATGTGGCCACTATGATCACAGACTTTGGGAGCCAGAGAGTAAAGCTCTAACAGGTAAGCCAGAGAGGAAATCATCCTCATTAACTTTTTAAATAATTATTTTGCTAACTACTTGGTTTTATTTAAGATTGGTATTTGCAGAAGAGAGTTCCATCTCCTCCATCATTCTATATCATCCCAATAAGAAGGGCTTCCTGACTTCATTTCTGAAAGCTGAACTCTAATTTTTTAGATCATAGGTGTGAGGCCTTCTAACCAGCAGTGGCTTCCAGCAATCAAATCATCTCCTTTCATTTGTACTTAGCTTTTCTTTTAAAGAATCATCGATTGATGGATGTTGATATATGCATCTAACTTCTGGCACCAACATTAACAAGGAATACTGTCATGTTATCCAATTGGATAAGAACAGGTACAGAAATAAACAGGATACACCACTCAATAGCCAGAAAAGAATACTATAAATTCCAGAATATCCTGTATTAAAAGGACATGGGAAAAAGTAATACAATAATTCAAATTTAATCTCTGATAGATTTGTGAAGATCATATCAAAATTTTTATTAGGAAAATTTATGACTGAATTAAAAATTCTTCATTATTTTTCTTTCCATTCAGTCTTACATTTATAATTTTATGTTCATTATGAATGGATATGAGTAGTGACTTCAAATCAGAGCAAGGCAAATGATAGAAAGTATATGGGTTTTGTCATGATAAATGGAATGATATCTTGTATCCTACTTTATCATGTCTCAGAAATAAGCTAGGATACAATGGATAGGTTATGGTACCAGTATTTGGAAGTCTGACCTATCCATCCAGAGACATGAGTTCAAACTTCACCACGACATCTGGAAAATGCAATTCAAGTCTTGAAATAAATCAGGATGAATTAAATCTGGAATGTTACATTCCCCAGCAGCAATTGAAATGAATGGGTTAAGTTTAACACAAAATGTATTAATAAACTAACAATAATAGAATTAACCTGATAAATTTAACACCCATACACCAGCCTTAATGCCTACCCTATACGAACAACAGATTATTAAATGGCGTATGTGGAAAAAACCCACATTTTTACAAAAGCACAGAAAAATCAATAAAATTCCCAAAACAAAACCTCCAAGTCAGTCATGTCAGGTCTGTCAGTGAAGAAGTAACAGTTCACAGATCTGGTCTCCAGGCTTGGGATTATTTGTTTCCTTGCCCATTGGTCTTTTAGCTTGAGGCTGCATCCAGATGACCGTGGACCCTATAGATTTTCAACCCTGTAAGCGGAACACAAGACTTGCTTGAATTTCGAATGTGGCAACATCCGCCTTTACTTCCATCACCTGGGAATTTTCACAGTCATCTCCTGGTCACCACATGATGTTAACATGCCAAAGCCCTCTTTAAGGTTACCAAGTGACTCTCTGCCATGCGAGTCTTTCAAAGCCCTCTTTAGGGTTAACAAGTGACCTTCTGTCACGCGAGTCCTTTCCTTTGGACACCCTGGCTTGTGTGGTCTCGTGACTCCTGCCAGACAAAGTCCTCCTCTTGAAAAGGGGAGAGGTTCTGGTCAGTCCCACATACACTCTGGATATCAGAGTTCCCCAAACTGCTGTCAGAACAACAGTGCTAGGACCCGTGGACAAAGTAGCTCAGTCTTCCTTTTTCCACTGAAACTAAGCCCACTGACATACAGCTGTCACATTTGTGGCCCGAAATGTTAAGTTAATGAAACATTAAACACAAGTTTTATCAGGTAAACTTCTTAGTGTCTTTATTCTCCCGTTTCCTTTGTTCTCTTGCTTGTGTTCTTATCTCTCTCTCATATCACGTGACTTCCGGTACATCTCATACATATTCATTATCATGACATCCCTCCTTAAATCAGAAATAAACTTTACCTTCACTTACCAATATCCCTTGGAAACATACAAACATCGTAACTAATGGTAATACTATAACTCAACTACATAAAATTTACTTCCTACAGCATTCATACATGCACTTTATGATATAAGATTAAATACTGTCCCAAAGTTCTTATTAAAACTATGGCACAAAGTCTTCGTATCGTTTGGGCACTTTCCGGTTTCGTTTCGGCCTGCCTGCGATATTGTCGTCGCTTCTCGGTTGTTCACTCTCAGCGTCGGAAATACTGCTCGCCTCGGCTTCGAGTGTTTCTGGCGCTCTAGTCACTTCATCAGGAGTGCTGTTCCTCTGGAACATCATCAGGTCTCTCAGTTTCAGCATCTCGTATTGGCCTTTCAACCTCTTCACTCGATATATCTCTGGACTGGTACCTTTTTACACCTGATACATTTCTCTTATACAGGACTCCAGTCGGAGACTTGACTGTCACCATACTGCCACTTCTGGATACGACAGTATAGGGTTGATGGTAATAAGGTGTGTCTAGCTTACCACCAGTTTCATGCCTCACTAGAACATTATCTCCTGGCATGATGTCTGAGCACTTGGCTCCACGTTTCGAATCTGTGTACAGCTTTGCTGCACCTTTCTTTTCAGCATCGTGGTCCCTCATCTCCTGGTCGTCTCGGATTTCCTTTATTTCTGGCATTTTTGTGTGGATTTTTCTCCCAAAAAATGCTTCTGCAGGACTTTTTCCAGTGGTTGCATGAGTCGTTGCTCGATAGACAGCCACATAAGATAGCAATGCTTCTCGCCAATTTTGTCCTTCTGCGTGTGCAATCCTCAATCGTTTTTCAATGGATTGATTTTGTCTCTCTACTTCTCCATTGGCTTGCGGCCATTTCAGAGTTACTTTATGATGGTGGATACCTGTGGTCCTCATGTATTCCGCAAATGTCTCTGAAATGAATTGTGGAACATTGTCAGAGTATAATGTAACAGGTAATCCATATCTTGCGAATATCTCTGCTAATGCTTGTATTGTTTTTTCAGTGGTTGTGGACTTCAGCACCACGTACTCATAGTATCTGCTGTAGTAATCTATCACTACCATAATTGATTCACCCGTCGGTAAAGGTCCAAGAAAATCAACAGCTACGTTGATCCATGGTCTTGTCGGAAGTTGCGTACTCTGGATCGGTTCTGGCGGATTACTCCTACTTATGATTTGACATCCGTGACAAGTTTTAACAAATTTCTCGGCGTCTTTATCACAACTTGGCCACCATACCTTGGTTCTGAGGTTTTGCTTGGTACCAACAATGCCTAGGTGTCCTTCATGCACTAAGGATACGATCTTCGGTCTCAATCTTTGCGGTATCACCAATCTGCAACCTCTTAATACACACTGTCCGATGCAACAAAGTTCGTCTCTAATGGGAAAGTAAGCCTTGTGAGTACACTTGTCCCATTGTCCACTCTGTATGCATTCTCTTACTTCCATGAGTTCTGGATCACGTTCGGATTCTCTCTCGACTTCCTTCGTAGTCACAGCTTTCGGTGTCGCCTGAATAGCTACGAAGCGTACAAAGCTCTCTGTTTCTGTTCCCAATTCTGACTTGGATTGTGGACATCCATCCTTCACCAATCTGGACAGCGGATCTGCAATGTTTGCTTTCCCTGCAATGTGGATTACTTTATATTTGTAGGGTTGTAGTCTGAGTACCCATCTCTCTATTCTGGCACATGGTTTGGATCTAGATGCATAGATAACCTCTAATGGCTTATGATCTGTGATGAGTTCAAATTCAATGCCGTATAAATATGCATGGAACCTCTCACAGGCCCATACAAGTCCGAGTGCTTCTTTCTCTGTCTGAGAGTATCTTCTTTCCACATCTGATAACGATCTGCTGGCATAGGCAATGATTCTTGGTCCTCCATCATGCATCTGGACCAACACGGCTCCTAAACCAACTAGGCTGGCATCCGCTATGACTTTGGTTGATGCCGCCGGATTGTAATATCCAAGAGTTTTTGCATCTGTCAGGCTTTGCTTCAGCGCTGTGAACGCTTTCTTCTGCTCAGATCCAAAATGAAATGGTACACCTTTCCTGGTTAGTTTCCTTAGTGGTTCTGCCACTGTAGCGAAATTAGGAATGAACTTTGCACAAAAATTGACCAATCCCAGGAAACTCTCACCTCTGTTGCATTCTGAGGTGCATGTGCCTCTGCAATAGCTTTCACCTTGGCCTCTGCAGGGTTTAGTCCTTTCCATGTAAGTCTGTGTCCCATGAAGTCCATTTCTGACACACCGAACTGGCACTCGTTTCCATTCACGGTAAGGCCTGCCTCCTGTAGTCTAGATAGTACACGCCTCAACCGTTTATCATGCTCTTCCTTCGTTGGTGCATGGACTATGATGTCGTCAGAAATGTTGGCAACTCCAGGAATGCCTTGAATCACTCGATGGATTCCATACTGATAGATCTCCGAAGCTGCATTAATTCCAAATGATAGTCTCTTGTAACGATACAATCCACAGTGAGTCACAAATGTTGTCACATCTCGGGAACCTGGATCCAGCTCTAATTGATGATAGCCCCATTTCAGATCAATTTTTGAGAATACCTTGCTGGTAGTTAGTTCTTGAAGTATTTCCTCCACTGTTGGTATAGGGTGTCGTTCTCTAATTATAGCTTCATTGGCCATTCTCATGTCAACACATAGTCTTATGTCACCCTTTGGTTTGGGCACAATTACTACCGGACTGACCCATTGTGTCGAATGTTCCACCGGTTCTATAATGTCTTGTTCGATCAATTCTTTAATTTTGGCTTCGACTTTCCCACGAAGTCCAAACGGAGTTCGGCGCATTGGTTGTGCCTTGGGTTTGACCGTTTCATCTACCACTAGCTTCAATTGTCGACCTTTCAGCTTTCCTACTCCTTGGAAGACTGCGGGGAATTCTTGCTTCATATCCTTGTATGACTGAATTGAATTGACACAAGCTCCAATATGAAGTATTGCCAGGTCTTGCGCTGTGCTTCTACTCAGCAATGGTTCTCCCCTCTCTTCTATGACCATAAACTCTGCTTCGGTGTACTTATCTCCAGCTTCAACAGTTGCAGTAAAACATCCAATGGTCTGCAATGGTTTGGTTGCTGTGTATGGATACAGTTTCTTGGAACACTTCTTTGAGGTACAGATGATCTTTTTCCTTTTCAACTTCTCCCATAAATGTCGATCAATCACATTACTGTCACTGCCTGAGTCTACAATGACCTGAACTGTCACTCCACCAATGATCACTGGGACTTTCTCATGATGTACTTCATTCAACGTAAATTGGTAACAACTCTGTCCCTCCTGGGTATCATCATCATCACCGTCTATCTGGCGAATGGTATCTTTCTTTCCAGGATACTTTCCTTTCCTCCAGGCTTTGCCTTTGGAAGTTGTACTCTTCCTCTTCTGGTCTGCATTAGACTTGCTTTTGCACTTCTTTGCAAAGTGGTCCTTGCCTCCACACTTTCTGCAAAATTTGCCTTTGGTCGGGCAATATGGGTCTTTTCCAAAGTGACCTCGGTTTCCACATCGATAACACTCCACGTCCACGTATATCTTGGCTGATTATGGCGATGTGAGAGCCTCTTAATTTGCTGGCTTGAGTTGTCTTTCAGGGTCATGGTATGAAATTGCCCTTCAACAGCCTCTAATGCAGCAGCAATGGTTAAAGCATCGGTGAGTTCCAACTCACTCCCTCTTTCCAGTAGACGTCTTCTGAGTTTATCTGATCTGCAGTGCTGTACGACTTGATCCAATAATTGGTTGTCCAAATCAGCTGGCATGTAATTGCATCCAACAGCTAGCTGGCGTAGTCTCGTCATGTACTGAGCAATTGTCTGGCCATCTTCTTGTCTTGTTCTCCGAAACAAATGGCATTGAAATGTAGCATTCGGTGTCACTACATAGTGTGCATTTAATGCATCTACCGCTTTCCGGTACTCATCCTTTCTTCCAGTATTCAAAAGTGTCTTAAATGTTTCCCGAACTGCAGCTCCAGCAGTGAAAAGAAGTAACGCCCTTCTCTGCGCTTTTTGTTCAACTGTACCGGTATCTAGAAATAGGCCACGACTGTCGGCGTAGGATTCAAATTCTTCCAGCCATGCCTTCCACTTCACACTTACAGTGCTTGCATCACCCATTGGGTCAAAATGAGCAATTCCACTATGTGTTAGAAAGTCACTGTTTGCACCAGCCATGAGGAAATATTTCAGCCCCAAAGTACTAAGTCACAGAGAAAATTCTTATCACCTTGAAGTTGTCTGTAAACCTCTGTAATCTTGTTTAGTCTTTAATTTTCTTCAAGCTTCTTTCATCCTCGTCACCAATGTCACATTTGTGGCCCGAAATGTGAAGTTAATGAAACATTAAACACAAGTTTTATCAGGTAAACTTCTTAGTGTCTTTATTCTCCCTTTTCCTTTGTTCTCTTGCTTGTGTTCTTATCTCTCTCTCATACCACGTGACTTCCAGTACATCTCATACATATTTATTATCATAACAGCTTCAGACAGCAGTGCTAGCACCCATGAACAAAGCAACTCAGCGTGTGTCTAACTGAAGCTGCCAGATGAACACGCCGTCAAATCCACCAACTAACCTCTTTAAAACCAGCGTGTGGGCCTTTTTAAACAGCCCAGCGCATGCCACCAACTCTCCCCATTGTTGGAAAGAGGTTAACTCTCTTGTGAGCACACAGACTTCCAATGTGTGGTTTCCGTGCTTTGACAGCTGCCAAAGTTCCCTAGTGGTAGCCCAGTGCTATTACAGCTCCTAGCTGCTGTCAAATCCTCACAGTAGGTTCTGTCCTGTCCTCAGTCAAAAATAAAATTGTCCAAAGTTCATAACAGGAAAGAAAAGCTATAAATAGTGTACAAGACCATGAATCTATGGGATTATTTTGAAGACACAGCAGGTTCACTGAAGTCCTTTGGGGAAGGAATAAATCCACCAGGAACTATTAAAACTGAAGTCAACAAGAATTACAATCTCAACTTGCTGGAGACTTACCTGGGAAGTTGGTTCAGGTTGTTGGAGGTCAATGATCAATTGTTGCAGAAACACAAACGAATGATGTCCGGGTCTAACCATTAATATCTTCTTCTATATCAGGTATTTGCTGATGTTCACATCGTGGTCAGTTCTCTTTGCGTCACCTCAGGTAATGAACCAATCCATCCCTGCATGCACCGAGGTGCTAATAACATTCAGGCATGGGCTGATAAGAAACATTTGTGTTACAAAAATGCCAGGAAAAGGACTATATTTCTTTAAATCTTGGAATAAAAGTGTTAATGGCTTCTGCACCTGCTTCTTAAGTTCCTCTCTAAGCTACATTTATGCTCGGCCTACATTCTGGAATCCCTCACCAAACAACATTGTTCGGTACATTAAGTAAGAGCTTCACAATAAGAACTGCTTTGCTTCAATAGGGCAGTTCACCAGTACCTTAATTGACTTAAGGACTGAAATTCAATGAAGGCTTG
Source organism: Narcine bancroftii (assembly GCF_036971445.1). NCBI lineage: Eukaryota > Metazoa > Chordata > Chondrichthyes > Torpediniformes > Narcinidae > Narcine > Narcine bancroftii. The sequence continues at coordinate 248,638,072 of NC_091472.1, read as the reverse complement.
TCAACGATGCCTAACTCTCCGGGAATTCATTTAAAAATAGGAGTTTTCTAAAATATTCATTTTTTAGAAGTAGCAAATAACAGAAGGTAATAATCTAATTTCAGTGACATTCTAAAACCTCTCTTGCTTCACTTATAGCTAATGAAGTTATCTCATTCCATCTGCTCCGTGACCTTTTATTCTGTAAAAAAAAAATTCACACTGAATTCGGCAATTCCAGAGAAGTCACATTTCTGAATTTCCCCAATTTGATGAACGATCATCAACCTGAAATGTTAACCTGGTGAATGCTTCTAGCATCTTCTATTTCCAATGTCCAGTATCTGCTGTGTTTTAATTCTCTACTTTCCAGGCCACACAGTAATTTTTCCTCTTCTGCATTTTCCTTCTCTTTATTTCCTCTCCAGGTCGATCTCTATCCTTTCTCAGAGGGCATACCGCCACTTATGCCATTCAGGTTCTCTCACTCTCCACTCAATCACAAATATTCCTTTGTTCTCGCTTCCTCCTCATTTTCTGCAATTATTGACTTATGACTTTTTACTTTTCTCAGTCCCCATAAGAGATTATTGAGCTGAAATGTCAACTCCATTTCTATAACCACTAATGCTGCCTGCCCTGCTGAATACTTTCAGCACTTTCTGTTTCTATAGAAGAACATTTGGGGGAGTCCTTATGAGAAATCAATAACTACACAAAAGGAGGTGCTTATTGAAATATGTTCCTTTGTCGAGTGAAGGACTTCCTTACAGTTATGCATGCTACATATGGTAACTATGTACACGTTACATTGAGGAAGGGCTTAAGCCCGAAACATTGATTATGTATCTTTATCTTTGCTATATAAAGTAAGCTGTTTGATCTGCTGAGTTTCTCCAGCATTTTGTTTTTACTTCAATCAATGCGTCTGCAGACTTTCATGTATTACTCCGTGTTAACCATCTTCTTGTGATTGACTGTTATACTGGAAGCACCTGTGACAGTCTATACATTGGTTATGACCCAGCTTCCATCTGTAAACATTACAGAGATATCTTGTATAATACGGTTAATATGTTACAAAAAAGTTCAGTGTTATGTTCAAAGCATTATTACAATCTATTTTCATGTAATATGTTCCAATCCTATAATTATTTATTCTTTTACCTAGAACTCTTATGCAAAAATGTGCATAAAATATTTAAAAGGGATATATAAAACTGAAAAATGATAAAGATCTTTATTGGCAATAAGTGAACAATGTTTATTTAAGAAAATATTTGTTTAATGTAGTTTGCTTTCTTTAGTCTCTTTTTCATCATACATAATCTTTATAACATCAAAAAGCATCTTGCTATTTTTTCCAAATTCTAATACTTCTCTACATCTATAAGGTAATCGCAAGCATCGCTGATTTTTTCCAATAAATGTTGATAATTCTTCTAAGGTGAATTCTTTTGTTGGGACTTCATTAACATCTTCATTTTGCAGTTGATCTTCCTATAAACATTGTTGATCCATTTCAATGAGAGTTTCACTTTCAAGTTCACTTGAATGTGAATTAATGCATTGGTGTACGTTGTCACAGTCCAAAGATTCCAATCCTAGATCATTTCCAATCTCCAGAATGTCTTGAGAGACAGTTTTAAATTGCACTTCAAAACTAGTGATATCATTTGCATTATGCAGTAAAGGATCACTCCAAACAGCTCACATTTGCAGTCAATTCAAACCACGATTCACAAATGTTTTTGACTGTATTCCTGATGTAATACAGGGGTGGGCAACCTTTTAATTTTTAATTTAGACATACAGCACAGTAACAGGCCATTTTGGCCTACGAGTTCATGCTGCCCTATTAACGTGCACCCCTGGTTTGTACTCGTGAGCTGAAATGGCCTGTTACCGTGCTGTTTGTCTAAATTAAAAATTAAAAGGCTGACCACCCTGTAATCTTTCGAAAAAAAGCATTGTTACTGACATGTTAAATTAGTATTTTTTTGTAATATTTTATTTATCATTTTAAATATATTTAGCAATCAACAGCCATACAAAATACAAAATGTCAAAAGTCCATCCCTCCACCCCATCCCCTCTGATTAAGCCCAATTAAACAGGAAACAAAAGAGAAAATTAAAAAAAAGAAACATAAAAGTCCCATCATCAGTATGTACATTAAAACACAGAGTGGTTCCAGAGTGTTAAAATCTTTAGAGGTCTAGATAGCTAGACATGTTAAATTATTGTGCCACTGTTGGTAATGAAATAGTAATAAAATTTAACAATTTTTGGTTATTGCTATATTAAAATTATAAGTCGTGTTATATCAAAACCCATGCTGTTCAAAACCAAGTTATACAAGATATCCCTGTACTTTTTATCTGTCATATATTCAACAAGAGTGGATAACCTTGGTTAGAGAGATCATACGATGCTTTGTTCCCTTCAGGTTTTTGATTTGCATTGTTCATAACCAAATTAATTGAGCAGTTCTCCAGATGGGGTTTTCTTGTCTCCAACAACTTTTTTTGAAAAGTGTTATGCTCATGTGCATTTCCAAACTTGAATGGCACAAAGTAGAAGCAGAATGTAGCATTCAAGCAAACTGCTGTCAGATTCTCATTATTTTGGGACTTGTTAAAACATGTTTTCTAATGATGTGAGTCCCCTTGGGAGGTTCAGATTTCAGATTCAAATTTATTGTCGGAGACATCACATACATCTCTGAGATTCTTTTCTTTTGTGGGCGAGGCAGAATGACCACTTATCAGCAGTCCAAAAAACAACTGTACAGAGTGTATACATGCAAACAAATAAAGACCTGGAAACAGAAAACTAATGTAAACAAACTGACTGTGCAATACAGAGAGAATTAAAAAAATCAATGAAATGCACAAGAGTCCTTAAATTGGTTCCTGATTGAGTTTGTGGTTAAGGAGTCTGATGGTGGAGGGGCAGCAGTTGTTCCTGAACCTGGTGGTGTGAGCTTTGTGGCACCTATAACCTCTTTCCTGATGGCAACAAGATAAGAGCAATGTGCTGGGTGATGTGGATTCTTGATGATTGCTGCTGCTCTTCAACAGCAGCGTTCCCTGTAGATGGTCTCAACAGTGATGTCCTGGACTATGTCCATTACCTTTCAGAGGCTTTTAGGCTCAGGGGTATTGGTGCTCCCATCCCAGACCATGGTGCAGCTGGTCAGCACAATTTCCACCACACATCTGTAGAAATTTGCCAGGGTTTCTGGTGTCATACTAAACTGCCACAAACTCCTGGGGAAGTAGAGGCACTGATGTGCTTTCTTCCCAATGCCTTTAGTGTGTTGGGTCCAGGAAAGATCTTCTGAGATAGTGACTCCTAAAAACTTAACTTTGCTCACTCTCTCCACCTCTGACCCCATTGATAACTGAATTGTACACCTCTGGTTTTCCCTTCCTGAAGTTAACGATCAGCTCCTTGGTTTTGGTGACACTGAGTGCAGGATGGTTGTTGGTGAGCTAGGTTTTCAATCTACCTCCTGTATTTTTTTTTTGAAAATTTTATTTGTAATTTTACAGACTCAAATTTTACAAACATCACATGGGACCACCCCTCCCCTTTTACAGATCAGTTTATATTGACCCCTTATTTTCCCCATTCCCTTCCCACCCCAATCTTAACAAAGAAAGACATATCAATCACTAATGATGACAATGTAAATACACTTGGAAAGGAAAAAAAAAAGGGGGGAGGTATGCTGGCCATGCCTCCGATTTATTTCCTAATTCTTGACATTCCCGGGCTTGTATGAGCCTATTTTGTGGACCTGTTCTCCACTATTTCTTTGTGAGAGAGACATTGGGAGGGTTAATCACACTTGCACCTGAATGTATCGCAAGTATGGCTGCCACACCTTAACGAACGTGTTGTATCTCCCTCTCAAGTTATAGGTAATTTTCTCCAGGGGAATGCTGCTCCAGATCTCCGTCTTGCATTGGTTAGCTGAGAGTCAGATTTCCAAGTGACCGTTATGCATCTCCTAGCCACCGCCAAGGCAACTTCTACAAATTGAATTTAATGTTTGGACAACCCCCATAATATCCCCCAACAGGAACAGCATTGGATCCTGTGGGCATTGCACTCCTGTAATTTTTTTCCAGAATATCTCCCAATTCTACCCAGAAGGGTCTCACCTTGATGCATAGCCAGGTTGAATGCATAAAGGTTCCTGGTTCTATGCCACATCCAAAACACAATTCTGATATTTCTGGTTTAACCTTGTCAATTTTTGAAGCTTAAGATATGGCTGGTGCAGGAAATTGCATTGCACCAGTCTATATCTGGTGTTAATAACTGCCGTCATGCTGTCCCGACAGAAGTCGGACCAGCACCTTTCAGGAATTGTTATTGAGTTATTGCTGTATTGAGTCACCGTTGAAGGTGTGAGTTGAGCAGGGGGCTAAGAACACAGCCTTGTGGTGGTCCAGTATTGATGGGGATCGTGGAGATGTTCATACCAATGCTCACTGATTGTGGGCTGGAGGTGAGGAAATCCAGGAACCATACAGTGGGATGTTGAGTACCAGGTCTGGGAGTTTGCTGATCAGTTTTATGGGGATGATGGTGTTAATGCCGAACTGGTGAATGCTTCTTTACTGCCCAGGTGTTCCAGGGCTTTTTGTAGGGCCAGTGAGAAGGCATCTGCTGTAGACCTGCTGTTACAATAGACAAACTGGAACATATCCATGTCACCATTCAGACAGGAGCTGATATACTTCAACACCAGCCTTTCGAAACACTTCATCACTATTGATATAAGTGCTACTGGTCAATAGTCATTAAAGCAGGTTATTACATTCTTCTTGATTGACACCTGTGTGATACAGGTGGGTACCATGCCCTGCCAGAGTGAGATGTTGAAGATATCCATGAATAAATTGGTAAGTGGGCTAGCACAGATTTTTAATACTCAACCAGGTATTTCATCTGGGCCGGAAGCTTTCCTCAGATTCACTCTCCTGAAGGCACATTATCCTCAGATGAAGGATGAGATCATTAGGCAAAGGATGTGGAGGGGTAGTTCATTGTTACTGTAATCAAATGGGGCAGAACATTCATTGAATTCCTCTGAGAACAAAGTTTTGCCATCTGCTACTGCACTAGATTTAGTTTTGTAGCAGGTTATGGTACTTAGGCCCTGCCACATTTGTCAGGTGTCCGTTATTGTTTCCATTTTCATCCAGAATCTCCACTTCACCCAGGCGATAGCTTTTTGCAGGTTGTACTTGCTCCTTTTGTAATGATCTGGATCTCCAGACCTAAATGCCCATGATCTGGCTCTCAGCATGTTCCAGATTTAATTGTTCATCCAGGGCTCCTAGTTGGGGGAAAATCTGAATGATTTGGTGGGGACACACTCATCCACAGCTGTTTTGATAAAGTCTGTGACAGCCCTGGTGTAATCGTTCAGATTCTCAATTGAATCCTTGAGATCATTCATAAAAGGTCCCCACAGTGTCTGAATCCTTGAACACCATCCAGTTCGCTGACATGAATAAGTACTGTAACTGTTCTTCAGCTTCCTGTGACCACCTTCTCTGGAGTTCTAGAAAACATTTTTTAACAAGTCCTTATCTCCAATGCTTCTCTTTTTAGACTCTGTACGAAGGCAGAAGGTTCATAATGTAATGGTAATGAGTAATAGTGGAAACCAGTATTCTTGGTACCTGTTTTGGGTTGCTCTGCAGATGGGCTGAGGTAGGTGTCAGAACTATGTTTTCAGGAAGCTTAGTCCTCAGGAAGTGAGAGGAGCAAACAGGGAAGGAATATAAAAATTAAACAGAACTCATGCAGTTGAAAGTTGATGTTTTCTGGCCAACTGCTTCCTGTCATAATAGAAATAAATGATTCAGTGGTAGCAAACCAATTATTTGCAGTAAATGCAGCTCACTCTTTAATCATTCAATTAACCCAAAGTAAATACCATTTTCAGATGAAACATCACCAGGCTCTACTTAACATCTTTTGGGTCATTTGGAACATCAGCCCATTCAGCTGTTTAAGCCAGCTTTGCCACTGGCTAAGATCATGGATGATGTGGCACTTGCTTCTAATTATCTGACTTTGTTCCATTACAGTTTCTTGAAGATTATCATGTAAATACATGGATATTCATGAAACTAAAACTATTGCTCCAACTTTCATTTACACCATTCTTTTCCTCACTGTCTTCATCCCTACTGACTCCAGTCACCCTCACCACTTGCATTTACATTTTTCTTTTTCAATATTTTTATTGAAATTTAAGTTCCACAATGAAAAATAGAGTACATAAGAAAACATGTTAAAAGTGAAAAAAATAATACATTACACTTAGATCATACCAGTTCATCCAAAGTGTCCTGCATTCTCAATTAAACAAATTATATTACAGTAACATTGTAGCATTCACTCTACATGGGCATGGAGAAGAATGACATGCACACCAAAGTCTTGAAGTCCAGACTGATTTATTGCACTGGCCGTCGCATTTATATGGGCCCCAGGTGCTGACATCAGGATCTCATGTCATCAGAGTGCCAGCCTGGGATTAGCTGGCATTCCTGCCACAATTCACCGTCTTCCCACCATGCGGGAGGTCACCAGGGACGGCAGCCGGTGTTGCTCCAGGTCCACGCGGTCGACACATTCGCCAATCATTTTGTGGGCTGGATCATGTCTCCGTGCATGGGCCGTTACAATATTTTATTATTTTGTTATATTAAAAATTCTAAACCCACTACCAAAAATGAAGCTGTTTGACAAGGAGAGAAAAAAAAAATCCTAGTAATCAGGTAATAAATTACCTTATTCGGCAACACTTCTACATTCATATTCAGCAAATCATCCATAAAAGGTCCCCACGGTGTTTGAAAATTTAAATTCAAATCAGAACTTAAGCATCTAATCTTCTCAAAATTCAGACATAACATAATGTAGCCATTGAGCATTAGTAAGTGGAGCAATGTCCTTCCATTTGAGCAACACTGCCTGCCTGGCCATGTGAAGAAAAAGCTAATACTTGCAAATCAGATGCTGTTAGAGCTATTCTCCAACAATACCAAACATGGCTTAAAATTAACTTTATAAGTACAGAAAAAGTTTGAAATATTTCATTGCAGTATTTCTAAAGGCTCTAGCATGACCAAAACATGAATTAATGAAGCATATCCATTGTTGCATCTATCACAACAAGGAGATACATCTGCATAACATCCAGATAATTTGACTTTGGACATGTAAGCTCTATGGACCACTTTAAATTGTAGGAGAGAGTGGCGGGCATATAAATATGAAAATTTTAATTTACAACCTTTTTATAATGATTCAATATCTAACATTTATGATGCTTTGTTGAGAATAAGAAAGACTCCTTTAGATAAAATTTAAAAAAGCCTGGGAACAGGACCTACAGCCTTTAATCTCTGAAGAAACCTGGAATGCAATTTTTCAATTTAGTTAATACCTCACTTATGTTTATTCTTAACAGCTGAGGTCAAACAATAAAGGATGTTTTTAAAAATTGTTTAAAATTGCTCTGCAGATGGGCGATGTGATTCGAACCTGTGGTCTGAAGAATTTCAGGACCAGGTAAGAGTATCAGTGTGGGAAGAAAGGACTTCACTGGGGTTGAAATGAGGGTTGATCAAATGATACAAAAATATTGGAGGAACTCTGCAGGCGACACAGCGTCTAGAGGAGGTAAAGATATATAACCAATGTTTCAAGCCTGAATCCTTCTTGTGCAACATGTGCAACTTCCACGTTAATCAAATAATGGTGAATATATAGGTGTGGGGTTGTTGGATGCAAGAAGCCAAGTCACAAAATCTTCAGGAAATGCCTCCCGTGGCACTTGGATGGTTTTGCTGCTCGCTTGGCTGTCTTCCCGGTTAAAATACTTGCCTCTTTTCTCTGTCATCACTGCCATTGTCAGGATTGTGTTTTAGAATCAACGGCGCAGGGTTTATCCACTCAATAACATCCTCATGTTCTCAGTTGACTCCCATTTCCTTGATGTCCTCCAAGTGGCAAAGTTAATTGCAGTCACTGGTGGTGGAAACATGAAGAGAAGCAAAAGAGAATGCATGATTTCTGCTCCTGGGATGACATCATTCCTTATCCTTTTGGAACACAGCTCAGAATCATAATCAGAATTTATTGTCATGAGAAAAATCACGAAATTTGTTGTTTTGCTGTAGTATCACAGTGTAAACATTCATATAAACCACCTTATAAAAATAAATATAAATAGTGCACGAAAAGTGAAATAAGGCAGCTGAGGAATTTTGATCATTCTGTCCCAGCAAGAAACCTTCCTTGGGAAGTCTAGCAGAACCTAGCACCAAATTGTGACAGACTCACACTCCAAATATTAGAGGAAAGCTTAACTACACAACCACCTTGTCAAGATGTGTCAGGATTTTATTAATTTCAATCATTACCTCTCACTTTGCTAGGATTCAGAGGAAACAACCTAGCCTGTCTAATTTTCCCTTATCAGACAACTTATTAATTCCAGGTATCACTGACATAAAACACACCTACTTTCTAGCCTTTTGCAAATCCAGGTCATGAAGCATTTTGCACTTCTGCAATCTCTCATCATTTCGATAAAATACTTTCTCTATTACATTTCCTGCCAAAATGAACAATTATACATTTCGCGATATCATAATACACCGCTGCTAGAATTTTTCTCATTACCCAAATATTTCATATCTTTTTATAGCCCTCTTTGCACTCTTTACAATCTACTTTCCTACTGATCTTTGTATTACAGTAAAACCCCTGTGATCTGGAATTCAAGCAACTGGCAGCCTCAAGCAACCAGCAAAAAAATTGAGGAAAATAAAAAGGTAAAAAATATGGAAGTTTAAAATCGGCTAATCACGCGATCTCAAGCAAAAATACACTTATCTGGCATAACAATCCCAATAGGTGCTGGATACCTGGAGTTTTACTGTCTATCTTTGGTAATATAAATGGGAAAAAGTTATGGCCTTAATACCAGTTCCTGTGGCACATGACTCATCACATCTTGTCAAACAGAAAAAAATCCATTCATTCCTATTGTCTGTTTCCACTTTGCTAGCTAATCTTCTATCCATGTCAATAGGTTATTTCCTACACAATGAGCCTTTAATTTTCATAAAACCCTGTGATGCAGCATCCTATCAAATGCCATCTGGAAGTACATTACATCCACTGGTTTCTTTTATCCACAGCATGGGTTACTTCCTCAAAGAACTCCAATAAGCTGGCCAAATATGATTTCCCTTTCACAAGGCCAAGCTGACTGTCTTAGTACCTTGAATTTTCCAAAGTGTTCTGCTTTCACATCTTTAATCATAGCTTCTAACACTTCCTCTGTGACAAATATTAGAAACTGGCAAGTAATTTTCCTTCTTTTTTTGACATTCATTATTTTCATGAATTTAATATGATCAAATTAAGGGAATTTTGGACAAGTAAAACCAATGCCACTATCTCACCAGGTATTTTCTTGAACTTTGGATGAAGAATCAAAAACTTCACTTTTCTTGGCAATTGTAATTTTCCGTACCTTCTCTTCGAACTCCAGATTTACAAATATTTCTGGGATCTGGGATCTCCTTGCTTCTCATTATTAATTCTCAGGCTCACTTTCTATAGGACTTTGTTAACTATTTTAAAAATATCTTCGGAAACTTTTTTTTAATGTTTCTGCTGGGTTTTGTACTTTCCATTTTGCTTTTATTCGTTCTTTGCTATTTTTATATTCTTATTTTTACATTAATTGTGACAGGAATAAATTAATTGGAATAGGTTGTTTGAAGGAAGAGGAATTAAAGAAAGTGGGATGTTTTTAAAATTCCAAGATCTGCATGTTCCTTTTAAGAGTGAAGGGTCAGGCAAACAAGCAGGGAGCCTTGGATGACAAACATTCAGGCTCTGGTCAAGAGCAAGAAGGGTGTACGGGGCAGCTGGGATCAAATGTATACCGTGAGGTATTTCAGGAACTGAGGAGCAAGCTAAAGGTGTAAATCATAGTGGGAAAAAGTGGACAGCAGATAACATTAAGGATAATTGCAGATTTTAGATACATAAAGGAAAAAGAGTAATCAGGAAAAAAAAAGACTCCTCGGAAATCATTTTTTCTTAAATTCCTCTTCCTTCAGACAATCTTACGGAGCCACAAGAGAAGGAAAAGGCCCCTAAAGAGTACTTCTGCTCTGTTTTTTATCATGGAGAAAGACATGAGGAACTTGGGGCAGTCAATAGTAGTGTCTTGAGAAGTCAGTTTTACAGTTGAGTTACACAAAAGCCTGATGCATATGAAGGTAGACAAATCTCCTGAGCCTGATCAGATATATCCAAGGACACCATGGGAAGCTGAAAGGAAATTACAGGTGTTCGAGTGGAAATTTATGAGTCGTCATTAAGTACAGGTGAGGTGCTGGAGGTGGGCAAATATTATCATGCTACTCAAGATAGGCTGTGGGAAAAAGCCTGGGAACTGCAGGCAAGGGAGTCTAACATCTGTGGTCAGTAAGTTACTTGAAAACATTCTGAGGGAGAAGATATATGCATGCACGTGGGTGGACAAAAACTGATTAGGGAGATTCAGGAAGTAGCACATATGGCCTGAAAAATCTGAATGAGATTATTGAAGATGTGACTGAAAAGGTTGATGAGGACAGAGTTGTAGATTTCAGCATGGCAGTTGATAAGATTCCACACAGCAGCTGCTCTGGAACTTTACATCACTTGAGGTCTAAAGTAACAGCAGAAAGGATAGATAATTGGCTTTATGGAAGAAAGTAGGAAGATTATTTTTCAGACTGAGGCCTTCAACTCAGGGTTTGGTGCTGGCCCATTGCTATTTGTCATCAAAATCAATGTACATAACAAGATCAGCAAGTTTATGATTGACACTGATGTGCCTGATATTGTAGATAGTGAAGAGGTTGCCAAAGATTACAGTGGGATCTTGATCGGCTGGCTAGGTGAGCAGAGGAATAGTTGATGGAATTTTTATTCCAAAAAATGCGAGGTGTTGCATTTTGGGAAGACTAATATGGGTAGGACCAACACAGGTAGGGATCTGGCAGAGGAATCATGGGAGTTCAGGCACATAGTACCTTGAAAGTGGCATTACAGGTAGGTATTGTGGCTTTTGGCACATTGGCCTTCATCAATCTGCATAATGAGTAAGAAATTGGGAGGTCATGTTGCACTTGTAAAAGATGTTGCTGCGGCTACAATTGGAGAATTGTGTTCAGTTTTAGACACCATGTACCAGGAAAGATGTTGTCAAGTTGGAGAGGGAACATAAAAATTTTACGAGGATGTTGTCAGAGTTTGGGGGGTGCCTGAGCTAAGGGAGAAGTTGACCAGACTAGGGCTTTATTCCTTGAAGCATAGGAGGATAAGGGGTGATTCCTTAGAGATGTTCAAGATCATGGGAGGAATAGATCAGATGAACAGAGTAGGGAAAATCAATAACCACAGGCCAGAGGTTTAAGTTGAGGGGTAGTGATTTAATAGAACCTGAGGGTTTTTTTTTACAGAAGACATTGAATATATGCAACAGGTTGCTGGTTGGCGCAGGTACTAATGCAATATTTGGCGGGGTATGGGCCTAATACAAGACGGTGGGACTTATGTAGGTGGGATATTTTGGTCAGCATGGATGTGGGGTCAAAGAGCATGTTTACACAATGCATGACTCCATGACTATCCAATCCTGCATTTCTCTCCTACCTGCTTATCTGTGTCCATCTATGGTCTCTTGACTGTTGGCCTATGCTCTTCCCTCTGCCCCTTTTCCCTCCTCCCCCACCAGCCAGGTTGAGCTCGATTGAGCTCCTGTCGAATGTTGACATAATATTGGCTTTAAAACACAGACAAGAAGTGTAATGGGCTTCTCATGGCCACATTAAGTCACTTGATTTCATCCTATCAGATATGTTGCCTTTGTCCTATTCATCCTCCCCCATCTTCCCTGCCTCTGAAAACAAAATTGTTTTTTTTCTCTTTTCTTCTTCTGACAAAGGATCTCAGAACCAAACATTGAGTTTCTCTTTTCACAGATGCCGCCCAACCTGCTGAATGTTTCCATTATTTTCTGTTTTTTCAAATTTCCATCATTTGCATTTTTAAAATTTTCATTTACTGTGAAAGGATTGCTGATGTCCTTTTTCATGACGAGTTTATTTCTGTAAATGTGAATTCAATGTTTCTCTCCAAAGTTTCTTGCATGTTTTTATTAACATCAAACATCATTTGTGCTGTGGTGATATTTCAAGAACTGAAATTAGAAATAATGTTGGTGTTTGATGATGTTCAGGACATTAAGATTTCCAAAATGTTTGTTCATATATTTCCCATTGATTTCAATACAGTTTAACTTTCTAATCAATTTAGTAGTTTCCTTGGTTTGACACAATGGGATTCAAGACTCAGGGAGAGAAATTAATTTTTGGTTGCAGATTCTAAACCATTGCTAAGATATGGGCTGCTAGTTTTATTCAGCTCTGCACATTGTTTAAATAGAAAGGAATGCATGGAGGTCAGTACAATTGACAGCCAATACTTTCATGTGCATTTAATGCTGAAAGCCAAAGGCAAATTCCACTCCCTCTCCACTTGTTCAGATGAAGTGTTCAGATTAGTGGTGGAAGGATAACATTGCATAGGTGTAATTTATATCATTCTATCATTATACTTTCACCTGTGCATGATGGTAGCAGGGAAATTAAGATTGTGGGGAGAGGGATGTTGAAAAGAATAATGGGGATTTAGAGTCAATGCACAGGTTAAAGATGCCAAGGTTAGTTTCTAAGAAATGGGGCTTGGTGTGGGATAGTGAACCACAACAGAGATATGAATGTGTTGCTCCTTGTGTACGTTGGACCCTGGAACACCATCTGGGAGAGGCTATGACAAAATAAACTAATAAAAGGTATGTATGAGTCTCAACAGGATTCAGATTTAGCAGGGAGACAAATTGGCTCTTTATAGAATTGGAAACATGTAGAATTGGTGATGGATGTGTTGTGGTGTTTAAGAAAACAAATCACTGTAGGACAGGATTAAATAATATGCAAAAATATTAACCACTGGTTTCAGTTTGTGCAAGGAGAAAAAGATCAGGGAGAAGCCTTTGTAATTTTCAGGGGAAGCTAAATAAAGGTTCAATCTTGCCCAAACTTTAGCAGACAATTCATCGTATTTTATTAATTACTTGTGATCTTGTGTTAATGTTGTCAAGAAAGATTTAAGCAAAAGGGTTCAAAAATGTAATCTTGGGGCATGACAGTGTGCAGGTAAGAAGTCGTGACTGTAGATGTTGTGGTGAGACTGAGGCAGGTCAAAGTCAAACGTTGATGGGCCAAGGTTGCAAACAGCTTCCATCCAAGAATACCATACTGAGAGCTGTTGAAAAAATAGTTATGAAAAGTTTGCAAAATGTTGTTTTTTCACTTGTGCAAAAACAATGGAAGGAAAATTGAAAAGCAAAAAAAAATTACAGAAGTTGGAAATCTACAATAAAATCTGGAAGTGATAGAGCTATTCAATAGGTCAGACAATGTCTATGGAGAGAGAATCAGTTATCGTTTCAGGTCAGTTATCTTTCACCAGAATTAGAAGGAATTTTAAAAGATGATCAAAGTAAAATGAGCATGAAAATGTCATACTCGAGATACATAGGAAAAACATTTAGGAGATTGTGCACATACAGGAAAAGTTATGGTGGACAATGAAGCACTTTTTATGGGCAACAATGAAAAATATGCAACAGCTTTGTAAAAGGAATAATTACCATGTTACCAAACACTGGATGAGGGGCTAAATCAGGAGGGTAACTGAGAGAGTAAAGGATGGAACTGCTTGGGGTAATTTGATAAAGACAGAGAGTCATGGGAAGGGAGCTGAGGTAAAACAGGGGCTTTAAAGTATTGAGCTGATGGCTTCAATTGCAGAGGAAGATTATTAAATCCAGATGCAATGGAGATCACTTGGTTCTCACCCTTTACTTCACCACTTCCATGTGATCCCACCACAAGTCACATTTTCCCTTCTCCCACATTTCAGCTTTCCAATGGGACCAATCTCTTCATGGCTGTCTGCTCCCTTCCCATCCACTCCCACTTTTTCCTGCAGTCATATGAGGTATAGCATAAAAAATGAGAGAGGTTCAACTGTGATCTCTTCCATTTGGTGTTTGTGATGTGGCCTCCTCTACATAGACTAGCCAACTGTTTTGCAATGGTCAAGTTGAACTTCCGATTGTATGTCATTTTAGTTCTCCTTCCCACTTTACACCAACCTGTCTGTCCTGGGCCTTCTCCATTGCTACGGAGAGGCCCAAATGCAAACTGGAAGAACAACATCTCTTATTCTGCTTCAGTAGCTTACAACCCATTGAGATGAGCATTGATTTTGCCAATTATCAGGCAACAGGCTCCAATAGCTCAGTGGTCTTGTAAATTTCTACAGATGTGCAGTTGAAAGTGTGTTGACCAGTGGCATCACGGTCTGGTATGGAGACACCAATACCCTAGAGCAGAAAGCCCTGCAAAAGGTAATGGACACTGCCAGGACATCACAGGAAAAACCCTCCCCACCATTGAGAACATCTGCAGGGATTATATATACCACATGTATTGTTTATTAATATATATAATTCATTATTAATCAAAAATGTAATTGTGGTTTAAAAATTTTAAAATAAAATATTCAAAAAAAGAGAACATCTGCAGGGAATGCTGTTGGCAGAGAGCAGCAGCAGCAATCATCAAGGATCGACACCACCCAGCACAAGCTTTGTTCTCATTGCTACCATTAGGAAAGAGATATAGGTGCCACCACATTCAGGGGAACATCTGCTACCCCTCCACCACTCTTCAACAATAAACTCAATCAGGGACTAATTTAAGGACTCTTACTTTTGCATTTTTTTTCTCTATATTGCACAGTTAGTTTGTTATATTTCTTTACTTGGTTACATGTACATTGTGTAGTTTTTTTGCACTACCAATAAGTAGTAAATCGCCTACAGGAAAAAAATCTCAGGGTTGTATGCCATGTATGTAATCTGACAATAAATCTAATCTAAATTTTAAAAAATTTATTCACAAGATATGCATGTCACATGCAATGCCGTCACTATTGTCCATCCTTTGTATCCCTGAAATGAGGGCAAAATTAAGAGTCAATTACATTTGGTGGATCTGCAATCACATATAGTCTAGACTGGGGTTGACCGACAGATCTCCTCATCTAGAAGACATAAGTGAATTACAAATTGTTTTTCACATTATAGCAGTGGTTTCTTGGTCACTGTTAATAAGATTAATTTTTTTTTCAAATTCAATTGTAAATACACAATTTTAAATCTCCATTCCACTGTTGTGAGATTGGAATGTGACATTGAATTTATGGTTCATCTTCTGGTTACTAGAAAAATGACTTAACCATTATGCCACAACAAACTGCAACGAGATTACATTACATAGTGTTTAAAATGTTTCAGAATGCCCCAAGTCTATAAAATATATCAATGAAAGTGTAAAGCTGGGTAGGTGGAAAGCTTCAAGGTGTCCTTCACCAAATAATTTGACTCCAGCTATCTTTTACACTATCTTCAATCATTTTTAAAGGAGTCGTGCTGTTTTCTCACACAACTTCGAGCATCCAACAGGGCGATATAAATTAAGAGTTCAAAACACATCAGTACTATGCCTGAATGAAATCTGCCCTCTGTCTAGTCTTCTGGCTTACATAATCTTAGAAATCATCAGGTCAAGTGAATCTGCCTCAATCTCCAAACTTTTATGGGGAATTACAGGGAAGAAGTAGGCTGGTGCTGGGATTCTAAATAATGTTTCTCCTAGACTTAGAGAAAGAGAAAGTCGATGAAAGAAAGAATAAACCAATTAAACCATTCTATATCTGGCATTAATAATTGATGTCACATTATCAGAGCATAGTTTTAAATAACATTGTTCTTGAATTCCCCCCCCACCCACCCCCCGAGTCCATCTCCCACCTTTCCCTCAATTTGTGCAAGCCCGGTTTCGGGCTATTGCTCTGCAATAGGAAATACATTTACTGGTGATCCCCTTAGGTAGAGGAGCCCCCATGTCACTACACATTGGCAAGGCCAGGGCTGGTCCAAAACTATATCTTAAAAAAAAACTAGCAGAAGAAAGTTCTATTTGACCAATCATATCTATTTTGTAGCTGTTCAAATGGCAGAATTGTTCATAACAAATTGTTCATAACAATTCTCAATACATTTGATCCCTTTACAGTGCCAAGTGTTCAGGATTTTATTTCCTAATATCACTGGTATCAACTCATTTTGATACAAGGGTGTTTTTGAAGATAACCCTTGTTTTAGACTTATACATTTATAAATTTGATGCCATATCCACATTATGTGTTTTAGAATAGGGTTATCAGTCTTTCCAGACAACAATTTAATATTCCATTTGTAAATGAAATCTTCTGCTATCTTCTCACCCACCATCTGCAGGTATAGATTGGTACAATACAATTTTATGCACCAATTATGCCTTACACTGCAAAAATTACATGGTTTAAAATCTGAAATTCCAGACTCATGTTTTACGTGTGGTATAGAGGTTGGATCATTTATACATTCAACCTGGCTATATGTGAAAGTAAGATCCTTTTGGAATGACTTGGCAGAAATTCTGACAAAAATTACAGAAGTGGATTTTCCATTGGAACTAGAACTGTATTTATTGAGCATCTTATGGTTATTGGCACAAAACTATCAAATAGCTTGTGAGGATTGGACTAGCGGCAGCCAGGAGATGTCTAGCTGTTAACACTGAAGTCTGATTCTTCCCCCCCCCACCCCACCCCACTGCCTCCCCCTACTCATCACTCGCTGGAAGATGGAGATGAAAAGTTGTGCCCCCCTGGAAAGGATAACAATCTTAGAAATAAATACAACCCGTTTGTTAAGATATAGCACCCTTAAATGAATTATACTGGCTTAAGGATATAATTAACTTTCCCCAAGAAGGTTTAAATGATATAGTTAGGCAATAGATCAAGATATTGCATGCTCAAACACCTCCCTTTTTTTAAATGTTAGCAGTTGGGTGTGAGATTTGGGCTTGGAAAAATTAAAATAAAATATTCAAATTAAAAAAATTAAACGCTAATCTAGGTGGAGTGAACCAAGAAAGCCTACACACATCATTTGATCTTGCCTTTGACCCAGTGTCATCGACGACTCACTCTCCAGATTTACCTCCTATGCCAACGTTAAAGCTAACGACCTTGGTACATCATTTTAAATCAAAAGCGGGATCTTGCCTGATGACAGAACAATTGTCCACTTCACCATTTGATTATCACCCCCCACCCCAACAACACCACCACCACTAACCATCCAACCAATCAATCATATAGGTGGATGCCGCAAAGAGAACAAGCCACGTGTCCCCCACACAGAGACACGTCCCGGGCCGGGCCGCCGCCCAATGCCCCGGGCTCCCAACATCCGGACTCCCAGCCACCCAATCAGCGGCCTCCTTTGCCTTCACGTAATTAGTGACTGTCGATCCATTTCCACCCCCAACCCCTGGCCGGGGAGGAGGCGAGAAAGAGCCTTAAATCTGTGAAATATCGAAATGAATTTTAAAAAGTGACGCCGGTTGAATCGACGGAGCCGAAATAAAGTGCTTCGAATGAGACACCTCACCTCTCCTTCCCTAAGGTCGGGCACGTCACCTCGCGACGAGGGGGACGTGTCGCCGCACGTTTCACGACAGCCGTAAAGGGGCGCAGAGGGCTATAAAAGGCGTTGCGAGCGCATGTGTGCGTAGTGTGGGCTTTTGTGTGAGCGGGGAAGGGCGGAGAGCTGCAGATAGGCTGGCTGTGGACAGCTCGAGCAGGGCACCCAATACCCCCCCCCACCTCTTCCTTTCTAATTCTGACCACGGGGGGGGTTTATCCTGAGGTTAATCAAAAATAAGTTGGCACCAGTGCGGAGGGGAGAGCATTGAAGTGGACAATACACCCCTATATTTGTGGGCGAGAGTTTGCTTCATCCCTGCAACCAAAAAAATCTTAGCGTGGGAGTTAATGGGGGCGGGGGGAAAGGCAGCGAGAGGGTTTAGTGTTCGCTTTTAATGATACTGAATTTTTGGGGGAGGGGGGCGAGACGGACTCACGGAGTTGAGAGCCAAGGTTGGGGAAAACATTTCGTGGAAGTGTCACCAAAGGGGGACTTTTATTAATCGGCGGAAGTTTTGTTTCTCTCTGTACTGGGAGAGGCGAGACCGGAGCGGCCGCCGCCTTTTGCTACTCAGCGAGCCGGGGCTTCGGCCAGCTTTGCCGGGGCTCAAGCTCCTCGCCTTCTCTCCCCTCCTCCCGAGGGATGCTTTGTTTTGCGGTGCCCGTCTGAGGGGGAAAAAAAAATCCCCAATCACCATGAGCATGGCCAACGACACATACGCATTTGTAAAAGACATTAAGCCAGGAATGAAAAATTTAAATGTCGTCTTTATTGTTCTGGAAATAGGTAAGTTAGGTAGGAACAAGAGTAAGTTGTTTTAATCGTTTTGAAATGATGGCAATCAAATAAGTTTCTGTAAAGACCCAAAGGCACCGTGGTCATGGAGGGTTTTTTAAAAAAGTCACTTGGAAGTGACCCCAGCCCTTTTAAAGTGCCAGTGAGGCGCAGGTCAGTTTCTTGTGAGAACGGCACCTCCAATGTGCTTTCATTGTGAGTTTGACTTCTGGGGCCGTGGAGTGTCCCCACTTCTCTGCCGATTTATCAATGTGCGCTGCTGGAACTAATTATAGTTTGTTTTTTATTCACCACGCAGGTCGAGTTACCAAAACTAAAGATGGACATGAAGTGAGATCGTGCAAAGTAGCCGATAAAACTGGCAGCATCACAATTTCAGTTTGGGATGAGGTTGGAGGTCTCATACAGCCCGGGGATATCATTCGCTTGACGAGAGGGTACGTCGAATATGGTCAGCGAGCGGGCTTGGTGACCCATTTAAACGCGAACCTGAGTAATGACCACTAGCCAATTTCATTATTTTGAATGTGCAAGTTAAAATAGTCGCAAAGGTCACCTCGGGGGAACTGCACAAAGTGCTTTTTTTGGGGGGGGGGGGGACGACAATCACGCCATTGATAAATCCTGTCCCACTTTAATAAAGAGGATTTCGGTTAGAGTTAGTCATAGATTGAGGTTAAATAATAACGCCTATAAATGAATTCAGGGTTACAAGAGTCCTGATTTTTACACCAATGAAAATTGCATTTGAAAGTGTTTGGGCAATTCAACACTTGTACCATCTTGTTTAAGTTGCTGGTGGAACTTCAGCTGATAGCAAGAAAGCTGGTGGATGCCCTCTTGTTTTGTTACCCTATCTTGGGACTGATGCTTTTAGCATCACGTGAGTGTTCGCAGACTGCGACTCTCAGCCGACCCATTCAGTTGTGAACGGAAATGAGTCTCTGACTCTTGAATGGTTTATACTTCGACTGGCCACTGAGGTGAATTTAATCCTCTGGGTACGATTGTTTTAGTGAACCACTGAATGGTGTTGCTGAACCATTTTAAGAGCTATATGCTAACATCCTATGAGATCTTGACTTCAAATCAAACCCTCTTAGCTTCCTTTTGTGTTCCCAAACTCTTTTAGCTTGAATCTCCTCCAAGGTGTACAGCATTCTGACATGGAAATGCATTGCCATTCCTTCATTGTCTGTCAGTGGAAGTAAATCTTTGAATGCTCTATCCAACTGTGGTGGGAGAACCTTTAATGTTTCAAGGATATTGTACTGTTGGGGTTGAGCATTTTCCATAGTCCTTACAGCACCCTACACTTCCTTTAACACTGCATCAACTCCACAGAATCCTTTCATTTTAGTTTATGCACAAGTATCTGAGGTGTGCTTTATATTGTCTGATTATCCTGCTTTATTGGAGCACATCACAGGTTGGTATTTCCTCATTGACCACGTTTACCATCGTGTAATTTCTTCAGTGTGCTGCAAGCCCTCATCCTGTATTAATGCTCTCCTTGGTGCTACCATCAATTTAGAAATGAGTTCTGAATGTATGCTGATATGTAACTTTGAGTAAAAGCACAAATGCTGTAGGAAATTGGCAGGTCTTGCAGTGTCCATACTGGAGGAACTCACCTGTGTTTTTACAACATAGATATGGGCCCTTTGGCCCAACTAGTCCCTTTTGCCTGCATCTGGCCCATAACCCATGTCCCCACCACCATCTTTTGATTGAGTCCCAAATTTTGCTGGTGAGGAGGGAGGGGCAGCATTTTCGGATTTTCTTCACCTCTGGAGGAGGGAATAGTGCAGAAGTTGCTCTGTATGCTTCTTAAAGCATAAAGGTGCATCTGAAGCCTTGATGGACAACACATTAAAAATTAATTGTAAACAAATGAACCATGCTAAATTGAGAAAGTGACAAAGTAGTAAGGATTTGTGTTAGTTGCTCTGGAAAAACTTGCAACAGACAAAATTGCATGTTGCTTATTTGAGGCTGAGATATTGGTGATGTGTTAAGTTACAACTAAGTTTATTTTGGTTGCCAACTCAAACTGCCTATAGCAAGTTCCTATAGTACTGCAGCCCAGTGGACTAAATTGAATAGCACTGCAAAAGACAATTTGTGGTGTACCTTAGGTGAACTTGTCAATTTGCTCATTAACTGGTGTGACTTGCCCTTTGTTTTTCAAGCAGAATGTGGACCCTTAACTTTCGTATTCAATTGGTGTCTGACATGTATCAAGTCTTGGATGGACAAGAACTTCCTCTTTTGCCTAGATGGAAGCCATCCAATTTTTGTCCTGCCTCCCAAGTCCTTGTATGAAAGAATGTATATTCTGCTCTTGTAAACTGATCTACTTCTTTCTTTATCTAGGCAGTCTCATTCTGAACATCAAAATTGTTTATCACCATCCAAAACAAATCTTTCCTTTAGGTTCTTGTAACTTTTTGCCCCTGATTTAATTTCTCCTTCCCATTCAGAAGATCTACTTGCAGGGTGCTGTGTTAAAGGCAACAAGGCTTTGAGTTAGAATGGTGGATATTCAGAATAGTGCTTAAACTGACAAAAGCTCCTGTGTTTAGCTTCACACACAGCTTTTGGACTCTACATTCAGATTCTACAACTGCTAGATTGTGTGGCTAGCTAAGAATACAAACTTGTTTCACATTACATTGAAGAGGAAACTTTCAGATGGCCATTGTATTCAATTCCAAACCCAGGTTCTAGAAATTAAAGAATATTATACCAAATTACTGAATCAACTATTCCTATAACTCAACACAAACCTAATGAAGTTTCTTTCAAATGGAACCATCCACATTGAGTAAAATAAGCTGTGGTATTGTTTATTCTCTGAGACTGGGATTTCTGTGACTGCTTAGGACCTCAACATTTTTCATTATGGATTTATTATTTAAGAAAATTGAAAGACATCAAATCTCTACAAAATGAGATGTTAAAATATAAACCTGTTTTATCAGATACATTTGTAATATGTGTTGCAACTTGAAACTAAGATCTGAATGTATAATTGGGTATTCTGCTACATGAAGTTATTTTCTTTCCAGAAGTTGATCTACATTCTGGTTCATCGCCATCATTGAACATGACTATAAGTAACATTTGTTGCCACTAAAAGCTGAATGTGCATCTCAGACTAATTTGTCAGGATGTCTTGACTTGCTTTATTTCAGCATTAGAATTAAATTTGGCCTAAGTTTCTAGTGTTCAGTATTAGATGAATTTGAGCTGTTTGCATCAATATGCAAAGGCATTGGGCATTGCATCTGAGAGAGCTTTTCAGATAGAATGCGTAGATCGATATTTGTTTTGAAGTAGCTTGTAGGAATCACTCCCAGGGACTGGCACCTGAACAACATGGAGTATTACATTTTTTTGCCTATCATTGCTACTAAACTCGTGGCTTTCAGATGGAAAGTAATTAATGAGATGAAAGCATTGTGGTTAAGCAGGACAAATTGACCTTCATGAATGTCCAAAACATTTTTGATTACATGGTCTTGATTCTGGTGAATAAAGGCTTATCCTTCCTGATCATGAATAAGGCACACTGGTCACTCAGAGTTATCAACCAGTTTCATTTTGCAACTCCTCACTTCACTTTCCTCTGGAAAGTGACTTTGTGTTCTCGGAAAGCTTGCCAATTCACAAGCTTCTTTCCTGTAACCAATCTGTAGAATGGTAAATACAATTGTTTTACACTCTTGGCCTGAATTCAGGGGAAGCCTGTGGTAGCATGTAACTCTGGGTGGGAGAAGCAGGAAATAATTATTCCTGACGTCACTGAGTGTGGTTTACTTGCTGCATTGTATTACAAATCACATGGTTTCCTCTTGCTGTTTTGCAATTTGACACATTTGTCTTGAATGCACTTTTAGCAGCTTTTCTTGGCCAGAAAGGAAAATAATTTTCTTTGTGATGGATGAAGAATAATTTTGTTTCTCTAGTTTAAGTCCCATATGGTTGATTTTTCTTTTGACACCAGAGCTTCATTTTACTTATTAATATTTTTCCTATACCACCAGAGATGGGTGGGAGGAGTTGCCATACACTGTGTTGCTTGTCCTTAAGTTGCAATTCCACAGTTCCTTTGTAAGTAGTTAGTGAGAATGATTACTATTGATTTGGGTATATGTATTAAAATTTATGGCCAAACTGCAGATTAACTCTGGAAAACCCAATGAATGATGAGATTTAAGGTAAAATGTGCAAAAAAAAAAAAAAACATTTATGATGTATTGGCCTCGATGTTTTTGTTCATTCATGGGATGTGGAAATTCCTGGCCATGGTGGCAAACTTGTTAAATGTCTCTGAACTAAGTTGCTTGCTAAGTCATAAGAATATACCCTATTACTGGGGCTCTGGTTCATGCATAGGTTAAACAGCAAAGGAAGGCAGACTTTCATTCCTGAAGAATATCCATAGACTAGACAGGTTTTTGTAACAATCTGGGGATTTGTTACTCCTATTTTTGATGCTAGGATTGACGTAACTTGGTTTCCATGGTGGAGTTTGAATGTCTAAAGATCAGCAGTTCAGCCCTCTGGATACTGCTTCATTAATGTAACCACTGTGTTACAATGACCTAATTTTGCATCTCTCATCACTGCAGTATGGATCTGATTCCCATCATGAGTGTGGCCTGACATTGCCTTCTAAATCCTGCAGTTTAACTGTTTGACACTCTCATTCTGGAGCACAGCAAGGCTACCATATAAGGAACAAAAAAATATCCTTGGCTCTCCTGAAATGAAGTGGCAATAACTTCTCATGTGATGGCTCAATTATTAAAATGGCAGAACTGAAAGGTGAAAGCAAACTTCATTTTGATAGCTTGTTTTAAATGAGATGTTTGGAACTTTAAAGGTGTGTGCTCTAATTGTTGATTTTTGACCCCTGTGATTGAAATTGAACGTGTGAATGATTGAAGGGTGCACGTTGGACCATTTGCTACGTTCTAAAGGGAGAGGTATAAAGATTTCACAGCAATTGCCACGTGGCCCAAATCCAGCAACGGCAAGTTCCTTAACTAGAACTTGTTTACTCTGAACCTTGACTAGTTTCTGAATCTCTCATTTCTCAAATGTTTATCCATTTCCTTTAAACTGTACATTTGCTTATTTAAGTTTTTATGTTCTGGGAAGAAGGAGTCCAAGTCTGTTCTTTACATTATTGGATATTAAATGTTCCCTGTTGCCAGCATTGCATTCTCCACTTGACCTGTATGGTATCCATTCAATGCCCAAGGTTTTTTAAAAAAGTAGTTTTCAGAGGTCCCATTTGCAACAACTTTTGCTGGTGTATTTTAAATCCTCTGGTTTTGCTAAGCTGTAGGCTTCACGGGAAAGACTAAAATGTTTAAAGTCCTTGAAAAGGTTTGTAAGTGAACGTGCAGGTTTGAAAATAGTGAAATCAAATCTTTAAACTGTTAGTTATATTTTTTTAAGAGTACTAAATCCTCTGTAACTAGAGCATCTTTGACAAGTGGGGGTGGGGAGAGTGCATTGGGATGGCTTGATTTAAGTCACCTCCAAATGAGTGGTGTGCTGCTTAACCACAAATGAAAAGGCTGTTCAAGTAAAAAGGTGTTGTTAACCATTGCCCATACTTGAAATTTAGACTTTCTCTCCTAACAAAATATTCCAAGTTTATAAACAAATCTTATAGATGTTGGTAATTATGTGGCTCTTGGTACTAGTTGTGTAAGGGAATTTTTAGGAGTGAAAACAGGCCTGTTCTGTGAAGTGGTGCAGGTTTCTTGGACTAGATTATCCTGCCATCATGTGGCAGAAAGAGGGAAGTGTGTGTATATATAACTAATGACATGAATGAAAAATGCCTCATTTCAGTATAACACACAACGAGTTATCAAAATGAGGTAATGATTCCCCTAGTTCAATTTCTATACATGTGCCACATATACCTTTTAAATGAAAAGTCAATCATTTAATATAGAATCATATAACTAATTAATTGATCTGCTCCATGACCTTTTTCAGTTATGCCTCAATGTGGAAAAATTGCCTGACGCTATATACAGGAAGAGGAGGTGATCTTCAAAAAATTGGAGAGTAAGTACGACACAAGGAATTCCCAGGGAAATAGTTTCCATAGCATCACTCCAGTGTCCTTTGGGAATAATGAGAACAATATCAAATTTAAGATGTACTCCAGTCTAATAGCCTAATTATTGCCTGCATAATGACCACTTGGGCAAAATGTCAGGTATCTGATTTTTCTGAGAGGTTGTATGCTAATAGATTTGGTATCATTAACAAAAGAAAAAAAATTGGGAAGAGAGGGATGCTTTGGATGTTTCAGTGCATCTATGGCAACAGCACACCTACTGATTGAGGGTTGCTATGAGGTTTTTTGCAGAATGAAATGAGCTTAATCACTGGTTCATTGCCCATGTGATTAAAGTTAACTGTTCTTGGCAAATGAACTGGGATCTATTAATACATCAACTACAAGCAGGAATTTGTACAGTATCTGCATCTTGATTACCATCACAGCACAACACATAGAATGATTTCTCAGCACAGGAGACCATTCAGCAAATGTTCTTTTCACCAGAATAATATACTTGTTCCAACCCCTGCTCTGTGGTCTTGCAGTTTTTTTTCTTAAATATATGCCACACATCTTGAAGCCACCACAAAAACTGCCTCCATCAAATCTGTAGATCGCAGTCACACTTCTCTTCCCTTTGATAGCTGTGATTTCTCATCACAGCCCGCAACTACATTCCAATACCCTCATGTCCTTCTATTAAAGAATTGACTTGAACACAAAACTCCAAAAAGTGGCTGGACCACTTTTTAAAAAAAAAGTTCAGCATGTCTTCCCTGCATTTGTGCTCCATCTCTATTGAGGGTTAATTATGCACCACTTTCTCAACCAGCATCACTACTTCCAATCTTTCATGCACTCATCTGCCCAGGTCCCTCTGCTTCTGAGCCACTTTTGCAATGACATCCTTTATTCAGTATGTTCTTGTTCTCCTTCAACCAAAATTCTTCAGTCTATTTTTCAGTATCAAGCTTTCCCCTGCCATGTATCTGCAAATTTTGCCAGCCTGTTTATCATCCTGTTGCAATTGGTCATTGTCTTTGCAGTTCTAATGCTGCCCTATTTTGTCATCTGGAAATTTAGATATTGTGGTTTGCACAATAGGTCATTATTTATTTTGGCAGTGGTTGTAGCACTGATTCCTGATTTAATTCTAATTTTGCCATCAATTGTGACTTTAATTCTAAATTTATGGCTGATTGACTTTCTCCTCCTGTTGGCGGATGTGTGGAACATCATTTGAATTGGGTTGTTCACCCTGCCCCCAGGTGGTGTCAAATTATCATTACAAGGAGAAAGTTTTCAGCCTAAACAACCAATAACATGACTGATAAAATATGGCATTTGACTTTATAGGAATACTGATTTTGAACCTTTCATCTTTTTCCTGTGTAAAAAAAAAAAAAAAAAAAAAATTGGTAATGGGAAAATTGGTTTTTATATGGCCTCAATATTAAAATGTTTTGTTTCACATGCATCTGTATTTAATATATCTGATCATTATGCTGCTATTTCTATATTGTGTATCTTTTTTTATTTGGTTTGGAGGAGCTAAACAGCAAGTGAGAAGTGTACAGCAGCATGCAATTTGTTTTAAAGTAAAATGTACCTGGCCATGATGCAGAGTGGGGCAGTTAGCAGCTTTTGTGATCCCAGGCAAGGACTTGGCTGATAATGATGGCTTTGAAATTCCTTGCACTTCCCTCATTCTTTATGCAACTAAATGTTATTCAAATTAAAGGTGAACATAGGGCTTTAAAAGGAGTGTGTAACATTTTAATATTTTCTTTTTGCTGTTAGGTTTTGTATGGTATATTCAGAAGTACCCAACTTTAGTGAACCAAATCCAGATTACCTCAACCAGATGAACCAAACAAACAAAGTTGTAAGTGTTGGGAGAGCTGATAGCATGTGATTTATTGTCATAAACTTGGAGTTTATTTCAATTAAAAATCAACTAATTTTACTATGGAAGTTTTATTCCTCATTGTCCATGTGGTTCTACCCTTTCATTTGCTATTTAACTGTTTTATCAAGGCACAAAGTGAACATAGAAACAATTCCCCTCCTAGTCAGCTGGCTACAAATGGACAAATGCAAACAGGTAAGATGGTATTGTAAATGAATTTTGTTCCCTTTCATTTAGATGCTTCAAATTTCATTTGGAACTGAATGAGATTGGTTCTATAGAAAAACTGGTTATTTGCCCTAAAATATTTATTTTACTTTAACGATCCACCTTGGCCAAATTATGAAAAGTGTGCTATTTTAACATTTTTTATAACGCGTCATTCCACCTTCTATCTGCTTTAACTGTAATTGTTTACCTATTGCCAATATATTGTGGCTTGGAAATGATTATTTTCCTTAATAGAGACCAGTATGACTTGACTACACATTCTTAGTTTCAATTCTTTGTCCCACCTCGCGTTCTGAGGGTAGTATTACAGTTGTCTCAGAATCTCAAACTGGTGAATGGTACTACATATCTCAAGGTCTTCATAAACCATTTTGTGGGGACAAAGTTGCGTCAAGTATGTCTTTTAATGCTGGAAAAAAGACAACGACCAGCCAAAATTTCTTCTTGAGGACAGCCAAAATTTTTTTTTATATAGAAATGTTATCTGACTTGTTGGAATTCTTTTGAGGGTTGATGAAGGTAATGTAGTAGATGTGGTGTCGAAGTGTTTTGGATATGCTCAATTGAAAAGTAATGACAGACATTAGCTGAAATACCATCCACATTTATCAGCATCTCTCATCCAAAGGAGACCATCGAAGGAGTAGTTTTTTTGGGACTGAAGAAAGTCAATTACATGGGAGGGGGGTGGGGTTGGGAGAGTGAAAGAAGCCAACGTGGTTATCTTTGCAGTTACAAAGGTTAAAGCAGATGCAAGTGTTCATAAATGAGTATTGATAAAGTTAACAAGGCAAATGTACTCTTGTCAAATAGATGGTGTAATTAATTGGTTGAAAAATTTGTGTAGGTGCGAAGCTTAAAAGGATCGATTCTGAGCACTCTGAGGGTTTTCAACACATTTGGGAACGGTTTAAACTCTTTGAAGACCAAGTTGCACAATGTATAGGTTTAATTGGGCAGCATTGTCAAAAAATGGTTGAGTAATGTTCTTCTCTGCTAATAGGTTCTATTGAGGGAAGGGGAATCAGATTTCAGTAGTTATACCTGCTTTGCCCCAGTGTTGGTGATTGATTTTAATCAAGCTGTCAATATTGGGCTGGGTGTGAAAGGCTGAAACATGAATGGTAGCAGGACACCATAACTCTTAGTGCTGACATCTCACTGTTCCAGGGACCAAGCATCAATCCTGGCCTTCGGCACTGTTTCTGTGGAGTTTGGACATTTTCCCCAAAATTCTGTGCTTTTCTGCTAGGGTGCTCTGATTTTCTTCATCTCAAATATGTGCTGGTAGATTAATTGTCTCCTACACATTTCCCTTAATATGGGTGCAAAAACAGAAATATAAGCCTACAGGAAAATGAAAGGATGGGAGATTAGGGTTGCTCTTCTGGGAGCTGGTATGGACCCAATGAGCTGAGTGGTTTCCTGTAATACAAGAAATTGTTGCCAGATCATGGTGTAGAAGTTTTATGTAAGTTTATCTCAAGAAGACCTGGTGCATTTTTTTGACTTGGCAACACTGAGTAAAGCACCATGTCTCACTTTGAGAAACAGTGTACAAAATACATCTGTTGTAAATCTTGATTCTATGTAATAAATGCTCCTAGTTGATTGCTTTCTACCTTCAGACAGACCATGGTTAATTTTTGAATGTTAAAACTATAGAGATATGGAAAGTCGTTCCAGTTTCCTATTAACTTTGCATAAGGCCCAAAGGTAAATAATTTATTTGGCTTCCACAAAAGTTACAGCAGGAATAACTATACAGCAATTTTGTTGCATGTTAACATCTGCTGATCATATTAAGATTTCTACCTGGCCTTCAACTACTTGAGTCTGTGCTCAAGATTGACTGTTTGGTACGGTTGAAGACTGGAACCAAACAGTTAAGCAAATTTTTGCTGTGATTATTTTGAAGTTTTCTTGATGAAAACTGATCATTTCTGAAAATGCCAAATCAAGCAGAATTGAGCCTTTTTTATTTCCTGTCACAAGGAAGTGGGGGGGAGGTGCAAAGTGAGCACAAGTTTGGCACAGTCTTAAATGAGATTTTGGAGATGAAATTTCCTTGGAATTGGATCTTTATTCACCTTGAGTGGAAATTGTTGGGAATATTGAAGTGACATCTCTAAATGACCACATTTACAATGCCAAACAATTGAATAAATGCTAACAATTTTGCGAGTTTGTACTTCTACCCATCATGCTTTGAGTAGCATTGCTCACCATCAAACCAAGATGCAGACTTTTTCTATGCCAAGCAAAGTGCATCCAGTGAATGACTTTGACTCCTTTTGTGAGACTCCATAAATCTTGGTTTCAACTTGCCAATTAGTTAAAATTAAAACAGGTGAGCTATGCAAGTTAAATCATTCATCCATGCTTTTAGGCTTGTACCACACCTGAGGTCAAACGTGGTAAGATCTTCAAATGATTGAACGTTTTCTTGCTGCTACTTCCTAATTTAATGTTGAACTGCCATAAAAGATTTATTTTTATAGTGGATTAATCAGCATGGCTTGTGACCAGGATGAATGCAACTTGTATTTAAGGCTTTTACTTGTACGTGATGTTGTGACCTGAATGTAATATTTGTTTTGATATAGAAAAACATTAATGTCAAAGGTTTCGATCATTTTTGTTTAGGAAATGGCTCACAAAGTGTGCCATTGCTGGGGGGACACCCCTCATCAAGCAATAACTACCAGCAACAACACAACCCTAACTTTACAGGTGGTGGAAGAAACAATGGACGTGGACCAATAGTTCAGCCACAGACGACTCTAGCTCAAGGATCTACACCTGTCGCCACTGTTAGCAATGGAAGAGATCCACGCAGAGCATTTAAAAGATGACCTGTGCCATATGTACATAAAACCTTGTTCAGTTCTGCACCCTACTTGAACCCACTGATGCACTTTTATTTTTTATATAACTTGTTTTTGTTTTAACTCTCCATCGTTTGAGGTGGAGAAACATCTGACTCTAATTGTTGAAGTGTCTTGCAGTCGTGAGGCTGCACAGGACTTCGTACCTTTATGGTCTGGAAATGAGTTGCAAAAGTAGAGGTGCTTGTGTTGAGAGCAGCAGGGAAAAAAATAATTTTAGGTTTAAGACATCAATAAAATGACATTAAATTCCTATAGTGTGCAGTGAAGGGTATTGTGTCACCCATACTATGATCAGAAGTGTTGAATGTAAAAAGTACTCAATTTATTACAAAAGTTTTATTCCTTCTGATTTGCTGTGACATTGGCAGTGAAAATTTATTGGCATTGATCTGTACAGATTGAAGAGTTTGGTTTAATTTAGTCTATTGTCGATTACAACATGTCTCCTTCAGAGGAGAGAAGAAAGTGAATGACCCTGAGCTTGTCTAAGCAATGACTAATGCTGGAAGAATGCAAGATGATTGGGAAGCTCCATTCATCTTAATTGAATGGCCTCTGATATGCTTGAGATGGCTCAAACTGCCACTATACCAAAGTTAGGGACGATGAAGCAAAAGTGTCAGCAAGAACCTTTTTTTAAAAAAAGGTATAGTTCAGAACAAGAGCTGGGTGTCACTTAGCTACAATACACACCACTATGGGGTGACATTTAGCTCTACATCTGTCAAGGACATCAAAACATTTAATTCAAATAAATGCTGCTGGCTGATATGTGCAAGTGCTATTGCATATCAAATAGATCTTTTGCTGATCTGTGTACAAAGCAGAAAGTAATTGAGGAACCGTGTGTTTTACCCTTTACAAAGCTGCAACAATTTTGCTTCCTGCCCAATTTCCTTTTTAATGTTTTGGTTCATTTGAATGCCATCATTGTTCAAATCCTGTTGAACATGTTTGAAAGCTAACACTCAGTACTAATGGACTGCGAGCTGTCATCTTTCAGTTAAACTCAGGCCAAACCTGACTCACCTGAATGTTCAGCTCCAGTTGAAAAGTAGCACTTTTTTTAAAGCAGTGTTATGACCAGAATTTCAGTTCACATTGTTTTAATTGGGCTTGAATGCACCTAGCTTCTCTGCTCACCCATAATACAATTATGACCACAGTCCATAATTGGCTATGAAGAACTGCCACTAGGATGGGAATGCTACTAATTTTTACTTGCCTCTGGAAAAAGTATATAGATAACATGAGGTCCAAATGGTTTGCTTGTCAATATTTTTTCATAAATTAACTTAGAAGGACATAATATGATCAACCTCTTGCCTCAAATAGTATTTATTAATGACCATAGAACAAGAATCCATTGCAAGGCTGGAGTAAATTAGCTTTTGCTTCTTGAATCAACGAGTGAGGCCAAA
The DNA here is from genome assembly GCF_036971445.1 of Narcine bancroftii. NCBI lineage: Eukaryota > Metazoa > Chordata > Chondrichthyes > Torpediniformes > Narcinidae > Narcine > Narcine bancroftii. The sequence continues at coordinate 248,606,967 of NC_091472.1, read as the reverse complement.
CTGAATAATGGAAAATCACTTTGAGTGTAGCATAATTTAGTGTAAATTGCCAAAAGTAGTTTTAAGAAAGTGATTCTAAGTACCTCAATCATAATCAGTCAATTTGGTGGTTAATTAGTTAGCTCGTGTTGCATCCTGAAATTTGATTTTCCATTCTACTTGTCAGCACTGTATATGGTGCCTCGCTCAAGTGTGTCATCTGGCACTGCCAATGGCAGCTTAATTCTCAGAGCTATACTGAATAGAATTTGCCCATCTAAATTACATGTCCAATCTGCTGAGAGCATTCCTGTTATCACTGAAATCTGCTGCCCACTGAAGGAGCATACAAGTCGAGACTTTACATCTCACCAAGCCAACTGAGGAAAGCTACAGGATTCTAGTATATATTGGAGGTGCCTTTTCTAAGAATCTGCAAATCATTGTGCTTAATGGTGCACGATAAAATGTTAATTACCATGCCATGTACAACTAAACAGGTAATCTTTACAAAGTTGCTTGAACTGAAGTAAATTTGGAACATTTTTATTTGAACAATTTCTTAATGTAATACCAGAGTAAAAAATGTGGATACATGTAGTGGTGATCTGACAACTTATTTGGATGCTGTCTCTAAGCCTAGGTTTAAGTTGATTTACGTACCCAAGCTATGTTTTTGTCACCTGTTAGAGGGCAGGTTCTTTCATTTACCCTTTGAATACATTACAGTTGATGTCCTGAGCTAACAGAATATGCATGCAATGTTCTGATTGGCATTTCAGCCTACCGATACTTTTATTGAGAGAGTTTGAAAGAACTCCAGCTTTTTCTGCTTGCCTCCAGCATAATTGTGTCCATAGTCCAGAGCTACTTCATTGGATGAAAAACACTGCCCCAAGATGGGAATGGTACTAAATTATAGCTACCTCTGCAAAGATATGCAGACAAGACACAGTTCAAATGGAACAACTGATTTTTTTCCCCCCACCTGGGCACTCTCCAGCCAGATGGCATTAATATCAATTTTTCAAGTTTCTGTTAACCTGCCTTTCCCCCTTCCAGTTATCCTCCCTTTCTCCCTTCATCTAGCCATCCCTCACCTTGAGCACTGCTGTCCCTCCCTCCCTCCCTTCTCCACCTATCACCTCCTGTCTTGGTGACCCCCCCCCCCCCACACTCTTGTTTGGATGTTTGGACACATACTGACATTTTTCCATACCTTGATGAAGGGCTCAAACGTGTATTTTATGTATTTTTACTTTTGCTATATAAAGGATGCTGCTTGACTGGAGTTTCTCCAGCTTTGTGTGTTTAACAGTTTAAATGGTCTACTTGTTATTTTTCTCAAGTTAACCTTGAATCACATTATATGATATTCAAATTCTGATCTCATTGGTATCAAATAAGGAATCTAGAACCATGAATGTCCATGGCAAGACTGGTGTTGATCAGTTTCTGTGAAACCTCATATTGAGGTTAAAAATTATCAAGGAAAATCTAGATTCATTTAGCTCAATTAATACCTTGCATGATATTTCCATATTGTTGTTTGAAAAGGATTGAAGAAAGGTTGCATTTTCTGTACTTTATCTTTTGAGTGCTTTGCATTCTATAGAACCATAGGTGCACTATGGGACTAAATTTCTGGGGAGCAAGCTCAGTGACTGTGGAGTCCTGAATGCTGCAGTGAATTGGGAGGAAATATTTAAATATTGAAAATAGTTGAGGCTCTATTTGCCCAGAGCATTTAAGCAATCAAGTTCCTGTCTGCTACAAGGAACATCCTTTGCTTGGACATTGTCTTTGGTTTGTTTAAAAACTTTGTAGTGTTGTGCTTGTCTGATGTTAAGCTATGGGGGGGATGGGGGGGGGGGGACGAGATAGAATTCACTTGGAGAAAGTAATCTTGAAAGGATGTGGATGATAGGTAGTTTCTCCTGGCTGCCAATTTATGATTTCTCTGCCATCACCAAGAGCTTTAAGTACCTCTCCCTCCTCTAGCCTCTGCACAATATATTGCAACAGCTGTACAGAAAAAAATTTATACAGGAGTTTCTCCTGACAATCGTCTGATCAAGTTATCAGGCAACAGAATGGCAGTAAGGCTAAAATAAAACTTTTCTCAATTTCAAACTCTTAAATGGTAGTGCACTACCATCTGTCTTCATGGTGACAGATGTCAACTGACTCAATAGTGGCAGCTACTATTTCCCAGTTTTTGTTTCCCCTGATGAGGTAATTGGACTGGTTACCTTTTGGTCCAAGTGTGACAATTCCTGAAAATAACTTTGGAGCTGCAGGAGCCACACCGCATGTAATGTATATCTCACTGCTTGTCCAGAATACAACTGTTCAGTGCCTCCTTGTTTTTGTTTCCTCTGGAATATTTAACCTGTGTTTTTATTCTTTACAGTTGGACGTGCTAATAGGAAATTGCTATAGAGCCTGCAATTCCTTACACAGGATCCACAGTTCATCCAAAATATAATGGATTGGCAGGCATACATTGCTTCATTATTCTTAAAGTAGGATACAAGTTGCCAACCTGGTGTTCAAGATGTGAACTCGAGGCTGATTTTTTAAATTCCCAGTCTGTGTTCTCTTGCAGTGCCAATATTTGTGCAGTCTATATCAATTAACATGTACCTTTGTCTGACATAGGATTTTTGTGTACTCACACATGCACAATATTTCTCGAGCATCTTTGTGCTGCTCTTGGCCAAATACTGCCAGAGGAGGTGATGGGGTAGATGATGAATATAACAACAAAAAAACTAATGTAACATTAAAGGGAGGAGGTGTCACATATTCCAAACCTGGGGGCTGAGGTAGCTGAAGACAGTTTCCTGTGTTCGGGGAAAAGGCATGATCATAAAATGTATTTCCAGTCTTAACAGCCTTAAACTATTTTACTCAACTTTCATTCAGGTATGTTCATAGCCTAAGAAGGGAATTCCTAAACCAATGAGATGGAGGCAATTTTTATTTTCTGTCAAGTACTTTAATTTGTATGTGACTACATCTACTTGTGGTAAGTTAACATTGGTGAAATCACATTAAAGGGCCCTGTTCATGTGCAGTTCTGGTTGTCCAGCTTTGGGAAGGATGGCATGAAGCTGAAAAGGGGGCAGAAAAATTTGTGTTCATGGGTTTGATTTATTGCAAAGCTGGATAGGCTGGGACTTTTTATCCTGGATTGTAAGAGGCGGAGGGATGGTTGTAAATAACACTGGCACTTTTCCAAAGATAGGGGTGTCTAAAACTAGAGGGGACAGGTGTACAACAAGAGGAGAAAGATTTTCACGCAAAGGGTGGTGGGTACATTGGAGTTGCCAACAGAAGGTGAAGAAATGGGTACAATTACTGTGTCAGGGATATTTGGAGAGATGTGGATAGGAAAAGTTTAAATAATACTGGTCAGCAGAATTAGGTGATTCAGCCCATTGACTGCTTCACCATTTAAATCATGGCTGATGTATTTTTGCTCTCAACCCAATTTTCCTGCCTTCTCTCCACAACTTTTGACACCCTTACAAATCAATAGCCTCACAACCTCTGCGCTAAATATATCTAGTGACCTGGCCTCGAATTTCAGAGATTCACCACCTCTAGCTGAAGTAATGTATCCTCATCTGCATTTGGAAAGAACATCCTTTTATTCTGAGGATGTGCCCTCAGAATGCCCCCCACCCTTCACATCCACTTTATCCAGCCATTTCAACATTTGGAATGTTTTGATGAGACCCCCCCCCCCCATCCTAAATTGCAGTGAGTACATTTGTTCATCCTTTCGGAACATTCTTAAAAACCTCCACTGGACCCTCTCCAACATTGACACATCCATAAGATGTGGAGTGAGCCCAAAACTGCTTGCAAAACTCCAAATATGCCCTATAAAGACAGCATTATATGTTTTTTTTATATTCGTCTTTTCAAAATGATACATTGCATTGTATTCCTTACTACTGACTCAACTTGCAGATTAACATTGGGGAGTGTCCCCAAAGTTTCTCAACTTTCTAAATTGAGAAAATACCATATACCGAAGTGCATGACTACAAATCCCTATGCTGTATGCCATCTGCCACTTTCTCTATTCTACCAACCCATCCAAGTCTTTCTGAAAACCCTCTGCTTAATGCTACTTACCCCTCTACCTATCTTCGATTAATCTCCAAATGGGCCAAATGTGGATAAATGAGACTAACTCGGGGAGACAATTTGATCAGGATAGGCAAGTTGGGCTGAAACACCGTGCACTGGCCGTGTGGCTAGATAATCGGTGATGCATGCTTCACCAAGGGAAGAGAATTCACTGGAATCCATTCTCAAGTGTTTCTGTTCCTGTATTAGGAAATGATTTCAGGATGTGGAATTAAGAGGGAGTAGAGTTACAGGATTTTTAAAAAAAAATCTATTTGAATGGCAGAGTATAGGTTACATTTTCACAGGTACTGCACATGTATGAGAAGGGTATGGATGGCTATGGTCAGGGTGATAGAATGATACTCGGCAAGGAGTTGATGGGCAGAATGACTTGTTTCTGTGCTGGTGTGTTCTGTGGTTCTAAATGGCTAAGGCCGAGTCCTACACCAACCTGGCATTTTCTCAAACGAATTCGTTTGCCACCAGTTTTGTCTCCGTCAAGAGCGATCCCTCCTCACGGCGACTCGCCTCAAAACTCAACAGGGTCCATATTCCTGTAGATGGAATGTTGTCACCCACACACAAAGCACAGGCTTCAAGTGGAGCGGAAGGAACAAACAGCCCACATTGTAGGGAGCAGGCCAAGCCGCTCTGCTCTCTCAGTCCGGGTTCTGGGAACTCTGTTCATACCTTCCCGTAGGGTAGGAGGAGTCGGGAAGAGTCCCATCCCACTCTTGTCCCGGCGTGTGTAATCCAGGCGGGGCTGCTTGCTGAAAAGAAAGGAGCGGGTTGCAGGCTGGTGGGTTCCGAGAGGGCAAACCACTGGACACGTCGCAGTTCAGCTGACGAGACTCCAACTCAACCCAGACCCATTAAAATCACATCAACCAAATCTTAAACCTGGACGGGAAACGTTGGCAAAGGATTTAAAAAAAAAGAGTTGGTGCATCACTGCGGTTAGACTGGTCTAGTCAGATCGAAAGCAGCGTTGTGCAGTTAACCCTCCCCTCTCGCCAGGTCAACCACGCTCTTCTGCCCAATGCTCGAAATCTGGAGATCAATTCAGGCAACAGTGCCTGAAAACCCTCACCCCTCCTCGGTTCTAATGAAAAGACACCCGTCCTGAAGGTTGATGTATCTTTTTGTCCCTCAGAAGATGCGCCTGGACTTGTATCTCTACCGTTTTCTGTTCATATTTTAATTTTGGGCATCCACCCCCTCCCCCCCCCCCCCCCCGCTTTAATTGACCAAACTCCTCTACTTTCAGCCAACAAACGTGATTCGCTTCTCCACTGAAATTACAATATTCTAAAACAAGACATCCTTGGGCGCAGCTTAATAGCCTTGACTGTTTTAGTAGACATTTTCATCCAAGGGAATTGGCATTGGATTCACACCATGCAGTTCCTGGTTCATTAACCTTTCAATTTGTTTTAGATTCTAAACTGTGCAAAACAAGCCATTGGAGTGTTTGGATTTGGATTCTCAAATTTCACCAGGATTCCTCCACAATAGGGAGGGAACCTCTTCTGCTGAAAGGGCCAAAATTTGATATTAAAAAAATGAACAGGGAGTCATTGTGAACAGGGGAGAAGGCCAAAGTGAAGTATCCTTCCTGTTCCAAGGAGCACCATACTTTCAACCTTGGCTAAAGGGCAGAAAGTGGAGGGTAGTGGTGACTGGAGGGAAATATTTAAATTGATCCCCAGAACCCTCAACCGGACTCCTGCAATTCACAAACCTGCTGGAGAAAGTCAGCAGGCATCCATTGGAAGCAAAGGTCTGGGCCCAAAACAGTTGTTACCTTTTGTTTCTTGTGACTGCTGCATGGTGTGTTGAGTTTTTCCAGCATGTTTTTGTATGTGTGTTGCAGTCGCCCCAGGTTCAGGTACTGGGGATCAATTTCCCTCCAGTCCGGCTTTTTTGTTTAACTCTGGGTGGGACTACTGCCTTTCTGTGACATTAATGACCATGATTTGGTCACAGTTTCAAACTTCCAGATGAAACTGAGATTGAATTGTAACAATGACATCAAGACCACATTGACTGACTGAATGGACAAGTAAAGTGTAACACAGAAAAGTGTTTGGTCAGGTGAATGAGGAGAGACCAATTCAGACAAGGCATTACAAATTTTATGGAAGAGATACCAGGTGTATATGTGCACAAATCTTTAAAAGTGGCTGGGCAAGTTGAGAAGTTGTTCATCATTATGGATCTTTATTCTTATATGTATATAAAAAAGCAAGAAAATGTTGCTACCCCAGAATAAAATATGGATTAGGTCAGAATTTCTTTCTTATGTGGCGCTATGAAATTTTCCATCACCGGCCTCCCTATATCAGTAGTTTTTATATTCATAAAATCCCTATTATTATCAGTCTGACATCACTATCTATGCCCCACCCAATCATTTGCCATATATCTCATCTCAGAACCATCAGCTCAACCTTTTCCAAGCACCTGTCTCACAAGTGAACAACTACTCTGACCTCCACTGATATCTACAACCTTAAAGCAGCCACTGAACAATTTCTTGTGCTTCCTCACTGTGTAACATTACCACAGTTTGGGAATATGTGGGTTGGACAGCTGAGTGTTCAATTTTGGGCTTTACACTTTCTAAAAAATGTTGGAGCTTTGTAAAGTTTGTAAAAGAGATTTATAAGAATGGTAGCAGGGTTAATTTGACAATGACATGAGGAAGTTAGAAAAGCTGGTGTTTTCCTTTATAGCAGAGAAAATTATGAGGAAGATTGATTGAAGTATTTCCAAAACACATTGGTTTAATAGAATAAAAAAGCAGAGATAATTTGCAATGACATGCAGCCTTTTAACCACCCAACACACATTTAAGGTCATTTTCCAAAAGACAGAGTTGACAGAAAAAAAATATTTTACAGTGTGCATTTGTGTTCCAAAATGTACTGACTGAAGACGATTCACGAGTAACATTCAAAAGGAAAAAGGGTAAACACTTGAAAAACATTTGCAAAGCTTCAGGAAGGGAAAGGGAGGGGCAGTAACTATCTAGCTCTTTTAAAGAGTTAGGTCACTGCAATGGAAAAACCTCCTGTACTGTGTGGGGATTAATGATTCCCACTCTTTTCAAAGAGGAATGTGTAAATGTGGAAGGAAGTTTCCACTTCTGATATTCCAGCCTTGATCTCACCCACTGTGATGTCGTTAAAAGGAGTTGGTGTGATTTTTCTCCACTCTACACAAATGTTTCTTAGTTCTCCAATGCCCTCTGACTAGATTTCTGAAAGTAATTAATCAAAAGAAACCAACCATACAATAGTGTCCATTGTTACAAAATTAAAGCAAAATCTGGAATCCCTATTTGCTGTTTTATAATTAAAATGGGTTAAAGTGCAACCAAAACTGTCACTTTCAGCATTCCTATTGTTTCATAAAGTCTCAAGAGATTGATGGTGAAATAAGTAGCTTTGTCAGTAGATGTCACACTTAGTCTGCATGTGGTTTTGAGATGAGCTTTGCCTTGAGATTGTAATTGATCTTATGAACAGCACTGGCGACACAAATACAATATAACCCAGCCCAACCATGGCCAAATCTGAGGCTGAGGTCTTATCATTTTTGTTATATCTGTTCTGATCCAACTAGGCTATTACAAGGTCGGGTCAGATACAGCAATGAGCTCTCTGAACCCTTCTCCATTAACAATGGCGTGAAGCAAGGCTGTGTTCTCGCACCAACCCTCTTTTCAATCTTCTTCAGCATGATGCTGAACCAACAATGACCCCAACAATGAAGACGCTGTTTACATCCGGTACCGCACGGATGGCAGTCTCTTCAATCTGAGGCGCCTGCAAGCTCACACCAAGACACAAGAGAAACTTGTCCGTGAACTACTCTTTGCAGATGATGCCGCTTTAGTTGCCCATTCAGAGCCAGCTCTTCAGCGCTTGACGTCCTGCTTTGCGGAAACTGCCAAAATGTTTGGCCTGGAAGTCAGCCTGAAGAAAACTGAGGTCCTCCATCAGCCAGCTCCCCACCATGACTACCAGCCCCCCCACATCTCCATCGGGCACACAAAACTCAAAACGGTCAACCAGTTTACCTATCTCGGCTGCACCATTTCATCAGATGCAAGGATCGACAATGAGATAGACAACAGACTCGCCAAGGCAAATAGCACCTTTGGAAGACTACACAAAAGAGTCTGGAAAAACAACCAACTGAAAAACCTCACAAAGATAAGCGTATACAGAGCCGTTGTCATACCCACACTCCTGTTCGGCTCCGAATCATGGGTCCTCTACCGGCACCACCTACGGCTCCTAGAACGCTTCCACCAGCGTTGTCTCCGCTCCATCCTCAACATCCATTGGAGCGCTTACACCCCTAACATCGAAGTACTCGAGATGGCAGAGGTCGACAGCATCGAGTCCACGCTGCTGAAGATCCAGCTGCGCTGGATGGGTCACGTCTCCAGAATGGAGGACCATCGCCTTCCCAAGATCGTGTTATATGGCGAGCTTTCCACTGGCCACCGTGACAGAGGTGCACCAAAGAAAAGGTACAAGGACTGCCTAAAGAAATCTCTTGGTGCCTGCCACATTGACCACCGCCAGTGGGCTGATAACGCCTCAAACCGTGCATCTTGGCGCCTCACAGTTTGGCGGGCAGCAACCTCCTTTGAAGAAGACCGCAGAGCCCACCTCACTGACAAAAGGCAGAGGAGGAAAAACCCAACACCCAACCCCAACCAACCAATTTTCCCTTGCAACCGCTGCAATCGTGTCTGCCTGTCCCGCATCGGACTTGTCAGCCACAAACGAGCCTGCAGCTGACGTGGACTTTTTACCCCCTCCATAAATCTTCGTCCGCGAAGCCAAGCCAAAGAAAAAAAATAATCTCAGACATGCTATTGATAGGAGGCAATTTTTGTCTTTCTTTTCCTTTGAATCATCTACCTATTTATTATAAGAGCATTACAAGGGGAGAGGACAGGCTATTCAATGATGTTCATTATGGATGAGTTAGGTCCAATTTCATGAACCTGACAGGGTAGGACAAAGTGTAAATTCAACCCATGTAACCAAATCCAGTTAGGTTTGAGTCAGGGAACCAGACTCCATGGGCAATTTCACGTGTTCTGAGATATATTGAAAAGCTTTGTTTTGCAGCTATTCAGGCAACTCAATCCATACTTAATCACAACACATATGCAATAAAAAAACAAAAGCGCAGGGTGTAGTGTTACAGTAAGTCAGAGTGCACGGTGTTACAAAGACAATATGTAGGGTACGCAGAAAAGTGCACTTAAAACAGTGGGCTTCATTTTGTTTTACTAAGGAGAGGCCAATTTAAAGGGTCTAATAGTAGCAGGATATAAACTGTCCTTGAATTTGGAAGCTTGTATTTTCAATCTGTATATTTTCTGCCTGATTGAAGGGGGAGGGTGTGGCTGGGGTGCGAAGGGCCCTTTAATAGTTGACAGCTTTCCCAAGACAGCATGAGGCAGACATGGAATTGTTCAAGTGGAGGTAGGGCTGAGCCGCATTCACACCTTTCTGCAGTTGCTCAGCATTCCAAGCTTCACAGCAACAGAAATAACCATATAACCATTTACAGAGCGGAAACAGGCCATGTTGGCCTTTCGAGTCCGCACCGGTTCAGTAGAACAGCTCCACTAGCTCAAACCTCCCGCTCTCTGCCAATAACCCTCCAACCCCCTCACCTCCATGTACACATGCAACCTTTTCTTAAATGACAGATACTTTTGAAGTTACCTGTGGCACAGAGTCTTGCAGTTTAAACTTTGACAATAATCCATACCAACACACAAGGCTTCATTATCTTTATGCCACAATCTTGTTTTGCCACCATTTCCCCCATCTTAAGTTCCCCTTGTCTAACACCCCTTTCTTGCGTTGTTGAGAGCTCCGATTTTAATTCACATGGTGGAAGTCTTTTGCCCACTCAGTAACCATTTCTAGCCTTTTCTCCATTTTCGCCCTAGTACCTCACTTTTTGCTGCCCAAACATCTCGTTAAACTTTATAAATGAGTGATTTTACAAAGTATTCCATCTCCGCATTTTCATTTCCTTTGCAAAATTTTATATCACGTAAGTTATTGTGGTCAAGAGCAACTTATTTTCTGAATTTTTCTGTTACTGAATGATGCAAGTTGTAGAGCTTGAGAGCAGCAGTGGAGTTCCTCCAGCATTCCTGTATTAATATTAATTTTCTATTTGTGCTCAGCTTTCCATTTGAGAAAGGTGGTTGGTTTCCAGTTAGGATCCAAGCTCATCTCAATGTGAGATTATATAATGATATCTGTGGAATAGATCTGGTTAATGACATAGTTATAATTCTGTATATTATTTCCTACCTAATGTAAACCATTTGGAATATATGTACAATGGAGTCTGCTTTAGCCTCAGTCCTGTTACATCTGCACTTTAGAAATGCACTGAATGTAAAATAAATTCTACATGAGTTCAGTGTAAATATCTCAATTTGTCATTGGTCCTTTGGCCCATGAAATCCACCATTCTAGATCCTCCTCCGCAAACCTCACCTCTTCATATGGCTGAAGTAACTCCTTATTTGTCTCCCTGTCCTCACATCTCTGTAATCTTCCTTTTCTGATAAAAAGCACTAAATAAATGAGCATTGAACACAAAACTATTTAATTGCATATCTTTATCGGTAACAATATAAAATGTGATGTGCAAAATTGAATGTTTTCTAATACTAATCACACACAGTTGCTCAAAGACTGCAATACAGCTCTAGCAATTTTCCAGTAAAATCTGTGAACTAATTTCAACTTTTCCCAGACACAGCAATGCAATTGTTAATGCTAGATCCTGGTCGAAATCTGTATCCTGGTTTGATAATTTCCATATGCCAACTCAGCCTTCTATTAAAGGAAAAGAAACAGTAGTATTGATTAAGGCTTTGTCTCAATACGTTGATTATTTCCACCCGTGAATGCAGTCTGACCTGCTGAGTTCCTCTAACATTTTTTTTGTTCGTTCAGCATTCCAGCATCTGCAGCATTTGTGCTTCTTCCTGCCAACATTATGTAGTGAGATCCACCTTTTGAAAATATGGACATATGTTCCATCAACATGCCTAAAATAAAGTCAATTAACCTCAGCAACAGACACAACCCAAGTGTTACTGTAATCATAGAGTTACTACACAGAAGGCATTCAGGCCAGCTATCGAGAGAGAGAGAGAGAGAGAGAGAGAGCGGATCCAGTCAGCTCCACCCTCCAACTCTTTCCCCTTAGCCTCATGCTTTCCTTTAAATATTTCCTCTACCTAACGTGCGTTTGTAACCAAAACAATAATACATTGGTGCAATGTTATTAATAATTGATCTGCATAAGTGCAGCAGCAAGGAATAATAAACAAATATCCACTTTCAATTCTTTTATTTACTTTCCAAGCTTGGCTACAATAATAACCAGTTTTTGCTTTAATTTTGTTTAATACAAACAAGAAGAACCAAAAAAAAAATTTTTTTTCAAGCAATATATTGTATGTGAAGACAATTAGAAGTTAAAGTTATTGTGATAATTACTTTCATAAACCATTGCCTCATCAGCAATAAAGAAGTAAAGGAAGCTAGAATTCAGCCAGGTTATACAGCCGTGAAATGACTCCATTTAGCACCAATGTAGCTGAACAGTTTAACTCTTCTCACTTGCTTTATAGTCAAAGTTTCCTTAATTTCCATAATTTTATGCTTTATTTTGTTAGGAAAATACAGTGTACATAGTTTATAGATATAATTGAAAAACAGAGCAGTAGGATGTATGAAATAGATACATTTCAAATAATTGATACAAAGCTTTACAGCTTTATTCATACCTGAAAGTACATAACCCAAGCCACACAAAGAACGATCTGAGAATTCTGAAGCCACTTGCGTTTCCTCGCCAATTATACAATTGTTGTAAACATTTCCTGCCTCTATATCTTCATACCCCACTGTAATGTTCTATCTTTAACCTTTCACTATCCCTCTATCTTCAACATTCTTCTGTCCTTCTAGCCAAGCTGTAAATTCCTGTGGAGTGACATTAGCTAATATTAATTATCACAAGCCTAATATTCATAAATGAAGAGAGGTTCAATGGGTAACTCTCCAGGGGTTGGAAATATGGGCATGGAACGTTTAAGCTGTTTGCTGTATCTGCAAAACAGCTGGCTCATCTGGCTCATGAATGTGGAGCTCGATGTTCATCGGTGGGTGACTTGCTTTGACTTCTTGCTGGTTTTCAGAAAGGTTCTCCAGCAGAATCGCAGGCTCCTCTGTGCTTTCCTCCTTCATTACAACACCTCGATTCTCACTGCTTTCCACCTCAAGTTCCATCTCTTTCATTTTCTCTTCTGCCTTCTCTGCCACTTCTTTAATTTCCTCCGCTGCTAATGTGCCAGGAGAAATTTCCAATTGCACCTCGGATTGCATGTTCTCTTCAACTGCTCCAGCTGCATCTGCTTCCAATGTGACCACTGCATCGCTTGGGCTTTGTGGAGACTCCCCATTCTTAGACTTTTTGACCTTGAAGGTCAGAGGTGATACTTTAAAACTGGAGGACTTGCCCGTTGGGGGCTTCTGTTGATTTGGGCTGAGTGACTTCTTAATCTTCTCTCGTCTTTCTGGAGACACAATCTTTGTGCCAAACTTATTCATCCTTTTCTCAATATTCTCACGGGAAAAGGCCTTCTTGATGCTGTCAACTTTCTTCAGACTTGACCTCTTGATTTTCGAAGCCTTGGATTGCTCCAGCTTCTCGCATTTTTCTTCATCATGGAATTCGTCATTGTCCTCCAGGTCATGGATATCTTCATCTGAAGACAGCTCCAGCGCCGGATGGGAAACTTCCATATCTTTATTCTCATTGCCACATTCTTCCTCTGCTGTGTCTACTTTTGGCTTTTCGAAAACTTTCGCCGGTATCTCTGCTTCATCCTGCAAAATGTTCATCAGTTTTAAAATCAATTTAATAAGAGAAATGTGAGGTGTTGTACTTTAGGAGGTCCAATGTGAGTAGGACCTACACAGTGAATGATAGGGATCTGGGAGTTTTGTAGAGCAGAGGGATCAAGGAGTACAAGTATAGTACCTTGACGGTGGCCTTCATCAGTCAGAGTAATGGTATAGATTAGAAGTTGGGAGGTCATGTGGCAGTTCTATAAGATGTTGACAAGGTCCCATTTGGAGTATTGTGTTCAGTTTTCATCACTGTGTTATATGAAAGATGTTGTCAAACTGGAGATGATGCAGAGAATATTTACAAGGATATTGTCAGAACCCGAGGACCTGAATTAGAGGGAGAGGTTAAGTAGGCTAGGACTTTATTTGGAGTGCTAGAGGATGAGGGTCTGATTGCATAGAGGAGTACATAATCACGAGAGATTAGATTGGGTGAATGGAGAGTCTTTTGACTAGAGTAGGGGAAATTGGTAACCAGAGGACATAGAAGTGAGAGGGAAGTGATTTAACAGGAACTTAGGAGGCAACATTTTTTTTTTTTTTTTTTTTTAAACACACACACAGAGGGTGGTGGATGTATGGCATGACATGCCAGGGGAGGTGGTTGAGGCAGGTACTATTGCAATGTTTTAAGAACACAAATGGATCGATATGTGGATAGGGTACGTTTATGGGCCAAATACAGACAGACGGGACTGGCGCGGGTGGGATTTTTTGGTCGGTGTGGGCAAGTTGGGCTGAAGGGTCTGTTGCCACACGATATGACTCTATGACGAGCTGCATATATTTATTCCGATTTGTTTCAAAATGGAGATTGAACTTTAAAAACTGTCTGGCTTTTGTAAAACTGTAGGCTTTAGTAACAGTTCTTCTCTACAGTTAAAGCAACATAGCAGCTACTAATGGAATCTCCAAGGTGAATTAGGACTGGACCATGCATATGGCACTAACATTGTACAGGAGCTAATAAAACCAAGGAGTGAAACCCACCTTAATTTGACTCAATGGATTTTATAGCAAGGTAACAAACTCTTCAGCTCAACTTATCCTTAACAACTGAGCGGTCGACCTAAGCTGGTCCCATTTGCCTTCGTTTGAGTCATATCCCTCTAAACCATTCCTATACAGCTAAAAATGTTGTTTTTTTTTAAAAAATGTTGCAACTGTACCCACCACGACACTTCCTCTGGCAGCATGTTCCATATCCAGTAAAATTCAAGCAAGTGGCAAAAAAAAAATTGCAGAAAATGAATAGATCAAAAAATTGTTTAAAATTGGCACGCCTCTAGTCAGTTTGCCAATCCACACAACACGAAATCTCAAGTAACCAGAAAATCCACATCCGGCACATCCCCATCCCCTTAGGAGCTGGATATCGGGGTTTTTAACCATACCCACCACCCTCTGTGTGAAAACAGTATACCTCGCAAGCTTATCCACCTCTGCAAATGTGTGAGAACTTCAGAGAAAGCCTCAATTCTGCCCTGAAATGAAGCAAATTTCATTTGTTCAACCACAAGCTGTTCCCAAACTTTATGCTAATAAATGATGTTTTAAAGAACTTGAGCATAATCCAAAAGTCTACTTAGTCTCCAGCATCAGAAGATGGAAGACTGCCAATAACGAAAGATAAAATTAGCTATAGTTTGTTAACATTAGTCTTCACTTACAGTTTACTTTTGTTCTACCCACTTCATCTATGGTGCCCCTGAATCTTCCTCACTTTTCGTTCAGGTTAATGCGTGTCTTATTTACCTTCAGGTCTAAACATATTATTTCATTTATCATTTAAAACTCTGGTGAGTAAAAGACTACCCTTGGAAATCAAGTTCAACCCACAACACAGGTATATGGAACACTCCAACCCAAATCTGAAGCCTCAGTGAAAGGCTCAAATTCTAAGAAATTAAAAGCCAAAGTGGGCGCTCAAAACGCGAGTTTAAATAAATGTCGCCCGACAACGAATGTCGGAAAATACTCGGGCGGTGACTCATCCACACACACTCGCCGGCCAAGCGGAGCGTGTCTGAGGATTCCCAATCTGGTTGCACGAATGTGGCCACGTATCTACAGGGTATTTTCGAGGCTGGACTGTTTTGGCCAGGGTGGTTGCACCCTCTGGTGCTTCATATCCCGTCCCACCTTCACCGAATAAGAAAGTGACCGCGGCGCCCTGCTCCCGGGGCAGCGAGGGGACAGCACGACACAGGCAGGGCTCCACACCAGGACCACACAGGCAGGGCTCCACCACAGGCAGGCAGGGCTCCTCCACAGGCAGGCAGGGCTCCTCCACACAGGCAGGCAGGGCTCCTCCACACAGGCAGGGCTCCTCCACACAGGCAGGGCTCCTCCACACAGGCAGGGCTCCTCCACACAGGCAGGGCTCCTCCACACAGGCAGGGCTCCTCCACACACCCTCTCTCCCCCCACTGCGTTAACCTCAGGGATGTTTTTAACTTCACACACACCCCACCCGACACCTGCTCACCACATAGCGGCGGAGATCAGTCCGCCACGCAACAACAAAGCCATGTCAACTGGTGTCTTGTGAGTGAAAGGGAGGGGAAGAGTTCACCATGGCGATAACTAGGGAAAGCGAATGCGCCGTCCTTGCAAAGCAGAACTGAATATAAACACAAAAATATTGCCTTGTTAACCCCTTTTTAAAAATTCCACTATTTAATTATCTTTTTTTTTAAAAAGCTGCCTCCAGATGGGTTGGAAAAGAAGTCACAATAGGCCGAAAGGGAATGACTTGGGGCGGACCCGTGGACGCGCGTTACCGTGACTGGGGCGAGGTCGTCTGAACGGCGGAGATGAGATTGGTGGGGGTGGGGGGGGTTCCATCCCCTCTCATTTACCTGGAAGATCAGCACTCGAAAGTTATTCTTCTTCAGCAGCTGCGATTGGTTGTTCTCCAACTTCTTCACCTGCCCCGTTTGCTTGTCCAGGCGCTCCCGCATCTCCTTGACATTGGCGCTGACTTTGCGCGACTTGTCCAGCAGCTTGTTCACCGTGTTGCTGGTGGTGCTGTGGCTCTTGGACAGCTTGGTCAGGTCGCTCTGGATGCCCTGCACCGAGCTCTCCACGCCGATCTGCCGCTGCTCCATCTTCCTCTGGTTGTCCTGCACCGTGTCCAGCATGTTGACCAGTTTGTCCAGTAGCGCCAGCACCGTGATGGCGTTAACCTGCGAGCTCTCCCGCGGCGCCTCGGCTGGTGCCGAGCCGGGAGCCGGGCTCGGAGACGCGCTGGACGCCGGGCTCGCACTAGACGCCGGGCTGCTCTCCGGGCCTCCTTGCACGGCCTCGGCGCTGCTTTTTTCCGCTTGCACTCCGTCTTCTCCCATTTCGGAAATGAGTTTGGCAAACTTTTCGCCCTCTCCTCTCACCCCTTGCAACTTTGGGTCTGGAGAGTTGCAAACTGTCAGCGAGTGCAGAATGCAAACACGACAATTCTGCCCCTCTCCGGTCGGGTCAGATCCCAATCCCTCCTTTCCCAGGGGCTGTTTACTGTTAAGCTCCCAGCTCCCTCGCTAGCGATCCAGTTAAGGGAAACTCCTTGCTCCAACGCGATCCATTTCCGTCCACATCCCACGCCCACAGGGGTGGGCACTAGAGGAGTGGAGCCGGGTGATTATTTTGCCATAAATGTTATTTTTTTTTTTGCAAATCGTGCAGAGGCCACGGACATATCACAGGCAGTCTGGCCCCTGTCCCATTCGTGCTATTGGCTGTACAGATGGCAAATGAGAAAGCGTTCAGTTCCCTGAACACCGTTCCCATACTCTCGCTCCTTGAACTGGGTAAAAATACATGGGACCCACACACACTGCAAGCATCATACACAAAGTAATTGAATGCAATACAAACTGTCCATCGAGCTGGTTGAAGGGAGAAACCCTTGCATTCCAAAACTTTTTTTTATGTCTGAATGGAAACTATTCGATTTTGTTTTCGGAGATGTGTCCTCCCGTTTATCAGATTGCACCGATACGAATGTCGGAGAGAGAGGAAGATGCGTCGGAGCATATTTTGCCCGTGATGTCATCTACTCGGAATAGTTTGCTCAGGGCCTGGCTTCCAGCGCCACACATCTGTCTTCACCCTGGCACCGAACTTGGCCTGGGATGTGCGAGGCGATGACACGAGAAATCATCACGCAAGGTACCTGGCATCGACGTCTGGCGCAGGCAATCCCACGCCGTGGACTCAAGCCTGGGATTCGCTGTGTTTCAGTGTAAACCTTAGAATTCAGGGAACCAGTGAGAACTGGAAACACATTCCCGGCATCAGAAACATATTGTACGCAAGCGCAGTGTGGTGGTACACCACCGGCCTCCTGCAGGGGGCAACCTCTGTACCTGCATGAGTGTCAGGGGACAGGACAACACCTGGCCAACTGCCAATCAGTCGGCCTGAAGGGATCAAGCCCAACCCGGTCGGGTGTCAGTCACCCTACGGGATATAAGCCTGTACCAGCCTCCTGCGGCCTCACACTGAATTGCTGCAACCACAGCCATCCTGGCTCTGTGGAAGTCTTTGTGGATTAAAGCCTGTTGTACAGTCTTTACCGTGTGTGTGTGCCTGATTCTGGCTAACAGTGCACCACAATTTAATCCACAAAATTTTCTCACGGCTGCCATGGAGAAACTCCTGAGCGCAGGGAGCCTCGATGTCGACCCACGCCACCCAGAAGCCCAAACACGCTTCGGGATCTGGCAGCACGCAGTCGAGGCAATCATCAAGGCACACGAGGGTGATATCCTGGATTCTGATCGGAAGAGGTTGGTCCTACTCCAGTCAAAGGCGGGTCCCCGCGCCTTACAAGTAACCAAAGGCTGCTCCATGTACAAGAGCGCGATGGACACTCTCAAGAATTTGTACAAGCTGCCCATGAATGCAGTCTGTGCAAGGTACCTCCTTAACACCCGAGCCCAGAAACCCAGGGAGATGGCTGAGTCTTACCTGGGGCACTTGAGAGAGTTGGCTCGACCGTGTCTGGCTGAACCCGGGGTAGGTATAGACTGCTCTACCGACGCTCCCCATACCTCCAGGAGCCATCAGCTGCCGCATGCCGCACCCAGTGACTGATGGCAATGTGGTCAACACGGGCGATGACCAGGCCGCCCTTTCGACGCTCCCCATCCCTCCGGATAGCAACAACTCCGACTCCGAGATGGTCCTGGCCGCTACTATGCTGACCAGGGACATTCCCCATGATCTCAGGTGCTCGATGATGAATGTGCGAGTCAATGGGCAGGTAACAAAGAGCTTGTTGGACAGTGGCAGCACCGAGAGCTTCATTCACCTGAGCGTGGCCCACTTCCTAAGGTTAAGGTCCACCCCACCACCTGCTCGATTGCCCTCGCCACCAAAGATAAGACTTTTGGTACCCTCGGGAGCTGCTAGGTCGATATAACGGTGGGAGGGGAGACTTACACAGGATTCAGGCTCCTGGTCATGCCCAAACTCTGCGCACCATTCCTCCTGGGCCTGGATTTCCAGTGCCACCTGCAGAGTGTCACCCTTGCCTTCGGGGGGCCCCAACCTCTACTCACATTGCACAGCATGCCAACCTACCAGCCCCGGCCAACCTGCGGCCTCTCCAGACTGTGCATCATCCCCCGGCGCTCTTTCCACATCTTCCAAGCCGATCGCCACCAGAAGTAGGTGCTATTGTGCTGCAGATAGGGACTTCATCAAGGCGGATGTGCGGCAACTCCTGTCGGGAGGCATTATAGAGCCCAGTAACAGCCCTTGGAGAGCCCAAGTCCTGGTGGTCAAAGGGGGAAGTAAGCCGAGGATGGTCGTGGATTACAGCCAGACCATTAATCGGTACATTCAGCTGGATGACTACTGCCGAGGATCGCTGACATGGTCAATGAGATTGCCCGCTACCAGGTTTTCTCCACAATTGACCTGAAGTCGGCATATCACCAAATCCCTATCCACCCAAAGGACAAGCTCTACACCGCCTTTGAGGTGGGCGGGCACCTGTACCAGTTCCGCCGGGTTCCTTTTGGGGTCACGAACGGAGTTTCCGTCTTCCAGCAGGAGATGGATCGCATGGTAGACTGGCACAAGCTGAAGGCGATGTTCTCATATCTGGATAATGTCACTATCTGCGGCCGTGACCAGCAAGACCACGATGCTAACCTGGAAAATTTCCTCCAGATGGCTGCGGAGTTGAACCTCACTTACAACAAGGAGAAGTGTGTGTTCAACACCACCCACCTCGCCATCCTGGGGTACATCATGGCCCATGCAGTCGTCGGCCCAGATCCAGAAAGGATGCGTCCATTCATGGAGATACCCCTTCCCCTCACGCTAAATGCCCTCCGCAGGTACCTGGGCCTGTTCTTGTATTACTCGCAGTGTGTCCCTCACTTCTCGGACAAGGTCCGCCCATTGTTCCAAGCCACAATTTTTCCCCTCCCACCTGAGGCGCAGGCAGCCTTCACCCGCATCAGGCAAGACATCATGGACACCACAATGCAGACTGTGGATGAGGATTCCCCCTTCCAGGTGAAGAGCGATGCCTCCAAGGTGGCCCTCACTGCTACCCTCAAACAAGGGGGGGGGGGTCGCCCTGTCGCCTTCTTCTCTATGACCCTCCACGGCTCTGAGCTAGGGCACTCCGCCATTGAAAAGGAGGCCCAGGTGATTGTGGAAGCAGTCCGCCACTAGCGCTACTACCTGGTCAGCAGGAGATTTGCACTTCTCACGGACCAGCGGGCTGTGGCGTTCATGTTTAACATTACCCACCAGAGCAAGATCAAGAACGACAAGATCCTGCGTTGGTGAGTCGAGCTGGCAACCTACAGCTACAACATCCAGTACCACCCCGGGAAATTTAACGACTCCCCTGATGCCCTCTCTCTCATGATGGGGGATGTATGCCCAGTCAGCGTTGTCCTGGGTTGGAGGGAGGCGTGGTGTGGTGGGTGCTTCTGCTGGTGCCAGGTCCCTGTTTGAGACGGCGTCCTCTCTGCCACTGCCGAACCTAACGTAGGCAGTGGCAGGGAGTAGTTGGCAGTGGTAGTTGAGGTTTGCATGAAGGAGGAAAACTTGCTTGACCAGGGCTTCGGCCTTGTGTGTCCATGCGTTTTTACGCAGGAGCACCGGTCCCGGGGACACGAACCATGCTGGGAGTGACTTCCAGTCGCCGACCTCCTGGGGAATGAGAACAGACGTTTGTGAGGGGTCTCGTTGGTAGCTGTGCACAGCAGTGACCGAATGGCGTGGAACGCCTCGGGCAGGGCGTTCTGCCAGAACTCAACAGCCCACCCTTTTGACCTGAGAGCCAGGAGGACTGCCTTCCAGACCACCCCATTCTCATGTTCCACTTGCCCGTTGCCTCTTGGGTTATAGCTTGTCCTGCGACTGGTCACGATACCCCTCGCCATCAGGTACTGGCGCAGCTCATTGCTCATGAAACTAGACCCCCGGTTGCTGTGGATGAAGCGGGGTAGCCAAACATGGTGAAAATCTGCTCCAAAGCCCTGATGACGGAGGCTGTGGATGTATCCGGACAAGGGATGGTGAAAGGGAAGCGTGAGTACTCTTCCACTACCGTGAGGAAGTAGGCGTTTTGGTTCGTGGAAGGCAGGGGCCCTTTGAAGTGCACGCCGAGATGAAAGACTGAGTAGCCTTTACAATGTGGGCCTGGTGGGGGGGGGGGGGGGGCGGAAGAAATGGGGTTTACACTCCACACAGACCCGACAGGCCTCGGTCATGTCCCTGACGTTCCTGATGGTGTACGGCAGATTTCGGGACTTAATGAAATGGTTCAACCGGGTGATGCATGGATGGCAGAGGGACTCATGCAATGCCTGCAACCTGTTGTCATGCAGCTATGGGGCACGCAGGGCCTCCTTGATCACCAGGGGCCTGCTTCATCCTTAGGAGATGAACCTGCCGCACCCACCCATCCAATACGACCAGCATACATCGACCCTGGCCTCCCCTGACCACCCCTCTGCGTGGCACCACACCAGCCACACACACTCCTGCTGCCAGCCCCCCCACTTTCCCTCTGACCAGTGACCAGGAGCCAGTCTTACTATGGTCACAAAGACACTGGCAGCCACCGAATCGTCTCAGTCTGTAAGTATTGTATGTACATAGCGGATGCGATTCCTTGTTACTGCCCCCCCCTCCGGGACAATTTTAAAGGAGGGGGTACTGGCCTACTGCAGGGGGCAACCTCTGTACCTGCAGGAGTGTAAGGGGACAGGACAACACTTGGCCGGCTGCCAATCAGTCGGCCTGAATGGATCAAGCCCTACCTGGTCGGGTGTCAATCACCCTCTGGGATATAAGCCTGCGCCGGCCTCCCGAGGCCTCACTCAGAGTTGCTGCAGCCACAGCCAGCCTGGCTCTGTGGAAGTCTTTGTGGATTAAAGTCTGTTGTTCAGTCTTTATCTTGTGTGTGTCTGATTCTATCTAACAGCGCACCACACACAGGTGCTGGAGAAGAAAAATATACTGCATAAAATGGTTGCAGGAGCTTCAGTCATTGGAAATAATAGGCAGTGGATGTTTGGAGCCTCAGCCCTCCATCAAGAGTGCCATGGCCACAGCTTCATCTGCTGAGTTCCTCCTGATCCCTTATGTATTTAAGGTGTTGTGGAATAGATTGTGCGGGCATCACGCTGCTGTAGAAATCCGACTGGGGATAAATGAGAAAAAAACCTGCTGAGGGTTGCGAACATGGCATCACATGTACCCCCCCCCCCCCCCCCACCTCGCCCTTCATCAACTCTAAAACTGCTATTAAATGTGGAGTTAAATGAAAAATATTTAAAGTAACTCATCCTGGCCTCACTCTTCATCAACTTCCCATCAGAAGAAGATTCACAAGTGTGAGATCACGCACCACCAGACTTAAGAACAGTTTCTTTCTGTTTCTCCAAAACAAACTGTAAAAATAGTCAAACTGTGTTGCCAAAATTGATCTCTCCTTGTAACTCTGCATTTCTGTCCAGTGTCGTACCTGTACTGTATATGAGATGTCCTGTTGGATTGCTCACAAAACAAACTCAGTCACTCCATCTTGGTATGTGTCAATAAACTTGAATTTGAACCTGAAATCCTAAATGTAAGTATTTCCAATGATGTGCTATGAATTTTGCACTTGTCAATTATGTGTTTCCTTTAATGTATACAATTAATGCCAATGTTGTGAAATTATTTGCCATGAAGCCATATGATTGACCCTTAAAAATTAAGTTAATTGCCATAAGAGGTGACTAATTTCTCTGCCATCAGGGAACCACAGGAAAGGCTACAAACTAATAGAAAATCAATGGATATGCCTGCTAGGCTTGTTTCTATCATTCCACGATGACATGTGAGCTGTGATCCTCACCACCACTGTCCCAGTTCCAGTGCAGACTAGCCTCAGGCAAGGCAATATCATCAGTCCAATTTTACCCATTGCAATACTTCACCTCACCTCCCAGAAACTTCCCCTACTGGAACAGGAGGACCCAGAAACGGATCAATCTATGTAGACTCCATTCCGCAACTCAGTTCACTTCAGTGTCTCATAGAGCAAATGTAGATGAAGCCTTTACAAAATATAAGAAAATAAGAAATAGGATCAGGAGTAGGCCATCTGGCTCATCAAGCCTGCTCCAACATGGCCATGAACTCAGCTACATCAATCTGCCTTTTCTTCATAACCCTTAATTCCCCTACTATGTAAACATTTTGGGCACCGACTCCTATGTCACTCTGCTCAGCATTGATTCCCAACCAGGGGAACACTCATTTATCCTAACTCTCTACCTTCCATGGTTAACCAATTCTCTATACATGCCTATACATTACCCCCAACTCCATGCATCCTTATCTTTTGGATGTCTTGTATGCAGTATCTTATCAAATGCCTTTTGGAAACCAGAGTACACAATATCCACCTGTTTGCCTCCAGGGCCAGCACTACCAGTGGGCCAACTAGGCTGCTGCCTGGGGCACAGACCCCAGAGGGGCACTGTCAGAGAGGCCAGATGTCTGGTGTTGGGGCCAAATGTGCAAAAGTATACTTATTTTATTAGTCAGCATCCTGGGTCCATTGGCTGGGTGCAGCCATCTTTATTCTTGTGCACATGTGCGTGGGCCAGCTGGCACATGTGCAGTAGGTTGGCATTCTGGGTGGATTAGCACACGTGAGGTGGGCTCACATATGGTAGTTCGGTGGGCGCATGCGCGATAGTTAAGGGCATGAATTTGGATCATTAGAGCACTGAACAACGTGGCGGCGGCATAGAGGCCGGATCTAATTTTTTGTTGACCGTTTACACAGAACATTAACACAGATGTTATTATGGATCTTTATAATAGAACATTATTTATAGACATTTTGGAACGTTAAGGAAGATAGTTACATTTTATATGCTAAAATAATGGATTTAAATATATCTGGATGTATACTGGAAATAATTGAAATGCATCATGAATAAAGAGCCTCATCCAGCCTCCAAGTGGCCTTTGTGAATAGTAGTCGCTGCATTTGGTGATAGGCCAGTCAGTCCAGCTTTTGAGGGACTCTGTCCTCTGCCCAGCACCATCTCAAACCATATGTTAATGTTAATTTGACCTCCATTTGGGGATGTAGGGGCAGCGTCCCAGGGTCCATTGGCTGTGCGTGGCAATGTTTCTTCTTGCACGCAAGCACGCGTGGCGGCTGCACATGTGTGATGGATTGGAGTACCTGGGGTGGATGACACATGCACGGTGGGTTAGTTCTCAAAGCTCAAACTTATAAAATCTTACATACACTCAACAATGTTGCAACAGAAACTAGATGGCTTGGCAACTATATCAATTGAACATGCACAGGGGACAAAGTTTGCAAAGGAAAAGGCTCGCTAAGTGAAATGTTCATGTTCCTGAAATTGAAACTGTTATGAGACTTAAAGTTTAACAACACAATTCACAAGATTATTACCTCTAACAAGGAGGTTACATTTTAACCTTGTTTGTTTTTTTGTTTGTTTCTCTATTTTACTGTAAGTAAAATATTGTCCTAACATAACAGTTTGGTTACACCAAATAAAAGATATGTAGGCTTAAAGGTGTTAAGTAAAAGATTTTATTTTGTTTTTTTTTGTGAATACTTTATTTAAAATTTTAAA
Organism: Narcine bancroftii; assembly: GCF_036971445.1. NCBI lineage: Eukaryota > Metazoa > Chordata > Chondrichthyes > Torpediniformes > Narcinidae > Narcine > Narcine bancroftii. The sequence continues at coordinate 248,582,717 of NC_091472.1, read as the reverse complement.
ACCACTGTACATTAAATAGAATGGATTATATACAAAGAATACAAGTGGTATATATACCAATCCCCCCTTCCCTCCCCTTCACCCCTCCCAAAGTACTCCCTCCCTCTACCCCCTCCCTCTCCCTCCCAATCCAAACCCAAAAGAAAGAAAAAGATGAAAGAAATTCAAACCATCACTAACATAGCTAACTGCCATGGCTCAGAGTAACACCACCACAATGCGCCGTAGGGAATTCAACATTTTAAACCCATATAATCCAAATAAGGGCTTCATACCTTCAAGACCAAAGATACATATCACGTAAATTATGTTATTTTTTTCCAATGGATACATGATTGCAATTCCATATGCCATCATTGCAAACCCAAGTTAGTCTAATTTTTCCAAGTAATCGCTATACATTTTCTTGCTCCAGCCATTGCTAATCTTAAAAGAGCAATTTGATAACTGGTTAACCTCAATTTCAAACTCAACATTTTAACATTACCTAATAAGAATAATATTGGGTCCATCGGTAACTGAATCTTTTAAAACTTTCTCTAAAAATTCCTTAAGTTGTGTTAAAAAGGATTTAACAGTATCATATAACCAGGTCGAATGTAAAATAGAATCAACTTCCTTACAACATCTAAAACATAAATCTGAAGAAGTTAAGTTATATCTCTTTAGTTTTTGAGGAGTTAAATACAACTAATGTATAAAATTATAATGAACTCATCTATACTTCACATTAACAATCTCAATCATACTATATTTACATAAATTTCTCCAATCTTCTTGATGAATTAATATTCTGATATCTTTTTCCCACTTTAATCTTGACCTATGTATATCCATTTTAGGCATCTTACTCTGTAAGAACAAAGACATTCCAGATACAATGTTTTTTCTTTTATCCTTCCGTAAGCAACACTTCAAATTTTGACTGTCCTCGGTAACCTTAAAGAATGTCCAAAATTAACCAAGAATGAAGCTCTAACTTCATAATAACAAAAAAGAGTGTTTTGTTGTATTTCATATTTTTCTTTCATTTGAAAAGAATTAAAATAACCAACTTCATAGCCGTCTTGTATAGTTTTAATCCCTTTCTGGTCCCATATTTTCAGAAACTGGAAGATTTTAATCTTGTGTTGCCCTTGGCAGAAGTATGCATTCTGCCCTTTAGTTCAAAATGATTTGTGTACCAAAATATTTTCTTTGGTACTTTAGAAAAATAATCAAAGATTGATGTATGACAAATTCTTGCAATTTAAAATAAATTTAGCGGTTTCAAGTTTTGTGCTTTTAATTGTTTCTACAAAACACCTATTTTTGAAAATTGAAGTTGGCAATTTTTTTTGGGAGGTGCAAGTAGTTGGCCTTGCTTAGGGTGCAAAATAGCCTGGCACTGACCCTGTTTGCCCTCATTATATCCTCTAAGAATTCCAGTGCATTTGTAATGCATAACCTTCCATTTCTGAATCTATGCTGTGTCTCTGATGGAACAATTTATATCCCAATACCTTGCCATTTCTTCATCAATAAGAACTTCAACCATTTTCCTGAGTACAGATGTTAAGCGAACTGGCCAATAGTTACTTGCATTTTTCCTCCATTCTTTTCTAATACAGCAGCATGGCATGACTTGTCTAACAATCCACCGAGACCTGAACGAAGTCCAGAGAATTTTGGTAAATGATCATAAGCACTTCTACAACTTCCATCATTTCTTTCAGTATCCTGGCTCACTAATTTTCTCAGCATTACCACTTTAATGAAAGCTATTGCATCGAGGTCCTCACGTCCCAACGCATCCATAACATCTCTCTTTGGCTTGTTAGACGTGTCCTCCATTGTGAAAACCAAAATAGTTATTCAAGGCCTCAGCCATTCTTACATTACCCAATATTAATTCCTCTTCTCATCTTCCAAAGAATCAATGTCTACTTTAGCTACCCTTTTCTGTTTTAAATAATTACAAATTTTTTTACTTTCTCTTTTTAATATTTTGGGCCAGTTTACTTTTAATCTACATTTTCTTTATTGATTTCTTGGTAGTTATTTGTTGAATTTTAAAAGTTTTCTCAATTTTTCAGTCTCCCACTATTATTAACCACTTTGTATGCATTAAACTTTAGTTTGATGCCTTCCTTTATATCCTTGGTTATCCATGGCTGGCCTTGCTCACCTTTATAGTCCTTGCTTTTAACTGGAATATTCTTTTGTTGTACAATGTGAAAATTTCCACGGAAGTCTTCCACAGTTCCTCAACCATTCTACCATATAGCCTGTGTTCCCCATCTAGCCATGTCCTCTTTCATCTAGTATGAGTATAGTCATAAAGTTATAGAGTCATACAATTTCAGCCCATCTTGCTTTTAACTGGAATATTCTTTTGTTGTACAATGTAAAAATTTCCACGAAAGTCTTCCACAGTTCCTCAACCATTCTACCATATAGCCTGTGTTCCCCATCTAGCCATGACCTCTTTCATCTAGTATGAGTATAGTCATAAAGTTATAGAGTCATACAATTTCAGCCCATCTTGCTTTTAACTGGAATATTCTTTTGTTGTACAATGTGAAAATTTCCACGAAAGTCTTCCACAGTTCCTCAACCATTCTACCATATAGCCTGTGTTCCCCATCTAGCCATGTCCTCTTTCATCTAGTATGAGTATAGTCATAAAGTTATAGAGTCATACAATTTCAGCCCATCTTGCCCACACCAACCAAAATGTCCCACCCACACTAGTGCCACTAAACTGTGTTTGGTCCAAATCCCTCTAAATCGGGGTTCGATTCCCTCACTATCTGTAAGGAGTTTGTGTGTCTCCCCATGTCCGCGTGGGTTTTCACAGGAAGCTCCATTTTCCTCCCACCATTCAAAATGTTTGAGACATAGGTTAATTGGGTGGCATAGGGTCATGGGCCAAAATGACCTGTTACTGTACTGTATGTCTAAATTTAAAAATATATATATAAATCTAAACCTATCCTATCCATGGATCCATCTGAATTTTTAAAAATGTTGTAATAATACCTGGTTCAACCACCTCCTTTTTTTCCTTGTACCCACCACCCTCAAGGTAAAATAGTTACCCATCAGGGTCCTGGCAACATCCACATAAATATTCTTTGCACTCTCTCCAGCTTGACACCTTTCACCATCACCTTCTGCTTACTTCCATGAAGCCAGTGTTCTATCCAATCTGCTATCTCTCCTTCGGATTCCATGCCATCTAACCCTCCAGAGCAGCCTACCATCATCGGAGGCCTTCCTGAAATCCATATGTACAATGTCCTCAGCTCTGCTCTTGTCAACCATCTTGGTTACATCTTCAAAACCTCATTAGTCATATGAGTCCTCACGCTTCAATGTTCTTCAAAAACTTCACTGAAAATTATGTTTTACCACAATCTTAACAACAGTACACAGTTGCTGGCATCAGAAGCTGATTGTGGTGAGTATGCCAGAATCTCTGGAAACTGAAGCTAGGGGATATAAGAGGTCCTTATTCATCACACTCAGGACTTCTGGAGAAGCTGTTTCTCCTCTCCACTGCAATCAACAGGACAGTGATTTTTTTTCACACTTTTTAAACACAAAGACAAATAATAAAAGATTAACAACACTTCCAATGGCAATAATTACTTACCTAACTTAAACACTTTGAATTTGGACTGGAAACTTTTGCAGAATTTCCTATTTACAATACCTATTTTCAAATACCAGTGCCTAGTCGAGGGTTCTGATCACAAAACACAATGTTCTCTCATTTTTCAGATCATTTTATTGGTGTGGGACTGTTCATTTAAGAGAATAGATTGAACAAACCTTGCAGGTTTTGGAAAGTGACCATGAAAAGGACTGCAGGCTTCAAAGACAGCATGTTCTTAACAGGATACATTTCCAGAGTGAAGGGAAGCAGCCCTGGAGAAACCGGGGCAGAGATCATGTGACCATCTTATTGAAAAGACAGTGGATGTTTGCTACGGAGGCCATTTTAAGAAGGCAGCTTAAGAGTAAAAAGCTCTTTGACCTCATTGTGTGGTTATAGACAAACTGTCAGAGTTCCTCCTGTTAGTATAGAGGGATGAGAAGACCACTTTAACTGACCCATGAAAAGGGTTCTAATTGCAGAAGAAATACTGCACTTAACTTTGACTGAACCTCGAAAAGGGTTCTATTTACAGAAGAAATACTGCACTTGGAAGGTGACCAGAGTGAGAGACACTTGAGTTTGGCTGATCCATGAAAAGGATTCTGGAAGCTTTGTGAGTATCATTTGCTCATATCCCTTACGCCAAAGAAGAGGGGAGTTTTGGTTGGCACTCATTTAAAAAGAACATTTCTCTGAAGAAACTTAACAAGGGTTTCCTGAGTTAATCAAAGTTTTGTCACCCACTGTCTCTTTCACCCACTGCTCATTTTATCTAAAGCCTGCAAGTTGCATTATTTTCAAGCATCATCCATCATCAATGAATTTCTGAAACTGAACTTTGAACTGCCTTCCGAAAATTGCGCCTTGAGCTGTAGTGGCTTGGGGCAGTCCACACACACCAATCTATTTGCACATTTTGGGGTTTAACTTAGATAAGTGTAGATAAATTTAGTTAAGTTTAGATAAGTGGAAATAACTTAGATGAGGTGTTATATCATTGTTAATTAATAATTAAAAATATTATTTTTAATATAAACATCTGGGCTCATTTTTATTGCTGCTGTCTGGTACATAACAGTGAAAATATACTATTTTTGTAACAATGTTACAGAATGGCTCCTTGGATAGGCAACCGGATTTTTAAGTGTAAAAACAAACATGGATATGTATTTAACAATGTATTAATGCAGGAGGTGGTCACTTCCTGCCATTCTGGTCTCATCATGAGGAGTTCAATGTGGCTGAATAACATCAATATTAATTTATTGTCTCCCCATCTGCAGTTACAACAGTACACAGAGTCAGAAAGTCTCACTCCCAATGATTAGTTTAAGTGGCCTTAAAGTATTAGTGGAAATTAAATGAGAGCAGTTTTTTAAAATTGTTTTTTGTTTGAATTAATGCCTACAATACACATATTTCCACAAATCCTGAATAATCTCTAACTTTTTCATCAACTTCTGTGGGCAAGGACTGGAACACATGGATTTGGTGAAATACTAAATTGTATGATGAGATCATTCCTTATGATTGAGCAAAGTCCCTCCAAAAGCCACCTTGGGCTTAGTGTACTCCACCATGGGTTATTGGGCTCCTGTAGGGATGGACCGTTGCTACACCCAGACACTGCAGTCAAACAGTGCAGTGGCATCATCTTTTATTTTTAAAAAATATTTTTATTGATTAAAAAAATAACTTACACTGAAAAAGGTAAAATGATATAATCCACTGCACAGAATAATTAAACCATGCTGTATATCATATTTTTCATTGTAAATCAAAACTATAATTCTTTTCTTAATAAAATTCCCTTATTTAAAAAAAAGAAATTTACAATTCTTGAAGATTATCTTTCCTTTCTAAAATACATTCAATATTTACAATTCTCAATTACACAACATTTATCTAATATCAATTTAGAAAAAGAAAAAAAAAACCCTTACAATCTAAACCCCACCCCAATACAAGGTTAACTATAAAGTATATATGGGAATCAGGAGACGACAACCAGAAACCAGACAGCACATCACCGGAGCATCTAAACATCTTAATTCTTTAGATTATGATAATAATCCTTGAATGGGCCCCATGTCTTGTGGAAATGAGGCTTTATACAGTTAATAGTAAATATAATTTTTTCTAAAACTTAGAAAAGAAACGAAAACCATGGCTAAGGGCTCTGATTTCCTCCCACATTCTGAAGATAAGTGTGTTAGAAGGTTAATTGATATCAATAAATTTCCCCACATGTCTGGATTAGTGCAAATAGATGGTTGATCGTCAGTGTGGAATTGATGGGCTGAAGGATCAGTTTCTCTACTGTATCTCTCTGACTTTAAAATCAGGGAGGCACCAACAGAGAAATAACAGTGACAGACATCATTTCCTCCCAAAGAACTGTGAAGGTCTTAAACAATGACATCGACCCTATGGGACCAGTATCCGGACTAGAGCTACACACCATATGTGGAAAATCTTAGACTGGATACAAAATGATGTATACTGATGGAAACTCAAATTAATCCCTCATAGGAACCTCAGCCACAGAACTTAAACAGTGGAACATTTCCCCTCAAAATCTGCTCCCTTCAATTGTCCATGGCATGAGACTGGCAGTAACTCTTGTTGCAAAAACTAAGCATAGAACATAACATAGATCATAAAACTACAGCACTTCAGGCCTTAATAGTGTGCTGATTTATATATTCCTGCCAAAATTAAAAAAAAACTAAATTCTTCTTAACTTGTAACCTTTTATTTTTTTTTCATCCATGTGCTTGTCTAAGGGTCTTTTAAATGCCCCTGATGTTTCAGCCTCCACCCCATCCCTGGCAAGGCATTCTAGGGACCCATAACTCTATGTAAAGAATGTACCCCTGATGATTCCCCTCAACTTTCCTCCCTTCACTTTATACAGATGTCCTTTGGTGTTTGCAACTCCCACCCTGGGAAAAATGTGCTGGCTGTCTACCTAGCTGTCTATTTAGCAGAAGCCTAATAGCCTGAATATGCCTGAGGTTGTCTGATCTCAGAAGCTAAGCAGGCTCAGGCCTGGTCAGTACTTGGAGGGAAGACCACTTAGGAACACCAGATGCTGTAAGTTTCTGTGAGGGGTGCTGGACAAAGTGGCGACTCTCTGTTTGCCTTACGGTTAACAAAAGTTAAATATTTGTTCCATTCTAAATGTAGTATTACATGACAATAATGGAACCTTTATCTTTACCTTATGTATGCCTCTCAGAATCTTGTAGACCTCTATTAAGTCACTGCTCATCATTTATTACAAATAGAAAACTCCAAGCTCTGCTAACCCTGCCTCAAAATACTTATTTTACAACCCAGGCAACATCCTGGTAAATCTCCTCTGCACTGTCTCCCTATAATGAGGTGAACAGAACTGAATACAATATTCTAAGTGTCGTCTTCCCAAGTTCATAGAATTGCAACATGATTTCTTGACTCTAGAACTCAATCCCCCAACTAATGAAGTCTAGCATCCCATAGACCTTCTTAAATATCCTATCAACCTGAGTGGTAACCTTGAGGGAGATATGAATTTGGACCCAATTTCCCTCTGTTCTTCTACACTGTTAAGTATCCATACGTTAACCCTATACTCAGCCTTTAGGTTTGACCTATGAAAATGCATCACCTTACCGATTGAACTCCATCTGCCACTACTCCACCCAACTCTGTATCCAGTCTATATTCTTTTGTAACCTAAGATAACCTTCAACACTATCTACAACTTCTCCAACCTTTGTATAATCCACAAACTTACTGACCCATCCTTCCACTTTTTCATCTAGGACATTTATAAAAATCACAAAGAGCAGGGGTCCCAGAAATGATCCCTGCAGAACTCCACTAATCACTAATCTCCAGGCAGAATACTTTCTGTCCTCTATTACTCTCTGTTTTCTACTGGCAAGCCAATTCTGAATACACACAGCCAAGGTTTCATGGATCCTCTGCCTTTTGACTTTCTGAATGAGTTTTTCATGAGGGACTTTGTCAAATGCCTTATTAAAATCCATATACACTACATCTACTGCCCTACCTTCATTCATTTCTTTCGTTACTTCCTTAAAAACTCAATTAGGCTCATTAGGCATGACCACCCTCTCACAAAGCCATGCTGACTATCCCTGAGAAGAATATACTTCTCACAATGTTCAGAAATCCTGTCCTGAAAGAATCTTTTCCAATAGTTTGCATTCCACTGACTTAAGACTCACTGGCCTGTAATTCCTAGGATTATCTCTATTATCTTTTTTTAAACAAGAGGACCACATCTGCCATTTTTCAATCTTCCAGCACCTGCCCTGTGGCCAAGGAGGGCACAAAGATATTCGCCAATGGCCCAGCTATCTCTTCCCACACCAACCTGGAGTATATCTTGTCCTGGCCTGAGGACATCAATCTTAATGTTTTTAAGAAGTTTCAGCATTTCTTCTTTCTTAACCTCAACATTGATCAGCACACAAGCTTGTTTTATTCTAACCTCACATTGACCAAGGTCCTTTTCTCTGATGAACACTATTCATTTTGGACCACCCTACCTTGTCCACCTTCAGGCACATTGTCTCCTTTATCTTAAGTGGCCCTACCTTCACTCTCATCATCCTTTTGTTCTTCATGTAAGCATAGAATACCTTGGAATTCTCACTCACCCTACTTGGCAAGGCCTTCTCTTGCACCCCCTCCCCCCCCACCGTCCTTTCTTAAGTTCCTTCCTGGCTATGATATAATTCTCATGAACCTTTCCTGTTTTTCACATTCTATATCTAACATATGCTCCCTTCTTCCTCTCAACTACCTGCCTCACCTGTTTTGTCAACTATGGTTGCCTTTTCCTACCATCTTTTCCTTGTCTCAGTGGGACAAACCTATCCTGAACTCCGTGTAAGTGATCCCTAACCATCCTCCACATTATTTTGGTGCTTTCTCCTGTGGGCAGCTGTTCCCAATTTACTCTCACTAGATCCTGCCTCATACTTTGTAATTAGCCCTTCCCCAATCAAACACTTGCCCATTCTGTCTGCTTTTATCCTTGTCCATAACTTTGCTGAAGCCCAGAGAGTTGTGGTCACTGTCATCAAAATGTTCCACCACCAAGAGATCTGTCACCTGACCAGGTTCATTACCCATTACTAGATTGTACAGGTCAGACCTTCCACAGAAGGGATCCCAATATCCACAAATCTGAACCCCTGCCCCCTTCAGCCACATCAATGAAGGATTTCTGCAACTGCCATACAATAAGAATCAACCAAATGACCTGCCCTCCCCGCCTTTTACATATACCAACATTTAAGAAATGTACTTGTCTCTGAATACACCATTGGTTTGTTTCCATTCGTCATAATTAGCAGTTGTCAGATAAACAATGAGCAGAATTTTCTTCATCAGCAATGCTTGTGGTTGGCTGGTTAATCACTTCGTTGGCACAATCCACCAGTTAATTATATACAGTGCGATCGATTATTCTTGATGGTTTTGTTTTGAGCTGCATAAACAATTTTTTAACAGTGATACTGCTTTTCTAAAGTGATTTGACAGATCACATCATTTATTGTTTAAAGCAACACTGAAGTACTAATGACAGCAGTAACCAGCAAATGAGTGTGCTAATCTCATCAATATCATTTACATTCTTTCTATCGTTTTCTGTGTCTGTCTATCGTTCTCCTTGACGCTGCTGGCATGTGGATGCACCTTGAATGTTTGCCTCTCAGCACCAATATTTGATGCTTGTGTCCATGTGTCTACCTTTCTGCCCCTTCCATTGTGTGCCTGCTGTCTGCCCCACTCAATAATTGTTCATGTCTGAATACCAGCCTGTGTTTGTTTGGCTGTATACCCTGAGGTGAAATGTATATCTATCTGTCCTTGTTATTTGGCCCTTTTAAATTCCTGGGACCCGGGTACGATTACTGGGTCTTGGGTGCCGGAAGCACCTTTCAAATCGAAGGCGGACCTACCTGCTAAATCGCCAACCCGGTGATTTAAGGGGGTCCTGCCCCTCTAATAATGCGGTGAATGACGCGTCACACACTCACTCTCGTAAACTCTCTTGTCAGCCTCTGATTAAAAACTATTGTCTTAAACATGATTATTGGAATGTGCTGCCACTTGACATATCCCCTTAAATTATACACATGTTGCATTAATGTATTAGAAGTCTGCATTTGCCAGTCCATTCCTGGCTGGAAGGTGTAGGGGGCTGCTGGCGGGGCAGTCAGTGGGCAACTGGGGCAGACTGTCAGCGGGGCAGTCAGCTGGTGACTGGGGAGGGCTGCCGGCGGGGTACTCAAGGTGTGACCAGGGCGGGCTGTTGGCAGGGCTCTCAGGGGTCTGGGAATGTCTTTGCTGTTGTTTCTGCACTCAGTGGAAGTTCATGATGTCCAGATGCTGGTGACATCTGCAGTGCTGAAATCTGGGTAAGTTTAACTGGCTTCCCTGACCACCTCTGAGGTCAAGTACCCGGTTGGGTTCTGACTGGGTTGACCGGTTGGACCTTTTCAAATTGCCATGTAACCGGGGCACTAACCGTGCAAATTTCCTGGTTAACCCCATTTTACACAGCAGTTTGAAAGGGTCTAGTGATTGCATGTGTTGCCTGCATAGTCCGTTAATCAGAGCATGTTTCCTCTTATTTATTCCTTCACAGGATAGGGACATTACTGTCCATTCCAGCATTGACTGACAATCTGTAAATTGCCAACTTCAGAGGGAAGTTAAGTCTGAAGTCATGTATAGGTTAGATTGGGATTAGGTTACACAGGTTTTCTTCACTGATTAACACATTTTAATGAAAATTTGATGGTGTCATGTGTGTTGGTCTTGTGACTAGTTATATTTTTAAATTCTCAATTTGCTTGAATTTAAATCCTGCAGGTGCCAGAGTATGTCTCTCTGTATGTGTAGAGTTATCATTTTTGTCCATGTGATTGATTTTGTGTGTGCTCACCCCTGTCCTGTCAAAGTAGATTTCTACGTCTGCTTTATTCACCTGGTTGTTCATTTTTTTCGGTGCTTGCATGCATTTCCCTTCATTCCAGAACTTGACTTTCAAATTGTAGTGTATATGCCTAATCCTCCAATGCTCCATTTTGTTGCTCTATGACTGATTATGTTTGTCCTTCCCTCACATTTGCTGTATTCTGTATCTGCATTTTCCTGTCATTCATTGTGCATCCATATCTATGTCTGCTCATGTATATATGGTGTCATAGAGTTATGCAGTGTGGAAACAGGCCCTTAGGCCTAACATGTTCATGCTGGCCAAACTAGTCACATTTGCCAGTCTATAGGCATTCTGAGACCACCCGGAAATTGGGGGAATAGCACCTCATCTTCCAACTGGGTACCCTCCAACCAGATGGCATTAATATAGATTTCTCTAGCTTTCATTAAACCCCCCACCTCACTTTTTACCCCGAAGCCTTACCCCAGCTCTGTCTATCCCTTTCCTGTTTCCTTTTGCACAGTCATGATAAATTCTTACCTTGTCCCTTATCATATGCAATTAACACCTTATGTTGGTCTGGATTCCTCCCCCAGGCTACATTGATTGAATTCTGAGACTTTCTGAGATTTCCAGATTTTGGCTCATTCTGCTTATTCCTTGAAGACGGGCTCAGGCCTGTAACATCAGGAACAAATCTTTGCTTTTTATGGACGCTGAATGACCAGCTGAGTTCCTCCAGCATTTTTGTGTGTTTTTACTACAATCACAGCGTCTTCAGATTTTCATGTTTCACTCTCCCCATAGCCCTCCCTAACTCTCTCATCCATATACCTGTCCAAATTATTCTTGAATGTTAAAATTGAGCCTGCATTCACTATGGGAGCTCATTCGACACTCTCACCACTCTTTGTATGGAGAAGTTCCCCCTTATATTCTCCCTAAACCAGGGGTGGCCATACCATGGCTCGCATGTCAAATGAGGCTCTTTGACCTTTAATATGCGGCTCGCTGCTGGTCTCCCCCCTCGCCCGCCCGACTCATGCTGCCGGTCTCCCCCCCTCATCCGCCCAACTCATGCTGCCGGTCTCCCCACTCACCTGCCCAACTCACGCTGCCCGTCTCTCCCATTGCACGGTCTCTTGCCTGCTCGACTCGCACTGCCATTCTCCCCCCTCGCCTGCCCGTCTCATGCTGCTGGTCTCCCCTCTCACCCGCCCGACTCGTGCTGCCGGACTCTCCCCCTTGCCAGCCCGACTCACACTGCGAGTCTCCCCTCCTCGCCCGCCTGACTCACGCTGCCATTTTCCACCCCCTTGCCCACCCAACTCGCACTGCCCTTCTCCCTCCTTCACCTGCCCAACTCACACTGCCAGTCTTCCCAATCGTCCGCCCAACTTACGCTGCCGGACTCTTCCCCTCGCCTGCCGGAATCTTCCCCTCGCCTGCTTGACTCGCGCTGCTGGACTCTCCCCCTTGCCCACCCGACCTGCGCTGCCAGTCTCAACCCCCTCTCCCGCCTGATTCATGCTGCCATTCTCCCCCCCTTGCCCGCCTGACTCGTGCTGCCAGTCTCCCCCCACTTGCCCGCCCGACTCGCAATGTCGGTCTCACCCCCTCGCCTGTCCCTCGCCCGCTGACTTGCACTTCCAGTCCCTCCCCCCTTGCCTGCCCGACTCGCACTGCCGGTCTCTCCCCCTCACCCATCCGACTCGCACTGCCGGTCTCTCCCCTTCACTCGCCCGATTCACGTCTTTCATACCCTGATATTTGTAGCATTGTATTTTAGTTATAAAAAATATGATTATAATAAGACTAATTTTGTAAGGTGGAAATCTGATTAAAATATCTCTCATTTTTTTGGTTTTCCTTTTTTTTACATATTTGTGCCTTTGGGATTACTGAAATTAATACAAATTATCAGTTTAAAAACTGCATGCATGAATAAATTTTATTGCATTTAATATGCATTTCGTAAAATTTATATATATTTTTTGTAACAAAATGTGTATGTAACAATAAAAACATATGTGTGAATTTTGTTCTTGTCCTGCGGCTCTCAAGCATCTGAGCTCACATTAAGCAAGTTTGGCCACCCCTGCCCTAAACCTTTTCCTTTTCACCCTTAACCCATCCTCTGGTTTGTATTTCACCTACCCTCAGTATAAAAAGGCCTTAATTCTGTCTTTCCACTTCATATTTTTAAATACCTCTATCAAATCTCTCCTTATTCTTCTACACTCCAGGGAATAACCTATTTAACCTTTCCCTGTAACTCAGTTCCTGGTCGAGCAACATCCTAGGAAATCTCTTCTGCACTATTTCTAACTTATTAATACCTTTCCTGTTGCTAGTTGACCGAAATTGCACACAATATTCCAAATCTGGCATCACCAATTTCTTATACAACTTTATCATGACATTTCATTTTTTTTGCTCAATGTGATCTATGAAGGCCAATATGTCAAAATCTCTCTTTACAACCTTATTTACCTGCGATACCACTTTCAGGGAATTATGAATCTGTATTCCCAGATCCTTCTGTTCCACCACACTCCTTATTGCTCCACCAATGACCATATATGTCCTTTCTTAATTTCTCCTTCCAAAATGCAAGACTCCACATATGTCTGCATTAAATTCCATTTGCCACATTTCAGCCCATTTTTCTAGATGGCCAAGATCCTTCTGCAAGCTTTGAAAACCTTCATCTCCACAACGCCTCCAATCCTAATGTCATCTGCAAATTTGCTGATCCAATTTACCACATTATTATCAGGATCATTGATATAGATGACAAACAACTATGGTCCCAGCACCGATCCCTAAGGCACATCATTAGTCACAGGCCTCCAGTCTGAGAAGCAATCATCATCCAATACAACTCTCTGGCTTCTCCTGTATAGCCAATGTTAAATCCACTTTACTACCTCTCCATGAATACCAAGTGTCTGAACTTTCCTAACTAACCTCCCATGTGGGACCTTGTCAATGGTCTTATTAAAGTCCATGTAGACAACACCCACAGCCTTCCTTTGTCAACTTTCCTGGTAATTTCCTCGAAAACTCGATGATTGGTTAAACATGACCTAACAGGCACAAAGCCATGTTGACTATCCCTAATCAGTTTCTGGCAATCCAAATAATTGTATAACTGATCTCTTAGTATGCCTTCCAATAACATACCTACTAATGATTTCAGGCTCACCAGGTCACAGACTGCATCTGTGACTAAGGAGATTTTAAATATTTATGCCAGAGCCCCTGCAATTTCTATACTATCTTCCCTCAAGGTCTGAGGAATTGTCAGCCCCTGAGGACTTATCCACCCTTATTTGTTTTAAGACAGCAGGCAATTCCTCCTCTTTAATCTGTATTTGTTCCATGACCTCCTTCCCTCAATTTTGTACCCATTTCCTAGTAAATACTGATGAAAAAAACCATTAAGATATTCCCCATCTTTTTTTTTAAAATTTTTCACACAATAAACCATACTGACCAAAATACATACAGATATTTTTCTCTTGAATATATAGTGTCATTTTCTCCCCTTTTCCCCCCTCCCTTCCCTCCCTCCCTCTCCCCCCTTCCCATTTATTCAAAGTTCAATCTATAAGATACGTTAAATCCGTTAAACAATGTTGTCGCTTAATAAAATAAACAAGAAATTTTTATCTTTTACTTTTATATACTGAGTCAGTTCATTTCATTGTCTTCTCCTTTTGTCATTTTAGGTGGTGGAGGTTCATGGTAGGATTTCTCTATTGTATTTCATGTATGGTTCCCATATTTGTTTGAATATTGGGATGTTATTTCTTAAATTATATGTTATTTTTTCTAATGGAATACATTTATTTATTTCTATGTACCATTGTTGTATTCTCATGTTGTCTTCTAATTTCCAGGTTGACATAATACATTTTTTTGCTACAGCTAGGGCTATCATAATAAATCTTTTTTGTGCTCCATCCAAATCAAGTCCAAATTCTTTATTTCTTATATTACTTAGAAGGAAGATCTCTGGGTTTTTTGGTATATTGCTTTTTGTGATTTTATTTAATATCTGGTTTAGATCTTCCCAAAATTTTTCCACTTTCTCACATGTCCAAATTGCAAGTACTGTTGTTCCCGTTTCCTTTTTACAGCGAAAACATCTGTCTGATACTGTTGGGTCCCATTAATTTAACTTTTGGGGTGTGATGTATAGCCTGTGTAACTAATTATATTGTATCATGCGTAACCTCGTGTTTATTGTATTTCTCATAGTTCTGGAGCATAGCTTTTCCCATGTTTCATTCTTTATCTTTATGTTTAGATCTTGTTCCCATTTTTGTTTAGGTTTACAGTTTGTTTCCTCATTCTCCTTTTCTTGCAGTTTGATTAACATGTTTGTTATAAATTTTTAAATTATTATTGTGTCTGTAATCGCATACTCAAAATTGCTTCCTTCTGGTAACCTCAGACTGTTTCCCAATTTGTCCTTCAAGTAGGTTTTCAGTTGGTGGTATGCAAACCTTGTATCGTGAGTTATATTATATTTGTCCTTCATTTGTTCAAAAGATAATAATTTATTTCCCGAAAAACAATTTTCTATTCTTTTGATCCCTTTTCTCTCCCATTCTCTGAAGGAAAGGTTATTTATTGTGAAAGGGATTAGTTGATTTTGTGTCAATATTAAATTTGGTAGTTGATAATTTATTTTATTCCTTTCTACGTGAATCTTCTTCCAAATGTTGAGCAGATGGTGCAATACTGCTGAATTCCTACGTTGCACCAATTTTTCATCCCACTTATAGAGTATATGCTCAGATATCTTCTCCCCTATTTTATCTAGCTCTAATCTGGTCCAATCTGGTTTTACCCTTGTTTGATAAAAATCTGATAGGTATCTTAATTGTGCTGCTCTATAATAATTCTTAAAGTTTGGTAGTTGTAAGCCTCCTTGTTTGTACCATTCAGTTAATTTATCTAGTGCTATCCTTGGTTTCCCCCCTTTCCATAAGAATTTCCTTATTATTTTCTTTAGCTCCTTGAAGAATTTCTCTGTTAGGTCAATTGGTAATGATTGAAATAGGTATTGTATCCTTGGGAAGATGTTCATTTTAATACAGTTTATCCTTCCTATCAGTGTTAGTGGTAAGTCTTTCCAGTGCTCTAAGTCGTCTTGTAATTTTTTCATTAATGGCTGATAATTTAGTTTATATAGATGGCCGAGATTATTATTTAGTTGTATACCTAGGTATCGAATTGCTTGTGTTTGCCATCTAAATGGTGATTCTTTCTTAAACTTTGTGAAATCCGCATTATTCATTGGCATTGCTTCACTTTTATTTGCGTTGATCTTGTACCCCGATACTTCTCCATATTTCTTCAATTTCTTATGTAATTCTTTTATAGATATTTCTGCTTCTGTTAAATATATTATAATGTCATCTGCAAATAGACTGATTTTATATTCCTTCTCTTTTATTTTTATCCCTTGTATTTTATTTTCTGTTCTTATCAGTTCTGCTAGTGGTTCTATAGCTAACGCAAACAGTGAGGGAGATAGTGGACATCTGCTTAATTTAAATTGGTTTGATATATATCCATTTACTGTCACTTTCGCCAATGGTCCCTTATATAATGCTTTAATCCAATTAATATATTTCTCTGGCAGGTTAAATTTTTGTAGTGCTTTGAATAAATAATTCCATTCTACTCTGTCAAAGGCTTTCTCTGTGTCTAAAGCAACCGCTACTGTTGGAGTTTTGTTTCCTTGTACTGCATGGATTAAGTTAATGAATTTACAGATATTGTCTGTTGTTCGTCTTTTTTTAATAAATCCAGTTTGGTCTAGTTTTACTATTTTTGGTACACAGTCGGCCAATCTGTTTGCTAATAGTTTAGCTATTATCTTATAATCTGTGTTAAGTAGAGATATTGGTCTACACAATGCTGGTGTTATTGTTCGGTAGTTTTTTTTAATATCTCCTGTATTTCTTCTATTTCAAATGGTTTTATTAATTTATTTTGTTCCTCTGTTTGTAATTTCGGAAGTTCAATTTTAGTTAGAAATTCATCTATTTTGTCTTCTTTCCCTTCGTTTTCAGTTTGATATAGTTGTTCGTAGAATTCCCTGAAGTTTTCGTTGATCTCCGTTGGGTTATATGTAATTTGTTTGTCCTTTTTCCTTGATGCCAATACTGTTCTTTTAGTTTGTTCTGTCTTAAGCTGCCACACTAGTATTTTGTGCGTTTTTTCTCCTAGCTCATAATATTTCTGTTTTGTCTTCATTATGTTCTTCTCTACCTTATATGTTTGTAGTGTTTCATATTTTATTTTCTTGTCTGTCAATTCTCTTCTTTTAGTTATATCTTCCTTTATTGCTAATTCTTTTTTTGTATTTGTAATTTCCCTTTTCAACTGTTCTATTTCTCGATTGTAGTCCTTCTTCATCTTAGTTACATAACTTATTATCTGTCCTCTGATGAATGCTTTCATTGTGTCCCATAGTATAAATTCATTTTTCATTGATTCCATATTTATGTCAAAGTACATTTTAATTTGTCACTCAATGAATTCTCTAAAATCCTGTCTTTTAAGTAGCATGGAGTTTAATCTCCATCTATACATTCTTGGTGGGATGTCCTCTAGCTCTATTGCCAATAACGGGGGTGAGTGATCTGATAACAATCTAGCTTTATATTCCATTTTCTTAACTCTTCCTTGAATGTGGGCTGATAACAGGAATAGGTCTATCCTTGAGTATGTTTTATGTCTACCCGAATAATATGAATATTCCTTTTCCTTTGGGTGTTGTTTCCTCCATATATCCAAAAGTTGCATTTCCTGCATCGATTTAATTATAAATTTGGTTATTTTGTTCTTTCTGTTAGTCTTTTTTCCAGTTTTATCCATGTTTGAGTCCAAATTAAGGTTAAAATCCCCTCCTACTAGTATATTCCCTTGCGTATCTGCGATCTTCATAAAGATACCTTGCATAAATTTTTGATCTTCTTTATTAGGTGTGTATACATTGAGTAAATTCCAAAATTCTGAATATATCTGACATTTTATCATTACCTACCTCCCTGCTGGATCTATTATTTCCTCTTCTATTTTGATTGGTACATTTTTATTGATTAATATAGCTACTCCTCTGGCTTTTGAATTATATGATGCTGCTGTTACATGTCCTATCCAATCTCTCTTTAATTTCTTGTGTTCCACTTCAGTTGGATGTGTTTCTTGCATGAATGCTATATCAATTTTATCTTTCTTCAGTAAATTTAACAGCTTCTTACTTTTGATTTGGTTATGTATTCCATTAATATTTAGTCATATAGTTCAACATGGCTATTTCATACTTTGTTTATCTTTCCTTTCCATTTCCTCATCACCACCTTCCCTTCTTATCCATTTCTGTTTTCTTTTTTTGAACACATTGTTAGACAACATTTCTAAAACATAAAATATTTCCACTATTTCCATATCTAAAATTCCTTTAACCCCAATAGTCCCTCCCCTCTCTGAGTTGCCCTTTGTCCTTTATCGAGCAACCACATCTCCCCTCTTCATTTAGATTTGCCAACCCGCTCGCAAGCATCAACTGATTTCGCAGTGCCTGTTATTCTTCCCCACCCAGCCCCCCAGAAAAGATTTTAATCTTCATATATAACAAAGCTCACTCTCTTAATTCCCTCCTTACTTCCTTTCTTCCCTTTCTTTCTCTTCTTAGTTCTTACTTATACATTATTCTTCTTTATATATAGTTGTCATTTTTGTTCTTGTTATATCTCTTCATCTCTCTGTCTGTTTTGTAGGTGTTCTGCCAATTTTCGTGCTTTTTCCGGATCCGAGAACAGTTTGCTTTGCTGCCCCGGGATAACTATTTTAAGCACCGCTGGATATTTTAACATAAAGTTATAACCTTTTTTCCATAGGGTCGTTTTTGCTGCGTTAAACTCCTTCCTCTTCTTCAGGAGTTCAAAACTTATGTCTGGATAGAAAATTTTTTTTGACCTTTGTATTCCAGTGGCTTTTTGTCTTCTCTTATTTTTTTCATTGCTTTCTCCAATATATTTTCTCTTGTCGTATATCTTAGGAATTTTACTAGAATGGATCTTGGTTTTTGTTGTGGTTGTGGTTTAGGGGCTAATGTTCTGTGTGCCCTTTCTATTTCCATTTCTTCCTGTACTTCTGGCATTCCTAGGACCCTGGGGATCCATTCTTTTATAAATTCTTTCATATTTTTGCCTTCTTCATCTTCCTTAAGGCCCACTATCTTTATATTGTTTCTTCTATTATAGTTTTCCATTATATCTATCTTCTGAGGTAACAGTTCCTGTGTTTCTTTAACTTTTTTATCAGATTCTTCTAATTACTTTTTAAAGTCATCTACCTCCATTTCTATGGCTGTTTCTCGTTCTTCCACCTTGTCTACTCTTTTTCCTATTTCTGTCATGACCATCTCTAATCTTTTCACTTTTTCTTCTGTACCTTTTATTCTTCTTTTTACTTCACTGAATTCTTGTATCAGCCATTCTTTTAATGTTTTCATATATTATTTAAAATTTTTAAAAATCCATGTACTGTCCCTTCCCTTCATCTTCCATTTCTCTGTGTAGAGTTTGATGTTCTCCCTCTTCTTCTTCTGAGTCCACTCCAGGATCTGTGTCCGTTATCTCTGTCTCTTCTGATTTTCTTGTTGGGTTGTTTATTTTATTTTGTTGGGTATTTTTCTTTTTATTATTTTTATTAAAAGTGTCTTGGTGTTGGTCTTCTTCCTCTGGGTTGGTCATCTGTTGTTTCTCTGATTTCCTTTTTTTATTCTCTTCCTTCTTGTTCCCGTTATTTTCTACGTTTTCCTGTTGGGAGTCTTGCTGTTGTATTATTCTTGTCTGTTTCAACTGTGGAGATTTACTCCTCAGCTGGTCCCCCCTCCCGTTGGTGTTGTTTTTGTCTTGTGCATCACGCATGTGCACTTTTGTTTGGCTCTGTGAGCCATCTTTGTAGTCCTGCACTCGGGGTTTCCACTGACCTCAGGGAGCGGGCTTCTCTCTCCATGGAGGGCCTCCTCGTACAGGTAAGGCCTTCACCTTTCTCTTCCGATGTCTTTCCTTCTTCTTTGCTTCCCGTTGTTTTTGGTTTTTCTTTCTTTGCTGCCATTTTCTCCACACTTTTAAAAAAATTTGTCATGGCTTCTGTGTTTGTGGCTTTGCTTTTTCTTTACTTTTTTAAAACTTTTCTGGAGAGGGCTGGTATTTTCTTACCGGTCACTATTCCATCACATGACTTTCCTCCCCCATCTCTTTTGACTCCAAACATAATTGACCACTCTTAACTTCGATGGGACCAATTTTGTCCCTTACTATCCTTTTGCTCTTAATACCTGTAGAAACACTTAGGATTTTCCTTCACATTACCGGCCAAAATAACTTTATGTCTTTTAACCTTCCTGATTTACTTCTTGAGATTTTTCTTGCATTTTTAATACTCCTCAAGTATCTCATTTCCTCTGTGTTACCTATACCTGGTATACTCCTCTCTTTTCTTCCAATATCTCTCGAAACCAAGGTTCCTTATGCCAGCTAACCTTGGCTTTAATTTTGATAGGAACATGCAAACTCTGTACCCTCAAAAATTTCACCTTTGAATGTCTTCCACGTACATCACACATCCTTGTCCGAAAACAACATCTCATTGCACGCATTCTAGATCCTTTCTCATTTCCTCAAAATTGGCCTTTCTCCAGCTCCCCAGTAGAATATCAACCTGAAGCCCAGACCTATCCATCTCCATAATTAATTTGAATCTAATGACATTATGATCATTGGACCCAAAATGTTCCCCTACACATAATTCTGTCACTTGTTCTGTCTTGTTCCCTAATAGCAGATCCAATATTGTACTCTCTCTAGTTGGTACCTCTATAAATTGATTTAGAAAAACTCTCCTGAACACTTTTGACAAACTTCAAGCCATCCATTCCTTTTACACCATGGAAGTCCCAGTCAATATGAGGAAAGTTAATATCTCCTATTATCATAACCTATGTTTCCTGCAGCTGCCTCCTATCTCTCTACAGATGTTCTCTTCCAATTCTCATTAACTTTTGGGTGGTCTATAATATAGCTCCATGTGTGTGGTCATTCCTTTCTTGTTCTTCAGCTCCACCTACATAGCCTCAGTGGATGAGCCCTCTGGTCTGTCCTGCCTGAGCACAGCTCTGATATTTTCACCGATGAGCAATACCACTCCTCCTTCTTTCATCCCCCCAACCCCCCCTGTCCTATCCTGTCTGAAGCAATGGAAGCCCAGAACATTGAAGGAAGAAAAGTTCATGTGATGTTCTGAGCTTCATTCAGCACTTTCTTCTGATCTCGGGCAAAGCAGTTCCCATACTATGTTGGGGTACATCCAGCAAGTAGGCTTTTGATAATATACCTGTAAAAGTTGTTGAGGGACAAAAAAATGTAGAGGCTATGTTCAACTTTCTTGACTATTGTGTCATTCAGTACAGCAGGGGAGAAAGTTGGGGATGATTTAAAAAAAACCCTGGTTTATAATTGTTACTCAAGAGATTGAAGATTCTCTCTTCTCGTGACATGTAAACAAGACTTGGAAACAATTCCATAAGCATCATTTGGAGTATTCTTTTAAATAGCTGTTCATGATTCATGAGTTGAGGGAGTGAGGAATATCTGTTTATTTGATATGGAGTAGGGTGAAATACTCATGAGCCATATAAGGGTTTCACCTGTTGCCTTTCGATATCTGCTTTCCAGAAATAGCCAAAGAAGATGTTCAAAGTCAAAAATACTTTTTTCTTCTCCTTCCACCCGAATGTGGAGATCAACAGTAGCAGAGCAGTGCAGCCTCAAAGATCCTTTCAAACACATACTATATTGTGTCTTTGATCTGCTACTTAATACAAACACAGTTGTAGATCATTAGTTTATGAAGACCACACTGCATGCATATTACCCCATTGCCCTGCAGCACCATATGATAAACATGCATTGGTTATTAACATTTCAAAATCAGAAACACTTGTTAAACAAAATATTTTGCACAACATTTCGTAGAATAAATTTTCCTGTAAAGTTGTGTGCTATTTATGCCTTCTAAATTAGGTGATCAGTGGAAATATCCCATTTCCTGTGATAAGTGAATTACAGTACAACTCCCTTTATCCAAAATGGTTGGGACCGGGCCTATTTTGGATAAACTTTTTTTTGGATTACTGGTCATTTTTTAAAAGCAGCCCATTCGCAACAGCAAGTCACTTGTAACAGTGTTTAAACAACAACAAACAACAAGGGAAGGGGTTTAAATCATTAAAATAATGTTTAATTCTTACCAAAAAGCAACCTGTGATGTCAGTTTGGCTCCAAAAAAATTTTTTGACCACTGAGGATTCCTGATTATTTTGGATATCTTCATTTATCTGAAAAATTTCAGAGGTGAAATGACGTCATTTCAGCTTCAAAATTTTTCGGATTAATGAGGATTTCTGATTTTTATGAAATCCTCGAATTTCCCAAAAAATATTTGGAGCCAAACAGACGTCACTTCCAGGTCAAAAAAAAAACTGGAGTTCGGATAATTGGAGTTGTACTGCAAATAAATTAGAATTAAATTGTTATTGGCACCAAGAGTAAAAAGCTTCATTTTATGTGCTCTCCAGGTAAGTCAACTCCCACTTAAGTGCAGCAGGTCATAGAAAGATAAATCAAAAGTGCAAGAAATCAGAGTGCAGGTTATAGTTTTTCAAAGTGCAATATAGAGAGAGAATGTAGCTTAAACAGTACAAAGGTATCATCTTTTTTTTAAAACCAGTGAGTAGTCTATTTAAGAGTGTGATAACAGGAAATAAACTTTTTGAATTTGGAGGTTCATGTTTACAAGTCCATGTATCCAAGTATGGATGACCAGGTTGAGTTGTTTTTAGAATGTTTATAGTTAGAAACAGTTACAAATAACAAGTGACCCAATGGGCAGGACTTGGCCCTCAGAGGCCAACAAATAGAACTTGTTATTCTTTACCCTGGATTTTCAAGAAATTTTTGACTGAAAATTACTAAGGCCATTTTGGAGTTGCACCAGTACAGAGAATTGAGAGAGAGAGAGAGAGTGGAATCAAACTCCCCATCTATAAAAGTTATTTTCTGTCACAAATAATTTGTGTAGTAGCATTAAATTATAAATAATATGATCCCTACATTCTTTCAGTTGCTGTGCTGCTATTGCTCAGTACAGCCATCTCTTGATAAGATATTGCAACAGCAAAGCTTCTGGAGGAGCAGAGTGTTTTGGAGAACCATTTTCTTCTGTGTTTGAACTACTTGCATTTGGACACTGGAAATGGAATTCAGTGAGTACAATTGTTACTTACAGCATAATATGGCCCAAAGATTTTGCAGTTAATTTGGAACATGACCTCTTGACTCTTGAACTCAATCCCCCGATTAATGAAGCCTAGTATTCCATAGGCCTTCTTACCTATCCTATCAAACTGCATGGCATATATGGATAGATGGATTTGGACCCCAAGATTCCTCTGTTCTTCCACACTGTTAAATATCTGTTCAATAACCTTATACTCAGCCTTCAGGTTTGTCCTTCCAAAATGCATTACCTCATACTTATCCAGATTGAACTCCATCTGCCACTTTTCCTCCCAACTCTGCATCCCAAGATAACCTTCAACTATCCAGAATTCCTCCAAACTTGGTATCATCCATAAATTTATTGACTCATCCTTCCACTTCTTCAACTAGGTAATTTATAAAAATCTCAAAGAGCAAGAGTCCCAGAAAAGATCCTTGTGAAACTCCACTAATCACTGACCTCCAGGCAGAATATATTCTGTCCACTATTACTGTTTTATTCAGGCTAGCCAATTTTGATCCACACAGACAAAGTTCCATGATCCCATGGCTCGACTTTCTGAATGAGTCTCTCATGAGGGACCTTACTTACAGTATAATCTGGCCCAAATGTTTTGTAGTTAATTGTTAACTCACTCTAAGCAAGGTGCACATCTAAACAGCCTGTAGTGTGGTGAAATGTAATTAAATTGCCTTCTTCCACATTTGGGTGATGTGTTTGGGTCCTGTTGTCAGAGAAGAGAGTGATCTGACAATGTCCTGTGCTTGTCATGTACAAGGATTATTCGGAATATGCCATAGCTTGTATGTATGGTTAAACTCTGATCATGACCTCAGATTACAGGCCAGTCAAGTTGGATGATTAGTTCAGTGAGAATCTGCAATTCTAACTGTGTAATGCGTGTTTTTGGTTTATAGGCCTATCCGAAGGCTCTGATCAAATTCATTGTGAGGGAAAGCAGAGTTCAGGACTTGGATGTCTAGAATTAGGATTTCACCCTTTTAGAAAGATAAACATTTATGTCTGGCAACAGAGTCCACATGAATCTTCTATAATTCATGGAATTGGATAAAAATACTGGATGATAAAAATAGTGCCTTGGCAAATTGCAGAGAATGGGATCTGATGGATCAAGCAGAGGCACCTGACAACTGACACAATCTCACAGAACAGCTGCAGCAAAGGATGCCACACAGGCAAGGGATAATATGAAGTGGGGAGGGCTAGGGAGCACAAGACAGCCTCCACGATAGGTTTTGCCCTGAATGACTCCTGTGGTGTGAGGGGCAGAATACTCAAGGGATTCGTGATTGTGGCATGCAGCTCAACTTTGATTTGTATGGAAAGGCCATGAACGGAAGGGAGCACCGCTGACGCAGTTTCGGTCATGCTGATTGATGTGTGCAAGCCAGTGGAAAGCCTTCTATTGATGTTTCATTCCCAATCCCTGTGTGTTGCTCTTTACTCATTGGAGGTGGTCAATAGTTGTAACTTGCACCAAAAACTTCAATTTATGTCATGACACTGTGTAACTTGATACTGGGTGTGATAGTACAGATCTATCACCAATGTATATAGTGTATATAGTTACAGTATCTAGACTGTGCTTACAGCGATTGGCTGAGAGCTAAGCCACGCCTACTGTCTGGGCCTTAAAGCGTTGTGTCCCTAGCCAGGTCGGATCATTCCGGATTGGTCGGCCACCTGTGAAGAGCTCCTGTCTTTTGCTAATAAAATTGTAGAAAGAATCAAAGCCTTGGTTTGAATCAACAAGTCTTTGATTCTTTTGATGAGCTCTACACTGGGAAAATATGAGCCACAATGACATACACAGAAATATCCAGAGCCATTTTAAATCGGTCTGATTTCACTCAGAAATGATTGCTGGCCCTCCCCATGAAGTAGTTACAATTTCTAGAATGATAGCAAACAGATTAAGAAAACAATTTGTATTGCTGCTGTACTATTTTTATTTTTGTCATCTTATTATGAAACATTAGCACTGGAAATGTATACAGTATTTCAAATGAGGATCCTTAGCAGAGCAAAACAACGCTCTATCCTTTGCATTATCAAAAAGTATGTGTATGATCCTCTAATTTCTACCACTTTGGTCAATGCATCACATTTAAACCATTGTTTTTTTTAAACTAACCAGGCTAGGTGACCTATAACCAAGCGATAAAAGTTGTTCATAATGTATGCTTTTGTATTCATGAAAAAAGTACATTGAGTTATGCAAGTGCATAAGCGCACACACAATATAAAATAGGATACTTCACGAATGACACATGGAGGATATCTGTTCAAACCAAGAGAGCCTTGTTGACAGGTTTTTTTAATGGTGTATTATACTGTCATGTATACATTACTACTGAAACCAAAGAAACAGCACTGCCATTATCGTATAATGGAAAGTTTTAAAGCTCACTGGCCTTTATAACAAGCGAGTAGAAAATTAAGGTTGAACTTCTGGTCTTTAACTCATAACTTCCCAAAATTAATTTTCAATAAACAGCATCGTTGATCCTCATTTTCTCTAGTTAACAAAAGGCAAAACCTGACCGAACAATACAAATTGCTTGCTTCTTTAAAAAAAATCAATAGCACATTTCATTTTTTAAAAAATTAAGAAACATCACAGAAGTATTTATTTTTCATTAGTCCAGCTTTATAGTACTTCATGTGCAAACTAAATCAAGTGATATAAATTGTTAACCATTTATTTAATTACAGAAAAACACATCAAGACATTATATACTATTTGAAATATATCCAGACATAATCAAATATAACTGTAGTATATGTATTCATTGGTGTAGTATAACACAAATGCAAGGCAACATGTGTTGTTCCATTTTGTATGATAATAGTCTGAGCTTTGTGGAATTATTTTTGCAGTTGTACTATCATGCTTGCTTTAAATTAATCTTGTTGATGCTCTTGTTGTGTTGTCAGAACTGTAGTGTGTTGCATTTTGTTTCTGCCTTTGAACTCTGTTGCCCCTAGGACATTTTCTGCAGATAAAAATAAAAATATTACTAATTCATAGAGTCAGAAAATATTTAACTTCAAAGCAATTTATAGATTTTTGTTGCATTTCCAATTGAGAATAAAAGATAAGAGACATTGTGTATTGTGGAGAAAATTTTAATATTTTATACATACTTGATGCACGTTGCTGGAGATTTTCAAATTTTCACCCAATGGGTATGGTTTAAACCAGTGGTTTTCAAACTGCACACCCCCCCCCCAACTCACATTCTACTTTAAGTAATCCCTATGCCGTAAGTGCTCTGTGATTAGTAAAGGATTGCTTAAGGTGGCATGTGAGTGGGAAGAGAAGGTTGAGAATCACTGCTCTAGACCCAATTATCACTGAAATATTTTCCTTGAGAAAAATTGTCATTTGCCCATCTCCTTTGGAGTTATGAAACCGTGCAGATAGTATATAATGTCAATTAGGTACGATTAAAACAGTGGTTTTCAAACTTTCTTTCCATTCTTGCCTTATCCCAAAATCCAAAATGCTCCAAAATCTGAAACGTTTTGAGTGCCAGCATGACTCCACAAGTGGAAAATTTCATACCTGACCTCACTTGCCCATGTGGGGCTCTGACGCTCTATTGGCACCAGCTTGTTACCTACCATCGTCACCTCCCGACCTACGTGAATTATTCACTGTTTTTGTTTTGCCATCCACCAGAATTTCTAGTACTAGGTGCTGCATTTATCTTCTTTTGGAAGCAGAGATCAAGTTTTTTGGTAAGTACAAAACATTATTTTCATGTGAGATCTGAAATTCATCTCCACCTAAAATGCCATTTTGCGTGTAACATGACCAGCAACATTATTGCATTGAAAAACAATACATTGTACCTTTTTCAATCAAATCGCATTGTAGGTGGAGACTAAAAGCCGGCAGGTTGTTGGCTGTTGTTTAACAGCTGATACAGATATTCTGCTGATGCTACTGTGCCTGCTTAGTTACCCAAAACACATTATCCAAAATCTGAAAAAAAATCCAAAATCCGAAACACTTCTGGCCTCATGCATTTCGGATAAGGGGTACTCGACCTGTATGATTAAATGTTCGTGCTTTACCATTACCATTAATGACGAGTCTCAGACAAGCTAATCAACATTATTTTGGTAAGTAAAAAACATTATTTTCATGTGAGATCTGAATTCTCTTAATGTCCACTCAAAAAATAAGGAATCACAGACTGATTAATCAGGCACAAATCAAACCTAGTTATTTTACGTTGTGCATATAAACTGCCACGTGCATCCTCAAATTACCAATGGCCCTTTTTAATGCGCCACAAGTCAAAAATAGAAAAGACTGGTTTGACCACATACTTCTTGGTCTGAATCAGTACCAGTTAGTTCCCATTGTTATTCATATTGTTTTGAAGTGCAATTCTTGTTGAATTTAAGAATCCTTGTGAGAGATCTCACTTTCCAAAGATTTTGGTTATCTTTACTAACAAAACATGTTCTGATTTAAATCAGTGAACGGAGAAGAATGCAGCCAGGTGACAGAGCTACAATCTGGTCCTCTTTGCTCACCATTCAAATTTCCTGTGCTTTGAGAAAACAAGGAAAGTTGCATGACTTTAATATATGCAAACACTGCTGCCAAAGCTACGATAATCCCTTGGGGATTTGTCCCACATACTCCATCAGTGTCCTTAAGGAAGGAGCCAAAGCTATCCTATCTCAAATTGAGAACACTACACAGTACAAGCTCTCCCTGCAAGCCAAGGCCTGTGAGAATGCTTGATGTTGATCCCAGATGTCTGAAATGTGGCGGTTTCATTCAAAGATTGATATTTTCCACTTAGATAGTCCAAGATGATATGACAAAAATCAGAGAAATGCCTATTAGGTGAAGTGGTCTGATCAACATTACCTTGTTATGCAAAGAACTACAATCAAAATGATGGCCACCTGCACAGCTCCAATGATGGATGCTATTAAGACATACTGAAGTTTCCCAGCTCCAGGAACTACATACAAAACATTAAACTCCTTTTGTTCACAGCGTGGTCCTTTAAAACCTGCTTCGCAGCTGTTAAAAAGATGGAAAGTGGACAAATTAATTGATGCAAGGGAATATTATTAAAAGACTCATAAAATGCTATTGTTTGGGAGTACCTGCAAGATGGTTCCTGCTTATTTATCAAGTATTCACATTTTCCATGTAAACAATGATCATCAAAGCTGTTGGGACATGGGATCAATAATCCCCGGGCGGGTTTTTCTAATTTATTGGCATTTTTTTCTGCAATATAAAATGTACAACTGGAGATAAATAAGAGAAACTATTAGACTGGATTCTACATACACTAATCAAGGGTGGGGTTTGTACGAGTTCTCACCTTTAAATGGAGAAGACCAAGGTTGGAATAATCAAAGCACAAATTGAATAAATGGCAGTGAAAGCAATGGAGTAAGACAGAATTGTTTGAAAATGGAGGATCATACAGGTAATTCAGTTTGCTGTTCCTGTATTTCTGCAGAAGGAGTGGCTGACCAACTCATTTAGTTTTTATTGGTGTGTTTGATTCTCCTTTCTTGGAGTGCAACCTTATACTTTCTCTATCAGTGCCTCCCAAACATCTTTCTTTCTAAACGGTGACCTCCTCCCCTGTCACAGTGGATAGAGCCCTTGTCTGCATCTCATCTACGTCCTGCCCCTCTCTCCTCTCCTGGAGCAAGTAAGGAGAAAGTTTTACCTGTTTTTCACTTTCCACCCCATCATCCTCCATGTGCACGGGATCATCCTTCACAACTTCCACTGCTCCAACATCATTCCTCCAGCAGACATCTACTCTTCTCCCTTGTGTACTTTGAATGTACCACTCCCTCTTTTTGCAGCTCTCTTGTCTGGTTCTCCTCTCCATCACCCACTCTCTGTCCTCTGGGGCTTTCCCATGCAAGCACAAGATGTAACCTCTGTCCTGTCACCTCAAGCCACTAACTAGAGACCCAATCTTTTTCACGAGAAGCAACAAATCACTTACCCTTTTGCCAATCTAGTGCACTGAATTCAATGTTCACAATATGGTCTCTTCTGCACCGGAGAACTCACATGCAGATTGGGTGATTGGCTTGTGGAGTGCTTACCTTCATTCTGCTGGGATGACCGCAGACTTCCTATTGCCTGCCCCTTTTATTCATTTATGTAATCCCATTCTGACTTGTCTGCAGCTTCCTGCAGAGTTATCACGAAGCCCATTGCAAGCTTGAGAAATAGCTCACCTTTTGCCCGAGAATATTGTAGCCTTTTCATAACTCATTTTCATTATTATCATAATTAGCCTTCTTTGTTTCATGTTTATTGATTTTTGGCTCTTTTCAACACCACACTTTTTTGTCGTCTTCTCACTAACAACAGTAACCTTGGCCCATTGTCTTATCCACCCCTCCGCATACCTTCTTTGTAATTTAAAACAAACCCTTTTGTCTTTCTGATACAAGGACTTCAACCTGAAATGATATCTGCTTCTCTTTCCCCAGATGCTGCCCGACTCTATGTGTTTCCAGATTTTTATGTCTACGTTTCAATGATCCAGAATTGGCAGTTATTTACTCTACTTTTCCTTCTATAATTCATCAAAAAGGCTAATTTTAATGTGTCAACCCAGTGAGCAGATATTCAACTCTAGTCGGGCATTACAAAGTCCACTGGATCCTCAATCGTCTGAGCAGAAGTCATTTTTAGGATGAGAATTCTCCATTGTGGCAAATTTCAATGCTCCATTTAGCACTTCGATCAAGTGTAGCAACTTCCTATGAAGTACATCTTAATTTCATTATAAAAGCTGTCATTTGCATGCTGTAATGGATAAAAAATCTCTTGAGAAACATGACACTCCAAAATGCTGAGATGTGAAAAGACAACTAGTTTGGCAGGGGATGGGAACCAGAACGAGAGGGGCAGATGATACACGAGTAGATGCACTGTGTGGTGAGATTGCAACGATGGATAGGTAGTCAATAAGGCAAAACTGCAAGCATAAGATTCAAGATTTAACGTGATACTTCAGAAACAAATTTGAAAAGGGTGCTTAATATGGTACTGAAAGTTCTGTATATAAATGCCTGCAGTATATGGTTGAAACACAAAGTCGATGGTTGCTGATCTTGTTGCGCAGCTGGAAATTGGCAGGTCATTATGGGCATCTCTGAGTGGTGGCTGAAAGAAGATCACAGCTGGGAACTAACCATCCAAGGATATACAGTGTATCGGAAGGACAGGCAGGTAGACAGGGGGTGGGGTGGTTGGGTGGCTCTGTTGGTAAAAGATGGAATCAAACCATCTTTGGAGAGAGGAGACATTGGATTGGAAGATATAGAATTGCTGTGGGTAAAAAGACCCTGATGGGAGTTGTATAAAGGCCTCCAAACAGTGGCCTGGATGTGTTTATCACAGTGGGAGACAGAAAAGGCCTGCAAAAGGGGCAATGTTAGGAGAGTGTTCAATAAGCAGGTTAAATGGGAAAATCAAGTTGGTGCTGGATCCCAAGAAAAGGAATTTATTCGAACAGCTCGTGGTTGAGCCACCCAGGGCAATGGCAATTCTGGATTGGGCGTTGTAATGAGTCAGAGTTGATAAGGGAGCTGAAGGTAAAGGGGCAGTGATTATAATATGATAGAATTCACCCTGGAGTTTGAGAGGGAGAAGCTAAAATCAGAAGTGTTAGTATACCAGTGGAACAAAGGGGACTACAGAGGTGTGAGGGAGGAGCTGGCCAAAGTTGGTCAGAAGTGGACATCAGCAGGAATGATTGAGTTTCTGAGATTAACTTGGAAGACACAGGACAAATTCAACACAAGGATGAAGAAGTGTTTCAAAGGGAGAATGAGACAATGATGGCTGATATGGGAGTTCAAAAATCCAATATGGCAAAAAAAAGTGGGAAGCAAGAGGAAACTGAAGCTTTTAAAAACCAACAGAAGGCAACTAAAAAGCAATAAGAAGAGAAAACATGAAATATGAAGGTAAGAGTGCCAGCAACATAGAAGAAGATGTGAAGAGTTTCTTTAGGTACATAAAGAGCAAAAGAGAGTCAATAATGGATATTGATCCACTGGAAAATGAAACTTGGGAGATAGTAATTGGGGCGAAGAATTGGCAGAAATATTTTGCAAATGTCTTTCCTGTGGAAGACACCATCAGTGTTCCAGAAGTTCGAGAGGGCCAAGGGGCAGAAGGATGTGCAGTTGTTATTACCAATGAAGAAGTAGTTTGCAAAGTTGAAAGATCTGAAGGTGGATAAATAACTTGGACAAGATGAACTGCACCCCAATACTTTGAAAGAGGTAGCTGAAGAAATTGTGGAGGCATTGTTCGTGATCTTTTGGGAATTGCCAGATTCTGGAATGATTCTGGAGGATTGTAAAATTGAAATGTCACACCACTCTTTAAAATAGGAGGGAGGCAAAAGACAGGAAATTATAGGCCTGTTATCTTGACTTCAGTGATCAACAAGATGTTAAAATCTATTATGAAGGATGAGGTTTCACTGTACTTGGGAGGCACACGAAGAAATAGGTTGAAGTCAGCGTGGTTCCTTCCTGTTATTTCCTTGAAGAATTCTAACAGGTTTGCCTCACAAACCTGTTGAAATTCTTTGAAGAAATAATGGGAAGGGCACCAGATAAAGGAGAATTAGTTGACGTGGTTTACCTGGAATTTCAAAAGGCCTTTGACAAGGTGCCGCTCATGAGGCTGCTCAGTAAAATGAGACACCTTGGTATTACATGAATAGAAGATTGGCTGACTGGAAGGAGGCAGAGAGTGGGGATAAAAGAGGTGTTTTCTGGTTGGCTGCTGGTGGCCAGAGGTGTTTCGCAGGGCTCAGTGCTGGAGCCGCTTCTTTTCACGTGAAAAGTCAATGAATTGGATGAAAGATCAGATAGCTTTGTGGCCAAGTTTGTGAACGATACAAAGATGACAGGAAGGGCAGGAGGTGGTGAGGAAGCCTGGGGTCTGCTGAAAGACTTAGACAGTTGAGGAGATTGGGCAATGAAATGGCAGATGGAGTACAGTGCAGAGAAGTGTATGATTATGCACTTTGCTGGAAGGAATAAAGGTGCAGACTATTTTCTAAATGGGCAACAAAGGCACAGAGAGACTTGGGAGTAAGACTCCCGAAAGGCCAACTTGCATGTAGTCAGTAGTAAGGAAAGCAAATGGAATGCTAGCAATTATTTTGCGAGGGATAGAATATAAAAGCCGTGATGTGATGTTTTAAATGTAGACATTCAGCACGGTGACAGACACTTTTGGTCCAGGAGCTGTGCCCCACAAATGCACCAATTAACCTGTAATTTTTGTACATTTTTGAAGAGTGGGGGAAACCAGAGCACCCGGAGGAAAGTCATGCAGACATACAGGGAGAACATTCAACTTCTTATAGAAAGTGTCAGTTTCAACCCAGGATGCTGGCGCTAACCACTACGCTAACCTTATGGAGGCTTTCTTTATAAGGCATTGCTCAGACCACACTTGGAATTGTGAGCAGTTTTGGGCTACATATCTAAGAAAGATGCCTTGGCATTGGAGAGAGTCCAGAGGAGGTTTATAAGGATGATCCCTGGAGGGAAAGGGTTTTCAAATGAGGAGCATATGAATGCTCTGGGACTGTTAGCGCTAGAGTTTAGGTGAATGGGGGGGGGGGGGGGGGTGGTGTGTGGGAATCTCATTGAAACTTCTTGAATACTAAAAACCTATATAGAGTGAGTATGGAAAGGCTGTGTTCTATGGAGTCTGAGACCAGAGGGCAGAGTCTGAGAATACAAAAAATATCCCTTTAGAACAGAGATGAGGAGGAATTACTTGACCCAAAGGGAATTTGTTGCTGTGGATGGCTGTGGAGGCCAAGTCATTGGGGACATTTAAGGTGGAGGTGAAAAAAGGTTATAGGGAGAAGGCAGGAGTTGAAAAGGATAGTAAATCAGCCATGATGGAAAAGTGGGGAAGACTCGATGGGCTGAATGGTCTTGTACCACTCATATGTCCTATAATCTATGTTCCAAAAATAAATGTGATAAACTGTAATATTTTTCACGCCAAAGGAGCTAACAAAATGAGGAGAAATTGGACGTTTCTTGTTGCCATCCACACTGAATTAAACCCCTCAAACTTAAAACTTTGTCAGAGGTAAATATTGCAGGAAAAAGGAAGCAAAAGTCTCAAAATTGTTGGAAAATGAAGTCCATACCTGTATAATCAGTTCTTGCAAAAAGACCGTCTTCTGTTTTTGTACCTATGGTCACATTCTCTGTTCAAAGAAAGAGAAATCTGACTTAGCAACTGTATAGTAACTGCTGACCAATAAGTACCACCCATATTAAAACACAATATGCTGTATTTTTGTGCTAGACTTTATCATTAGGCCTTTCTAAAAATAAAGAACTGGAAAATAAATTAAAAATTCACTCTGTTTAAAACAAGTCAGTCAACATTTTATTTAACCCTGGACAGCCTGGTTTGTTAATTCGAGTGCCCAGGAACACAGAAGGCTACCTAAGGTAGGAAACAGAGCCAAGTCCATCACAGGCTTCAAACTCCCATCCTTTGGAGACTTCTATGTGAAGTGCTGTCTCAAGAAGGTAGCCAACATCATAAAGCAACCCCCCCCCCCCCCCCCCCATCATCCTGGTCACACTGCAACCTTCAGGAGAAAGTAGAGAAGCCTGTACCACTTGGTACAGAAATGTTTTTCTTGGAACAGGTTCTTTTCAAAGGCTATCAGGTTCTTGATTCCCCCCCCTTCCTAGAATAATCTTAAAATACTTAGACACCAGGAAAAGGACTATCTGTACTAATGTAATGCCACATTTTTTTGCACGATGGTAATTGTGAATATTTATTATCTTTTTAAAATTTAATTTAATGTTTTTTTTTACAAAGCACTTGTTTGCATCAAATAAAATTTTGGTGCATATGTACATTGCACAATGTATAAAACAAACTCATTATCATTATCAATTAAATATTCTCACAAAGGTATTAGTGCTATTCCTAAGTTAATTGCTGGCATGCAAAGCACTGCCCTCTGAGTTATATCAGAGTAACTGGTTTAAGGTAGGTAATTTTCCAGAATATATTTCCTTGATAATGATGTGCTATTAATTGTGAATAAAAAATGTGCAAGTTTGGAGGCTTGCAATGTTCTGTTACACATGCATTTAAAAAAGTTATATTTTTTCATCTGCAACTCAGTTTCACTTTGTTCTTTGATGCTTGGAATAAACCATGGAGTCTAGGGGGATCCTCATGGGCACAGACAATGACAGATCTGTCAGGCAAGTCCTTCCATGGTTGGCTACCATCTATTTCCAGGAACATCAGAAAGATAAATTATATAATGCCCACAGAAACCTAAAGTCAATTGCATTTAATTTAAAATACACTAGTTGCTTTCTCTTTACAGTAAAGAATTTAGATGTAGCTGTTTGTTTCCATATTTAGGATGCACGCTTGAAATACATGGTTTTATGGGTTGAAAAGGCTTAATTGATTCACTAAGCAACACTGTATATATTCTGACTGAATTTCACCTAGAATTCACTCATGAAAATGTGACAGATTTTCTTTTTGCGTGGAATCTATAATATTTGCTTTGAAATTAAAATAATTAAGCAATTAAAAAATCATTTCTGATTATTGTCTAACTTCATGTATTCAATTTGTATTTTCGGCAATCTAACAATGAACTCTGCCAAATATTGTTAGCATTGATCATTTTGAGAGTGTTAGTATAGCACGAGACTGTTACAGTACCCGTGACCCAGGTTTGAATCTGGCGCTGTCTGTAAGGTGTTTGTTCACCCCGTGACTCCTAGGTTTTTTTTCAGGCTGCACCAGTTTCTTCCCACCGCTCCAAATGTAAGGGGATTAATTGATGTATTTGGGAGGTACGGGCTGTAACTGTACTGTAATGCTAAATTAAAAAAAATTCAGCAGCGATCTAATTTTATTCCCCTTTCGTTGAAGTCAGTCCCTCAAATTCTTTCCATCCTTAGTTAGGATCCAACAGGACAAATAGTATTGATATGCTTCTCAATTTAGTTAGTAGAAGCTGCCCGAAAAATAAAACTTTCTGTGGTCTAAGAAGGAAATAATTTCCAATCTAAACTGCGAGATAGTTGTTATGGCCGTGCATTGGAAAATATTCCTGCTAGTTGAATACTTTCCATTTCCTGTGGGCTCTTTAACTCAATGATCTCTAAACACCCAGTCTCCAGAATAGGACTTGAACTCATTGCCTTTGTACACGGTAGCGGGTTACTAACTAAGCCACAGCTAACAACATCTTCTGCATTCAACAATTCTACATTCTCACACACAGTTTCCTTGTTCCATATCATGGACTTTACCATTGTTACTATACAACATTATGTTAACCTGGAAACTGACACCTGATTGAAGTTACACGTACAAACATGATAACATCTGCATACATGAGTGTGCAAGCAAAGCCTATGTGAAACTGTAACCTCTTCAGTTGATTCATTATTTAACAAATAAGCTGCATTTTTTTCATGTCAGATGAAAAGACCACACATTCTGTTTTCTGATTTAGACATACGTAAACAGAGTAACTTAATAATTTCAAAATATAAACTTCCCGTCAAAATGTGAAAATACATCGCAAAGCCAAGCAAATAGGGGTAATAAAAAAGCAATGGCATGTTCCAACAATAAAGTTGAACTAAGTTATTTCAGAAATTGGGACATCATAACAAACTCAGACCCTCTACTTATCATAAACTGCAGGGCACAAGTCCATTTTTATACCAACTAAGAATCAGTACAGATTATGATGTTCACACATTCTTGCATTTTGCTGAGTTTTGTAGTGGATTTGCATCTACCTCTTTAGTACAATGCATGATTTCATATAAGGTACACAGTTTTCAGTTTTAAGATATCCAAGTTTGAGTTCTGGTAATTGAATACGCTGCTCCATATTAGAATAATTCGATAATAAGAGTTAATTACATTGCAGAATAACTGGGACTGTACTACTGGTTTTTGTAAGAACTTAGCAGTTGATGTAGGAGAGGAATTAAAGTCATGATGGTCAACTTTTTAAAGAGGGGCTTAAAATAAATAGCGTCAACAAGGACCTACAACTTTTAAATAGAATTGAGAATTATATCCATCAATGCTGCCATGGAGAAGAGGTGCTTGTGGGTAGCATGCAGTGAGATATTTGCGCATCCATCCCATTATTTTTTTTATCCATTAAAATGAATGAAAAGAAAAATCACAAACTGTGCCTCTAATAAATTTAACTCCATTCACACCCTGTTAGGTTTGGCTTCTGCTGGGAATGTAGAATGAATTTAATAGTGAATGACATTTTAATAATATTCTCAGTTATGAATGTAAATAACAGAAGATATTTTGAAACCTAGTCCATCAATATGGTTGTTTATAGCTTCCAAATTTACTCAATATATTATTTTCTTTGTTTTGTTTTGCCTTTCCGCTCACATGTTATCTGCTGACTGAACTCTCATTCATTTATTCAGTTCCCCATTTTTCAATTTCTTTGCTCGCCTTTATTATTTTTTTCAATATCCTATATTCTTCTTTCTCAAGGTTTCTTTTCCTTCTTTCCACTCTCCTTCATTCTGTTCTTCCATTTACTCTCTCTTTACAGCATGTGTGGTATTTTCTACTCAATATACAGTACTAGCTCATTGAATTTCTGATGATGCAATTAATTTATTTATTCTCTGATATCAATGTGCTTCTCAGTGCAGCAGAAGAACAAATTATAGGGAAGGATTTTTGCCTTTCTCAGTTATTTCTCAGTATATTCTTTGTCCACACCTTGTGTGCTATCCTTTGTACTCAAGGGTTCATTTAATTGAAAGAATTAGTGGCATAATTCATTTAATCTGAAGTCAGCAATGGCAATTTCTGTTTGGGTTTTTACTAGATAGTTGAATGCGCTAAAAGTCGATGGTTGAAGGTGCAATCTCTGTGGCTTTCTTATTTGCTAAAGTCTAGGTAGTATGAAGTGCACCGAATGACAAGTATAGAAAGTTGGTTACATCTGATTTAGTTGATCTCTTATTGATTAATTTTGATTTTAGTAAGAGCTGTTCCAAAAAATTCATACTACTTCTTGACTGCTAAATAGATAAATATGTTAGGAACAAATTTAAACTGATTATGGGGCATCATCACAAGATTCACTAGAATATATCTGAAGTGTTGCTTTGGCAGAAATCAAATAATTAGCATGTAAATTTACAGAACTTCCAGTTTAAGTGAGTAAGGATTATAGATAAGACAATCACATGGTTACCCCAATCATCCAACCCATATTCTGCTCATACAATTAGAGTGGGATCAGTGAATTTGCCCTCATGAGCTATTAAAGCAACATAAATTTTGACAGAGTATTTATAATGTTGAAGAAATAAAATCATGACTAAAATGACCCTTTTCAATGCTCGGAGGAGCAGTAAGATTTTAAGTTACCTGGACATCTTCCCAGATGCGTTACTTCTATGAATTCCTGGTTTTGGCAGGATGCCTCTTTAACTTGACAAGGGTTATCATAGGATTTGCCGTCTGAAGCACAAACAAGGTTGAAACTGATGCTGGAACAGTCAATGTTGCATACACACCTATGCAAGAGAAAAATGGGCATCATTCAAGGTACCATCACCCAGTCAAATTTGCCGGGGAGGCAAGTATAAGAATTTAAAATACTTTTGTCCCTGTTTTGACCTACATTTTCACCAGTATCGTTCCACAAAGAAGATCAGAATCAAAAAATAACTTTAACCACAAAGCTCCAGAAATGAAACACCCAACAATAAAAGAATGAAAAAAAAAACAATTGTACCTTGCAATCATAAATGCAGCTATGTTCTACTCAAAGTATTAGAATCACAACAAGCTTTCACACATTAAGAAAACTATTATTTGCAGTTGTATGACTTTCAAGTTAAAGTAATGGTCAGTATCTGCACCATGCAATTAACAGAGGGCTGATTTTAAGTGGCGTGCCAGAGTTAAAGTCAGACTCCTGGCAGACTACAATTGATGAATTCACCAACAAGCATTTTCTGAAGGCTGCCACCAAGAAGACAAGTCTGAAATCATGTCGATTTGCCAAGGAGGTACAGGAGGTGGGAGGTAGGAAGGGCCGAAGGTGACTGAGGTCATGGCTTTCTTTTTCATGCACAGCTGAATACTTCTGTCATATATTAAATTACTTCCAGGCAAATAATTCCTTTCATATTCTGGATGGAACCCAAAAGCAATGCCTTGATATTCTTCAGTCTTTCTTTTCTTAGGATCAAAACAGTTCAGGATTGCAAAGGGATCAATACCTGGAAAGCAGGAATTGACAAGTGGAAGCCTTGAACTATGAAAAACATGTTACAAAGCTCAGATCATGCAGAATTGCACTCCAGCCTTGGATCAAACAGAGACTTGGAAATTGGACCGCTAATGGCAATGTCTTTGTGAACTATGTGAATCAACAAGATCAATCAAGGAAGGAAATGTGTTTTTTTAATACATGTTCCACAAAGTTCAGATCACTCAATAATCTGGCATACTAACTCCAGGAGAACCAGTGTCTATTTGCATTCAGAACTAATTTCATAGTGGTGATCCATTCCTGAATAGGCCTTTACAGCATTCATGAAACTCACTACTGTGAATTATGGGGTAAGTATATTTTAATGAATGTGGTGATACAAATATGTGTATATGTGGCTGTCATTGGGTAGCTGGACCGTCTCCCACTGGTGACTCGCTCCCTGGTAACTCCTCCCCTTGTAATCCCGGAATAAAGATCGACCTCCCTCTCACTGTCCTTAGTCGAGCTCTTGGAATCGGGGCAGCTACAAGTCTAAAGTATAATAAAGCCATTTGTTCTTCACTCTACGGCTTTGGAGTTATTGATAGAGCCTTTCAATTTATTACACTTTAAATCTTCCACATGGGATGGACAAACTGCTGCGATCCGACAGGTCTTGACCCACAGATGCCTGGATCCCCAGAGCTGTACTTCACAGATTTCCTGAAAGCTCTGAGGACCTCATGAACTCTGACGAGAAGAAACACAAGCTACTGCGAGCAAGGGTTGGCTGCCGTGCGTATGTGGCAATCAGGGGCTACACGACTTACCCCACAACCATAATTGAGCTCCACAACCGCAAAAGACTGTGGGAAAATGAGGTCTACTCACGGTACCTCCTGGCCTCGAGAAAGTAGCAACCCAGTGAGACTCTGGATGATTTCTTTCGGGTCCTGCACGGTCTGGGGCGAGAATGCAGGGGCAATATCCCTGTCCCAGTATCGGCAGACTAGTATATGGAAGAGCTGATCCTGGATGCCTTCATGGCTGGGGTGAGGTCTGACTACATCTGCCAGTGACTGCTAGAGGAAGACAGACTGCCGTTGCAGAGAGCCCTTCAGCTTGCTAAGACTCTAGATTCAGCTCACCGCAACACTGAATCCATCACTGCCAGCAACGGGCTTTCCACGTACAGGCCACGGGCGCAGTCATTTTGGGACATGAAATCACAGACCGCCTCTGTACAGGGAAGTCCAGACCCCACCACCGCCGCCACAGCCAACCACCTGAAGTGCTACTTCTGTGGCCAGCAGAAGCACCCGTGGCGATGCTGCCCAGCAAGAGAAGCCACATGCTCCGGATGTGGGAAGAAAGAACCCTATGAGAGAGTATGCGAGTCGAAACCTTCCCAGCTGAGCATCTCCGTGTGTACCCCTGGCCATCGAACCTGACTCCACTTCCTCCTGTAGCGACGACGTCACTTCTGCCCTCGAATGGCTCGACCGCATACATAACCCAGTGGTCACCATCTTCCCCGACTCCATTTCTGCCGTCATGGATGACGTCACTTCCGCTGTCTTCATCCAACTCTCCTGGTGTGACCATGTGGTCAACATGGGGGCTGCTATCTTACTGAACCGGCTCCCCCTCCAACAGCAATGGCGATCCGGTACTGGCGTCCATCATTTTGGATCAGGGCAGCCCTCACTCAATCGCCCACTTGATGATGGAGATTGAGGTAAATAGTTGGAACCACTGAAAGCTTCATCCACCCTGACACTGCTCACAAACTTTCTCTCCCTGTCAGACCAATGAGCGGCACGATATCAATGACTGCAAAGGACCAATCTGCTGAGATCTGTGGGTATTGTATTGTATTGTTAACGGTGCGGGGTGAACGTTATGACAATTTTCATTTACTTTCAATGCCTCAGGTCTGCATACTGATCCTTCTGGGGATGGACCTCCAAAGCCAGTTCAGGAGTGTTATGATGGTGTTTGGGGGGGGGGCCCAACCACCCATCATTGAAAACAATCCCCAGCTCATGGAACCCTCCCCCCCCCACCAGCAGCCAGCCCCCGCCTGTGGTCTGTCTACCCTCTGAGAACTTGACCCCAGACTGAAGCCCATAGCCACTAAGAACAGACACTCAGTGCTGAGGACAGGGCATTCATAAAGTCCAAGGTGCAGCGACTCCTGGCGGAGGGGGTCATAGCGTACAGCTCCGGCCTATGGAGAGCCCAAGTCGTGGTGGTCAGGGGCAGAAGTAAACCCCATATGGTGGTTGACTATAGCAAAACGATCAACCGCTTCATGCTGCTGGATGCATACCTCCTTCCCCTGATCGCCTGCATGGTCAATAAGATCACCCCATACAGGGTATTCTCCAGCAATGACCTAAAGTCAGCATACCACCAACTTCCCCTTCACCCAGGAGACTGCTAGTATACCGCATTCGAAGTGGATGGCAGGCACTACCACTTCCTCCGGGTAATCTTCGGTGTCACCAATGGAGTCTCCATATTTTAGAGGGAAATGGATCGAATGGTGTACAAACACAAACTGACAGCCATGTTCCCCTACCTAGATAATGTCACCATCTGCGGCCATGACCAGTAATAACCTTGCCAAATTCATCCACACTGCCAAGTCCCTCAATTTGACCTACCACGAGGACAAGAGTGTGTTTAGCACAACTCGCCTGGCCCTCCTCGGATGCATCAGGCACATGATGTCATTGCCCCCGACCTCGACGGCAGGCATCCTCTTATGGAACTCCCTATCCCACACAACCTCAAGGCTCTAAAAAGGTGCCTTGGGTTCTTTTTCTATTATGCCCAATGGGCGCCCAACTAGGCCGATAAAGCCTCCCCCTGGTAAGATCCACAACCTTCCCACTACTGGCAGATGCCCGGGCAGCCTTCACCCAGATCAAGGGAGATATTGCCAAAGCCACGATGCATGCCATGGACGAATCCATCCCATTCCAGGTGGAAAGCAATGCCTCTGACCATGCTGGCTGCCACTCTCAACAAGGCAGGAAGGCCAGTAGCATTTTTTTTCCCGTACCCTTCACAGTCCTGAGACATGGCACTCCTCTGTCGAGAAGGAGGCACAGGCCATTGTTGAAGTGGTACGCCACTGGCGTCATTACCTGGCCAGGAAGAGATTTACCAATGACCCGTTGCTTTCATGTTCAATACCAAACTGCAGGGCAAGATCAAAAATGACAAAATCCTGAGGAGGAGAATCAAGCTCTCCACCTACAACTATGACATTCTACACCAGCCAGGCAAGCTCAATGATCCCACCAGGCACCCTATCCTGGGAGACGTGCATTAGTGCTCATCTTGGCTACCTCCAGTCCCTCCACGATGACCTTTGCTACCCCAGAGATATGAGATTGTTCCACTTCGTGAGAGAACGGAACCTTCCCTACTCCATTAAGGATGTCAGGTCATTGACCAGACACTGTCGGGTCTGCGCGAAGTGCAAACCACAATTCTTCCGGCCTGACAACTGGCAACTCATAAAGGCCACACGCCCCTTTGAACTACTCAGCATCAATTTCAAGGGGCTCTGCTCTCGTCCAACAGGAACATATATTTCCTAAATGTCAATGACGATTACTCCAGGTTCACTTTTGCCATCCCCTGTCTGGACATGTCCTCAGCCACCATCAATAAAGGCACTCTGCAGCATATTTACCCTCTTTAGGTACCCAAATTACATCCACAGTGATTCGGGATCCTCTTTTACGAGCGACGAACTCCAGCAGTACCCATTGGCTAGAGGCATTGCCACTAGTAGGACAACAAATTACAACCCCCAGGGGAAACGGCCAGGTAGAGAGAGTGAAAATGCCTCAGTTTGAAAAACTGTCCTCCTGGCTCTTAAATCCAAAGGCCTGACAGTGTCCCATGGACAGGAAATCCTGCTGAAAGCACTCCATGCCATCTGATCTCTGCTGTGCACCACTACCAACTCAACCCCATATTAATCCATGTTTTCCTTCCCAAGATGTTGGCGACCGGAACCACACTACCACACTGGCTTTCATCCCCGGGACCCATCCTGCTACGGAAACATGTGAGGGGTCATAAATCCGACCCGTTGGTCGAAGAGGTGCAACTCCTCACGCCAACCCTCAGTATGCCTATGTGGTGCACCTGGATGGCCATGAGGATACTGTCAGAGACCCCTGCCCACTACCAACCCTCTTGTACCCAGATCCTACCTACACTCATACTACCCTCGTCAGGGACTCGGTGCAGGTCAATGACCCACCCCCTACCCACCATACCATAATCCGAACCATGCTCCAGCTGTTCCGAACACCACGAATGCCCCCACATACAGCCAAGCCCCACCTCTTACGAAGCCAGCCCTCCCTCCCCAGCCTCAAGACATTCGATCGGCAATGGAGCCGACCATTATATCACTGGCTGAGCCTCGACTTTTAACCTGGTGGGGTTTTATTTTAAAATAGGGGATGAATGTGGTGGTACAAATATGTGTATATGTAACTTCCGAAGGATAGCTGGCCCATCCCCCCACTGGTGACTCGCTCCCAGGTAACTCTTCCCCTTGTGACCCTGGAATAAAGGTTAACTAGGCCAGCTACAAGTCTGAAGTGTAATAAAGCTTATCGTTCCCCACTGCACGGCTTTGGAGTCATTGATGGAGCCTATCAATGAGTAAGTCATAGGTCATGGAACAAGCTGGTGGTTTTATACGACTCTGCTGTATCAATCTCCAGTCTACTTTCTTCTAGTCTCTAGATTGCACACTACCCTTACTGTTCTGTAGCATGGCATACACCCACCAATCTGCAAACCATCCCCAAATCATAAGCTAACCCACTCTCATTCCAAACAGTTGATATCCCCTAACTCCATAGCAACCTCCCAGCCTCATGGCCCAGCCCTCCACACCCATCTATCCAAACCTGCTGCCTCTCTCCACCATCCTCTTGGCTTACCACACATCACCATTTTAACACTTCTTTACTGGGACTATGCTACTCTGAGATTTGTGTATTTCAAAACAACACTCAGGTAGGCTGGCTAACAAGATAATTTTCTACTATTGGGGCACCGATCAGTGGAAAATGAAAAGCAAGTCCTCTTTGCCATACGTCCATTTATTTAAAAGTGCAAGTAATCTTCTAATGGAAATGAATGCTTGCTAATTCTATGCATGGGTTTTAACATGACAATTATTAAACTACCATAAATAATACTCATGGTTCTTTAGGTAAATGTGAATTTTGCACATTTGAACTTTAGATTTATATTGGCTACCAAGAAATCAGTTATGCTTATTGCACATTTCTACATGAGAGTCAAGATAGTCTGAGAAGGTAGTCAGAAAAATGGAGATGATTAAACATGTTCAGATATATTTTCACAAGTTAGTTAGTTCAAGGTTATTATCATCTGATTGCACAAGTACAATCTGATGAAACAGTGGTCTCTGGTCCTCGGTGCTAAACATATGGACACACAACCAGACATAACGCACATACAGACAAATAATACATATGGAGGACAAACATACAGATATAATAAGTAAATATTGTTTAATAAATATTAGAGTCTCAGATGGTTGGTTCAAGTAGTCCCTTTGATCATTCAGCATTCTCATTGTCCACAGGAAGAAGCTGTTTCTCAGCCTGATGTTGCTGGCTCTAATACTCATGTATCTCTTTCCCGACAGGGTGGAAATTCAGACAATGAACATGGTAGGTCATATTGTTTGAGGGGAGGGAGACACAAGTAATTCTCTCTTCTTATGGTCCTGTGGAGTGACTTCTGATCCAATTCTCTACAGCAACAGTACCACACTGTGAAGCAGTTGGCCAGGATGCTTTTAACAGAGCTTCTGTAAAAGGACGATGTGATGGTTGCTGGTAGCATTGCCTGCTTCAGTCTTGCTGGTATGTGGTGGATCTTGTAGGAAGTTGGCAACCCTCTTAATGACGGCCTGGTCCAGGACACTGACAAGATGGTAATAACGAGTGGTGTCCAATTCGACTTTACGAAGGTAAAACTGTGCTTCAGCCTGTTGGAACCACAGTTCAGGCTCAGCTGCCCAGAAGTGGGGTAGCTTCACAGCAATGACTACATAGTT
The DNA here is from genome assembly GCF_036971445.1 of Narcine bancroftii. NCBI lineage: Eukaryota > Metazoa > Chordata > Chondrichthyes > Torpediniformes > Narcinidae > Narcine > Narcine bancroftii. Next base: position 248,538,243 of record NC_091472.1, on the reverse strand, counting down.
CATGTTTGTCCAAATATATGTTTTAGACTCATCGGGTCACCAATTGTGGTCACTGAAATCGCAGTGGACACAACAAAATAAGCACACAAGGCATTTTTAGAATGAATCAAACAGATTTATTCTTCATCATCCGTGCAACCTTTAAAAAGTCAGAATCGTTTGATCGACACGCGCTGATGTCATCATGGACGGTTCGATGCCTCCTGGGAGTTGTAGTGCGGCCATAGTGCCGCTACAGTATGGTTCAGTAAGGAAATGTACACTTGTAGCTTTTCATACTTGAGGTCTTAAATACAAATGCAGCAAACCACGCAAGGCATATTTTAATTAAGTTTACAAAATGTAATATGGAAAATATTTGTGTGATTCAGGAGCTAAAATGGAAAAAAATAATTTTCATTTTCAAGAAATTCTTTGTGAATTGAATTCTTTATAAAGCCTCAACATGACATCCCTGCACTTGTACTCTATTCCTTTTAGAATGAATGCCAACATTGCATTTGCCTTCTTCACCAATGACTCACCATGCAAGCTTACCTTCAGGGTATTCTGAACAAGGACTCCCAGGTCCCAATGCATCTGTGTATTTTCCATTTTTTCCTCCATTTTAAAATTAGTCATCCCATTAATTTTTTTCTACCCAAAGTGTATGACTGTATGCTTTCTGATATTATATCTCATTTGCCACTTCTCTTCATTCTCCTGATCAGTTTAAGTCCTACTGTAGCCTCCCTGTTTCCTCAATATTACCTGCTCCATCACCTACCTTCATATCATTTGCAAACTTGGCCACAAATCCATTCATTCCATAATCCAAATCATTAATATCCAAGATAAAAAGAAGTGGGCTCAACACTGACCCCTGTGAAACACCATTAACAACTGGTAGCCAACCAGAATATGATCTCTGTATTCCATCTCTCTGCTTTCTGCCAAGGCTCTTCCCGTGTTAGTATAATATATCATAACAATTACAGCACGGAAACAGGCCATTAGGCCCTTCTAGTCCGCACCGAACCAAACACCCCTTTCTAGTCCCACCTCCCTGCACAATGCCCATAACCCTCCATCTTCTTCTCATCCATATACCTGTCCAACCTTTTCTTAAATAATACAATTGACTCCGCCGCCACTATTTCTCCCGGAAGCTCATTCCACACGGCTACCACTCTCTGAGTAAAGAAGTTCCCCCTCATGTTACCTCTAAACCTCTGCCCCTTAATTCTTAACTCATGTCCTCTTGTTTTAATCTTTCCTCCTCTTAACGGAAATAGTCTATCCACATCCACTCTGTCTATCCCTTTCATAATCTTAAATACTTCTATCAAATCCCCTCTCAACCTTCTACGATCCAAAGAATAAAGACCTAATCTGTCCAATCTCTCCCTATACTCTAGATGCTTAAACCCAGGTAACATTCTGGTCAACCTTCTCTGCACTCTCTCCACTCTGTTTATATCCTTCCTCTAATTAGGCGACCAGAACTGCACACAGAACTCCAAATTAGGCCGCACCAACGTCTTATACAATCTCAACATCACCTCCCAACTCCTATATTCCATGCAATGATTGATAAAGGCCAGCATACTAAAAGCCTTCTTCACCCCCCTATTCACGTGAGTTTCTACCTTCTGGGAACGATGTACCGTTACTCCTAAATCTTTCTGCTCTTCTGTATTCATCAATGCTCTCCCATTTACCACGTATGTCCTATTCTGATTCTTCTTACCAAAATGAAGCACCTCACACTTATCAGCATTAAATTCCATCTGCCATTTTTCAGCCCACTTTTCTAAACAGCCCAAATCCCTCTGCAATCCTTGAAAACCTTCTTCATTATCCACTATTCCACCTATCTTAGTATCGTCTGCATATTTACTAATCCAATTCACCACCCCATCATCTAGATCATTAGTGTATATAACGAACAACAATGGGCCCAATACAGATCCTTGAGGCACACCACTGGTCACCGGCCTCCAACCTGACAGACAATTATCCACTACCACTCTCTGGCCTCTCCCTTTCAGCTAATGTTCAATCCATTTGACTATCCTGTTATAACATGGGCTCATTATCTTGTTAAGTAGCCTCACGTGTGTAACCTTGACAAAAGCTTTCTGAAAATCCAAATACACAACATCCACTGCTTTTACCCTATCCAGCCTGCTTGCCACTTCTTCAAAGGGTGGCATGGTTTGCAGAACATCGCCTTTTCAGCGCCAGGAATCAGGATCAGGTTTAGAATCCCACGCTGTCTGTAAGGAGTTTGTGCGTTCTCCCCGTGTCTGCGTGGGTTTCCCCTGGGAACTCTGGTTTCCTCCCATCATTGGAAATGTACTGGGGGGTGTAGTTTATTTGGCTGTAAATTGGGCAGCATGGAGCCATGGGCCGAAATGGCCTGTTACTGTGCTGTATCCATCTACATTTTAATTAAAAGAAAAGGATTCCAATAGTTTTGTCAAGCAAGATTTTCCTTTAAGGAAACTATTCTGGCTTTGGCTTATCCAGTCATGTGCTTCTAAGTGCTCTGTAATCTCATCCCTGACAATCGTGTCCGACATCTTTGCAACTACTAACGTCAGGCTAACCAGTCTATATTTTCCTTTCTGCTGCCTTCCTCCCTTCTTGAATGGAGGGGTGACAATTGCAATTTTCCAGTCCTTCGGGACCATAGCAGAATCTATTGATTCCTGAAAGATCATTACCAATGCCTCCAGTATCTCTACCACTACTTCTTTCAGAACACCAGGGTGCAAATCATCTGATCTGAGAGGCTTATCCACCATTAAGACCCTTCACCTTTCTGAGCACCCTCTTCACTGAAATAGGAACTGCACTCACTTTCCTTCCCTGATACCATTTGGCATCCGGCACACTGCTAATGTCTTCCACAGTGAAGACTGATGCAAAATAGTTATTTAGTTCCTCTGTCATCTCTTGTCTCTCATTATTATTCCTCTAGCATCATTTTCTACTCTCACCTCTCTTTTACGCTTTATATACTTGAAGAAGGTTTTTGTATCCTCATGCAGTAGATGATCCCTGCAGAGTCACAAGTGAAGTGATGCTTCACTTGGAAGGACTGGTTGGGCCCCCAAATGGGGGTGAGAGGACAAGTGTAGCATTTCTTGCATTCACAAGGGTAGGTACCGAGGAGGTGATCAGTGGGAAGGGATGAGTGGATGCAGGAACAACAGAGGGAGCAGTCCCTGTGGAAAGCAAAGAGGGGAGGGGAGGTGAAGATGTGTCTGGTGATGGGATCACATTGTAGGTAGCAAAAATTGTGGAGGATAATTAAAAAAAAAATAGACAAACAGGTCCTTTCTGTCTACAAGCTTGTGCCACCCACTTACACCCAATTAACCTACAAACCCTGGTACATTTTGATCAATGGGATGAAATTGGAACCCCCCCCCCCCCGGGAAAACCCACACAGACACGGGGAGAACATACAAACTCCTTGCAGACAGTGCAGGATTTGAACCTCAGTCCCAATCACTGATACTGTAGGAGCGTTGCGCTAGCTGCTTTGCTAACCGTGCCACCCTATAATATGTTGGATGTGGAGGCTAGAGAGGTGATAGGTAAGGAAAATGGGAATCCTGCCTTGTTGCTTCTGAGGGTAGAGAGTTCCGGGACAGATATGTGGGATATAGAGGAGATGCAAGTCAAGTTTGATTTGATGGCAGTAGAAGGGAAGCCATGTTTTTGAAGAAGTAGGACATTTTGGATGATCTGGATTGGAAGATCTCATCCTGGGAGCAGATGCATCTCTACATCAGAAAGACTGGACACGGACTGGGAGATATTGAACAGCTTCACTCTGTCTGCTGCAATAACAGGAACCTCCCAGTGGCCAACCATTTTAATTCCACACACCATTCACTCACTGATACATCTATACACTGCCAAACCGAGGCTATCCACAAATTGGAGAAACAACCCCTAATATTCCATCTGAGGTCTTTCCAACCAGATGGCATTAAAAATGACTTCTCCAGTTTCTGTTAAACTCATTTCCAGAGTCTCTCTCTTTCCCTATCACCCTTTCACCTTTCCTTCATGTCCCTACCCCTTTCCCTTCCCTTCCCATTCACTTCTCAGCATTTTTCTTATCTACCCTCTCACCCATATGTACCAATAATGATCTCTTGCCAGTAAAACTGCGCTCCTCCCCCTGCCCCTTCCTCCTGCCTCCTCTCTTCCCCTCCCATGTTTTTATTCAGGCACCTGCCAGCCTTTTGTTCATATCTTGATGAAAGACCGAGGTCCAAAATGTTGTTTTCCCTTTACTTCCTACAGATGCTGTGTGACCTGCTGAGTTTTCGACAGTACTTTTGTGTATTGCACTTTCAAATGAAGAACGACTTTCTATAATTTGTATGACATATTTTCTGTCATCGGACCCACTTTGCTTGTGACCTACTTCTGCTAAAACTAGAAGTGGGTGGGGAGAAAGCAAATGGCCCCTTTTAAAGAATTATTAGTCTTGCTTGCCTTGAAGTGTGGTGGATTGGTGGGTGGGGTGAAGGAGGAATTAAAATTATTCACATTGATAGCAGCCTCACACAACAGTTAATCTCCACAGGCTGCATTAACTATCCACAGAATGGATTTAAAAGCCTTTGTCAAATGCTGTGATCTTGATCAGTTTTGTAATTGTGTAGAGCAGTTGCCGGTGTGTGTGATTCATTGCAGTGATTATTTATAGTTACAGTCCAGTGATCAAGTCAGGGCATATTAAGATGTTTCCAAAATCACATCCTCTTGTTCAGCTAGGCTAATCATATTACCAGTTCCAAAGTGCTTAGAAGGTAAATGCTAAATGAAAATGCTGCATGTCAATACTCACAGGTTTTATACAAGCCTATGATGTCAAAATTAGTTTTACTGTATGATTTGGGATTCATGAAAATTCCTTTATCTATTGTCTTCAATGAATTCTGTTTTGATGCACAAATGTTTCAATCATTTTCTTTAAATGGATTTTTAAATACTGCTGTTTTAAAACCATTAAGCGCAAAACATTTTATAGTAATGAACCTCCTGTTTATAGTGGTCAGGCATATTGACATCTTTTTACTAACTGCTGCAGTTCACTTTGACCTTAAAAGGTTAGTGCTACTTCAGCTTTGTGCAGTGACCAAAACATAATGATGATGCCTGCTGAAACAACGGTGCAGACCTGGGAGAACGGGAAGTGGAGACACAGCACTGCTCCAAAGTGTCCCACCGCTTAGACCAAACACCGACGGGTCCATACTGGCTTTAAAAACAGCCTGTTAAAGGAGTCAATGGTGTTTGATTTTAAAATCCTGTGACACTCCAGGGCTGGGATCAAGAGCGATTGGGAATGTGATTTGGACATAACATTTTGTGCAAGACACTGCTTATTATAATTTAAGGTGGTGCATAGAACTCATAAGTGCAAACTTAAACTATCTCATTTTTATGCAGATATTGATCCACTATGTGAGAAATGTAAAATTTTGGAAGCTTCTCTGATCCATATGTTTTGGGAATGCCCATATTTAGAGAGATTCTGGAAAGACATTTTCCAAACTTATCAACGATTTGGTCAACTTTCATCACCGCTTCATACCTGCAGTGGCCTGCATCATGAGCATATTCTTTCCCCTCATGGCAGGACCCAGTAAAAACATACAATGGACCCAGGAGGTTACCAAGGCCTTCCAGGCCACCAAAACCACCCAAGACAAGGCCACCCTCCTTGTGCACCCGTAGACAGACACCCCGATTACCCTCACAACAGACGCCTCCAGCACAGCGGTCGGGCATATACTTGAGCAACTGGTGAATGGACAATGGCAACCGCTGGACTTTTCCAGTAAACACCTCAGGCCACCAGACCTCAAGTATAGGGCCTTTGATTGTGAACTGTTAGCCTTATACCAGGCAAATTCGGCACTTTCATTACTTTCTGGAGGGTAGGAATGTCAAAATATACATGGACCACAACCCTTAAACTTCGCCTTCAGTAAGGTGTCAGATCCATGGTCAGCCAGGCAACAGCGACACCTGTCCTACATTTCCAAATTTACATTGAACACCCTATCCCATCCAGCTATCTTGGCAGTGCATGACTTTACCCCTGGCATCCACAGCAAGCAGACTCTGACATTCTGGCATACGGGACAACGCTCATTGGCTTACAACTGGAGGACATCCAGATCGCACTCAACAATCGCACGCTGCTCTGTGACACCTCGACGGGTAAACATCGCCCTGTAATTCCGGCCTCATGGAACAGGCGGGTTTTCAACTTGATCCACAACTTGGCTCACCCGCTATCAAGGCTACAGTCAAAATGGCGATGAACAGGTATGTCTGGCATAGCCTCCGCAAAGAGGTTGTCCTGTGGGCCAGGACTTGTACTCAGTGCTAGTTATCCAAAATCCAGACTCATATCAAAACTCCACCACAGACATTCGAGCCAGCACGCCACCACTTCAGCCATGTGCACATTGACATTGTGGGGCCCCTCCCCGTATCCAGAGGTGCACATTACCTTCTCACCATAGTTGGCCGGATGACCAGATGGCCAGAGGCGGTGCCACTATCAGAAGATTCCACAGGAGCATGCACACAGGCTTTACTCAACACTTGGGTAGCATGTTTGGGGGTCCCCAAACATCTTACATCAGATAGTAACACCCTGGGGACCCAACTCCACCACTCTACAGCGTATCATCCACAGATCAATGGGTTGGTAAAGAGGTTCCACAGACACCTTAAGGCATTCTTAATAACATGGCTTTCTGGACCTAACTGGGCTGACAAACTCCCTTTGGTCATTAGGCATTCGCATTGCACCCAAAGAGGACCTCGAGGCATCCTCTGCCGAGTTAGTCTATGGCACACCCCTAGTTATACCGAGATAATTTGTGACAACCCGAGGATGTAGGGGAGCCCCCAGTGACCATATTGTCCTGACTACGCGAGCGCCTGGGCACCCAGGCCCCCGTTAAACCTAGACTCCACGGCCAACCCAAAGTTCCCAAAGAACTTTACTGACTGTAACTATGTGTTTGTGCAGCGAGGGGCTCACCGGCCACCTCTTTAGCAGCCTTACGAGGAGCCATACCGTGTACTCAGACACAACGGCTCCACCTGTGTTGTGGATATTGGCGGCAGGGAAGAAACTTTCACATTCGACCAGTTGAATCCGGCCTACTTGGATTTTGACAAGCCCATCACTCACCCAACCCCACAGCTCAGGGTCAGCCTCCTAAAAACAGTGCCTTGATCGCCGGTCGCCTGTTCTGGGGTGGACCGTCGCTTGCGCCTCGGGCCAACATAGGAAATAGCTGTCGAACACGGTGACTGGCAAAGCATCGTGTGGGCTGAAACGGCCATTTCCATATGCTGCCAGCAGAGTGGTGAAACTGGCCAATCACCGCCGGTGGATTGCAGGGGGCCCAACTGGGGCCTGGGCATCTGAGGTAACCAATCGGCAGCTGGCCAACTCAAGCCACGCCCCAATGGTGACGCGGGTGAGCTGACTATAAAAGGCAGAGCTGCCACTGAATAAACTCAGCGTCAAATACAGTCGACTGGTAGATATGTGTCTTTCTTCTCCTGCGGATTTGAGCTACACCCTTAGGGCTACAACCTAGCTGTAGCTGTAGCTACCTCGCTACACTGTTTGGTTTTTCTCATGATCCAGATAAACCTATATCTGGATCTCAGGTAAAAGTTTTAGCTTTTAATAAGCTGGATGAGCAATTTTAATGAAATGGAAAGATTAATCATCCCCTAATCATTCACAGTGTAATATACTACTTAAGTTTGGACAAAATTAGATATAATAGTAAAGATAGAAAGTGAGGCCCATTCTTAGAATGTTATTATAATTTGAAGAATTAACTATGATCAAGTTCTCTGGAGATTCACTGTCCGATGTCTGGGGAGTGGGGGGGGGGGGGGGGTCACCACTGGATCCACATTTTTGTTTTGATTTATTATATAAGGTAATTTGGTTAGAGGGAGGGGGTAGATTAGATGTAGTTTTTAGTTTATAGTTTTTTTTTCCTTGTTTTCACTTAAAAAAAAATTGGCTTAACTCAAGCAAATGGGTTTAACATGATTGGTTCTTACATTTATTGAGGAATTCTCGACTTAATTTTATCTTTTTCTGTTTTTACATGTGTACAAATGATTATGTGCTTTCTTTTCTAAAACTGTATGTAAGCTTCTATGTTAAACTCATTAAAAATATTTTAAAAAAAGAAAAGAAAATCCTACGTCCATGGGGTCTGGGTAATAGGTGGCAACGTCTGTGTTTGGCAGCAGCCTTGAGGGGCTTCAGGTTCTGGGGAGGCAGCAGACTATCACAGGGGAGAACACCCCCCCCCCCCCCCAATTGAGAAGAAGAAGCAGAGTAGACAACCCCAAGGATGGTGATCACTGTGGTGGACCAGCTTGGGTGCTGTGCAACTGAATGACGTGCTGTCAAAAGACCCAAACAGGCTGCAGGCTCAAGAAAATCAGGTAATGGAAGCCGGGATTCAAGTAAAATCTGAGGTGAAGGCAGGCTCCTGAAAGGCCCTGGCACCTGGGTGTCGCAGGGTTTGATCTGGGCTTAGGTTGCCAATGTTTTGAACTGAACCAGAGCCTTATGAAACTGAAGGCAAATCCATGGACACGCAGTGATTCTGATCGGACTCTCTTTTGCTTCTCTTTCTCTGAGTGTAAGGGGCATTGGGCAATGCCAATGGTGAGTTTTGTTGTCCTTATGGCACACTTAGAGTAATTTTGTGTAATATTACAATTCTGTTTTATTACATGACAATAAATAGTGTCTAATTTCATCTGATAATATCAAACCAACACAGGAAACACATGTCAGTTAGTTTTCAATAAGATTGGAGTGAACTCCCTAATTAGCTTCGATATTGACTACCACCTTGCCATGCTGACCTTGGAAGCTTGGTCCAAGAAAATGGTAGGACTTTAATACTTGATCAATCCAGGTAAGTGACGATACTCAGGAATAACACTAACATTATGTTACATTTCTGCAATAAATACTCTTTAGTCAGCTTATTTTAGGCTAGAAACATCGTGAAATCATCACCAAAGACTATCTTTAAGTACTAAAAACTATATTTCCATTGCCAATAACAATTACTTCAAATTATTGATAAATGCACTAGGATGCAGTTTATGACTCACTGGGAGTTAACTCAAAATTTCTATGAGAAAATTGCCATCTGCATCATAGTGGTGTAGCTAGTAGGGACATTACCTTTGCGCTTGAGAAATGAGATCAACACTGACCTCGGGTTCTGTCTGTGTGGAGTTTTTCCCGTGGCACCCTATAGGTGTGCAGGTCAGTAAGTTGCTTTCTCCTAGTGTGTTGGTGAGATGTGAATGATGAGGGAGTCGATGATAATTTGGGGAGAATAAACAATAGGATTAGTGTGAACGGGTGGTTAATGGTTGGCAAGGAACTAGTGGGCTGAAGGCCATGTGTCTAAGTTTGAGTGCCAAACAACAACTGAGCCAAATAAGTGTTGACAACGGCCAATACCTGGAAAAGAACCTACCACTCTGTTACCAGGCATCATTATCCCTGGTCTTTTCTGAGGGTAGCATTGACTGGAAACTCACTAAATGAGCCACATAATTACTGTGGCTATAATATTTGGTGAGAATTGGGTATTTAGTAAATGGCCCACCTCCCAACTTTTCTATCATATACAAGGAATAAATTAAGTGTGACTGAATAATCTACATATCTCTGATGATTGCAACACCAATAATATTCAAGATGTTCAATGTCATCTACAAAAAAAGAGAACAATTGACTGACACCCTATTTCCAATCTTAATCCCCCCCTCCCCATATCACTGATGCGCCATCTTCAGAATTTGAAGAAGTCATTCACCAAAGCTCCCCCTCCAGCACCTCTAGCTTCAGGAAGCACTGGGGCTTCAGGAGCTGTGCACATCATGTGAAAACTGCAGGTTCCCTTCCTGGTCACTCAACATCCCAACTTAAAAAAATATTTCCCTGGTTCTAAATCATGAAAATCCCTATCCAACAATGTTGTGGAGTAGCTTCACCAGAAGAACTCTAGTGGCCCAAGATGACAGCTTGGCAGTATCTTCTAAAGAGCAATTAGAGAAAGACAATAGCATGCAACGAGGATGCCCATGTGTCAAAAACTATGAAAGGACTTCTAATTTAATGGATTATTTCAGCAAAGTTATAATTACAGTTTCAGTGAAGAGTATTGAAAGATAACATTTGGTATTAATTCACACTGGAACATTTACCATACATCTTCTGCATCTTCGTCACACTCTGCTCCAAACTGGCAGATATCACATGAAGAGGTTTTTTTCAGGGTAGTTTCTCCAGAACCTTCATTCCCTGCTGGTTACAGAATCAGAAATAAAAATCATCTAAAATGCTGCCAGGGACATTGCACTTCTATTTTCATACACACATCAGAAGCAGTTAAAAATATTCTGCCACGTCATTTGAAACAACAAAGAATTACATTCATGTAACTCCAAAAAGTACAATTTTTTTGCTGTTGGACATTGAGTTAACACATAGTACATACTTTCTGCATGTCACTGTGTTCATAGGCAGTAGTTTGGAATCACTTCTCTTCATTTTTCTGTAGGAATTTTATACAGCACCATAACAGGCCCATCTGGCCCACAAACCCGTGGCATCCAAATACACCAATGAACCTACAAACCCTGTACATTTTTGGAGGGTGGGAGGAAACTGAAGCACCTGGATAAAACCCATGTGGTCATGGGGAGGACACATACTCTCCTTGTGGACAGCGCCAGATTCGAACCCAGGTCGCTGGCACTGTAATAGTGTTGTACTGCTATGCTAAGTGGGCTGCCCTAATTGTATTTTATGTAACACTTTTTTTTTCAGAATAAAACGACTTGGAATGTTATCAGTGGGAGTGAGTCATGCAAAATTCAGCTGCAGTGAAATTTTAAACCCCACTCATCCAAAATCAAGAAATATTATTTCCTCACAGATCAGCTCGCCTTTATTTGTATTTCCCCTAAAAATGTTACTTGAAATACTAAGCTGCATTCTTTGTCTTCACTGATTTATTGACTTCCCATGTTTCGTCACTGCAGATCAACATCACGATCACTTGATTCCTTGGTTTGAGGATCATTCCAGACTTTTGCTGCTGACCTACTGTCACAGTTGTCTCTGTCCATCATCCATCATCCCTCCCTGGTTCACCAATCCTCATTGTTCCTTCTCCAACCCCTTCCACATTACACCAGCTCTCTTTTTTCTCTTTGGCTTGGCTTCGCGGACAAAGATTTATGGAGGGGTAAAGTCCACGTCAGCTGCAGGCTCGTTTGTGGCTGACAAGTCCGATGCGGGACAGGCAGACACGGTTGCAGCAGTTGCAAGGAAAAATTGGTTGGTTGGGGTTGGGTGTTGCGTTTTTCCTCCTTTGTCTTTTGACAGTGAGGTGGGCTCTGCGGTCTTCTTCAAAGAAGGTTGCTGCCCTCCGAACTGTGAGGCGCCAAGATGCACGGTTTGAGACGATATCAGCCCACTGGCGGTGGTCAATGTGGCAGGCACCAAGAGCTTTCTTTAGGCAGTCCTTGTATCTCTTCTTTGGTGCACCTCTGTCTCGGTGGCCAGTGGAGAGCTCGCCATATAACACGATCTTGGGAAGGCGATGGTCCTCTATTCTGGAGACGTGACCGACCCAGCGCAGTTTGATCTTCAGCAGCGTGGATTCGATGCTGTCGGCCTCTGCCATCTCGAGTACTTCGATGTTGGAGATGAAGTTGCTCCAATGAATGTTGAGGATGGAGTGGAGACAACGCTGGTGGAAGCGTTCTAAGAGTCGTAGGTGATGCCGGTAAAGGACCCATGATTTGGAGCCGAACAGGAGTGTGGGTATGACAACGGCTCTGTATACGCTAATCTTTGTGAGGTTTTTCAGTTGGTTGTTTTTCCAGACTCTTTTGTGTAGTCTTCCAAAGTCACTATTTGCCTTGGCGAGTCTGTTGTCTATCTCGTTGTCGATCCTTGCATCCGATGAAATGGTGCAGCCGAGATAGGTAAACTGGTTGACCGTTTTGAGTTTTGTGTGCCCGATGGAGATATGGGGAGGCTGGTAGTCATGGTGGGGAGCTGGCTGATGGAGGACCTCAGTTTTCTTCAGGCTGACTTCCAGGCCAAACATTTTGGCAGTTTCCGCAAAACAGGACATCAAGCGCTGAAGAGCTGGCCCTGAATGGGCAACTAAAGCGGCATCGTCTGCAAAGAGTAGTTCACGGACAAGTTGCTCTTGTGTCTTGGTGTGAGCTTGCAGGCGCCTCAGATTGAAGAGACTGGCATCCGTGTGGTTCCGGATGTAAACAGTGTCTTCATTGTTGAGGTCTTTCATGGCTTGTTTCAGCATCATGCTGAAGAAGATTGAAAAGAGGGTTGGTGCGAGAACGCAGCCTTGCTTCACGCCATTGTTAATGGAGAAGGGTTCAGAGAGCTCATTGCTGTATCTGACCCAACCTTGTTGGTTTTCGTGCAGTTGGATAACCATGTTGAGGAACTTCGGGGGGCATCCGAGGCACTCTAGTATTTGCCAAAGCCCTCTCCTACTCACGGTGTCGAAGGCTTTGGTGAGGTCAACAAAGGTGATGTAGAGTCCTTTGTTTTGTTCTCTGCACTTTTCTTGGAGCTGTCTGAGGGCCAACGTCTCCTTTATACTCTCAGTCCTGAATCCACATTACACTAGCTACGTCTCCTTTATACTCTCAACCTGAATCCACATTACACCAGCTACGTCTCCTTTATACTCTCAGTCCTGAATCCACATTACACCAGCTACATCTCCTTTATACCCTCAGTCCTGAATCCACATTACACCAGCTACATCTCCTTTATACTCTAAGTCCAGAGTGCCCAAAATTGAGGATTCTTTTTCTCTCACTGGTTGACCAGCTGAATCCTTCCAGCGGGTTGTATGTGGCATCTGCAGTCTATCGTTGAATTCCCCAAAATATTTTAGTTTGTTGCTCACTGCGACATTAGGAAGTATACCCAAACTCCATATTGACAGAGAGGATCCTTTAGCTCTCTTCCCTTCAGGCTATTATTGCAGAGAAGACTTTGGAACTTTCCTGAATTGCACATTTCTCTGAAGTACAAACCTTCATAGACTATATTCATACCCTCAGAGCTCTCTCTGGAAATTTCATCCAGCAACAATTAGTTGTAGGTTTGGAGAGCCTCTGTGACTTTTTCAACCCCACCCCCGCAGGAAGAATAAATTTCTTGCAGGCAACCAGCCTGCCAATTTTCTTCCGATTCCCCCATACCCCTACCTATGCTTTCTCACTGAAGCCCTCTCCCATCATCTTCCCATCATTATAGCATTCATTCACTCATTGGAAAAGTCCACCATGGCTGGAAGAGTATAATTTCCTTTGAGAACTTCATAGATAGTGAGATAGTACAGATCTATCACCAATGTACATAGTGTATATAGTTACTGTATCTAGACTGTGCTTACAGCGATTGGCTGAGAGCTAAGCCACACTTATTGTCTGGGCCTTAAAGGGTTGTGTCCCTAGCCAGGTCGGATCATTCCGGACTGGTCGGCCACCTGTGAAGAGCTCCTGTCTTTTGCTAATAAAAGCCTTGGTTTGGATCAACAAGTCTTTGATTCTTTCGATGAGCTCTACAATTTTATTAGCAAAATAATTTTTTTTTGAAAGGGATGGAGCGTTTAACTCGGCCAGAAAAACTTGATATCGACCCACAGTCAGCTACAGCCTTCAAAGCCTTTAACTTCTGGCTGCTGAACTTTGAAAATTTCCTGAGATTCATTGAGATGGAGGAGGATAACCAACGTCTAACAGCATTGCTTTCTATGGTGTCCTTGAGAGTCTACGAGAACATCCAGGATGAGACCACTTACACCGCAGCCATAAAGGTACTGAAAGAACTGTATGATCAACCGGTGAACAGAGTTCATGCCCGGCTCGTGCTTGCGTCGAGGAACCAACAGCCCGGCGAGTCCAGCAGGGCATATTTACAAGTATTAAAGGCGTTGGGCAAGGACTGTAACTGTGTGGACAAAACTGCTGATGAGATCACAAACGATCTCGTCCGGGATGCCTATGTGGCCGGGCTCCGATCGAACGAAGTGAGGCTGCACTTGCTCGAGCAATGGGTAGAAAAACTAGAGGACGTGGCCCGGATTGCAATCACAATGCAGGATGTAGCCTTAAAGTCCACCGAGTTCTCTAGGGACTGGACCCCTCGTTCTGATGTGAGTAGAGTGCCCTTCTACCCTACCACCCCCTGATATACTGATGGGCTGTCGGCTGCTGCTACACTGTCCCCTGCGAACCCAAAATGATATTTCTGCGGGAGGGACAAGCACAGCAGGTCCCAGTGCCCAGCAAGAAAAGCCAGGTGCCAGAAGTGCCTTAAAAACGGCCACTTTGCTGCAGTCTGTAGGTTTAAAATGGCCGCCGGCAAACACAGTGCTTCGTGTGAAGCCCAATCGCTACTATCCCATTCAAACTCTTCTTCCCCAGAGCTCTCGTCCAATGAGAGCGAGGGGTCCCCTGCACAGCAACGCCTAATGTCACGGAGGCGCCGAATCCGGAAGGAGCAGCCCACCCTCGCAACCATGGTGTTGACCCGCCTCTCGCCCCCGTGCAGAACACTCGACCCGGCCTCGGTCCCGACTGTGGCTACCGCTGCTGCTACCACCGCCACAGCCACCCCCGCGGCCAACCAGGTACTCACCCTAGCGTTCATCGCTGATGACCGCCGCGACCGATGACCTACCCACCGCCAACCGCGAGCAACTACAAACCCCACTACTTACCTTTCATCCGCCGACGCCGCCACACCAGCACTTCCGGGAGTTCCTCCAACCTGCTCCTCCAGCGTTGACTACGTCATCCTGTTGCGTGACATCATCCTGTTGTGTGACGTCATCCCGTTGCGTGACGTCATCACACGAAATTCCCCTGTCAGCTGCTTCAATAACACTAAACCAGCAATGCTCTCATCCCCTCACCAGAGCAATGGAACTGATTAAAGTGCATGGACACTAGACCAATTGCTTATTTGACTCTGGGTCAACTGATAGTTTTATCCAGCCAGATCTGGCCCTCCGTTGGGGACTTGACATTATCCCCACTACCCAGAGGATCTCATTAACGACGAGGTCGCACTCGACTGGGATAAAGGGGTATTGCATTGCCACGCTGGAAGTACAGGGCGTAACGGTCAACCACTTCAAATTATTCGTCCTTCCCCAATTGTGCGCCCCAGTGTTGCTGGGATTAGACTTTCAGTGTCAGTTCCGAACGGTGTCCCTACACTTTGGGGGACCCCACGCCCCCCTCTTGGTCTGCCATCGCCCCACCCCCGAAGCACCCAGCAACCCGCCCCTGTGCCCCGGGGCCAATCCTGCGGCCTTTCCACACTCCAGATTGCTCCGCCAGCAGTCTTCGCAAACCTCACCCATGGCTGGGAGCCTGTGGCCACCAAAAGTCGGCAATATAGTTACGAAAACAGGCAATTCATTAGGAGTGAGGTGCGTAGATTGCTGGATGAGGGCATCATCGAACCCAGTTCAAGCCCCTGGAGAGCCCAGGTGGTGGTTGTCAAGAACGGGGAAAAACTACGGATGGTGGTCGACTATAGCCAGACCATTAACCGCTTCACGCTCCTGGATGCGTACCCCCTGCCACGCATCACGGATGTGGTGAACCAGATCGCCCAATACCGCATATTCTCCACCATTGACCTACGTTCGGCCTACCACCAGCTCCCGATCCGCTGCGAGGACCGACCATTCACGGCCTTTGAAGTGAATGGGCGGCTATATCAATTTCTCAGGGTACCATTCGGGGTCACGAATGGTGTCGCGGTCTTCCAGCGGGAAATGGACCGGATGGTGGACCAGAACGGGCTAACCGCTACCTTCCCATATCTGGACAATATCACCATCTGCGGCCACGACACGCAGGACCACGACGCCAACCTAGACAAATTTCTTCAAAATGCCCATCGGCTGAACCTGACTTACAATTTGGACAAGTGTGTCTTCCGGACCACACGACTCGCTATTCTAGGTTGCGTGGTGGAGAACGGGATAGTCATGCCAGATCCTGACTGCATACGTCCCCTAATGGACTTACCCACCCACCCCCCCCATACCCAGAAAGCGCTCAAACGCTGCCTGGGCCTTTTCTCATATTACGCCCAATGGGTTCCACACTACGCCGACAAGGCGCGTCCTCTTATCAAGACCACTTCCTTTTCCCTCTCGACCGAAGCCAGAGCGACTTTCGATCAAATCAAATCCGACATCGCTGCTGCGATGCTGCATGCGATCGATGAGTTTGTCCCGTTTCAAGTCGAGAGTGATGCATCCGACTTCGCCCTGGCAGCCACCTTGAACCAGGCCGGTCGGCCTGTAGCCTTCTTCTCCAGAACCCTCCATGGTCCAGAGAGTAGACACTCCTCAATCGAGAAGGAGGCCCAGGCCATAGTTGAAGCGGTGCGTCGTTGGAGACATTACCTCGCTGGAAGGCGCTTACCACTGTTGACTGATCAACCTTCATGTTCAGCAACACCCAGCGTGGTAAGATAAAAAAACGACAAAATTGCCAGATGGAGAATCGAACACTCCACCTTTAACTATGACATCCTGTACTGGCCTAGTAAGCTCAACGACCCACCTGACGCGCTCTCCAGGGGGACGTGCGCCAGCATACAGATGGACAGAATACAGAAACTCCATGAGGTGCTCTGTCATCAAGGGGTCACTAGGTTTGCCCACTTTGTGAAGGCGCGCAACCTACCCTACACAGTCGAGGAGATCCGCTCCATGACCCGAGCCTGTTCGGTGTGCGCTGAATGCAAGCCCCACTTCTTCCGTCCGAATAACTCCCATGTTATCAAAGCCACCCGCCCCTTCGAGTGTCTTAGCGTAGACTTTAAGGGGCCCCTACCGTCGACCAACCGTAATACCTACATCCTTACGGCCATCGACGAGTACTCCCGCTTCCCGTTCGCTGTGCCCTGCCCAGACACCACTGCCACTTCAGTGATACAGGCCCTTCACAGTATTTTCGCCATCTTCAGGTACCACAGCGACCCCAATCCCGGCACCACGGCGGTCACGCCAGATGGTCAGACCCCCTGACCGCTACAGTCCTTAACCTACCCCTTCCTTTCATTCTCTCCCTCGTTTTTTTTTTCCAGGGTCAGTTCTCCAAGAAGGGGTGAACGTGATAGTACAGATCTATCGCCAATGTACATAGTGTATATAGTTACTGTATCTAGACTGTGCTTACAGCAATTGGCTGAGAGCTAAGCCACGCCTCTTGTCTGGGCCTTAAAGGGTTGTGTCCCTAGCCAGGTCGGATCATTCCGGACTGGTCGGCCACCTGTGAAGAGCTCCTGTCTTTTGCTAATAAAAGCCTTGGTTTGGATCAACAAGTCTTTGATTCTTTCGATGAGCTCTACAGATAGATCATACCTTCTGTGTTCTATTCAAACAGCTGTCGGAACGTATAGCAAGTACATCAATGGGTTGCAACACCAAGCAAGGAAACCCAACAATGCTTTAGAAGTTCTCATTCTTCAGGCAACTTTAACATATTGTTTAGGATGAGCCATAAATCAAACGATACAGGGCAATTTTCAGGCTAACCTTATGTTGGACACTAAAGAGGAGCGAAACTTAGTGGTGAATCCTTAGTAAATTTCATTTCTATGAATGTTTCATCATCATGTACACCTTACTCCCTGGTCAGAACAGTCATGGATCATTGTTTTCATGCTTTCTTTCTGCACAACATCACTGTATTTCAAGCTTTGAACCCTTTTCTCTTGTATTTTTTAAAATTTAAATAATGAAGACAAATTCAATCCAATTATGCTTTTGGTAGTTGCAAAGTTTTCCAATAATCCTTTCCAGCAATGGAAGCTCCTAAATACATGAAGAAAGAATATTCTGACAAGAATAAGAAATAGCTGAGTAGCACTCACCGTAATTACCTGGAGACAGAATGAATACATTGCACTGCAGTATATGACAGCAATTGAAGGACCAGGAAGGAACGTGTAATTTAAAACTGTGTGAAACAGAACTAAAAATGGAAATCTTTTAAACCAAGCAGATTATTCCACCTAGAAGTACCACTCTTTGTCAAAAAATTTACATTGTAAAAAGAAAGTTAAAAACCAAGATCTAATTTGTAATAATCAAATTGAAAAAGGCTGTTGGATATTTTAATCATATAACTGCATCTTGGATAATCCACTGCTGATCCAATCTGTTCCAACATGCACCATTATTGTGTGAACATAATGTTTACTGAAATATCCCTTCACTTTATATGCAGCAGGGCCAAGACTCAGGTGCTCCTATTCTCTTATACCCAAGATTATAACAAATTAATTTAAATATGGGCCAAATCAAGGCAGCTTTGATGACTCCACAATTCTTTGAACTACTATGGAAATGATCCATATCTCGAAAGTCTAAAGATACATTTCTGTCTGAGGCAAGCAAGAAAATTTACTTAGATATGCAAATTGCACCTGGGTTCAAAGGCAGACACTTAAGCTATTATTTAAGTATGCAGACCTGTTCATATATTAATTGAAGAGATAACTTGTATTTACGTAACACACCCACAGGATATCAAAAAATGCCTCTCAGTCCCAGTTACTTTCTGTGAAATGTTGTCTTTTTTGTACAAGAAAAAATGATAACTCATTTCAAAGAGTGCAAGTACTAACAGATATCAATGAGTGACAAATAGATCTGTTTTCCTTTCAGAGTTCTGGTTGAGTGATAAATGTAGTATACACACGGAGAAAATGTCTTTATACTCTGAATAATGCCATTATTTCTTTATGCCACTTGGGAGACAAAGAGGGAAATTTAGAATTTAGTGCCTTTAGAAGTACAGCATTTTCTCAGCTGATTATATTTTTAAATTTCAATGGATTTAAGTGTATTAACCCAGTCAGAAAGAGTTTGGGTTACAGGGGCTGCATGGAATAATTCTACAGTATTTGGGGCCCATACAGTGAGTTTTAAATGAAAGGCAAAATACAACATTAGAACAATTATTTGCAGAGGTGATCATTATACAGTTTTAACTTTAGTGAGGGGAAGTTCTCAGAAACATTGATCTGAATAGGATTAACAATTATCTGAAAAGGAATTGATCAAGGCAAGCCAGTGTGGACTTAAAGACAAATAGCCTTTAACCAATTTGATAGTTGATGAGGTAGTAGAGTGAGGATGGTAATATAGTCAATGTGGTGTAAATGGACTTCAGGAAGGCTTTTGATCAGGTTCCACACAACAGGGTGATTAGCAAAAATGAACCACACAGCATAAAAAGTATTGATTGCATGGATATGAAGTCATAACAGTCAACAAAAGATAGTGGTGAAACAACTCAGCAAGTCAAACAGTACCTTTATCTAGCAAAGGTAAAGAAAGTGGTGAATTGTTATTCTTCTGACTGAGGAAATTTAATAGTTACTGTTCCCCCAGGGCTAGTGTTTAGACTTCTATGTTTTTATTTTCTAATTCATATAAATGACCTAGATTTTAAGGATGCAAGCTTTAATTTAGATTTTTTCAGAGGACATAAATGCAGCAAAACTTCAACAATCCACTAAATATTTGAAAATCCCAGCAGATGGCATCCATCTCATCAGGCATTCACTTTCCACTCACTGAAGGTGCAATTCTGATGGACCCTTGCACTCTCTCAGGTCCCAATTCCTACAATTTCTTTCCACTTAACTTGTTTCACTGAAAATGAATGAACAAACTGAGTAACATCAAGAAAAAGTGAACAGGACATCCAATAGTCTGTGAAATCTGCCATTATGGCACCAAAGTCCCAAGTGTGCTGGATTGCAGAGTTTTACTGTATGGTGCACTGTAAAGAGAATAGTGATAAATTATAGCATGACATTAAAGAAGCCTGAAGCATACTCAAACATGTGGCAGAAATCTTTTAATGCAGAGAAATCTCACTGGCTCTCCACTTAGCTCTGGATCACCTAGACAACAGCAACATGTACATCAGGCTGCTTTTCATCGATTATAGCTCAGCTTTCAACACCATCAGGAAGCTTCAAAACCTGGGCCTCTCCACCTCACTCTGCAACTGGATCTTTGACTTTCTCATCCGAAGTCCACAGTCAGTGCGGATCAGTAACAATGTCTCCTCCTTACTAATAATCAACACAGGTGCATCTCATTAATGAGTGTTTAGCTCACGACTCCACATTCTCTATACCCATGACTGTGTGGCTAGGGACAATTCAAATGCCATTTACAAATTTGCTGATGACATCATAGTTATCACCAGAATCAATGATGGGAATGAGGTAGCATACCAGAGTGAGATAAATCAATTAATTGAGTGGCTTCACAACAACAATCTTGCACATAACATAAACAAGACCTGATTGTGGACTTCAGGAGGGGAACATCGGGAGAACACAAACCAATCCTCATTGAGGGGTCAGCAGTGGAAAGGGTAAAGAATTCCAAATTCCTTGGTGACAACATCTCTGATCTACTATCCTGGGGGCTTCATGTCATGAAGAAGGCTTGCCACTGGCTATATTCCATTAGGAGTTTGAGGAGATTTGGTATGTCACCAAAGAGCAAAGATTCTTGTAAATTTATGCAGGTGTCCCATGGAGAGCATTCTGACTAGTTGCAGCATTGTCAAGTGTGGAGGAGCCAATGCATAGGACATGAAAAGGCTACAGAGCGTTATGGACCTCCATGGGCATTAGTCTTCACTCCATTAAGGACATCTGCAAGAGATGATGTCTCAAGAAAGCAGCCTTCATCATTAAGTACAATCACTAGCCAGGACATGCCCTTTACTCACCACAACCACCAGGAGGGAGATACAGGAGCCTGAAGATGAACACCCAATGCTACAAAAACAGCTTCTTCCCTCCACTATCAGGTTTCTGAATGGATAATGAACCACCGACAATACCCACCTCACTTTTCTCTCTTATTTTGCACAAAATTGTTTACGGAAATGCAATTTATTTCAATTTTTGGCACTTGCAATGCATAATCATGCTACTGTAAGACAACATGCTTATGACAATACATCTGATAAATCATTTTGGTAAAAGTATTACAAGCAGCAAGTTTAACTAAAGAATATTGTTCTAAAAGGGGTGTGGATCAGTTAACAAGACATACATAATTCCGGGTTTTATAAATATAGACATTTTTACAAAAGGGAAGCCATCTTGAGGGAGGCTCATGCAGAAATGACAGGAGCCCTGGTAGAGATATTTAAAACACCCTTAGCCGCAGGTGAGGAGGTGAGGTGCTGGAGGATTGGAGGGAAGCTCATGTACCATTGTTTAAAAAAAGGCTCCAAAAATAACTCAGGAAATTATAGGCCAGTGAGTCTGGCATCAGTAATAGGTAAATTACTGGAAGAGATTGGATGTACAAGTATTTGGATAACCAGGGACTGATTAGGGATAGCGAACATGGCTTTGTGCATGGTTGATCGTGTTTAAAAAAATCTTATATAGAGTTTTTCGAGGTTACCTGGAAAGTTGATGAAGGAAAGTCTGTGGATGTAAGGCTCTTAACAAGGTCGCATATGGGCAGTTAGTTAAGAAGATTCAGCCACTAGGTGTTCATGGGGAGGTAATCATCTGGATTTGACATTGGTTTTATGGGAAAAGTCAGAGATGTAGAAGATTGCCTCTGACTGGAGGCCTAGTGTTGTGCCTCAGGGATCAGTGCTGGGTACATTGTTGTTTGACATCTATATCAATGATCTAGATCACGGATGGCCAACCTTTACCTTTTTAATTTGGACATACTGCACAGTAACAGGCCACCTTAGACCATGAGTATGTATGTACTGGAGGTGTAGGTTAATTGGGTGGTACGGGTCAGCAAATTTGCAGGTAACATAAACATTGGAGGTGTAGTGGCCACTTGAGGAAGGCTTTCAAAACTTGCAGAGGGATCTGGACCAGCTGGAAAAATGGTAGATGGAATTTAATGCAGACAAGTGTAAGCATTTTGGAAGGACAAATCAAGGTAGGACATACATAGTAAACAGTAGGGCCCTGAGGAGAACTGTGCAGTACACAGAGGGATCTTGAAATTCAGATACATAATTCCTTGAAAGTGGTGTCCACAGGTAGATAGGGTCGTAAGGAGAGCTTTTGGCACAATGACCTTCATAATCAAAGTCTTAAGAAGTGGAGTTGGGATGTTATCATAAAGCTTATAAGACATTGGTGAGGCAAAGTTTAGAGTATTGTGTGCTGTTTTGGTCATCTAACCACAGGAAAGATGTCAATAACATTGAAAGTGTGCAGGATTTACTAGGATGTTGCTAGGACTTGAGGAACTGAGTTACAGGGAAAGGTTAAACAGATTAAGACTTTGTTCCCTAAAGTGTAGAAGAATGATAAGAGATATATAAAATTATTATGCACAGAGATAAAGAGTAAATGCAAGAAGGCTTTCTCCAGTAAGTTAGGTGAGATACAAAGCAGAGAACATGCATTAAAGGAGAAAGGGGAGATGTTCAGGGGGAACATTAGCGGGCATTTCTTCACACAAATAGTGGTGGGAGTATGGAACGAGCTGCCTGCTGAAGTGGTGAATGTCTGTTCAATTTTAATATTTAAGAAAAATTTGGACAGATACATGGATGGGGTGGGTATGGATGGACATAGAATGGTTGCAGATCAGTAGGACTAGAGTAATAGGCTGGCATAGACTAGAAGAGCTGAAGGGCCTCCTTTCTGTACTGTAATGTTCTATGGTTATATACATAAACCACAGGTTTTGCAACAGCAGGAAAATTGTTGTCATTTCTGGTTGGTTACAAGAAGGATGTGGAAGCATTGGAGAAGGTCCAGTCGAAGTTTATAAGAATGGTTCCTGGGGTGAGGATTATAATGCAAGGACTGAATGAGGCTGGGGCTGTTCCTTTTGCAAAAGACTGAAAAGCAATCTAATCAAAGGATACAAAATGATGAGGGGTCTGGGCAGAGTTGTTGGAGGGGATGATAAACAAAATAAAGGGGAGGAGAATTAACCACAATATGGAATGTATTGTCTTCAGATGTGGTAAAGGTAGAAGAGTCACGTGATGGAGTAGTGGCCGGTCGGGAAAACCAGCCCTCTCCAGGAAAATAGGAAAAAAGTTAAGAAAAAGCAAAGCATAACAAAAATAAAATATAAAAAAATAGAAGATATAGATACAGAGAAAAGAAAGAAGATGGCTTCCAAGAAGGAGAAAGTAAAAACAAATGGATAAAAGGAAGTAGAAAAGTCACCGGAGAAGGAAGAAGAAGGCCTTACCTGCACAAAGGAACAGGACGCTGTGGTGGCAAGGAGCACTCGACCCTTGAGGTGAGTGCCTGGCCTGTGAAGTCATGACCCACCAGCCGGTGCACTACAAAAATGGCTCTCGGAGCCAAACAAAAGTGTGCAATCAAAGGAGAAAGAGGACACCGGTGGGAGGGGGGTTCAGCAGAGGAGCGGGCTGTCACAGAGCGAACAGCTGAGGGATGCCTGACACCAGGGTACAGCTGGAGGATGAGGAAGGCAGCAGAAGAGGGAGCGATGAAACAGATGAGAGAGATAGACGGAGGGATGACCAACAAGAAGATCAATGTCAGGAGGCATAACAGATGAGCAGCCCAGGAGGGGAGAACCAGCAACAAGAAGTCCAGCAAGAAGAGGCCTGACAAAGAGATAGAAGCAGCTCATCAGGAAAAACAGAAGAAATAGATACAGAAGAAGAGAAGAAAAAGACAAAAACACAGATACAGACACAGAAGAAGAGGAAGAAGACCAAGATCTTCACAGAGAAATAGAAGGTAAAACTGATGGACAAAGAGAAATAAAAGGTAAAACTGATGAACAGAATATAGATAAAGTCTTTTTTGAACAAATGAGATCACTAAAAGAATGGTTATCATGAGAGTTTAATGCAATTAAAAGAAAAATGAAAAGAACAGAAGATAAAATGCAAAGGTTAGAACTGGTAATGACAGAAATAGGGAAAAGAGTAGAGAATGTGAAAGAACGGGAAACGGCTGTAGAAATGGAAGTAAATGACTTAAGAGAAAAATTGGAAGAAAGTGACAAAAAATTAAAGAGACACAAGAGTTGTTATCTCAGAAAATTGATATGTTGGAAAATTATAGTAGACAAAACAACATAAAAATAGTGGGCCTGAAGGAGGGTGAAGAAGGCACAGACATGAAGGAATTTATAAAAGGATGGATTCCGAAGGTCCTGGGAATGACAGAAATGCAGGAAGAAATGGAAATAGAAAGGGCACACAGAGCATTAGCTCCAAAACCACAGGCATATCAAAAATCAAGATCCATCTAAGTAAAATTTTTGAGATACACGACAAGAGAAATTATACTGGAACGGGCAAGGAATAAAGTTAGAGAAGATAATAAACCATTGGAATACAAGGGTCAAAAAATATTTTTTTTATCCAGATATAAGTTTTGAACTCTTTAAGAGGAGGAAGGAAAATACAGTGAAATCGATTTTATGGAAAAAAGGTTACAATTCATGTTAAGACATCCAGCCATGCTAAAATATTTATACCTGGGGAGCAAAACAGACTGTTCTTGGATCCAGAGAAAGCACAAGAATTCGCAGAACGTTTGCAGGACAGGAGAAGAGATGAAGAGATGTAACAAGAATGAAGAATGGCGATAAAATATATATAAAGATGTAAAAACAATGTATATGTAAAGAACTAAAGAGGGAAAAGAGAAGGGAAGGAAGGGAGTAAGGGGGGAAAAGAAGAGAGAGAGCTTTGTTATATGTGTTAAAAAAGTGCTTTCTGGAGAGGGCTGGGTAGAGGGGGAATAACCGTCACTGCAAAATCAGTTGACACTGCGAACAAGATCGCAAAACAAATGAAAAGGGAAGTTGTGGTTGCACGGCAAGGGGTATGGGGCAACTCAGAGAGGGGGGGAACTTTTGGGGTTAAGGTATTAGTGGATGTGGGAACTGCGGGGGTACTTTATGTTTTAAATGTGTTGTCTTACATTAAGTGTAATAAGAGAAAACTAAGAGATGAAAATGGGGAAAAGGGGGATGGAGGTGGCGAAGAGGTGGAAAAGAGGTGTTTGCAAGATATAAGATGGCCATGTTGAATTATATGACTATAAACATTAATGGAATACATAACCAAATTAAAAGGAAGAGGCTACTAAATTTATTGAAGAAGGAAAAAATAGATATAGCACTTGTTCAAGAAATGCATCTAACTGAAGCAGAACATAACAAACTAAAGAGAGACTGGGTAGGACATGTAACGGCAGCATCCTATAATTAAAAAGCTAGAGGTGTAGCCATAATAGTTAACAAAAATGTACCAATCAAAATAGAGGAGGAAATAATAGATCATGGCAGGGAGGTATGCAAAGATAAAGTGTTAGATATACTCAGAATTTTGGAATTTGCTCAATCCTCTAAACGAGGAGGATCAAAAGTTTATGCAGGATATTTTTTTGAAGATTGCAGACACACAAGGAAACATATTGATAGGAGGGGACTTTAACCTTAATTTGGACCCAATGTTGGATAAAACTGGACAAAAGACAAATAAAAAGAATAAAGTAGCCAAATTTATGTTAAATCAATGCAGGAAATGAAACTTATGGATATATAAAGGAGGCAACACCCAAGAGAGAAGGAATTTTCAAATTATTCAAGTAGGCACAAAACTTACTCAAGGATTGATATATTTTTTGTTGTCAGCCCATATTCAAGGGAGTGTTAGGAAAACTGAGTATAAAGCTAGACTACTATCAGATCATTCACCCCTATTATTAGCAATAGAACTGGAGGACATCCCACCAAGAACATAAAGATGGAGGTTAAACTCCATGCTACTTAAAAGACAGGAATTTTGAGAGTTTATTGAATGCCAAATTAAAACATATTTTGAAATAAACATAGAATCAGTGAAAGACAAATTTATATTATGGGACGCAATGAAAGCCTTCATTAGAGGGCAGATAATATGTTATGTGACTAAGATGAAAAAAGATTACAATTGGGAAATAGAGCAGTTGTAAGTACAGAAAAGAAATGAGTAAAAAGGGATGATATAATGAAAAGGAGAGAATTGGTGGACAAAAAAAATTAAATACAAAACATTACAAACGTACAAGGTGGAGAACAACATAATGAAAACAAAGCAAAAGTATTACGAACTGGGAGAAAAACATAAAACAGAACAAACTAAAGGAACGATACTGGCATCAAGGAAAAAGGACAAACAAATTACACATAATCCAACAGAGATTAATGAAAATTTTAAGGAATTTTATGAACAACTGTATCAATCTGAGAACGAGGGGAAAGATGATAAAATAGAGGAACTTTTAGCTAAAATTGAACTGCCGAAATTATAAGAAGAGGAACAAAACAAATTAATAAAATCATTTAAAATAGAGGAAGTACAGGATATATTAAAAAAGCTGTCAAACAATAAAACACCAGGAGAGGATGGATTTCCAATAGAATTTTATAAAACATTTAAAAAGTTATTAATTCCTCCTCTCCTGGAAGTAATGAACCAGAAAGAAGAAACAAAAAACTTGCCAGATTCATGTAAGACAGCAATAATTACAGTAATACCAAAGACGGGGAAGGATCCATTAACACCAGCATCATATAGACCAATATCTCTACTTAACTCAGACTATAAGATAATAGCAAAATTATTAGCAAAAAGATTGGCCAATTGTGTACCAAAAATAGTAAAACAAAATCAAACTGGATTTATTAAGAAAAGACAAACTTATTAATCTAATCCATGCAGTTCAAGGAAATAAGAAACCAACAGTGGCTGTGGTTCTAGATGCAGAAAAAGCCTTTGACAGAGTAGAGTGGAATTACTTATTTAAAGTATTACAGAAGTTCAATCTACCAGAAAAATATATAAACCAGAAAAATATATAAATTGGATGAAAGCATTGCATAATGGACCATTGGCGAAGGTAACAGCAAATGGATATGTATCGAGAAACTTTAAATTAAGAAGGTCAACTAGACAGGGATGTCCACTATCCCCCTCATTGTTCACCTTAGCAATGGAACCTTTAGCAGAACTGATAAGAATAGAAAATAAAATAAAAGGGATAAAAATAAAGGAGAAGGAGTATAAAATCAGCTTATTTGCAGATGACATCATAGTATACCTAACAAAACCAGAGGTATCAGTAAAAAAATTACATAAGAAATTGAAGGAATATGGAGAAATATCAGGGTATAAGATCAACACAAATAAAAGTGAAGTGATGCCAATGAGTAACGCAGACTATACAGAATTTTAAAAAAGAATCACCATTTAAATGGCAAGCACAAGCAATCCGATATCTAGGAATCAGGTCAGATAATAACAAGCCACTTGTAGAAACTAAATTATCAGCCACTAATAATTTCAGGAAGACTTAGAACATTGGAAAGAATTACCGCTAACGTTGATAGGGAGGGTAAATTGCATTAAAATGAACGTGTTTCCAAGGATACAATACTTATTTCAAATTTTACTAATTCCTTTATAGAAAAATTCTTTAAGGAACTAAAGAGAATAACAAGGAAATTCTTGTGGAAAGGGAGGAATCCAAGGGTAGCATTAGATAAATTAGCAGAGAGGTATAATCAAGGTGGTTTTCAGTTACCAAATTTTAGAAATTATTATAGAGCTGCACAATTTTAGGTATCTATCAGATTTTTACCAGACAAGGGAAAAACCAGACTGGACTAAGACAGAACTAGATAAAATAGGGGAAAATTGTACCGGAACATATACTTTATAAGTGGGATGAAAAGCCGGTGCAATATAAAAACTCACCAGTACTGCATCATTTACTTAATGCATGGAAGAAGATTCACTTAGAAAGGAAAAAAAACGAATGATCAAATACCAAAATTACTATTGACGCAAAATCCACTAATCCCTTTTACAATAGACAACCTTTCATCTAGAGAATGGGAGAGAAAAGGAATCAAAAGAATAGAAAACTGTTTTTTGGGAAATAATTTATTAAAATTTGAACAGTTGAAGTATAAATATGGAATAACTCATGGTACAATGTTTGCATATCATCAATTGAAAGCTTATTTAAAGGATAAATTGGGAAACAGCTTACCTGAAGGAAGCAGCTTTGAATATGTGATTACAGACACAATGATAATTAAAAGATTTATAACCAACATGTACATTAAGCTGCAAGATAAGGAAAATGAAATAAACTATAAACTTAAGCAGAAGTGGGAAAAGGATCTAAACATAAAGATAAAAAATGAAGTATAGGAAAAGTTATGTTCTGGAACTATGAAGAATACAATAAACACAAAGTTAAGTATGATACAGTATAATTGGTTACACAGGGTATATATACTCCTCAAAAATTAAAAAAAATGGCATTCACCATTATCGGATAGATGTTTTCGCTGTAAGAAAGAAATGGGAACAACATTAGATGCAACTTGGGCATGTACGAAAGTAAATATGTTTTGGGAAGAATTAAATCAGATACTAAATAAAATTACAAAAAATAACATACCAAAAAACCCAGAGATATTTCTTTTAAGTAACATAAGAAGTAGAGAATTAAGCCTCAAGTTGGATAAAATGCAAAAAAAAATTCATTATGATAGCCTTAGCGATAGCAAAAAAATGTATAATGTCAACTTGGAAAATGGAAGAGAGCAAGAGTATACAGCAATGGTACATGGAAATGAATAAATGTATTCCATTGGAAAAAAATAACATATAATTTAAAAAATAAAGTCACAATGTTTGAACAAATTTGGGAACCATACATAGAACATATCAGAGAGTGCTTGCCTACGACTTCCATCCCCTAAAATGAGAATGAAAATGATAAGAAGACAAAACGACTAGATTCAGTGTGTAATAAATAGATGACGCATTTTTCTTGTTCATTTTCCTTTGTATGAAGATATTGTTTTATGGTTTTATTGTATTGTATATGTTGAATATTTATATGATTTGGAGGGGGGTGGGTAGAAGGGAAGGAGGGAAAGGGGGAAAAAAAGGAAAGAAAAGACCACTGTGTAAATTTAATGAGAAACGTTTGTACATATTTTGGTTGATATGGTTCATAGTGTGAAAAAATTTAAAAAAAAGATGTGGTAAAGGTAGGTTACACTGTCCTTCAAGAGGGAATTGGATAAATAGTGAACAAAATATTGCTCAATAGCAAAGAGTGGACAACGAAATAGAAGTAGTGAGTTGCTCTGGTAGAGAGCTTGGCATGAACAGGATGGACAAATGGCTTCTTCTTATGGCTTCCATGATTCTCAGAGTTTGAAATGTTTCCTTTAGTAGTCAAGTCAAATGTAGTTCAGTATTCCAAAATCTTAGCCGCAGGATACAACAATCATTTTGATTATTTGCTTAAATGCAGATTGGACTGGAGAGTGAGAATGCGAGGAAAAAAAGTCCGAGGACAGACACTGTCAAGAAAATAACTACAGTGAGTTGTGAACTCGGTCAGCACCATCACAGGCATCAGTCTTCACTCCATGGAGGACATCTACAAGAGGCAGTGTCTTAAGAAAGCAACCTCTATCCTCAAGGACACTCACCACCCAGACTATGACTTCTTCATACTGCTATCAGGAGGTATAGGAGCCTAAACACAAACACCCAGCAGCACCAGGACAGTTTCTTCCCCTCTGCCATCAGATTTCTGAACCACAGACACTACCTCACTTTCACTTATGACAATAAATCTGATTCTGAGGATCCATCGAGTTGGGTCAGGATATTTGGGGGATGAGCTGAAGATTGAGTGAGGGCAGATGTGAGTCAGGTGCTTCCAGCATTACATCATAGCAGTTCCCCACCAACCCTGTTTAGGAGAAGCAGAGGAAATAACTCTATAGGTTTGTGACCACAATGGTGGGTCAGCAAGGTGCTCAGAGGGACCCACATTGGCTGCAGGCTGCTGGAAACTTGCTCATGGGACCCAGTTATCTGAACCCAGATTCGAGAAGGTGCTGAGGGCAAGAAGAGCTCCGAAGGCCCTGGGGTGCTGAAGGCTTCCAGATCATGTAGGTGGTTTGGACCTGGAGCTTGGGTTGCCAATGGATCGAATAGGAGTCTATGCCACTTCAGAGACTGTGGGAATGCTGGAGGTGAATCCACAGACATTCGGTAACTCTGAAGGGACTCTCTTTTGTTTTACTTTCTCTTTGACTATAAGGGGCTCCGGATGACTCTTTGCCTTAAGGCAGGTGGAAGGCAAATTCAGGTAATATTACATGTTCTGTAGTATTGCATGAGAATGAAGGAATCTTGAATCTTGAATGCTCCTAAGCTACATTGCACGTGCAATTGGAGCATTACAGGAAATGCTCAGTCAAATTTTTATATTGATGTGAATTGTCCCGGAAATTATTACGATAAAAAAACATGCATCTTTAAAAGAATGATAACAACTTTGTGAAAACGATATTACTATTTCCCATGGAATAAAGGCTACCATGATAAAAAAAAAATCTTTCTTGTAAAACAATATTTATGAAAGCCGTAAATAGAGTGAATAGAGAAATGCTACTGTTACTAGTTGGGAAATTAGTGAAAGAGTGAGAAAAAAATTCGGAGATATTTCTTTTAAAGTAAGTTGTCAGAGCAGGGTGCTATTACCACAGACGGATATTGTAGCTTTGAACTGATGAGCAGAAAAACAAATGAATGAGAAGGAATAAAGATTTCCTGGAAACTGGGCAGACTGAATTATAGAACATCAATCATTGCAGCACAGGCCTTTCAGCCCATCATATTCTGCCAACCTGTACAAAAATATTCAACAATCTTAACCTTCCCTACCTCACACCCATAACCCTCTATTTTTCTTGAATCCATGTACCTAAGAGTCTTTTAAATGTCCCTATTGTACCAGCCTCCACCACCACCCCTGACAATGTAATCCAGGCTACGGTAAAAAAAAACACCCTCGATCTCTCACTTTCCTCCTCTCACCTTGCACAGAAGTCCTTTGTTATTTGCTATTGTCACCTCAGGAAAAATTATGTCGGCTGTCCACACAAAAAAGACGGTGGCGCTCCTGGAGCTGCTGTAACAGCAGTACTACTGCTGGTGCGCACCTGTGGAGAGCAGGGAGTGGAGTCGCAGTGCTCCTCTGCAGAGTCCTACCATCCAATCTTACTGCCAGTGGCTCCCTATACGCTTTAAACAACCTGTTAAAGGTTTTAATTAAAATCCTGTGACCACAGGGTCTGGGCCCCAAGATGGTGGCGTCTATTTTCGGCAGCAGCCACGAGGGATTGCGAACTCGGGAAGAGCAGCAGACTGTTGCAGGCCACCGATAACAGGGAGTACACCACTCGTTGAGAAAGAGAAGCAGAGGAGATGACCCTAAGGACAGTGACCATGGTGGCAGACCAGCTCTGTGGCTGAAGGACACATGCAGTTGGCACACTGTTGGTGAATTATGGGCGAGAAACCCTCACAGACTGCGGGCTGCTGGTAACTTGTGGTCAAAGAACGCACACTGGTTGTGGGTTGCTGGAAATTGGCTCTTGAGAACCTGAAATCAAAACCAGGATTTGAGAGGGTGCTGAGGGCAAGAAGGGTTCCCGAAGGGCCCTGGAAACTGAAGGCTTCCTCTTTGCATTGAAGGTTTGGATCTGGAGCTTGGATTGCCGATGGTTTGAATTGGAGTCTTGTGTCACTGCAGAGGCTGTGGGAGAGGTGGAGGCGAATCCAGTGTCTCTGAGGACATTCTCTTTTGTTTCTCTTTCTCTGACTATAAGGAGGCCAAGTAATTTTAATGATGAATCTTTGCCTTATGGCAGACTAAAGGCAATTTTATGTAATCTTAATTTTTGTTTTATTAAATGACAATAAATAGTATCTGTATCTAAGCCTTGAAGACCTCTATTGTCACCTCATATCCTTCTTTGCTCCAAGGAGAAAAGCCCTAGCTATGTTAACCTCATCTCATTAGACACATTCTCCAATCTAAGTAAAATCATTGTAAATCTCCTCAGCATCTTCTCCAAAGCTTCCACATCCTTCCTGTAATAAGGCGACCAGAACTGAACACAATATTCCAAATGTGGCCCAGCCAGAGTTTTATAGAGCTGTAACATTACCTCCTAACTCTGAACTTAATCCCCTGACTAATGAAGGCCAGTATAACAGCAGCTTTGTTAACTACTCAATCCACCTGCAGAGCAACCTATGGATTTGGGACCCAATGTCCCATTCTGCTAAGAATCCTGCCATTAACTATGTACATACCAAAATGCATAATTTCATACTTATCTGGATTGTACTCCATCTGCTACTTCTCTGCCCAGCTCTGTATCCTGATGTATCCTATGACCACCTTCAACATGATCCACTCCTCCAACCTCATATCAACCATAAACTTACTGACCCATCTCTCGTCTTCTTCATTCAGGGCATTTACAAAAATCACCAAGAGCAGGGATTCCAGAAGAGATTCTTGTGTAAGTCCACTTGTCACTGACCTTCAGAAAGAATATGTCCATCTACTATTACCACTCTCAACTTTCTGCAGGCAAGCCAATTCTGAATTCATGCTGCCAAGCTTCTGTGGATCACATGCCTCAAGAATGTTTGAATGAGTCAAAAATCCATATACACCACATCTATCTCCCTACTTTCACCAATTTCAAGTCCAAGTGAAGTTGATTGTCATCTAATTGTTCAAGCACAACCTGAAAAAAGTGTTCTCTACTCTTTGATGCAAAAACGCGCGGAGACGGGAAGTTCCGATAGCTCAATGGTAAGAGCACTGGCTTTGAAAACCAGGAGTCGTGAGTTTGCTCCTCGCTGGAGCCTCATTTCTGTGAGGGCACTGGACAAAATGGTGACTCTCTGTCTACCTTATTGTAGACAAAATTAAGGAATTTCATGCATGTTACATTCTAAATGTAGTATTACGATTCCAATCATGGAACCTTTACCTTTACAACCAGACATAACACACATACAAACAAGACATATGGAGGACAAGTATTCATCATTCACACAAATAAATAAATGTTAGTTAGTAAATATGAGAGTCATGGATGGTTAGTGTGAGCAGTTCCTTTGGTCATTCAGCGTTCTGTCTGCCCGTGAGAAGCCATTCTTCAGCCTGGTGGTGCTGATTCTGACACTCCTGTATCTCTTTCCTGACGGGAGCAACTGTGTGTGTGGAGTGGTAGGACTCCTCAACGATTTTGCGCGCTTTCTTCAGACAACGATCCTGATAGAAAACATTGAAGTGAGGGAAGGAGGCTCCAGTGATCCTCTCTGGTACTCTTATGGTCCTGTGGATTGACCTCCAAATCCATTTATCTGTAGTAACTGTACCACACTGTGATGCGGCTGTCCAGGATGCTCTCAATAGAAGGTAGGAGGTTAATATTATGGTGGCTGGTAGCCTTGTTGAGTCCCAGCAAGAACAGCTTCTCCATTAACATCTGGGGAATTTCTTTTGTTATTTATTCAAAAAACTCATTTGGTTTGTGAGGCCGACCTGGACGTCAGAATGCATGCAAACTCTCTATGAGAAGACTGTATTTCTCTAAATGCTGTCCCTAAATACCCTCTCCAATACTTTGCCCATCATTGATGCAAAACTTACTGGTTTACAATTCCCAGTATTCTCCCTATTACATTTTTTTTTAAAAAGGGTCTGCATTTGCCATTCTCCAATTCTCTAGTACCTTCAGGGAGAATGTAAAGATCATTGCCAATACCCCAGCAGTCTCTTCCCTCGCTTCCTGTAGTAACCTGGGTATATCTCATCCAATCCTGGGGACTTATCAATCCTAGTTTTTAAGAAGATCCAGTCCTTCCTTTTTCTTAATTTCAAGATTCTCCAGCACATCATCCTGTTCTCTACTGACCTCACATTGACCAAGGTCCCTCTCTCTGGTGAACAATAAAGAAAAGTATTCATGTTGGACCTCTCCCTGCCCTCTGCCCCCATGCACATGTTCCTTCCTTTATCCTTTTATCATATTTTAAGAGACCTAACATTAACTGTACATGTTTCCCTCACATTTTATTTCCCAAAATGCAACACCTCACACGTATCCAGATTAAACTCCATCTGCCATTTTTCCACCATATTGCAAACTGATCTTTATCCTTTTGCATTCTTTGATAATCCTTTCTACTATCCACAACTTCACAATCCTTGTATCATCTGCAAACTTACTAACCTACCCACCCACCTATTTTTGCATCCATGTCCATCACAAACAAGGATCCCAATACAGATCCCTGCAGAATACTAAAGGTCACAAGCCTCCAACTTAAGTAACAGCTTTTCACCACTTCCTTCAGTCTTCAAAGCCGGACAATTTTGTATCAACTCCCCATGGATCCCATGCATCTCCACCTTCTGGACCCCTTTCACGAGGACCCCTTTCAAATAGCTTACTAAAATTCTTGTCGACAACATCCCTCCCCTCCCCTCATCCATTATCTTTGTCACCTCCTCAAAAACTCAATCAAAGTAGTAAGACGCCTCATAAAGCCATGATGACTGCCCCTTACCTGACCATGATTTTCCACATGTGCATAAATCTTAACCCTCTTTCTTTTTTTTCCCCAAATATATTTATTGAGCATTAAAAAACAGCTTTGTTCACAATATACAAATGTATGTTGTGCCCCCCTTTTTTATTAGAAGAACCAACACATAGACATGTAGAAGAATGATTTATATCTCACTTATATTTTGATGCTTTTGACTTATATCTCAAAGCTAAAGCTTTTGCTTTTAACACAAGATAGCTGACAAACCTTCAGTGTGACATAAGATGGCTGAAAATAATTAGACAGCTGCAAATATGACCTTGCAAACCTGCTTTGAGAATAGGCACCAATTGTTCAGACTCTGCAAGGACAGATACAATTAAAAGCAAGATAAAGTTAGCATAACATTATTAATTTTGTATTTTTCGGGATGATCTCAGATCATAATATATTCCATTTTGTCTTATGAAAAGTAAACACCAAAAAGCCAGATGCCAGAGCTGGGAAACCTTTTTTTCATATATAGAATGATGTAACATTAAGAGTAAGGGTCGTTCTACCCCAAACTCATTTGAAATTATATAAATATAGAAGAAACCATCTGTATCTTTGAAGTGAGAACTGAGCCTTCAGACAGTTATCTACCTGAGACATCTCCTGACTAGTCATCCTCACTTCCTGTACACAAATTGAACATTTATAATAAAACCTGCATGCTTTGCTGTGTGTTCTTTTGCAGAGGCTGACTTCCACAGGCATAAATGTTCACATACTCCCACAGATGCATACTGTTAACTACCTAGGCATCTTTGCTGACTGTATCATCGGTATATTACCAATTGTACCAGTACAACCATCTTACAGTTAGACATTTACTCCGTAATCACTCATAATTCAGAGAAATAGCACATAAAGGGTTGCCATTTGTGGAAAAAAAAATCCGGTGGACTCTCTTGATGTGTACTTGATTTTCTTCAGTTTAATAAAGAAGCTGATGCCCTTAATCCACTGTGTAATAGAAGGACATCTATCGGTGAAACAAGATTAGACATTTGGCTAATAGGGATGTAAATATCATTACGTTTTTCTGTAGAAAATTTAAGGAGTTATCAGAGATTCAAAATGTTACAATCAACAGGAAGGGTTGCAAATTAACTTGAAAAATTTTGCATAATATGCTAGACTCCACTCTAGAACCCCTGCATTTTGGGGCACTGATAGAACATGTGACTTAGGTGGCAAAGGGAGCCATTACACCGAATGCAGGTGTCCTCTTTCAGGATAAATGGCTGACAGTTTGTATTTAGAAAAGTGGCCCCTGTGCAGCACATCAACCTAAATAAGTCTCAACTGAGCGCAGGAGGAAATGGAGCAAATTCTATCAAATAGCTTCTTCGTTTCTCCTCAATTCCTATTTCCAATCTTGCTTTATTTTCAAAAGTGATTGTCTTTTGATTGATAGAATAGAGCTCTAAATTTTTGAAATTGTCCCTCTCTCTCCTGGGTTAACCGAGAGTCGTTGAGGCAAGTTGGAGAAATAAAATGTCGAATCTGAAAGTAGTGTACTAAGTGTGCTGATGGTCAGCCATATGTGTGTGACAAGGAAGTGAAGCTGCTAAACACTTGTCCACATAAAGATCTTGAAGACATTTGATACCTTTAGTTTGCCATGCATTAAAAAAGGGATCAGTAACTGGTGGTAAGATTAAATGACTGTTATTTAAGGGACCCTGAACTGATGCAGCTGCCCACTTAAAATTATGTCTCATCTGTGCGGTGATACAAATATGTAACTGTCAATGGGTAGCTGGCCCATCCCGCACTGGCGATTCGCTCCCTGGTAACTCTTCCCCTTGTGACCCTGGAATAAAGGTCAACCTCCCTCTCCCTGTCCTCAGTCGAGCACTTGGAATCGGGCCAGCTAGAAGTCTAACTAATAATAAAGCCTATCGTTTCTCATTCTACAGCTTTAGAGTTAATGATAGAGCACATCAATTTATTAGACTTTAAATTTTCCACAGGGGATGGACAAACTGCTGTGACCTAACAGACTAGACCTCGACCCACAGATGTCCAGAGCTCCAGAGGTGTATGAGCAGTGGATCAAGTACTTCACAGACTTCCTGGAAGCTTCTGAGGACCTCATGGACTCTGACGAGAAGAAGCTCAAGCTACTGCGAATGAGGGTCGGCCACTGTGCATACTTGGTGATCAGGGGCTGCATGACTTACCCCGCAGACATGATCGAGCTCCGCAACCTCTACAGACCACAGATAAATGAAGTCTACTCGGAGTACCTCCTGGTCTCGAGAAAACAGCAACCCGATGAGACTCTAGATGATTTCCTTTGGGTCCTGCATGATCTGGGGCGAGAATGCAGGGGAAATATCCCTATCCCAGTATCGGCAGATTAGTATGTGGAAGAGCTGATCCTGGACGCCTGCATGGCTGGGGTGAGATCCGATTACATCCGCCAGTGACTGCTAGAGGAAGACAGACTGCCATTGCAGTGAGCACTCTAGCTTGCTAAGACTAGATTCAGCCCACTGCAACACTGTATCCATTGCTGCCGGCAATGGGCCCTCCACGTGTGGGCCGCGAGTGCAGCATTTTGGGACACGATGTCACAGACCACCTCCGTAAAGGGAGGCCCAGACCCCACCACCGCTACCACAGATGAGCACTCACTCTAAGTACTACTTCTGTGGCCAGCATAAGCACCCCTGGTGACGCTGCCCATCGAAAGAAGCCACCAGCTTGGGATGTGGGAAGAAAGAACACTATGAGAGAGTACGTAAGTCAAAACCTTTCCAGTCAAGCAGCGCCATGTGCTTGACCCCCGGAGGGTCGACCATCAAACCCAACTTCACTTCCTCCTGCAGTGACGACGTCACTTCAGGCTTCGAATGGCTTGACCGCGTACGCGACCCGGGGTGTCGCTATCTTACCTGATACCATTTCCACAATCGTGGATGACACAACTTCTCTCTTCTTCATCCACCTCTCCCGGTGTGACTGTGTGGTCAACATGGGGGGCCGCCATCTTACCAAACTGGCTCCTCCTCCAACAGCGACAGCGACCTGGTATTGGGGTCCATCATCTTGGATCAGGGCAACCCTCACCTAATCACCCACTCGATGATGGAGATTGAGGTAAGTGGGAAATGAACTAACTTCTTGTTCAACAGTAGAAGCACTGAAAGCTTAATCCACCCAGACACTGCTCACAAAGCTGTTCAGACCAACGAGCAGCACGATGTCAATGGCTGCAAAGGACCAATCTGCCGAGATCCGCATGTATTGCTCTGCATCAGTAACAGTACATGGTAAACATTATGACAATTTCCATTTACTGTCAATGCTTCAACTGATCCTTCTGGGATTGGACCTCCAAAGCCAGTTCAGGAGTGTCTTGATGACGTTTGGGGGTGGGATGGGGTCCCAATCACCCATCACTGTATACAAGCCCCAGCTCAAAGAACCCCACCCTCTGCAGCCAGCACCCACCTGCAGTCTCTCCACCCTCTGCATACCCCTACTATCATTGTTTAAGAACCTGATCCCGGACTGTAAGCACATAGCCACTAAGAGCAGATGTTACAGTGCTGAAGACAGGGCATTCATAAAGTCTGAGGTGCAGTGACTCTTGGTGGAGTGGGTCATTGCGCACAGCTTCAGCCCATGGACAGTTCAAGTCGTGGTGGTCAGGGGAGGAAGTAAACCCCGTATGGTGATCAACTATAGCCAAACGATCGACCACTTCACGCAGCTAGATGCAAAGCCCCTTCCCTGGATCACGGAAATGGTCAATAAGATCACTTAGTACAGGGTGTTCTCCACCATTGACCTAAAGCCGGTGCATCACCAACTTCCCCTTTGGCCAGGCGACCGCCAGTATACCACATTTAAAGCGGATGGCACACTCTATCACTTCCTCTAGTTACCCTTCGGAGTCACCAATGGTGTCTCCGTATTTCAGAGAGAAATGGATTGGTTCCCTTTTGATCTGACATGACCTCAGCCACCGGCATAAAGGCACATCTCAGCATATTTACCCTCTTTGGGTACCTGAATTACGCCCATAGTGATTGGGGCTCCTTTTTTTATTTATGATGAACCTTGGTGGTACATGTTGGCTAGAGGCATTGCCACTAGTAGGATGACCAGCAACAACCCCCGGGGGAAATGGCCAGGTAGAAAAAGAAAACACCACAGTTTGGAAATTTGTCCTCCTGGCTCTTAAATCAAAAGGCCTGGAAGGGTCCCACTGGCAGGAAGTCCTGCTGGAAGCACTCCATGCCATCCAATCTGTTATATGCTCCGCTACCAACCCAATGCCACAAGAACGCATGTTTCCCTTCCCCAGAAAGTCGGCAACTGGAACCACATTACTACACTGGCTTTCGTCCCCTGCTGTGGAAACATGCGAGGGGTCATAAATCTGAGATGCTTCTTTGCGGATCTGTTACAAACAGCAGCAAATCATCTGCATATAATGAAACACTTTTTAATGTCCTTTTTGGACAATCCCTTCAAAGGTGGGGAAGACTGTAACATAATTGATTATGGTTCAATTACAATGGCAAAAATAAGAGGAGATAAATTATATTCTTGTCAGTTTTCACATTCCAACGCACAATAATTGGAGTAAATAATATTTATGTGTACGTATGTTTGAGGAGCAGTGTATAGAAGATGAATCCAAGAGATAAACTTGCTACAAAATCCAAATCTCTTTAATACTGCAAAAAGATAATTCCACTCTACCCTATCAAAGGGTTTCTCAGCATCTAGCAAAATCACAACATCCAGGGACATTGTCGAGTGTTTAGAGTAGATAATGTTGAAGAGTGTATGGATGTTAAAGGACAGATGGCACTGTTTTATAAAGCACTTCTGCTCTTTGGTTATGATCTTTGGGAACACTCTTTCTAGTCAAGATGGTATGACCTTGGCTAACACTTTAACATCAGCATTAAGTAGAGATAACGACCTGTAGGATCCACATGACATGGATCCTTATCCTTCTTCAGGAGGATAATTATTGATGCTTGAGTTAAAGTAGTTGGAAAAACTCCTCCCTCCAGTGCTTCATTCAACACAGATAATAGCAAAGGAGATAATTTATCATTAAAACTTTTTATAATACTCCATAGAAAAACTGTTGGAGCCTGGAACTCTATGAGACTGCATTGCTTTAATTGATAATGCAATCTCATCCCGAGTGAGTGAGGCGTTCAGTTCTTAAACAAGTTGGAGTCTATGACCAAAGTTATGAGGTTTTTAAGAAACTTTGTCATTTTGGTGTCGTCACAAGTGTATTTGCATTTGTAGAGTGACGAGCAAAAAGATTTCTTTTCAATATTTTTATTGGTTTAATCAAATAAATGTTACATGGGTACATGATAATAAAATAAAATATTAACAAATCTTATATAGTAATAAAAATGGCATTGAAATATTGAAATGAAGTAAAAAAAGAGAAATAAACCACGTCTTAACACAAACAGTCCACTACTAATAATTTAAAAAATGTAAACAATTGGGTCATAAACCAGAAACTAAATAATCTTACAAATTTTGAAAATAATTGAGAAAAGAACCCCATAAAGAAATAAAGTTAAGAGTCATTTCAGTGGTGGATTATCTAATTTTTTCAAAAGTCAAACATGCCATCATATTAGACAAACATTAAGGGTGAGTGGGAGGGACAGCATCTTTCCACCTCATTAATTTGGCCCTTCTAGTGATAAGGGAGGCAAGGACAACTACATGGGATTGTCAAGTAGTCAATATCAAACCTGTTGGCCTACTTTTTCCAAAGAGAGAAAGAAAAGGATTTGTACTCAAAGTAATATTAAGAACTAAAGACAAGGTACGAAATACATCTTCCCAAAAATTGGAAAGAGAAGGACATAACCAGAACATATGATACAGCGAACCTTCTTCAGTTATACATTTATCACTATTAGAATAGAGATTAGAATATAATTTAGCCAATTGGACTTTGGAATAGTGGGCCCGGTGTACTACTTTAAATTGTAATAAAGAGTGTTTAGCACAAAGAGCAAAAAGATTTAAAGGCAGCATTAATTTCTGTTGGATCTGATGTTGTTATTTGAGCAGTCTCTAATTTGATGCAGTCTGATGTTATAATTGGTGGGCCAATAAACAGCTTCCCTTTCCCCCCTTATTTGTAATATGAACCACGAATTTACTTTAATAAATGCTCCGCCCATGCAGTTGATATAAAATCAAACTCCACTTGCAAATCAAAACACTGTTTGTATACTCCTGGAGATTGGCAACCTGCGAGGCGTTAATCCATTTCACTAATAGCAGATGTGAGTTCATTGATCCTGGCAGTATGTTTCTTATTTAATGAGCCGAGTATGAAATTATTTGACACCCCCCCCCACCCCCCAAATAACACTTAAGTGACCTCCAAAGTGGACTCATTTTGGTTATGAGAAAGGAAATTCACAAAATTTTTCATCTCCAGACGAATTAAATCTCCAGCGCGGTGGGTAAATGGATGATTAGATAGCTGAAGGTCTAATAATAATGGTGCATGATCAGAGATCAAAATACTGGAATAATTCAAAAAAACTATGCATGGATTGAGAGAGCCACCCAAAAATAAATAATCTATCCAAGAGTATGAATTATGAATTATGAATTTTGGAAAAAAAGCATGTTTTTTAGTTAAAGGATTGTGAACTCTCCAAAGGTTAATCAGCCCATTCCATAACATAAAATCAGAAAATGATCTAGCCATGGTGGATGAGAAGTATTGCGGAGATTAGATCCGTCCATAACACAATTTAAATCCCCCCCCCTCACCTATCTAAGGATGGAAGCCTACATGCTTATTGCATGTTAGCAAATGAGACACCATCAAAGTCTGATGTATAAACATTGACCTGTTTCTGCAAAAGCTGACCTGCCATTATATCTTCCATTTCCATCTGTTACCATGTTCGATGTTTCAAATTGTATATTTTTATTTCTTAGAATAGTAACCCTCATAATTTCGAGTTGAAATTAGAATGAAAGGCCTGACTCATAGCCTCAAGTGGTTTTTAATGCCAAGGTGAGTCTCCTGTATGAATACGATATCAGGTTTTAATTGACTCCGATGCGAGAAGACCTTTGATCTTTTCATAGGACTTCCCATTTCTCTAATATTCCAATTGAGCAATCTGACAGGCACCCCCTGATCACAAGTGCCAGGATTCATTGAGTTATCATTTAGATTTTGTGGTCCATAACGTCATAATTGAGTATGAGTGGCAAGGTGTCCCCTCAACCCCCCCACATATACAAACAAAACTCCAGACACATCCACATACTTACTATGCTTGTCCCCATGTAAAAACTAAGCCATAGGGACAACACTTTACATTCATGTGGTCCAAACATCCTTACACCTAAATGCCAAGGACTCAGAGAGTGAACTTAAACAGAAAAGAAACATAACCATCCCTCCTGCGAACTTTGAGTTAGATGTGCAGGCATTAAGGTACTTCAGTCAACTTTGCATCATAAGTTCAAATACAAATTTAACACTGTGTAGTGAGCGAGCTAACTGAGTGAATGAACGAGATAAGCAGTCAGTGGGCTTGTCAGAACTCATGAACTTTATTTTGGCTAGCGTGCTGCTTTTTTAAGGCATTCAAAACTCCCATGTGCGCCAGAAATCATTTCATCATGATGAAGCGTGCTACCCGCACACATGTGGGCCCTGAGCTTCTGCCAGAAAAGAAAGGCCCTGCGCTGCCATCTTTGATGCGGCTGCTCCGCTGACAAACGCGTAACACGCGGAGCCAGATTGCCTGCCATCAATTATGTGCACCGCCACAACTGTATTCTTTCTAAGAGTTTTCTTACCATTCTTCTTCTTTGGCTTGGCTTCGCGGACGAAGATTTATGGAGGGGGTAAAAAGTCCACGTCAGCTGCAGGCTCGTTTGTGGCTGACCAGTCCGATGCGGGACAGGCAGACACGATTGCAGCGGTTGCAAGGGAAAATTGGTTGGTTGGGGTTGGGTGTTGGGTTTTTCCTCCTTTGCCTTTTGTCAGTGAGGTGGGCTCTGCGGTCTTCTTCAAAGGAGGCTGCTGCCCGCCAAACTGTGAGGCGCCAAGATGCACGGTTTGAGGCGTTATCAGCCCACTGGCGGTGGTCAATGTGGCAGGCACCAAGAGATTTCTTTAGGCAGTCCTTGTACCTTTTCTTTGGTGCACCTCTGTCACGGTGGCCAGTGGAGAGCTCGCCAAATAATACGATCTTGGGAAGGCGATGGTCCTCCATTCTGGAGACGTGACCCATCCAGCGCAGCTGGATCTTCAGCAGCGTGGACTCGATGCTGTCGACCTCTGCCATCTCGAGTACCTCGACGTTAGGGGTGTGAGCGCTCCAATGGATGTTGAGGATGGAGCGGAGACAACGCTGGTGGAAGCGTTCTAGGAGCCGTAGGTGGTGCCGGTAGAGGACCCATGATTCGGAGCCGAACAGGAGTGTGGGTATGACAACGGCTCTGTATACGCTTATCTTTGTGAGGTTTTTCAGTTGGTTGTTTTTCCAGACTCTTTTGTGTAGTCTTCCAAAGGCGCTATTTGCCTTGGCGAGTCTGTTGTCTATCTCATTGTCGATCCTTGCATCTGATGAAATGGTGCAGCCGAGATAGGTAAACTGGTTGACCGTTTTGAGTTTTGTGTGCCCGATGGAGATGTGGGGGGGCTGGTAGTCATGGTGGGGAGCTGGCTGATGGAGGACCTCAGTTTTCTTCAGGCTGACTTCCAGGCCAAACATTTTGGCAGTTTCCGCAAAGCAGGACGTCAAGCGCTGAAGAGCTGGCTCTGAATGGGCAACTAAAGCGGCATCATCTGCAAAGAGTAGTTCACGGACAAGTTTCTCTTGTGTCTTGGTGTGAGCTTGCAGGCGCCTCAGATTGAAGAGACTGCCATCCGTGCGGTACCGGATGTA
This sequence comes from Narcine bancroftii, assembly GCF_036971445.1. Lineage (NCBI taxonomy): Eukaryota > Metazoa > Chordata > Chondrichthyes > Torpediniformes > Narcinidae > Narcine > Narcine bancroftii. Next base: position 248,494,597 of record NC_091472.1, on the reverse strand, counting down.
AACAGCGTCTTCATTGTTGGGGTCTTTCATGGCTTGGTTCAGCATCATGCTGAAGAAGATTGAAAAGAGTGTTGGTGCGAGAACACAGCCTTGCTTCACGATTACCATTAATGAGACGCTTACTGGCGTATAATTTCCTGCTTCCCCACCCCCCCCCCTTCTTGAACAATGTATTCGTACTAGCCACTGTCCAGTCCTCTGGGACCTCTCAAGTCACTAGCAAGGGTGCAAATATCTTTGTCATGACTCCAGTAATCTTTTTATTGGCTCTTTCAATAACCAGGGATATATCCCATCAGGCCCAGTTTAATGGTCCTCACAGGACTAAACACCCTTTTCTTGATCTCAAAATGAGCATTCTCACATTATGCTCCCTATCCCTGTCCATGTCCTTCTCTTTGGTAAACACTGATGCAAAGTAGTCATTTAATACCTTGCGCATTTCCTGACTCCAAGAATATATTCTCTCCTTTGTCCTTGAGTATATTCTCTCCTTTGTCTCTCTGGCCATCTTCTTGTTTCTAATGCAAGAATAAATCCCCTCACCAAGGATAATTCCCTGTTTCTTAATTCCCTGTCTATTTACTGCAACCTTTATATTTCTCCATGGTCCTCTCTGATTATAGCTTTCTTAACCTTACATATGCCCCCTTTTTCATTATCTCTCTCATTAATCAAGGTTCTCTTACATCACCACATTTTTCAACACATCAACAAAGGTAGTTTATAACCATTTGTTCAATGTAAGGGCAGAATGATTTCTTCTGTACATTATGAAAAACATGCTGTATGCATGCTGTAACACCAGAATTTTACAAAAATATAGATGAAAAGTAATTCATTACTTCTGAACCTGAATGGCATATTATGATGTTGTACAAAGGGTATGTAAATAACTACTCTTCCGGAACATTTTCAAATGATCAATAATTTAATGTTAATTAATTAAGTGACTGCCTTAATTGACACTGGAGAGACCAACAAGACTGATTGACTTGGAGGTAAGGGTCCTTGTAGGATTCAAGATTTCTGAAGTTCCAACCAATCTGTTTTTTAGGAAAGGTTCAATGTCAGGCAAGATTTTGTCACAAAAATGGATTGAAGAATTATAATTCTCTACATTATTGCAAAATAAAACTGCAGCAATTAGGTATGCAGATACCCACAGAAATCCTGGAATTACTGATAAGTATATCTTGCTTTACCAGGCCTATTACTTATATCTGTTAAAGGTATGAGCAATAGGCCTGGTCATTTAAATGACAAATATAAAATAAGCTTACTGCACTTTCCCCCCTATCTTCTGATTAAAACATCCAAATGTCCGCAGGCTCTTGTATTCTGGAGTCTGCGTGCTTTTTAAATGGTGGAATAAATGACAATTCCTGAACTCTTCTGGACCCATACATTCATTTTGAAAAGCTGGAGTCTGATTCCTTCAAATTATAATGGTGCCTTTCAGATTTAATAAGCAAGACACAATTGCAGATTGCAATTCCAATTAAAAAAGAGGCAAAGAGAGAGTTTGGAGTGGCTCAGTATCTTACGATTCATCAGTTTTATGTAGAAACTGATGAATTATAAGGACACTGTGGGCTTGAATCCACATATGCATTAGGTTATCGCATAAAAGACACACACACACACACTGGATGTACTTGTGTGGATGAGTACAGCTTCAACAAAGCAGAAGAAGCTTGAGATTGTATTGGACATAGCAGCCTGCTTGATAGGAACCCCATCCACAACTATTGATTCACTCCACCATTGACACAGAGTAGCAGCAGTTTGCAACACCTGCAGGATGCAGTGCAGCAACTCACCAAGATGCCCTTGATGACACCTTTGACCTCTACCAGCTCAAAGAACAAGGGCAGCAAATGCACACATCAGTTGGATGTTGCCATCCAATAGGCCACACACCATTCTGACTTGAAAGCATACTGTGACTCCCTCTCTAACAGTATTATGGTATACCACGTGCAGCTCACCATCACCTTTCAAGAGCAACAAGGGATAGTTACAAAATATGGGTGTAAATATTTAAGTGATGCTCTGATATTCCCTTTCTCCTTAAGGTCTCAGTACATTTTAAGAAACTTTAAAGTAATAGGTGTTCCTGTTGAGGGTCTCTTGTCTCCTTCTTTTACTTTTCTTTCCTTTTTTAGTAGGGAGATAGAAGGGAGATGGGGTGGTATATAGGTTTTTCATTCCTTTTTCTTTTTATACGCCACATGTATTTGAATTGATCTGTATTATTTTTAATCATGTGCATTCTTTTATATGCTTCTAAGTTTATAAATAAAATTTAAAAAAGAGCAACAAAGGATGCGTAATTAATGTTCAAAGCCCATCTGTCTTGCTATTTGTAGCGGTGCTATGGCGGCACTAAAACTCCCAGGAGGCATCAAACTGGCCATGTGACGTCAGTGCATGATGATGTCAGCGAGAGTCGAATGCATGGTTCTGACTTTTAAAGGTTGGGTGGGTGACGAAGAGTAAATCTGTTTGATTCACTTTAAAAATGCCTTGTGTGCTTATTTGGTTGTGCCAACTCCAATTCCACTGGCCACAATTGATGACCCTGACAAGTCCAAAAGGTATTTTTGGACAAACATGGACTCTGCAACCATTGCTGTGAAGCTACCACCTTTCTGGACAGCTGAGCTGGAACTGTATTTCCAGCAGGCTGAGGCAAAAATTTCACCTTCGCAAAGCTGAACTGGACACCCCTTGTTATTACCATTTTGTCAGTGCCCTGGACCAGGCCATCGCTAAGAGGGTTGCCAACTTCCTACAGGATCCACCACAGACCAGCAAGGATGATGCTTTAAAATCACTTTTATTTTATGTATATGTTATGTCCCATAGGGAAAGAGCAGCCAAACTACTATACCTCGATTGGGTTAGGAGACCACGCCCCTTCAGAATTAATGGATGAAATGCTGTTCCTGGCAGCTGGTGAAAGTCCCAATATGCTATTCGAGCAGCTCTTTTTAGAGTGAATGCCAGATATTAGGCTCTTGTTATCCAAGTGTACATTTGAAGATCCAAGGGTTATAGCGACGGAGGCAGACATTGGCTGCCTTAAACACAGCAAAGAAAGTCAAGTCTGTACGACCAACCCCTCCGATATTGACCCCGTGTCACACTCTAGTGCTCTGAGCACATCACTCCCTACAAGCAGGCGACACCCCAAGACAAGTAAGCAGCCCGTGGACACCTCATCTTCGTGTCCTTACCACAGGCGTTGGGGAGTAAATGCCCACAAGTGCCTTCCACCCTGCTCGTTTGCGGGAAACTCTCAGGCCAACTGCCAGTAAGGGCTTTGATGGTTGGCAAGAAATCGGCAAGCCTACTGTATGTATGGGACCAGTTGTCCCAGCGAACATTTCTGGTGGACACGAGTTCAGCAGTTAGTGTATTTCCACCCACCAAATTTGACACACGCCATCCTACCCCAGACCTGCAACTATGAGCAGTTAACAGTTCTAACATTCCAACCTTTGGCACCAGGAAAGATGAATGTCAAGTTCGAGAATCATCTCTACACTTGGCCATTTATTATAGCAGCAGTATCTCAACTATCAATCCAGATAAATGCGATTTGGACAAGAAATTATTGATTTCTTGGGGCATAGGATTACTCAAGAAGGTGTGTATCTGCTGCCATCCAAAGTTGAGGCCAATACCAAATACTCAAGACCTGCTACAGTTAAAAGCCTGCAGAAATTCTTGGGAGTGGTAAATTTTAACCGTCGGTTTCTTCTGGGAACAGCTCATATCATGAAGCTTCTTTTCAATGCCAGAACCATCCATTGGAGTGAAGAGAGAAACAGTGCCTTCTTGAAGATAAAAGATTTGCTGACTCACGTCACTATGCCCAGCTACCCAGTTTCAAATGCAACCACTACCCCTTCACTGACACTTCTAGTATGGTTGTAGGAGGTACACTTCATCAATATGTTAACAAGTAATGGAAACCATTAGCATTCTTCAGCCGCCTTCTCCGCGAATCAGAGAAGAAATACAGTGCTTTTCATAAGGAGCTTTTGGCCATTTATTTGTCTATTTGACACTTCTGTTATTTTGGATGGCAGAGATTTTACTATGTTCACCGACCATAAGCCCTTAACATTTGCGTTTTCCAAGATCGCAGAGCCTTGGTCAGTGCGACAACAGCAATTATCATTCATTTCAGAATTCTCCACAAAAATTGTACATATTTCTGGATAAGACAATGTAGTAGTTGATGCACTGTCCCACTCTGCTTCACTCAATGTTTCATCTGTAGATCAAGGTATTGACTACACAGCTTTGGCCATGGCCCAAGAACATGACCATGAGACGAATGCTCATTGGACTGCAATCACGAACCTGCAATTGAAAGATGTTCCATTTGGACTTCATGGCAAACTACTCCTCTGTGGTATATCAAAGGGACACCCATGCCCAGTAGTTCCGACATCATGGTAATGTCGAGTATTTGACTCTGTACATGGTCTTTCACATCCATTGATTAGATAAACCATTCATATAGTTTAGGACAGGTTTGTGTGGCACAGTCTTAAAAAAAGATGTTACACAAATGGCGAAGTCCTGCATTGCCTGCCAGAAAGCAAAAGTTCAGCGGCATACTAAGGCACCACTGCATTCTTCCCAAAAGTTACTTGGCGTTTTGCTCTTGTCTACGTAGATGTTGTTGGTCCACTTCCTGTTTCAAGAGGATACCATTATCTTATTACAGTAATAGACAGGTTCACACGATAGCCCAAGGGCATGCCTATGGTGGATGCTACTGCAGACACTTGTGCTTGGGGGTTCCTCAGTTCCTGGGTGTCTCGTTTTGGTTTACCGGTGCATGTTACTTCAGATAGAGGACCACAATTTACTTCCTCGCTGTGGACGGCCTTGTCTCGCTTACTCAGTACAACAATTCATCATACGAATGCCTATCATTCCCAGGCCAATGGAATGGTGGAAAGATTTCATTAGCATCTGAAGTCAGCCTTGTTGGCTCAGTTAGATGGCCTCAACTGGGCTGATGAGCTACCCTGGGTATTACTGAGCATTAGAACAAATCCAAAGGAGGACCTCCACTCTTCATCTGAGGAGCTCGTGCATGGCGCTCCATTGGTGGTTCCAGGGGAGCTCATCCCCTACCATTCCAATTCCAGTGATGATTCTAAGGAACTGTTGAGCAGGCTAAGGGGGACTGTAGGAACATTGACCTCTATTCCACTATTGTCGCATGGAGAACACTCTTCCTTTGTGCCTGAAGACCTCAAAAACTGTGAATATGTCCGCTTGTAGGGGAACACATGGTCAACCTTTCTAGATGTCCTATGAAGGATCTTATAGGATACTCAGACAAATCAGGTCGACCTGCATTTTGGACTTTGGAGGGAAGCCACAGTTTTTAACTATTGACAGGCTTAAACCAGCTCACGTGGACAAGTCTTCCCCACTTGCAGCAGGCAACAGTCTGTTGCAGAGGTCAACAACTTAAAAGACAGATAAACCTTTCTGCTGATTCTGGGTGGGGGGGGGGCACACGGTACTATGTGGGCACTACAACTCCCAGAAGGTTTTGAATCGGTGCGAGTTTGTTGACACCAGAGCATGATTTGGGCTTTTAAAAGGTTGTGCGGATGATGAAGAGTAAATCAATTTGATTCACTCCAAAAAGACCTTGTGTGGTTATTTTGTCATGGCCACTGAGATTTGAGTGGCCACATATTTTTGCTTTGCTTCTCTGTATCTCCAGTGATCCAGGTCCTTTATCTTTTGGTGATTAATTCATAAAACCTCTCCATTTACCAAAGTGTGCATCTCCAACATGGTTACAGAACCTTGTTAGTTTTACAATCATTAAAAATAATCAATTTGAAAAAGATAAGAGCAGAGACCAGGAACTGATTTTGAGCTGACATTGTAAGTACTTGCATTATAACTGAGGCTGTAGATGAACCAAAAGATTAATTAAGAATTAATTGCAATTTTAACCAACAGATTATCTATAAAATAACAAAATGTTAATGGGTGCTGTTCTGATGCCGAGGACCTATATTAATAGGTTCAGAATTCATCATATTTAGGTCAATAATTTTAAGTGTTTTATTTTTGCATTTTGTTTCGGATTTTACTCTTTATGTTCATGATTAGAATATTTCTGAATCTGATAGATTTGTCAGGTTCTCGCTTGTTGTCAAATCTATCTGTTTTGTTCCTGCATTTTTCTACATGTTATGACCTCAGAATCCCCAGTGAAATTATTAACCTAAAATTATTAACGTTGTTTTCACATTAAAAAAAACTTATCTAAAACTAATTTTTAATGAGATGTTATTGAAGAACTTTACACAGTTGGTTCACCAATGACCACAACATTTGAGCCAATTTTTAAAAACTGCATTAATTTGTCTTTGAGTTAGTCATGAACATTGGGCTATGATTAATTTACAGCTCATGTTATAGTAAAAGGTGACATCATGGAGCAAGGAAAGTGATGCATTGAACTATTTCTACATTTTAAATTCTATCATGTGGATAGAGTTACAAAAAAGTAGAATTGTTGTATTGTTAAGCTGGCCACAACCAAGAAAGACACAGCCACCACATTGAATGTCATTAACGACTGTTTACTTCAAATTCAGCCCGTGCCCCTTTAAGGGCAGCGTGAGCTCAGTCACTGCGTGTGTGGTGACGCCGTAATCGCTGCCCCAGGTGCGCGCTAAGCAGGAGATTTGAGACAGGGAGAAACCCTGACGGCATCATCTTCCCATGGCTGCCCCGCCACATGGAGTTACACACAGGGCCAGTTTGCCATGAGAGAGTGCGCCGCCACACAATTCCCCCAGAACCAGCTACGCATCCCGCCGCTTGGGTGGGCGGCCCTGGCCTTTGCGCATAGTCGTCTGTATCGGCTGTGATAGGTCTAAGTGCGCCACCTTCAAACAGTCCACAGTGACAAGTTCGTTTTTACCCCCTATGACCAAAGTGAAAGGACCTTGTATGGACCCTCGTACGGGTGTTGCAAAGGTGCGGTATGTGGGACGTGCCGAACAAATACGAATTCCACTGAGTCCATCTATTTGGGATGATGTGTTGGCCGGGCGTCATGATGTGAGGGAGAAGGGGGGGATAGCGAGGATAGCTTCTTACGGAGATCCACCAAAAGGTTCGCATGCTCGGACGTGCGTTGGGCTCCGGGCCAAAGAACTCACCGGGCAGCGAGAGCGGCGTGCCATAAACCATTTCCACAAATGACGCCTGTACATCCTCCTTGGGTGCTGTTCTGATGCCGAGGAGAACCCAGGGCAGTTCGTCTGCCCAGCCTGGGCCAGTGAGATGAGCCATGAGGGAAGATTTAAGATAACGATGAAATCTATCCACCAAACCATTTGCTTGCAGGTGGTAAGCTATGCTGTGGTGGAGTTTAATCCCCAGGAGGTTCACCAGCTGAGCCCAGAGCGTGGAGGTGAACTGGGCGCCCCTGTCACTGGTGATGTGCGCCGGGATCCTGAACCTAGCGATCCAATGGCTGACTAGGTTCCTGGCGCACATCTCTGCGGATGCCTCTTTGATGGGAATGGCCTCCAGCCATCTTGTGGTTCGGTCGACTATTGTGAGAAGGTAGCACACCTCTCTGGACACTGGCAGGGGGCCTATGATGTCAACGTGGATGTGCTGAAATCTCCGTACCGCCGGGTCGAATTGCTGGATTGGGGCCTGCGTATGCTGGTGGACCTTGGAGGCCTGGCATCTGGTACAGTTCCTCACCATCTCAGCCACCTCCTCTTTGAGCCCGTGCCACATAAACCGCTCTGCCACCATTGGCACCGATGTCTTCACCGAGGGCTGGGCTAGATCATGGACTTAGTTGAAAACCTCGATCTCAACTACGGTGGGACTACTGGGCGTGGTGAGCCAGTGGAGACGACGCTGGGCAGCATGTCCAAGCTGTTTGGCAACTGAATGTCCTGGAGCTCGAGGCCAGATATGGCAGTCTGGAGATCCTGCGTCTCAGTGTCCAGTTCTGGGCCTGTGCCAACTGTGTGTAGTCAAGGCCGGGGGCGAGAGTGTTGATCACTAGATGAGAGAGCGCAGCTGCTACGAAGTTGTCTTTACCTGCCCTGTGCCAGATATCGGTGGTGAACTCTAACACGTAGGAGAGGTGGCATTGCTGACAAGCTGACCACGGATCTTTGGACATCGCGAGTGCCTGCATGTGGGGCTTGTGGTCTGTGAACACCATGAAGGGCCTGCCCTCCAGAAAGTATCAAAAGCGCCATATGGCCAGGTACAGCACCAGGAGCTCCCGGTCAAAAGCACTGTACTTGAGCTCCGGCGGGTGCAGCTGTTTGCTAAAGAAGGCCAGCAGGCGCCACAGTCCATTGAGCCACTGCTCAAGTATGCCCCCTACCGCCGTGGTTGAGGCATCCACCGAAAGCGCCATATGTGCCTCTGGGCATGGGTGCACCAATAGAGTTGCGTTGGTGAGGGCCTCCTTTTTGAAGCAAAAGCAGTCTTTGCCTCCTCCGACCAGGTCAGGACTTTCTTCTTAGCGGCGATCAACGCGAACAGCGGTCGCATGGTGCGGGTGGTGCCGGGGATGAACCAATGATAAAAATTCACCATTCCCAAGAACTCCTGCAGCCCCTTGTGGGTGGTTGGCTTGGGGTACTGCTGGACGGCCGCGACCTTCTCTGGTGCCGGGGCAACACCTGCTGTCGAGATAGTGTGTCCCAGGAAATGCAGCATCTGCTTGCCGAACTGGCATTTGGCCACGTTGACAGTGAGGCCAAACTCCACTAGACAGGCAAACAGGGTACGGAGGTGGGCCTTGTGCCCTTTGCGGTTGTGGCTGGTGATAAGGATATCGTCCAGGTAGATAAACAAAAAGACCAAGTACCTACCCACTGCGTCCATGAGGCACTGAAAAGTCTGGGCCGCGTTCTTGAGCCTGAAAGGCATACACCTGAATTCAAAGAGGCCAAAGTTGGTGATGATCACCATCTTGCCAATGTCCTCGGGGTGGACTGGGATCTGATGATATCCCCGCACCAGATCAACCTTGGAGAAGACTTGCACGCCATGGAGCTTGGCTGAGAAGTCTTGAATGTTGGGAACCGGGTACCTGTCCGGTGTGGTCACCGGAGATGGACTTATCAGTAATGTGAAGGCGTTGTTCACGTGGCCAGCTGTCGCAGTCATCAACGGTAGGTGACCGGGTCATTTCCCTGGTAGCCCATTGTTGTCGGCATTTACGAGCTTGCGCTCCCCAGCATTGATAGTAAAAGCACCAGGTAGAATGGTGCTCCTCTGGCTTGTGCTTGGGGGAGCATTGCAGCCGGCTGGCTCTTGGTCGTGCAACCTGACTGAGGGCTGCTTCATTCTCCCTCTTGAGTGGCAGAGGGTGTCCGCTTGGGCTGCGACTCGGCGTGGATCCATGAAGTCCTCATCCGCCAGGAGTAGTTGGATGTCATCGGGCATCTGCTCGAGGAAGATCTGACGGAATAGGAAACAAGGTTTGTGATCCTCCGCCAGCGCCAGCATCTCGTCCATTAGGGCCGATGGTGTGTGGTCCCCAAGTCCGTCTAGGTCAGGAGCCTGGAGGCATGTTGCTGAGGGGAGAGCCCAAAAGTGCCTAGGAGCAGGTTCTTGAGGGCAGGATTTTTACCCTCAGCCGGTGGGTTATGTATTAGATCGTCCATCCTGGCTGCTGTTTCTTCGTCCAGCACGCTCACGACGTGGTAGAACATCGTGGCATCTGCTGAAATGTTCCTCAGTTGAAATTGCACCTCCGCCTGCTCGAACCACGTATGCGGGCGAAGGGTCCAGTTTGATGGCAATGGCGTTGATCTCTGCCGGATCCATGTTCTTGAGACCAGAGAGATGTCTGGGCTCAACGGGGTCACCAATGTAGAGCTGGCCACAGCCAAGAAACACACAGCACCAGGTTGAATGTCGTTAACAACTGTTTAATTCAAATTCAGCACGCACTCTTTTAAGGGCAGCGTGATCTCAGTCACCGTGTGTGTGGTGACATCATAATCGCTGCTCCAGGGGTGCACTGGGCAGGAGACATGAGGCAGGGAGAAACCCTGACGGCGCCATCTTCCCAAGGCTGCCCCGCCAAATGGCGTTACACGAGGAGCCGGTTCGCCATGAGAGAGTGCACCACCACAGTATCACATTATCATATAAATAAAAATGTCTTCATGTAATTCCTTTCAGAACCTTCCAAAATATAGTTGTCCTATCAAATACTTGCTGTTTTAAGGTTGTAGTAAGATTTGATTAGCAAGAACATGACAATGACCAAAACATCTGATTTGTTAATGTTTAAAGGCTGACCGTTCACTTTTTACTTTACCAAATGAATATGCTGGACTTGCACTTCAGGAGATGATGGCAAATCAGTATTGTAAAAAATGCTTTCAGATTGTTTCAGAGATTGAACCAGTTTTTTCAAATGTGTATTTCAGCTCAGGTCATTCACATCACCATCATCAGGCTCAGTTATCTTTCATTACCATTTTGGTTGCTTGATAAAGAGTTAATTAAATCTTACCTTGATTTACTTTGTGGTTATTTTAAATGTTTCTTAAAATGTCACAAGATGGAGTAGGATTTCCACTATCCCCAGAATTTATCACAGAAAACTGGGGAATTGCTTGTGGAACATTTAAGCTTGAGAAGCCAGTCTTAAACTAAAGATGCTTTTCATTTGTGCTCATTCATAATTTTTAACATGAAAATTTAAAAGTGGAATATGAAATTGGAAGATAAAATCAAAAACAGAGAATTAGAATTTAAATGATAATTGTTCATGGTAGCTATAGGAAAGAAAGAGTAAACCTTTGAGCCTGTTGAGTCCATTTTGTGACCTAATCACATTATAGTTTATATATAACCAAACACCCCACCCTTCATGCTTCTGTGAAAATGGTCAGGACAAAGATTTTTATTTCAGCTTGATGCTTTCATTTGACCTTACTTCAATGGATTTCAATGGGGAAGTTTCAAATTTCAACCAATATATGTTTTCTGATATCAAAGTTCAACTTTTAATGCATATCCCTTTGTTCTATCTTTTACATATTGCATCTATTCCTTTCATCACCTCAAATGCCACAGATGAGCTCAAACTTTATTTTGCTATATTCCTGGGAATGCTGACCCAGCTTCTCGAATCCATCCTCATTATTTTATCCTTTAATGTCTGAATCTTTTGAACGTGCACTGCCATCTGTCCAAGCCAGTACATCCTACCTGCAATAACTCCAGACGATGCCTAAACAGTTCACTCAATAATTATGCCACAACCTCCTCCATTTGGCAGCTCTTGAAATAAAGACCAACATATCATTAGCCTTTTAATTATTGCATTTCAACTTATGGACATTACCTTCAACAACAATAAATTGCATTTATGAAACATTTCTAATATAGCCAATCATTCCACAGCATTTCTGAGGAATGTAATCAGGTAAAACATAATTAATACAGGGATAAATTGATACGATGATGAACAACACCCTGACAAAAGAGCTGCATTTTAAAGATATGCCAAGAAATTAGACTATAGATACTTCGATGTGCCCAGTGGGTGCTGGCTATAGTGCCATACCCAACATAAGTCCATGCAACAATCATGATATTTAAACAGCCTTGCTTTAAGAAAGCCTTGTATGTTTTACCGATATGGCTGCTCTCCAGATAGGCAGCTGCCATGTTATCTGTGTGTTAATCCATGGGAAGAGTGTTAGCGGCTTCAACAGAGATCTTATTTGGCAGTCTCAGCGATGGGGAGGGGAAAAAAACGTGGAGGAATTCAGGGGAAAAAAAGGAGTAAAGGTTCATGAACTTTCCTGACAGATGGAGCCGACTAAACTTGCTGTTCCCTTTTAGTCAGTGTTAACATTGGTTTTATAGTTTAAGAGTGCATGAGTTGCGGTAATTGAAGCCTTCGATCTTTCCAAAGGGCTGCCGGCAGTGACTTTATTCAATAAAAATTACAAGGGAGTTTTTTTTTTAAAAACAGAGATAAAACATCCAGGGAGTCACTTTAATCTACTCTACGATATAAAAACAATGGAATTACTCAAAGGAACTGCCTGAATTGTTTTTTTTTGGCATTTAAGTTCATGACATCAGATATTATGGACACTGAATGCAAAATAAGTGACTCTGACGTTGTGAGGATTTCTACTTCAGCAATCAATTCATATCTTGCATGATGCAAGAAGACCCCTTTCTAATTTCTGTGATTTTTTTTCAGTCATCATCTGAGCCTCAGTCTTCTCTTGAAATTATCTCAAAGAGTTCTGAAGGAATCCAAGCATTTACCTTTCTTCTTTTTATGTATAGTCTCGAAATGTTGTTTCAGCTTATTGGCCTCATGCTTTTGTTTGAAAATGTATTCCAACAAATCAAACACATGGGCAGAGAAGGGTTCTGTGAAAATGTAATGAAACCATACAAAATTCCACCGAGTACTGGGATCACTTCTTTTCTACCGAGGAACTCATGGGTAAAATTATTTCTAAAAAAATAACTGCAGCTGCATTACAAAACACAAGCACTTTTTACAAGGGTTAGCTCAAAAGTCGGCTTAAATTTTATGGAGAATAATGAACAATACATACCTTTTTCAATAAAAGCTAGCAGAAGGAGACCTACATTCACTCCCTGTCACGAAAACGCGAAGCAAAATGAGGGTGCTTGAGGATATGAGAAATGTGGAGCAAACGTTTTCAGCCTGCAAGCTTATTTCCTGGAACTGAAAGTAATAGAACTAAAGAGGAAAACTATGTGGACGGAAATTCATAGCCAAAGCTGGCTCCATGTCAGTCAAACATATTCATGTCGAAGCAAGGAATACTCTGAAAACCTTGTTAATTTTCCTCATTATCTAGGTCATTCTAGGTTGTCTCCAAATGCCTTCAACCTTGAAAAAAATCTCATGTTGCACAGCAACTATACAGTAAAGCCTAGCAGCAAAGTCTTATCCATCCTCCCAAAATGTTTAATCAGTTCAGTTTCTATGCCCCCTATATACCTTGGGACCACCCTCCCCTTTCTTATTAAGGATTCAAGTCCGTGCTCCGCCTTTGAATGTGCCGTGGCCACTCGGGAGCTGGATGGCCCCTGCTGAGAATGACTGCTCACAACTACTTCAACATAATGTATTTTTTTAAAACTTTAACCAATTTATATATGTACATTGATCATAAATGGTGACCTCTTAATCTGATTTCAAGTTGTTAAGTAACTAAAACATGCAGACACAATGATAAAATTATTGTATGCAGGAAATTAAACCTGAATTAGGACAAACTGCGACAGGAGGCGCCTTGTTCAAGTTTCCGATAAGACTTCAATAGGAAATCAGTATAAATGCTTCAAAACAAGAGGAAGGTACTTTTTAATGAATGATTACACATTAAACACACATGTAATTGTGTCCAATTTCTAGACAGAGAAGCGTGTAAGAGTGGAGAGCCAGTCAAGTGTTTGAAGGAGTTGTGAGAATTTCATTTATGATGCTAAAGATCTGGGAAAATCACAAGGTCAGAATGGAACGAACATGGAATTCCTGATGAACTAGAAGGAACTATAGTGACCAGGCAGGAGGAGCACTTGAACAGATCTATCAACTTCAACTGATGTAGATCAAAAAGAAGGTAGAAGTTTAATGTTATTTTGCAGATTGTTAGCTGTTGATTAATTCTATGAATCTTTTATTGTTTTTCTCAGCATGCTATTAAATAGATTTAAGAGGTTAGAAATTAAAAGATATATGAGAATACAAATAGCTACAAATATACATTAAGCACAGGGTTGGTCTGAAGTGTGCCATAAATAATCACTCAAAGCACGCAAACATAAAACAGTATCAACGCAAAAGCACAGTGTAATGATTTGATGGTGTAGAGCTCGTCGAAAGAACCAAAGACTTGTTGATCCAAACCAAGGCTTTTATTAGCAAAAGACCGGAGCTCTTCACAGGTGGCCGACCAGTCCGGAATGATCCGACCTGGCTAGGGACACAACCCTTTAAGGCCCAAACAATAGGTGTGGCTTAGCTCTCAGCCAATCGCTGTAAGCACAGTCTAGATACAGTAACTATATACACTATGTACATTGGTGATAGATCTGTACTATCACAGATGGTTTTTGGTGATTACAGTTTTAGCCTTTGTTCTAAGCATCTATGATTCTTTCGTGTTTAACTGTCCACGTCAACAACACACAGCTTGCATAAAACAGCTGCAAACCACTTTTTTTTCTTGTAGAGCTGGTAAACATTATCAGCTCTGATATAGATTTGTGTTCTTTTCATGCCTTCTAAGTCAGTGCCTTGAAAAGGTCAACATAAAATAATGATAATTTCCCTTCAACAGACAAATTCTCGTCACACTATATATCAGAATTTGTTCTTCCCACATCTTGTTCATCTAAGATTAGAAGCAAAATATTTCATGTTTCTCAAAACAGTGATAATTTATGTGCAAAGGTTAGGATGATCACAGACAACTCAATTCATAAAGTGGTTCTGGTTATTATGTGGTTGCAATGGTGTAGCTGTGCACAACATCACCCATCCTGTAGAGCAATATCATTTTATCTTCAATTCCAAGAGGAAATGATCAATGCAGCTGTTGTTGCTTATGTTACCCCTCCCCCAAGACAATATCTTAATTTGTCCTTTATTAAAAAAAGGAAAATGTCAAAGTTAGTGACATGCAGCATTTTGGGACCAAAAGCATCCGGAAAAGTTTGATCGTTTCCTTCTAATCCAGTATTCTCCATGGATGAGGTCCTAAGATGCTCTTGCATACACCGGCAGGCAACCTGTTGGAAAATTTATCAGCAACCCAGTTTAAGGCAGAACTTGACACTCGCTTTTTTGTGTTGATGAGATTATTTTCATTAAATGTGGAAGACTGTGCTATAATTTTCAATGAAAATTCACCCAATCTTAATTCTGTTCATCTGTGCCAGAGATAGACTATCACCGTTAGCAGAGCAGATTTGTGAATGTCCCTGAGTCATCCAAGCAGAACTGATTGAAAACTGTTTGGCCAGCTATTGACAAAGCCACAATAAATGGAATGGGTAGAGAAAAAAAAATTCTAGTGTATAAATATTTTATGTTCTTTTCTACCAAGTAAAGTCTCATGAATCCAATGTGTCACAATAACAATAAAACATGTGTTTTTTTCTTAAGGCAGCTTGTTTTCATCCCTCAGATAATGATCATCAGTAAAATGATATACAATATTAAAATGATATACAATATTGTGTCAATATACAGTCAAATCACTGAAACTAGTTGCAAGGTTGTATACCTTTTCAGGGAGCTTTCATATTTGTACAGTTTGTAATATTTGCACAAAAATCATAAATATTGATTGTAAAATTTTGAATCCTGTTTAAATTATGCAGTTTGGATTTGTTGTTGCCCTCATGGATGATGTGAAGATAACTATTAAGAAATGAAATGTGTATTCAGAAATGCTGAAACTGAGACATCACCATTTTTGTGGGAAGAAAATGTTCTAGATTTATACAGTAGCAAGTTTGATAAATTAAAATATTGCCAAGTACAAAGTGTGGTATTTTATACAAATTGTCATTTCACATTCTATTCCTTTATCGTTCCTCCAAACCTTTCTTCACCCTGCAGTCAGCTGTGGCTTTCTTGCTAGTACTCCAACCTCTGAATAAGATGATTGTGAATCCTACCTTAAAAATTTATGCAATAAAAGCTTGGCTGATATTTCAAGATAATGAAGAGAAAGTGCTGCACTGTTATGAAGGATGGCTTCTGGATGAGAAAGACTCCAACTGCACTCTTGAAGTGAACACACAAAAAAAGAATCCCCTTTCAATGCAGCAGCAGGGAAGCTATCCCTAGTTTCTTGGTCAACACTTGAATTTAAATCAACATTTCTAAAATGATCACATTGCCGCCTTTGGGAACTTGCTGTCTGCAAATTGACTGCTATGATTTTTTATATTATAATAGCTACTGCTTCATTGGTAGTAAAGTACTTTGGGGTTGTCTGTACATTGCAATATAAATGTGTTTTCTTCAGTTCCTTGAGGGATGTTGAAGAACAATTTCACAAGTAATTTACTCAAGTTACCATTCTTCACGAGGTTTGACAGTCAGCAAATTATTTAATCACAAAATGCCTCATAGCCAAAATTATTTTAAATGTCATCTGACAACTACGGCTATGTTCAACAAGGTCAGTAGATACCAAATCAGAAAGAGGATTCATCTTTGATTTTTCCACTGCTCCCTCTCCCTTAGTTCACTTGGGTTCCTCATCATTCCCTAGATGAAATGAGCTCATTTAACACTGACAGCAGATCAAACTCAAACATTTTTTTAAAGCCCGCACAATCTCATTTTCCACTGTGTTGCAAGTCTGTGACACATATGCAATATCAATTAGTTTCAAACACAAAGAAAGAGTAATAATTTCACTTGTAGGAAAAAGGATGCATTGGTTAAAGCTGTGCTGCCAATTAGTCCAAGGGGTAATAATAATTCTGAAATGAAGCACCCCATATCAAATAAAAGACATTTCCACAAATTCAGCATGTTGTAAAGTTTTTCACATCCAATTACTATATTTGATGGCACATAAGACCCCTGGGCATATAAGTCCCCTCCTATTTCAGCAGGGAAAGTTGAGAATTTCTTTTTAGTGTATTCATGGGTAAGTAAGTAATAGTGAGTAATACTGGCAGTGATCATCATTGCTGTATGGCTAACTAGCACCACCGCCAGCTACCGATAGGGATTCGTTGCAGGCTATTGGGGGGAGTGGGGCGGTGAGATCTGATGGCAGACTGTCGGGAGACTCTCCTGATGGCCCACTGTTGGTCCCCGCTCTGGTCCCAATATCCTGCTCCCTTCCAGCGGCCCGCTGTCGGTCCTCATGCTGGACTCACTGCCCCACTCTCTCCCGAAGGGTGGGGGAGCGGGAGGGTTGGGACTACTGGCGGCTGTCAGGGAGAGCGGGGCACCGTCTCCAATGTGGGAAACGACAGCAGGCCACTGGGAAAGTCTTCCGAAAGCCCACCACCACACCCCAATGATAGATGGTAGATGGCAGTGATGCTAGTGAACCATGTAGTGACAATAATCTGTCACTGTCGGTGTTCCTCACCATTATCATCCTAATTTCAACTTCACATGTAAGACCCGGGGGATATTTTTGAGCCATTTTGGTGGAAAAAGTGGGTCTTATATGCCATCAAATACGGTAAATACTGAGATACTTAATGGACAAAATCTACATCATCTTGCATGTCTTATGTACAGTAAATGATGAGCTAACAGCTGCTCCAGCTAATTATTGTCAAGACTAAATTTGAACTTTAGTTGTCACCACATATTGCCCCCACCCCATGAGGCTCCCCAAAGCACAGCGCGCAAAGCCTTGCCCTTTGTTTTGATACAAGGCCAAGCTTTTGAACCAGTAAACTCTTCCATCACACATATTCGCCTTCATCACATTGACCATCTCCATCTCTGCTTGCAACAACACAAGAAATGGAAGCAGGAAGTGAGCCTCTCCTATCTTTTGCAGCACTAAGATCACGACCAACTTGAAGCTCAGCACCACTTACTTGGACTAATTGCTACACAATTTCCTTAATATTTAATATTTCAATTGATTATGGTTTTGAATACATTTAGCAATTAAGTATTCATCACCCTCTTAGGGTCAAAGTAAAACAAGAAAGTCTGCAGACACCGTGGTTGAAGTAAAAACACAAAGCTGGAGAAACTCAGCAGGTTAAGGAGTGTCCTTCATGTAGCAAAGGTAAAAATACATCACCGACGTTTTGGGCTTCAGCCTTTCATCAAGGTATGGAAAAATGTCGGCAGGCATCCAAACAAAAGAGTGGGGGTGGGGTGGGGGGGGAAGTGTGGTTGCAAAGGCTGAAGCTGATAGATGGAGAAGGGATCTGCATCTGTTCCCAAGATGAGGTCTTCCAGTCCAGATCTTCCAAAATGTCTGTGTTCTTCCACAAATATGGCTTTACCTCCACCACCATCAACTCAGCCCTCATCTTCATCGTCTCCATTTCCTGCTCATCTGCCCTGGCCCTCTCTGCCCCAGATGCAACAAACAGAGAATCCCCCTTATCCTCACCTACTACCCCTCCACCCTCTGCATCCAACACATTATCCTGCAGAATTTCTGCCACTTACAACAGGATCCCACCACCAGACACATCTTCCCACATCTTTCTTTTCTGCCTTCCATAGAGACCACTCCCTCCATGGCTCCCTCGTGCACTCATCCCGCCCCACCAATCGCCACCCTGGCATCTTCTCCTATGGTGCAGGAGGTGGCACACTTGCGCCCACACCTCCTTCCTCACCACAGTCTGGGGCTCCAAACAGGCCTTTCGAGTGAAGTAACATTTCACTTGTGTATCCACAGGATTGATTTACTGTATTCGGGGTTCCCTTTGTGGCTTTCACTACATCGAAGAGACTGAGTGCAGATTAGGAGAGCGCTTCGCTGAGCACCTTTGCTCCGTCCGCACCAGTGAAGAGACCTCTCAGTTTTCAGTTCTGTGTCACACTTCCATACTCACAAGACCACCTGTAAATTGGAGGAACAACACCTGATTTTCCATCTGGGCACTCTCCAGCCAGATGGCATTAACACTGACTTTTTTGGTTTCTGCCAACCTGCTCTCCTCTTCCCCCTCCCCCCTTCCAGTTCTCCTTCCTTCCTTTTCCTCTTTATTCACAATGTGGTGATATGTAATTACACCACTAGGTCACCAGGGGTCATCCCGGTGACCTTATGTATAAAGCAGTCCAGAGCTACAGTCTAGCCTTCCAGGTTTGTC
The DNA here is from genome assembly GCF_036971445.1 of Narcine bancroftii. Lineage (NCBI taxonomy): Eukaryota > Metazoa > Chordata > Chondrichthyes > Torpediniformes > Narcinidae > Narcine > Narcine bancroftii. The sequence goes on along the minus strand of NC_091472.1, from coordinate 248,475,697 downwards.
TTGCAGAGAGGCAAGACCTCTTAGTGTACATATTAGTTTATTAAAGCTGTCTTATTCTCACACTGCTGGTGTAGTTATTGTCAGTACACACCTAGTCATCCCTCCTCCCCTTCATCACTGCTTCCCCTACCTCCCTTCTCTACCCATCACCTCCAGTCTTTGCAACCACATCTCCCCCCCCCACTCTTTTGTTCAGATGCCTGATGACTTTTTTCCATACGTTGATGAAGGGCTCAAGCCCAAATTGACAGTTATGTATTGTCACCTTTGCTAGATGAAGAATGCTGCTTGATTTGCTGAGTTCCTCCAGCTTTGTGTTTTAACCCTCTTGGGGTGATTCGCTAACCTCTGGGTTAAAAGATTTCTTCTCATATCTTTCCTGATTCTAAACATCCCAGCCAGAAGAAACATCAGTTCGCCATCTACTTAAGCACTTCCTGCATTAACCACAGAAAGAGCAATACTTGTCCAAATATCACCACCCCGACCCCCCTCCCCCCCACCTCACCTCTGTCCAGAACCGCAAGCAGACCTTCCGGGTAAGGCAGAGTTTTACATGCACAGCTTAATTTACTACAATTGGAGTGGCATCCATTACATGAGTAACACCAAAAACAGATTGGGTGACTACATTGCTGTTTGTGGGTCTAAACTTGAGCTTCTTGTAACCAACTATTTTAACTCACTCACCCATCCCCATCCTCCATCTTGAGCGTGATCCATCTTCGGCTTCATCAGGAGATGTATGAAAATATTTGTACTTCTTGCAGTTACAACTGGAAGTGCCTAAGGGGGTGGAAGGTTTGGAAGGGAGGGACAAGCGGACTAGTGAGACTCTGATACTTACCTCTGTGAAAAACCGACGAGGTGGAGAGGGGAAGTTGTGGGATCACCTGATGTTGGTGGGCGTGTTGGAAGAAAATGTGATTAGCTGCAGAGGCTGATTGGGTGAAAAGTGAAGAGCATAGGGATTCTGTGCATGTTCTGTCTGGGGGTAGGTGGTAAGGGCAGAAGTGGATGAGATACCGGAGCGGGGCTTTCTCAGTAACAGAAAGGGAGAATCATATTTCCTTCTTGACAGTCACAAACCTAAAGGCACAAACATTGTTTTTTTGCAAATTTGGGGTTGAGCTCATTGTTTTCTCAAGATGATGCCAGCATTTGGAGTCTTTGTATTTCTCCACCAGAATGTTTACATCAGTTTAGTGTCACCAGCACAGGCCATACCCTGTCAAATGTTGCATCCATTTAAAGTATTTTCGCTGGAACTTGGCGGAACATGGCTGCGAAGAGATTGGAGGCTGAATGCTTTTGATGGAACTCAAACTCTGCATCAATGAGCAAACTTTAAAAGAAAAAGTGTGACTTGATAGTACCTTCCTTCACTTTTCTAACCATAAGAGACATGTAGCAATAATTTGCCAGGTTGAATTTATCCTATTTTTGATGGAAAGGACAAATCTGTATAATTTTCTACATCGTCAGCATAGACCAGATTTAATGACAGCTTCTTCCCCATTGCTGTCAAACTCTTTGGTGAACTCTTTAACCTGGCTCTGCCTCTACCATTTCCTCAGGGCCCCCTTCGGTGTTAGCAATGGCATCTCTGTTTTCCAGCAGGAGATGGACCAAAATGACCTGCGTGCCACCTTCCCCTACCTGGGTAACATCATGATCTGTGGCCATGACCTGCAAGGTCATGATGTCAACCTCCAGAAATTCCTCACATCAGCCAATCGCCTAAGCCTCACTTACACCAAGGCCTGGTGATCCTTGGCTGTGTGGGGAGAATGGGCTTGGTGGCCCCGACCCCAACCGCATGTGCCCTCTGCTGGCGCTCCCCCTTCCCCACAGCCTCAAAGCCCTGAAAATGTGCCTGGGGCTCTTTTCCTACTATGCCCAGTGAATGCCCTATTTTGCGCACAAAGCTACCCCCTTATCAAGACCACGTCCATCCCCTGACAAGAGAGGCCCGAGCAACCTTCAGTCGGATAAAGGAGGACATTGTTAAAGCTGCAACATATGCAGTGGATGAATCTGCCCCATTTTAGGTCAAGAACGATGCGTATGATTTCACCCTGGCCATCACCCTGAACCAGGCAGGTTGGCCAGTGGCCTTTTTCTCCAACACTCTCCAGGACAATTAAATCCGACACTCCTCCAACGACAAGAAGGCTCAGGCATTAATGGAGGAAGTGCAGCACTGGAGGCATTACCTGGCTGGCAGTCGTTTTATCCTCCTCATGGACAAATGGGCCATGGCATTCATGTTTAACAGTGGGGTAAGAATGATAACATTTTGAGGTGGATGATTGAACTGTCCACCTTTAACTACAATATTTTGCATCAGCCAGAGAACCTCAATGAGCCCCCAAATGCCCTATCCTGAGGGACATGTGCCAATGCCCAGATAGACCACCCCAAGACCCTCTACTATGACCCCTGCCACCCTTGTGTGACAAAGGTTTTCCACCATCAAATCTCGTAATCTGTCATACTCCATCGAGGAGGTCAGGGACATGACCAGGGACTGCTGAGTCTGTGCGGAGTGCAAACTGCACCTACCAACCAGATAGGGCTTACCTGGTGAAAGCCACATGGTCTTTTGAACAACTGAGTATTGATTTCAAGGGCCCCCTTCCCTCCACCAACTGCAACATGTATTTCCTCAAGGTCTTCGATGAGTATTCACATTTTCCCTTTGCCATCCCTTGTCCAGACATGACCACCACCACAGTCATTAAGGTACTGAACAACTTGTTCACTCTATTCAGGTACCCGTCATACATCCACAAAGGCCGGGGGGTGGGGGGGTCCTCATTCATGAGCAATGAGTTGCACCAATACTTGCTAGTCAGAGGTATCGCTACCAGCAGGACTATTAGTTATAACCCCCGAGGGAATGGCCAGGTAGAGAGGGAGAATATCACCACGTGGAGGACCATCCTCCTTGCCCTTAAATCCAGGGGGTGCATGTCTTTCATTGGCAGGGGATCCTTTCCGAGGCTCCATGACTCTGTTATGTACTGCCACCGCTCATGAACAAATTTTCTCCTTCCCCAGGAAGTCCACGTCAGGGACCACCCTGCCATCCTGGTTGATGTCCCCAGGGCCAGTTCTGCTATGGAAGCATGTGAGGGGCCATAAAACCAACCCACTGGTGGTTAGGGTCCAGCTCCTCCATGCAAACCCTTCAATATTCATACGTGGCCTACCCAGAAAATGTCTCAATCCGGGACAGTTAAATGGGAAGATAAGCAAGACACAAGATCTTGATTTATGGGGTCCCTGAGGCCTTGAAACTTATGGATGCAAGACAAAGGGAGCTGTGATGAGAGGAATTTCTTTTGTGAGATGAGTGGGATTGGTTCCGTTGATGATATAAGGCATGAGAATAAATATAGTTTTAGAGTTGTAGCTTAGTAGTATGTGTAGATTAGGAAAGTAGTGCAGGCTTCTTTGATCAGTGAGTGTGAGTTGGGAGCAAGCTCTTGGGACCTCCTTGATCTGGGATCACAATCGGTACCCAAGACCCTGGGCCTCTCCAGGCCAGCTGTTGTAAACCAGAGTCCTCACTGAGCAGAAGGGCATGAGATATCCTGCTTATTGATTGTTAGACTGTATCTTTGACATTATTTTGTTAATTCTTCATATTACTTATTACATGCTAATAAAAGGTTGCACCCTTGAAGTGCCCTTTCTCTCTCATTGATCAGAATTCTTCAAAATTTGCCTTTTTTTTTCCTGTAATACTTCCTGCTTCCTCAATACTCCCTGCCTCTCCAATTATCTTTGTTTCATCCATAAACCTGGCATCACAGCCATCAATTAATTCTATGATCCAAATTATAATGTCAAATATAATGGAGCCAACACCTGCCTCTGTGGGCCACCACTAATCACTGGCAGCAAGCTACAAAAGGCCCCCTTTATTGCCACTCGGTCTTCTGACAATATTAGTACCTTCCCTATAATACCACGGACTCCTATCTTGTATAGTCATCTCATGTGTGGCACCTGACAAAGGGCTTCTGAAAATCCAAGTAAACAACATCCACTGACTTTTCTTTGTCTATTCTGCTTGTTACTTTTTCAAAGATTTGTCAGGCAAGATCACTCCTGAAGGAAACCTATCTTATCTTGTACTTTCAGGTTCTCTGAAACCTCAGCCTTAATAACAAATGATAGAATCTTACCAATCTCTGAAGTCAGACTAAAAGACCTATCTTCTTGCCTTTTGTTTCTCTTAGAGTGGAACAACATTTGCAATTTTCCTGTTTTCAGGAACCATTCCTGACTCAATAATTTTTTTTTAAAAGATCACTACTAATGCATCCACAATCTATTCAGCTACCTCTTTCAGAATCCTGAGGTGTTGTCCATCCTGTGCAGAAGACTTATCCACCTTCAGACCCTTCAAATTCCTAAGCACCTTCCCTTTAGTAATAGCAGCTACAGTTACTTCTGCCCGTATGCTATCAAATTTCTGGCAGGTCACTAGTGTATTCCAGTGAAGAGTGACACAAAATTCATTCAGTTCAGCTGCCATTTTCTTTGTTCCTCATTACCATTTGTACAGCATAATTTTCTGGTGGGTTGATGTCCACGCTTGTCTCTCTTTTTCTCTTTATACATATATCTGAAAAAGCTTTTGCCATCTTCCCTTCTGTAATTGGCTAGCTTAACTTCATGTTGAATCTTTTCTCCATTAATTGTTTTTATAGTTGCTTTTTAAAATCTACCAAATCCTCCAGCTTCCCATTGATTTTTGCAATACTCATGCCCTCTCTTTTACTTTTATGTTGTCTTTGACTTCCCTTGTCTGCCCCAGTTGCCTTATCTTCCCTTTAGAATTCTTCTTCTTTTGTGGGATCCTGCATCTTCTGAATTATTCCCAGAAATTCCTGTCATTGCTATCATGCCTGTAAGGGTCTCCTTCCAATGAATTTTGACCAGCTCCTCTTTCATGCTTCTGCATTTATCTTTATTCTGTTGTAACACTGACACATCTGATTTTAGTTTCTCCATCAAACTGCTGAGTAATTCCTATCCTACTGCGAATACTATTTCTTGAGAGTTCCTTTACCTCAAGATGCCTAATCAAATCTGGTTCATTGCCTTTTTCCTTGTGGGCATGACCACAATCTCCTCTATAAAGCCATTTCATAGGCATTCTACAAATTCCTCTTGTGATCCAGCACCAAACTGATTTTCCCAGTCTAGCTGCATTTTAAATCTCCCATGACCAGTGTAACATTGCCTTACATGTTTTCTCGAACTCCTGTTGTAATCTGTAATCCTACATCTTTGCTACTACTTGGAGACCTTTGTATAACTCCCACCAGGGACTTTTGACCCTTACTTTTTCTCAACTGTAACAAGGATTCCACATCTTCTGATCCCATCTCCCTTCTTGTCAAGGATTATTTTTAAAATCAACAGATCCACCTCATCCCCACTGGCCCCCCACATGACTTTTATACATGAGTAGCTCCCAGTCGTGATCCTCCTTCAGCCATGACTCAGTTAAGCCAACAACACTATTTTCATACTGTGCTTTAAACTCGTTTATTCTATTTGGTACACTGCATGTATTTAAATTATTCACCGTCAGTCTTTTATTCACCATCTTTCTTCTTACATTTGTCTCAATGTTACCTAGAGGTAAATTCATATTTGTTTCCAAACTTCATCTTATGTTTTATTCTGGAGTCTTCAGTGGCTTCTCCAACACTCTCTTACCCTAATGTTTTATCCTGTTTTACAATTTATAGAATCTATCCCCTACTATGCAATTTAAAATCCTACTCACAGACCTTGCCCAATACTGGTTCCAGTATCTCATGAATTTCAAACCCACTTCTCCCACACCAAATTTTCAGCCAATCATCACAACCCTTTTGTTTCAATGTGCACTTTTGTTTAACTGCATTACCTTGTTGTACTTGTGTACATGTTGATCTACTTGGATGGCACACAAAATAATGTTTTTCACTGTATTTCAATAAACAATTCAATTCCAGTGTTTAACTGAGATGAAGCAAGTCAGTCAGAGCACAGCTAGTATTTTTTTTTATTTTTTAAAATTAAATTTAGATATTCAGCATGGTAAAAACTCATTTAGGCCCACAAGCCCATGCCACCCAAGTAACCTATACCCCAGATACCATATAATATGACATATAACAATTACAGCACAGAAATAGGCCCCCTGCTCCCCTCCCAAGACTCAGTTCAAAGTTTATGGGTTCCCTTCTCTGTGAAAGTCAAGTTTAGATTTCTTCCATACTTCTCTCCTACTGCCTATGTAAAAAAATACATATTTATATTACCCAAAGCAAAAAGAAAATAAGGCTTTTATTAAATGTGCTGTGGCCTCCGCGGTGGGGGTGGGGTGGGAGGGGCGGGGGGGTTGTGCAGCATAGAGCCTCTGTTGGGAATGGCTGATCTAAAATATATATCACTTTTTTCTGAAATGAGATTCCTACAAGACATTCTAACATTTCAAGTCCCAAAACCACCTTCCTGACAAGCCAATATCACAGCTGGCATGTAGGAGTCAAAATTTTAATGCATATTTCGGAAGCAACTCCTGCCAAACAATACTATATTCGATATGGTTTGGAGGAGCAATTTTAGAGGTCTGAATATGAGGAAACCCAATACAAATTTAAATCAATTTACAGTTTTTTACATTTTTCAGTTTTGCAGTTTCTCTCAAGGAGGCTGGTGAAAATTCCGGTTGTAGTCATTCACTGTCGGGTGATGAACAGTGTGACAAATTATCAGATACTTTTGCCACAGAAATTTGGTCTCTGCCCCTCTGGAGTAGCAGACAATGCAGGTTCACATTCAGCCCATCTATAATACTGGATCAGGAATGCAGTGAAATAAGAATTTTCTTCTCTTTATTGCTCACGATAAACAATTCTGACCTCCAGTAAATTTGTTTATCTCATCCATTTATAATGTTTCAGTTTTTTTTTCTGCTTTGCTTATAATGCAACCCTAGATTTCCCTTGTTTATTAATCAATTTCTGCAGGATTACAAATTTGCTAATCATTATTCAATCTGTTTTGATTAGTTCATCAAGCTGAAACTTTAATCATTGCTTGCCTTTTTTTGTTGGGCATTGTTCTGTGTGGAATTGATAGAATCTCTCACTCCCTCTTTCAGCCCTTTCTATGCTTCCCTCTCTCTCTTCGCTCTTCCTCTCTCCTTCCTCCCTCTCATTTGCTCTCTCCTTCCTCCCACTCTCTCTCGTTCTTCCTCCCCTCCCTCTCTCTTACTCCCACTCTCTCTCTTCCTTGCTCTTCTTTCCTCCCCCTCCTCTCGTTCCCTCCCTCTCACTCGTCCTCCCTTACTCTCCCTCTCTTACTCTGCCTTTTTCTCCATCTCCCTCGCTCTTCCTCCCTCTTTCTCTTGCTCTTTGTCTCTCTCTCTTTGTCCCTTTCTCCCTGGTCTCTCTCTCTCTCTCTCTCTCTCTCTCTCGCTCTTCATTTCACTCTCTCTCTGCTGCTCTCCCCTTTCTCGCTTTTTATCTTCCCTGCTCTCCTTCTCCTTTGGATCAGAACTGCAGAAGAACTGTGAAGTAATGATTTACGACAACAGAAAATTTCTGAAGTTGCTGTGGGGTATTCTCTGACAAATTCCTGAATGTAGTCTCATGCTGGATGACATGGAATCTAGCGTCAGAACAAAAAGTTTTCTCCAATTCCCAAGCAATTACAATGAGAAATTGACAGATGAATCGGCATCATGTTAAATCTGGCAACTTATCAGCAACTTTGTTCATATCAATGGAACAGAGCAGCCACAGCAAGTTATATTACTTGCGTATACAGTAAGTCCCCAGGTTAAGAACATCTGACTTACAGACAACTCATTCTTACAAACAGGCTATTCATGGCTTCGGCGGTTCTTTGGCTCAAGGAAGGAGAATGCCATCCGCCATTTTAAGTCAGATAATGTTGTTGTTAACACTGTGTTGAGTGTGTAACTTTGTATTTGGCTTAAATTTTGGAAATTAATTGAATAAACTTAAATATACTTAAAAGTTTTAATGTTTAATTATTAATTTTGTTCTTAAATTAATCATCATTTGAAATATTTAATTAATTGTTAATAGCTTTTGAATTTCTCCATACACATTCAACTATGCACATTGTTAGAGAGTTTTGAGAGCTAATCAACAATGATTCTATGGAGGGATTAGATAAAATGGCATCACAAGGCTGGTTAAGATATTATTTTTAATTGGAGGGTCTTGCCACATTTGGAATCAGGAATTAAAAACAGAAATACTGGAAGCATTCAGCTGAAGTATCTGTAGAAGGAGTTAATGTTTGAGAGGAACAATTCTTTTAAAGAATCTTTGCTGAAGGGATTTGGACCAGAACCATTAACTCTACTCTTTTCACAGATGCCTCCTGATCTTTGCGGCATCTCAAGCATTTTCCTTTTTTAATAAAACTGGTTCATTAGCACAGCACCTAATAGCTTGAATACACTTGGGATAGTCCGATCTTGGAAGCTAAGCAGGCACAGGACTGGTCAGTACGTGGAGGGGAGACCGCCTGGGAACACCAGGTGCTGTAGGTCTCTGTGAGGAGAACTGGACAAAGTGGCAACTCTCTGTCTGCTTTACGGTAGACAAAAGTTAAAGAATTTCATCTATGTTACATTCTAAATGTAGTATTATATGACAATAATTTTACCTTTATCTACTTCATCCATACCACAGCAAGATAAAGGTATATCCGATATAATAAACAGAGGCTCTGCTTCAGGATGCAGAATTGCTGTCCTTCATGCTCACTTCTTCACAAGTTCAGAGATAAGGATATTTGCTGATGCTCAGTCAAGGTTCAATTCCTTTTGCAGATGCCAAGCAAATAAAGCAGCCCATACCTGTATACAGCAGGACCAAGCCAACAATCATGGACTCGTGGCAGAAGGCATGTGTTGTGTAAATGGACTCAGCTCCAGAGCTTTTTCACCACTTAGAAGGACAAATTAGGAAGATTGTGGAACAACTCTACCCACTAAATGGTTGCACTTCCAACAACATTGAAAGATCTTGCACTATCTAGACCAAAGCAGTCTATTGATCGGTGTTCCAACCATCATCCTAGTCCCCTGCGTAAAGTAACATTTACAGAATGCACTGCAATTACTCACCTAGGCTCCACTAAAATGGGAAGATAATCTTCTGCACCTTCCACAAAAAGTTGTGCATAATCCCAGCTTGGGAATATTTAGTTGTTTTTGTTTTAATCATTGCTGGGTCTGAATACTGAAATCACAAACTCAATAGTACAGGTGCGGACACTGCAGCAGTTCAAGATGGTGGTTCATTATCACTTTTACAAAAAATGTTTAGGAATGAGCAATAAACGCTGGCCTTTTAAATAACTACAGTAAAATCCCCATTATCCAGAATTCAACCAACTGGGGACTCAAACAACCGGCAAAAAAAAATGAGAAAATAAATAAATCAAAAGAATAAGACTGGGTGGATGGACCCTGCGGGGGAGTGCTGAGATTTAAATGGATACGTGCACGTTTGTCCTGCTGAACTAGTAATGCCCCTCAATGCACACTGTCACCCCTTACGCAGCGGTGAGCCAGGTTGTCAGTGAGAGGATGGAGTGCCGAGGGCCTGACTGGGTCCACTTGCATGGAGGAGAGTCAAGTTGTCAGTGTAAGGAAGGTGTGCCAAGGATCTGACCGGGACACTTGCATGGAGGTGAGTTGGATTGTCAATGTGAGGAAGGTGTGCTGAGGGCCTGACTGGGACAGTTACGTGGAGGTGATTTGGGTTTCCTTGGTGAAGATGCGAGCAAACATTCAGACAATGGAGCATTGCTGTTGTGCTGCAATCAAGTTGCATTGGAATGAAATGGTGGCACCCAGGATGAAGAGACAGTTAATGCAGTTTGCCACTGGGCTAACTCTCCCAAAGTGTTTCCATATCCCTGCCTGGTAAGAGTCTTTATTGTTATTAGCATTAAGTATTTTAGTAAGGGTTTATCTGTAAACTTTGGGGAGAGTGGATTAATTATGAGGGTGCCATGGTTAGCGCAACGCTATTACAGTGCCAGTGACCAGGGTTACGGAAATTCCAATTAAAGTGAACTTTACATAATTAAAGTCTACAACACTGATTTATTTCAAATTACCGTACAACACCGATTATCCAAAATGGTCGGGACCCAGCCTATGTCGGATAAATGTTTCTTCGGATAACTGGTCATTTTTTTAAAAACAGCCCAGTAGCAACAACAAATCACATATCAATGTTTAAACAATAAGGGAAGGCTTTTTAAGCATTAAAATAATGTTTAATTCTCACCAAAAAAATTCTGGCCACCGCCGATCACCTAGACGAACTAAAAGTGGCTGTTGATCACCGAGACCACCCAAACGCTGCCAATCACCGAGGTGAACCCAACCACCGCCAATCACCAAGGCTACCCAACCACCCCTGCTGATCCGTGTCATGAACCACCTGCTGGCGATGATCCCTGGGGAGGCTTCCTGGGCTGGTGGAACACTCATTAGCAAGTCAGCGGGCTCCTGTCTCCCTGGTCACCGGAGCTCCTGACGTTGGAGTTCCGACTCCGAATTCTCCCCTTGGCCTACCTACCATGCACACGCACACACGCGAAATAGGCTGAGGGGAGGATTCGGAGTCGAGGTCTGGTGTGCTGAGAAGGGGAGGGGAAGGAAGGCCACTGAGACTGAAATCCCGCTCCTGCCCGGGACGCCACTCTCCTCGGTGATGCAGTGATAAGGGATTCTTCTGACCGTTTGCAGCTGGGAGACAGTGGCACACAGTTTGAGAAGGAGAGTTGGTAAGAAAAGTCAATAGGGGAAGGTAAAGAAGAAAAGGAAAGAGAGAGGAGTCATTCTAATTTTATTCCGGATTAATTTTTTTTTGAACCTGTGAGGTCAGTTCAGCTTCAAAAAAATTTCAAATAAATAAGGATTTCAGATTTGTTTCCTGTATCCTCACTTAAAAAAAAAATTTAGATAAATAAGGATTTTGGAGAATCTGATTTTGGATAATCGGAGTTGTACTGTACTTTACATTTTGCATTGTCTTTTGTCTTTTAAATGGTTTATTCATTAGACGTTGGAAAAGTGAGCCTCAATTAACTGGAAAATTCATATATCTGGCATCCGCACTCCAAGTAGATGCCGCACAATTGGGATTTTACTGCACTAGGAAAATATATTTTTAAAAAAAGACATGATTAATAGTCTTGAATATAATATGCAGTTTTCAAGCGAGATGACTTTATGAAATTATTGACAAATAAATGGTCCCATTTATCAAATTTTACAAACACAATTTTACTGATAATATTAGATCTGCTGTCCTTAAAAAAGGTACGACAGAGAAATAACCAGACCTAAGTTTGCATTCATGTGTTATTCTCATCAATATTTAATTCATTTGGTATTTTTAGTTCTCAAAATTAAAATTCACTCCCTAATGGAAAACTTAAGTTCATTGTTATCTGATTGCACAAGTTCATCCTGACAAAACAGCGTTCTCTTGTCTTTGGTGTAAAACATGTGGACACACACACCAGATATAACATACATACCGACAAACAATACACATGCAGGACAAATATACATATAAATAAATAAATATTCTTCAATAAATATTGGAATCTCAGATAGTGAGTGTGAGCAGGTCCTTTGGTCGTTCGGCATTCTCACTGCTCGTGGGAAGAAGCTGTTCCTCAGCCTGGTGGTGCTGGTTCTGATACTCCTGTATCTCTTTCCTGATGGGAGTAGCTGAAAGATGCTGGGGAAGGGAATCCTCAATGATTTTGTGCACCATCTTCAGACAATAATCCTGGTAGATCACATCAATGAGGGGTGGAAGGGGAGGGAGGGGGGTGGAGACCCCAATTATCCTCTCTGACACTCTTGTGGTCCTGTAGATTGACCTCTCTGCAACAACCCGTACCACACTGTTTTTCAGCCAGCCAGGACGCTCTCAATAGAGCTCCTGGAGAAGGTTGACATGATGGTGGCCGGTAGCCTTGCCCACTTCGATCTTCTCACAAAGTGCAGATGCTGTTGCGCCTTCCTGACAAGTGAGGAGATGTGTGTGTCCATGATAGGTCATTTGTTCAATGGAATCCAAAGAACTTGGTGCTTTCTACTCTGTTCAGTACCTTTAGAAGGTACAAGATTATAAAAAATACTTCATAGCAGTCTTGAGTCGTAACACTATCAAATATGCATTCAAGTAAATATCTGGACAGATTATTCTCCTGATCAGTACTAGGGCATCTGACTATTTGTACTTCTAATGTAGTTTCACTTTGTAGAGTTAAAGTTTCAGAGCATGGAAACAGGCTCTTTGAGTCAAGTCTTCCATACCAGCAAACTTGCCTGTTTAAAAACATAAACCAGAGGGAGCCATCTGGCCTGTCAAGCCTCTTCTGTCAAAGAATAAGATCATGGGTTATTCTGGCCATGGTAAAGACACACTGAAATGCTGAAGGAACTCAGCCTGTCTTTTCAGCATCAATAGGAGACAGAGATATTTTGCTGGAGTATTTTTACCGCATCGCAGCATCTGCAGACTTTCGTATTTCACTCTGTTCTGGCCGTGGACTCAGCTCAATACACAAAATCACAAGATATGGGAACTGAAATAGGCTTATTAACACATCAAAGTCTGCTTCCCCATATTTGTCAATTCCTCTTCAGAAATTTATCTGCATCTTAAATACATTCAATGAGACATCCTTTATTGCTTCCTGGGTCAAAAAAATTTCCATATTCACTACACTTTGGGAGAAGCAGTTCCTTCCCACCTCTGTCTTAAATCTAGCTCCTTGATATCTCCTATCAATGGAAACAATCTTCCCGTTTCACTCTCATCTATTCTTATCACAAGATCTGCCCCCTCCAGTCCTTCTAAACCCCAAGTTCAAAGTTCAGATTTATTGTCAAAGTACATACAACCCTGAGATTCTTTTTCTTGCAGGTCCAGCAGAATTTCTGTACTCAAGAAAAGATACGTATACAAAAGAGAGAAATGTAAACAAAGAAAGAAATTAAAGCAAACTGACTGTGCAATACAGAAAAGAAAATATTCAGGAATAATAATGTGCGAAGCAAAAGTCCTTAATGAGTGTCTGATTGAATTTGTTGTTGAGGAGTCTGATTGTGGACAGGTGCCAACTGTTCCAGAACATGATGGCACAAATCTTGTTCAAGTTCAATTTTATTATCATCTAATTGTACAAGTAGACCCGATGAGACAATGTCCTCGGTGCAAAAACATGCAAACACACATGCAGACAAACAATACATATGTAGTACATTTATGCATAAACAAAAAAATAAATATTGTTGAAAAAAATAGCAGAGTTTTGGAGGTATATCTTCCTGGTGGCAGCAGCAAGAACAGAGCATGTCCTGGGAGGTGTGCATCCTTCATGATTGCTGCTACTCATTGACGGCAGCATTGCATATAGATTTTCTCGATGGTGGGGAGTTCTGCCTGTGATGAACTACTGGGCCGTTTCCACTTCCTTTTACATGGCTTTCCACCCAGAGGTATTAGTGTCCCCATACCAGGCCACAATGCAGCCGGTCAGCACACTTTCCACCACACATCTGTAGAAGTTTGCCAAGGTTTTTGATGTCATACTAAACCTCTACAAATGCCTAAGAAAGTAGAGGTGCTGATGTGCTTTGTTCACAATGACATTTGTGTGTTGGATCGAGGAAAGATCCTCTAAGATATTGACTCCTAGTAATTTAAACTTGTTCACTCTCTCCACCTCTGATCCCCAATGATCAATCGATTGTACACTGGTTTTCGCCTCCTAAAGTCCACAATCAACTCCTTGGTTTTGGTGACACTGAGTGCAAGGTTGTTGTTAATACACCATTCAACCAAGTTTGCAATCTCCTTCCTGCATGCTGACTCATCGTATCCTTTTATGCAACCCACTACCATGGCATCATCAGGAAATTTGTGGATGGTGTTATTATCGTACCGAGTCATAGGTGTAAAGCAAGTAGAGTAGGGGGCTAAGTATGCAGCCCTGTAATGCTCTGGTACTGATGGAGATTGTGGAGAAGATGTTCATACTAATCCTCATTGATGACGGTCTGGAGGTGAGGAAATCCAGGATCCAATTACACAGTGGGGTATTGAGGCCCAGGTCTTGATGTTTGCTGATCAGTTTTGATGGGATGATTGTGTTTGCATTACAGGTGTTCCAGGGCTTTGTGTAGAGCCAGTGAGATTGCATCTGCCATAGACCTGTTGCTGCAGTAGCAAGTTGGAATGGACCGTGTTTCCATTCAAAAAGAAGTTGATATGCTTCGACACCAGCCTCTCAAAACACTTCAGCAGTGGGGATATGAGTGCCACTGGTCGGTAGTCATTTAGGCAGGTTACCACACTTTTCTTGGGCACCGATACGATTGAGACCTGTTTGAAACAGATGGATACCACACCCTGCCAGAGTGAGATGTTGAGTATATTTGTGAATAAAATGGAAACTTGGTCAGCACAGGTCTTCGGTACTTGGGCAGATACAGGCGCTCTTCAACATACGTTCTGGCAAACCCATCGTAAATTGAAAAAAATCCCTTCAAAAAAGAATGCAGGTATACCTTGTATAACATCAACAGTGCTGTATCAGTCCAACACTAATCCCACTGGCCCAGTCTCCCCCGACAGTGCTGTATCAGTGTAGTGAACTGGGATTCACTAGAAGTGTGCTGTACTAACAACTGGACCCACTTCCCAGCTCCTCCTCCAAGGGCCCGTATATAACCCTGGTATCCTGCCTAAACCCAGAACCCCTCTGAAGCCTGTTCATGCACCCTACCTGTTATGTAAGCTAATAAAAGCTTACATTGTTCTCCCTCCAGTCGAGTGTGAGCTTTTATCTACACTACAATTTTATTAGCTTACAAACAAGAAATAAGGTGTTACTGAACCCCAGTATGCTGTTAATAGCTGTGTCCCCCGACACAGCTGAGGAGTTCGCATATTGGCTAGACTGCTTCCAGGCCTACCTGAATGCGACCAGGGACGTCTTCCATACAGACGGGCTTCGGAGGTCGGCACTCATCTTAAGGGTTGGGATGAAGGGGTATTTAATCGTCTGAGACTGCCCTACGTATGAGGCCACCATCGAAGCGCTGAAGGCCCGCTACATGAAGGCCCATAATGAGGTCCTAGCTAGGCACCAGCTCATCCTATGCCGCCAATGGCCCAGAGATTTGATTGACGACTACCTGCTGGATTTGCGGACACTGGCTAAGAAGTGCAGGTATGAGGCCGCTTCGGGCCGCATCCGGGAAGTTGAACAGATCTGGGACCCTCTATTCGCAGGGGTCCATGAGGTACGTGAGGCAGCGACTGCTCAAATTGGGAAGGAAGGACCCCGCTAGCCACGTCGAGCTGGCCATATCACTGGAACAGGCCAGTCTCGAGAACAACGAACTTGAGGCCAGTGAACTTGTGGTCTTGAGTGAGCATCTCAAAGTACCAGCGGCTCCCACTATGGCGGCCTGGTCTAACAGCTGTTGCTCCCTGAGCCTGGGAGTGGTATTTCTGCAGCAAGGAACAGCACCCCTGTGCCCACTGCCCGGCCAAAGTCTTGGCCTGCTCCAGCTTTAGTAAGAAGGGACATTGGGACAGGGTCCCAATGAGGTTCACCATAGAAACATATAGGATTATGAAGGGTATGGATAGGATAGATGTAGGAAGGTTTTTTGAGCTGGCCGGGGTAATTAAAACGAGAGGACACAGTCTCAAGATTCGGGGGAGTAGATTTAGGACAGAGATGAGGAAAAATAGTTTTTCCCAGAGAGTAGTGAATGTCTGGAATTCTCTAACCAGGGAAGTGGTTGAGGCTGCCTCATTAAACATATTTAAAATTCGGTTAGATAAATTTTTACATGATAGAGGAATTAGGGGATATGGGGAGAAGGCAAGTAGGTGGAGTTAGGTCATAAATTAGATCAGCCATGATCGTATTGAATGGCGGAGCAGGCTCGATGGGCCATTTTTGGCCTACTCCTGTTCCTACTTCCTATGATCCTATGTTCCTATGTTTGCCGCGCGAAGGGAGGTCCTTGGAAATCCAGGGCCTGTGAGCTTCTGGATCTGATTCCAGCCCCAAGTTGTCTGCATCAGACTCACTCGAGATCACCTGCTGCACAACTTGCCGCCTATAGAAATGGCGCGAAAAGGCTCAGTGGCCATCTTGCAGCAGGTTGACTTTGAAATTAGCAACATCATCATCAACGTCAGAGGAGGAAGGAGAGCGGCCATCTAGCCATGCCACGATGTTGGCACCATCTTACCTTAACAGGTTGACTCAGGATGGAGGGCCACTCGAGGGAAGAACACGGCATCTCCAGCAACCTGGCATTGCTGGTCTTTGACCAGAATAGACCTCACCCGCTCAGCAACTCGATAGTGACGGTGAAGGTAAACAGACATTCGACTAAGTGACACAGACTGTGCTCCAGTATTGTTGGGTCTGGACTTCCTGTGTCACCTTAAAAGTGTGACTTTGGAGTTTTATGGTCCCTTTCCCCTGGTAACAGTTTGGAATGGAGGGCCCCCAAAACCACGACCCACTTCCAACTCCTTCACGCTGAACATCGACCCCCCCCCTCCCCCCCACCCCCCCCCGTTGCCTTTTTCTCACAAATGCTTCAAGGCCACGAGCTCCAGAATCCATCTATGGAAAAGAGGCTCAGGCCATTGTAGAAGCCATAAGGCACTGGAGGCACTACCTGGCTGGTATAAAATTTATGATCTTCATGGACCAGCACTCTGTCGCATTCATGTTCAGCAACGCCAGAGGTGCAAAATTAAGAATGACAAAATTGCGAGGTGGAGGATCGAACTCTCCACCTACAGTTTTGACATCGCCTATCAGCCAGGGGCCCTTGATAACCCTCCAGATACCTTGTCCAGGGGATGCTGTGCCTCTGCACACACTGACCAACTGTGGACAATACACAATGAGCTCTGCCATCCAGGGGTCACCCAATAGCTCATTTTATCAAGCCCTCCAATTTTCCCTACTCAATAGAAGATAGAAACATAGAAACATAGAAGATAGGAGCAGGAGTAGGTCATTCGACCCTTCGAGTCTGCTCCGCCATTCAATGAGATCATGGCTGATCTTAAAGTTCAGTACCCCGTCCCCGCCTTCTCTCCGTAACCTTTAATACCCTTATACTGAAGAAATAGATCTAATTCCCTCTTAAATAGATTTAATGAACCTGCCTCTACTGCCCTCTGTGGCAATGAATTCCACAGATTCACCACCCTCTGGGTAAAGAAATTCCTCCTCATCTCGGTCCTAAATGGTTTGCCTATTATCCTCAAACCATGGCCCCGGGTTCTGGATTTTCCCATCATTGGAAACATCCCTTCTGCATCCATTCTGTCCAGTCCTGCCAGAATTTTATATGTCTCTATGAGATCCCCTCTCAATCTTCTAAACTCCAGCGAGTACAATCCCAATTTGCACAATCTTTCCTCATAAGTCATTCCTGCCATTCCAGGTATCAGCCTGGTGAATCGCCTCTGCACTCCCTCCATTGCAAGAACATCCTTCCTTAGATAAGGTGACCAAAACTGTACACAATACTCCAGGTGGGGTCTCACCAAGGCCCTGTACAGCTGCAGTAAGGTATCCTTGTTCCTATACTCAAACCCTCTTGATATGAAGGCCAACATACCATTTGCCTTTTTAACCGCCTGCTGTACCTGCATGCTCGCCTTCAGAGACTGATGTACAAGGTCTCTCTGCACTTCCCCATCTCTTAATCTATTGCCATTCAAATAGTAATCTGCCCTCCGGTTTGTATTACCAAAGTGGATAACCTCACATTTATCCACATTGTAGTACCTTTGCCATGTATCTGCCCAGTCCCTCAATTTATCCAAATCACACTGGAGCTTCCTGACCCCCTCTTCCATGCACACAACCCCTCCTAGCTTAGTGTCATCTGCAAATTTGGAGATATTACATCCAATCCCCTCATCCAGATCATTAATGTAAATTGTGAACAGCTGGGGTCCCAGTACAGATCCCTGTGGCACCCCACTGGTCACCGCCTGCCACTCAGAAAATGAGCCATTTATCCCAACTCTCTGTCTTCTACCTGCCAGCCAGTTCTCAATCGACATCAATACTTTTCCCCCAATCCCATGAGCCTTGATTTTGTAAGCCAGTCGTTTATGCGGGACCTTATCGAAGGCCTTTTGGAAGTCCAGGTACACCACATCCACTGGTTCTCCCCCATCTATTTTACCTGTCACCATTTCAAAGAACTCCAATAGATTTGTCAAGCACGATGTCAGGGAGATGACTAGGTCATGCCAGGTCTGCGTGAAGTGCAAGCCACACTTTTATCACCCCATGAAAGCATACCTGATTAAATCATCCAGGCCCTTTGAATGGTTCAGCATTGATTTTAAGGGACCTCTCCTCTCCACGAACGGGAACACCTACTTTATCTCGGTCATCGATGAGTACTCCCGCCTCTTGTTCACCATCCCGCGCCCAGACATGCCCGCCTCATCTGTTATGAAGGCCCTAGATTCTATTTTCACCCTGTTCGGGTATCTCGGCTAAATTCATAGCGAATGGGGCTAATCCTTCATAGCACCCAAATCATCTAAAACTGCCAATTGCGTTAGTACCTGCTGGTGAGTGGCATCGCATCCAGCAGAACTACCAGTTACAACCCCCAAGGAATGGGCAGTTTGAAAAAGGGAATGCCACGATCTGGAAGGTTGTCAAACTTTCCTTGAAGCAAAAAAGGCCCTCTAGACTTGCGCTGGCAGGATGATCTCCCCCATCGTGCTCCCCATCGTACTCCATTCAATTTGGTCACTACTCTGCACTGCGACCAATACCACTCTTCTCATGTTTACATTCGACAGAAAGTCGGCATCAGGGACTACATTCCCAGCCTGGTTCACTAGTCCTGGTCTGGTCCTTCTCAAGAAGCCCATGAGGAGAAGCAAGACTGACCCCCTGGTGGAAAGGGTGAAATTGCTTCATGCCAATCCCACGAATGCATACATTGAGTACGCGGGTAACAGGGAGGACTCCATCTCCATCAGGGACCTGGTACCAACTAGAACAGAGGATTCATTGCCTCAGGTTCCCCATGAACTACTAAGCTTTGTTCCCCACCCCTACCCAGGGACTCAGGGGACCCAATTCAGGAGGAGAATGAACTCCCCTCTATTGTCCTGCCAGAGCCCCAGCCCACTATCCTTCCATGACAGGTGGACCAGGAGACTCAAGGAGCCCAAGGCCACCCAGTGCTAAGGCACTCCACCAGGTTCTCCAGATCCCCGGACTGCCTGAATCTGTAAATAGTATTGTAAATATTCCTCTTCTGTGTCTATTACCGGCTATCTGCCAGTGAGAGGTACAAGTTTACCCAGGACACGTGCCAAAAGCTAAAACTTTCTCTCGAGTTGCTGATAAAAATTTATTCCTTTCATGTGAAAAACCAAGCAGGGCAGTTAAAGAGCATGGATTTAATTTAATTTTAAAGACATTGACAAAGAATTAAAAATATTCTGCCGATATCTTCCCAATTTTGGACCCTCCCAGAACATATGAATCAGTGAGGCTTCAAAAATGTTACACTTTTCACAAAATGGAGCAACATCTGCATAGAAACAGAGTAATATGAGTTTAGACATGTGTAATCTGTGTATCATGTTAAATTGTAATAAACAATGTTTTGCACAAAATGAAGATCCATTGATCAAACTTTGACTGGAATACCAATCCTCATCTGAAAAACTTATTAAGATCACGATCCCAGTCAATTTTAATCTTAGCCATTGAGGCTAATCTTAAATCCAATAGATCATGATAAATACATGATATAAAGCCACTATGAACAATTGTAGATCAAAAAGTACGTCAAGTATATTCAAATCTACGATTCGAGGAAAAGCGTTCGATTTAGACTGAACAAAATTCCTAAGTTGTAAATATCTAAAAAAAAGTCTATTAGAAAGCTTAAATTTAACTGACAATTGTTCAAAAAA
This sequence comes from Narcine bancroftii, assembly GCF_036971445.1. Taxonomy (NCBI): domain Eukaryota; kingdom Metazoa; phylum Chordata; class Chondrichthyes; order Torpediniformes; family Narcinidae; genus Narcine; species Narcine bancroftii. Next base: position 248,455,592 of record NC_091472.1, on the reverse strand, counting down.
TGTAATTGATTACCTTATGTTAATGTATTACAGAAAGTAAACAGCCATCGTAACTTCGAAAAATCGTTAAGTCAGACCATTGTAAGTAGGGGAACACCTGCCCTCTGTCCAGACCAGATCCTTTCCTCAGATTCTCTCTCCTGAAAGCAGCCCAGTTATCCTCGGATACTGACTGTAGAGGATCTTCAGAGGTCATAGGATATGCAGTGTCTCTTCCTTGTTCTGGTGGTCAAATTGGACATAGAAGTCATTGGGTTTATCTTGGAGTGAAGCAGTGGATTTGGTTTTGTGGCATGTTATGTCATTTAGGCCCTGCCAGAGTGGTTAGGTATAAAAAAAAACAATTACAGCACGGAAACAGGCCATTAGGCCCTTCTAGTCCGCACCGAACCAAACACCCCTTTCTAGTCCCACCTCCCTGCACAATGCCCATAACCCTCCATCTTCTTCTCATCCATATACCTTTCCAACCTTTTCTTAAATAATACAATTGACTCCACCGCCACTATTTCTCCCGGAAGCTCATTCCACACGGCTACCACTCTCTGAGTAAAGAAGTTCCCCCTCATGTTACCTCTAAACCTCTGCCCCTTAATTCTTAACTCATGTCCTCTTGTTTTAATCTTTCCTCCTCTTAACAGAAATAGTCTATCCACATCCACTCTGTCTATCCCTTTCATAATCTTAAATACTTCTATCAAATTCCTTCTCAACCTTCTACGCTCCAAAGAATAAAGACCTAATCTGTCCAATCTCTCCCTATACTCTAGATGCTTAAACCCAGGTAACTTTGTTTTTTTTTTTCCCATTTTTGCCCAGAATCTCCACTTCCCCCAGAATATGACTCTTCATAGTTCATTCCTGCTCCTTGTGTAATGTTCTGGATCTCTGGACATAAATGTTTCTGATCTGGCTCTCAGATGGTACCCGATTACACTGTTCATCCAAGGATTCTAGTTGAGGAAAATTCTGAACGATTTGGTGGGGACAAACTCATCCTCAGCTATTTTGATAAAGTCTGTAATGACCCTGGTGTAATCATTCAGATCCTCAGCTGAATTCTTAAATGCTGCCCAATCCATTGACTTGGGGCAGTCCTGTAACCATTCTTCAGCCTCCCATGACCTCCTTCTGGCTGTCCTAATCTCTGAAGCCTTTCTTTTCAAGCTCTATCTGTGATCTGACTTGATAAAATGTTGTCTTGGGAAAGAACGGTAGGTCTTCCTTATCTTGGTGTAGCAGTGATTAAGTGTGCCGGGACTTATGCTACAGCAGGTTACATACTGGTGGTAATTGGGCACTGTTTTCCTGAGACAGGCCTCGTTACATGACTACATTGATCTTTAAGGAAGCCTATTGTCTCAGAGTTACTCTTTTGCTCTTTGTTTTACAGAAACACTAGGATTTGCCTTCATCTTATCTACCAAAGCTCTCTCCAATCTCTTTTTGGTCCCCTACAAGCCTTAAATTATTTGCTTGCTCCTAGCTGTCTTTCCCCGAAATATCTCCTGCAGTTCTTTGTCTGCTGACTGTTAAACGAGAGCCTTAATATTCGGTCGTCAACTAGGATTCTTTGCCATCCTTGCTCTTCATTCTCTGAACATGCCTCTGTTTAACTCTCTTTATTGCACCTTTAAAACCCTCCCACTTGTCAGATGACCTATTTTCTGCAAACAGCCTCTTCCGATTTTTTTTCACGACTAATTAAAAACTAGTCAAATTTTGTCCACCGGTCCCAAAATTCTCCTCTACTGACATTTCTGTCACTTGTCTTGCCTGATTTCCCAAAAGGGGATCCAATGTTGTCTCCTCTTAAGGGCTATCTACTTGAGAAGCTATTGCTTGAGAAGACTTTCTTAAGCATATGTAACAAATTCTGCTTCTTTCATGCCCTTAGCAACACGAGTCCCAATCAACAAAGAAGTTAAAATCATCTAACAATACAAGTTTAACCCTCCAACAGCTATCCGCTATCTCCCTGAACATTTCCACTTCAATTCCCACTCACTAACGGGAGACATCCTATGATACCAACAAAATGATCACCCCCGTCTTACTTCTTAATTCTACCTTGCATACCAACTAATAATTAAATCAATTTAAGATACAATTTCACATCTAATCTTTAATATATAATTTTATTAACACTGTTATAGATAATAAGATTTTAAGGTAACACACAATTTTGTGCATGAAAATTATTGCAATTTACACTTAAAATTAAAACAAAATCCATTGAGATTCGACAAGAATTAATATAAAGGAGGTAATAAAACAATAAAATCCATTAATTATATTGCTTCACCAAATGTAATTCCTAGATTATAAACTGTGGTGATAAATTTTCACTCTTGTATTGATTCTTTATTGTTATCTATGACCTGAAGTAGATAAACCTCTATCTGGCACACTTGTCATCAAATATCTCATACTTATCAACATTGAGCAACAACTAAATATATTATTGCTCAACAACTCTTTGAAGTGCCAAATATAAACACAAAGTTTACATTGTATAGTCAGTTCACAAGCTCTCAGGTTTATTATCTGCATTTAGTGTTAACACTACAGAGGTGAGACCAAATGCAAATTGGGTGACCCTCTTCGCCGAACACCTCTCTGTGGGCCTAAACTGGAGTTTTCTGGATCCAACCATTTCAAGTCCCTAATCATTCCTACAATGACATGTCTGTCCTCAGCCTCATCCATTGTCAGGGTGAGGCCAAATGTAAACTTGGGGAACAACACATCAGATTCCCCCTGGAGAGTCTTAATCCTAATGGCATGAACATTAATTTTTCTAGTTTTAGGTAACCCCCACCCCCATCTGATTCCACTGAATCCATCCCTTCTATACATCCTAATGAACTTACTTTTCTCACTCTTTCTCACACACAGACTTTTTATCACCCCCTCCTAGTGGTTTTTTATCTCTCTAATGATCTCTCCACCTCCCATCCAATACTACGTCACGTCTGAGCCCCACCCCCAGCTTCTTTCTATCTCTCTCTCTCTCCCTAATAAGGGGTTCAGACCCAAAACGTTTACTGTCCTTGTCACGGTTGTATATTTAGCTTCGCCGCGAGCGGTGCCAGCTGCCGCTGTTGATGTAAGCGATGCGATGAGAGGGGTAATATTGTGCATGCATGGATGTGTTTAAGGGTCAGTATACGGGTGATGAATCTCGGATGCAGGAGGAGAGTGTTGACCTCGTCATGTTCAAGAGCATTTGGTGTCTTTTGAATGTCCACCCTTGATCAGTTGGTGGATTATGCTGACTTCGTTATGTACACAACCTCGGCATTGAACCTCGGATCTGATAAGTCCATGTCCAAAAGTCCATTAACTATGGGAGAGATGCAGTGCATGCTTTCAAGGATGTGAAGACTGCGCTTGCAAAGCAATGATGCTTGTACATCAAAAGTCCAATACCTTGCTTTCTCTTACCACAGATGTATAGAGTGGAGCTTCAGCAATGTTAGAACAATGAGTCCATGGCCAATTAGAACACATAACATGAATACAACATCACACCTCTTCTCGTCCAGAGAGATTCAGCACTTGGACTGTGTCCTACAATTTTCATCGTATATATGGCACATCTGAGGAAAAGTGAATGCTGAGGCCAACACCCTGTCATCGATGCCTGACGTACAACTACTGCCATCTATTTCACCGCACTGGCTCGTGCACAGCACATCAATCCCAATTTCATTCGATATCGCCACATCAACTCTGGTCTCCATCTTCAAGATGTGACCCTGGATGAATCGGGTGAAAAGTTGGCCTGCGATTTTTACACAAGAAGGCCAATATCTTTTGTACCAGCGGCTATGAGCAGAGAGATTTTTTGAGTTTCTTCACCATCCATCGCATCCTGGTACAGAAGCATCAATCAAACAAGTTATGGAACATTTTATCTACCCTCACCTTAAATGGGATGTTGGATTATGGGCAGCGACCTGCTTGTTATGTCAACGCTTTAAAGTCTCCAGACACACGAAATCTAAGCTGGGGGATTTTGTTGTTCCAGATTCCCAGGTCCAGCATGTGCACCATGACTTGGTAGGCCCGCTTCCACTATCTCCAGGCTATACTTATCTGCTCATGTGTGAAGACTGGAGTACTAGGTGGCAGGAGGCCATTATTATCACTGACATCTCTGAGGAGACTGTCACTGGGCTTTTATGGATCGTTAGATTCTATCTTTCGGTGTTCCGGTCACTATTACAACAGATCAAGGGTCTCAGTTCGAGTCAGCGCTGATCTTTTGGGCACTACCCGTATTCACATTACAGCTTACCATCCACAGGCCAATGGCATCATTGAACATTTCCATCGACAATTGAAGGCAGGATTAACAGCAAGTGGTGATGTGTCTTCTTGGAGTGTGCACTGTTAATTAAGACAGATCTTGGATGTTCAGCAGCAGAGCTAGTATATGGTACTATGTTAACCTTGCCAGGCAAATTGTAAATCCGAGTCCAAGCTCAACAATCTATGATCCAGCTGGTTATGTTGATCATCTCCGGGGAAAAATGAGATGACTTCAATTACTCCAACCTTCTCCTCCGTGGCAGACGTCACCTGCAGTATATGTGCTGAATGATTTACAAAGCTGTACTCCTGTGTTCCTCCAGCATGATGCTGTTTGCCAACCACTTCAGTTCATTTACATTCGTTCTTTTCAGGTCTTATGATGCGACCCGATAACTTGACCAGTCATACCCTTGCCAATCAGACCGTGCATCACCTCTCTTGCAGTATCGTATGAGGTCGGGTCAAACTGTCAGCCCTCTGGACCGTTATATAGCAGGACAGTTCCAATCAGTCACCTTCTTGCGTAGCTTGGAGGCTGAAGTGGTGGGGGGGAGGGGGGAGGAGGGGTTGACGCGGTTGCATACTTACCTTTGTTGGGAGTACTGCCAGTCACCATTGATGACATAAGTGATGTGACGAGAGGGGTAATAGTATGCATGCGCAGGTATGTTAAGTGTCAGTATACAGGTGATGGATCTCAGATACAGGAGGAGAGTGAGCATGTCAGGATCACCCGTGTGGCAGTGAGCCAATGAGAAGGTCAGAGGGGTTTAGCTGGGTGGTGTCTGGGGAATTGAATAATGCAATGTTGTGTCGAGTGAATAATAAATAAACTCTACTTTAAGGTGTTCTGAAAGAAACAAGTGAGTGTATTCTTTGTTTGTAAGCTATGGTAAATCAGTGCCTTACAACCTTTTCTACCCATGGATGGCATATAACCTGCTGAATTTCTCCAGCGGTTCTTTATCTGCAGACAGTTAAATTTGTTTGTCTCGCTTTGGATCGGAACTGATTCTATTTCTATAAAAATTATATTTATTTAATGTTTGATTAAATTTAACACAATTAATTTACCCTCTTTTCCCTTTACTGATTGCTACTGACATTCCTTAAAGATTTTTCTTTTAGTCCCACAAACTCTAAACTATACTGACTGATGGCTCTGCAAAATCTGACAATCATGAAGTATGCAAATCATCTCGGAATAATTACTTTGTCACAAAAAGACGAGGCTAGTGAAACACAGACCACATATCAGTTCTGTGTCCCACTCACGCATTGACATATCAGTCAATGGGCTTGTACTGACAAACCAAGACCACCTGTAGATTGGAGGGGAAACACCTAATTTTATATCTCAGCACTCTCCAAGTGGATGGCATTAACTTCGACTTCTCCTGTATCTCTTAGCCTATTCCCCATCCTTCTATTTTCATTCCTCCAGCTCTCTGCCCACTTCCCTCTCCATTCAGAGCCATCCCCCTCCCTTTGTTTTCTAGTCTGCCCTCCCTCCCTTATCCACCTATTCCCTCCTGCCTGTGGGACTGTGCTCCTCACCCTACCCCTCTCCCACCCCCAACCATTTTATTTGCAAGACTGTCTATATTTTATTCGTTTCTCAAAGAAGGACTCAAACCTGAAACGTTGTTTATGAATCTTTACCTTTGCTACATAAAGTACAATTTTTGACCTTCTGAGTTTCTCCAGACTTTTGTGTTTTACTCATTTCCCTTTTGCCTGTGTCACTGACCTGGAGGGGAACTGCTCCCTTTCAGTACTTGGTTTAAAATGGGTGCATGCAGCGTCAACTCAGATAAGACCAAGTTTAAGTGCAGCCATGAGGGTACCTAAAGTTGGATGGCAGGAAATATAAAGGAGGAATAACTTAAATGAATGAAATGCTTCAGGGATGCCAGTGTTTTGGAAATGTATATATAGGAATCATGATTAAACCGAAAACTCAAAAATCCATTCTTTACTACTTAATTTGCTACTTAATAGAGACAGAAAATTAAAAAGTAACTCACTTGTGTGTACCAATGCTCATAATATTCCCCCCCCCCCTAAAATAGGTCAAATTTTTCACAAACTAGAAACAGAAATATCATATCCCTGGTTCTGTGAGATTTTTAACATGTTCTTTATTACTTCTGGAAAAATCAGAATTACAAATTTCTAGCCCAAATGAATGAGTTTAAATTGAGAATCATAGGAACATTTACAGAATAAATTCTGCTCATTTTCTGTTGTGAATGTCACTAAGCATTTTATTCCATTGTCAAAAGAAATCCAGCACCAAATATTTATATTTGCTTGGTAAGATGAGAAAATTGTTCATATGATAAATGGGCATGAATGAGGATTTCATATACAAAGTGATTTTAAATAAGGATCAATACTAACAAATTTGACAGCTATAAAATCAAATGGTTTATTCAAATTACAGCAATATCATCCACGTATATAGCATCCTTAACAACACAGAAATGTTAAATTACCACAAAGACACATTATGAAATAAGAAATTGACACTCAGGAACTATTCAGATATAAAAGTCCGAAAATTACGAATGGCATCAGCTTTAAGAAATGTTTTAAAAGGTGAAAAAGAGATAAGTTTGTTTTTCTCACAAGGCTTTGAATGCAAAAATGATATGCAGCATCTTGTTCAAAGTAATAGTGAATAAAATCTACAGCATACAGTTTTAATTAATTAATTTCTCTTAGTTTGCTTCATGACAAACTTGTTTTCTCAGACCAAGTTTAAAGAATAACACGAAACTTAAAAATTGTGATTTTTGATCCCTCCAGACTAGTTAATTCTGGTGTTGAATGCACAATGTTCTAATTACATTTAGAGAGTGGAGCAAATTAATAATTACTTGGTAGGTAGCTCTGTTAAATAATTATGGACAAATGATTGCATTGCAAGTTAATCAATAAGTTGTGAAAGCTCTGGAATGTTATTAGTCACTGTGTAAATTAGCCTATAGATTTTGAAGAGCACATTAGACTGCATTAATAGCATTTTAAAACATGCTATTAAATAGTCACATTTTTTTTAAAAAGCATTTGATCTTTTTTTTTGCATGTATTAATTCAAACTGAAACTCTACTGCAATGAAATTGCACTGCATGAGACCACTGCATAAATGCAACACCTTCACCACAGTCACAGATAGTTGATTTTGTACATTAATATGCACAATCCACCCCACACATAACTAGCCCAAGGTGGTACTTCAACAAGTATGATTCAAGAACATTCCAGACATCTTCCCTTCTTAACATAAATTCTGAACATTATCTTCAAATTTTCTAAAGCATCTTTAAATGTTGAAAATCTCTCAAGAAAGCAGGTCTGTTCAATTTCATTACATTGTTTTGTCTAATTTATTTTCTATGTCCATGCAGATTTCCAGCCTGCTAACTATTTGAAGTTCTTGCTTCATAACAGAATGATGCACTTCCTGAATATTTTCTACTGGCAATATACAATGGTCCCCTTTGGGACTGCAGTTCAAATGTTTATTTCTTTCATAAATGTCATTGTCAGAAAAAAAATATGAATATTAATTGACATTATTAACAAGCTGCTTAAATATATTCACCAGGAAAATGGACAAGAACGCTGACAAAGCCACAGATTCAGTTTGATAACACAATGAGGTAACACACATTAACTGTTAATCCAGGGATCAATATGCACCAATTAAGACGACACTTACTTTTCCCTACGTTACTACCCCGTAACTAGATACGGGGTAGTAATCAATCTACTAAACATACAAAGGACCTATGAAATGCCAGCATATTTTACAAAGATTTTCTCCAACCATTTATCATGAAAAATGCCAATACGTGGTGGCGCACATACTCGTAGCGAACTGGCCCCGCTTTTACCGCTTCACCGGCGGGGCAGCTGCAAGAACATGACTCCGTCGGGGGATCTCCTTGCCTCATGGTTTGAACCGAGCGCATGTCTCAGGCAGCAGGATGACGTCACCGCCCGCACGGGGGCAGAGCAAACACTGCCCTTGAAGGGGCATGCGCAGGTTTTGAACTAAACTGTCGTTGAAACCCCCCAATGTGGTGGTTGAGAGTCTTTTCCTTGTAGCTGCCGCTACATTGGTGACCACATCAAGTCCAGACGTTTTACTGGCCTCTCACTATGGATCCCTCAGAGATCAGCGCAGTCACGCTGAAACTGCCCCCGTTCTGGACACATCGCCCATGCACTTGATTCGGGCAGGCAGAAGCGCAGTTTCGCCTCAGAAACATTTCGTCAGATGCCACGATGTTTTATCACATCGTGAGAGTACTCGACGAAGAGACCGCAGCCAGGGTGGACGACCTCATCCACAACCCGCTGGAGGTTGTTTGCCCTCAAGAACCTCTCCCTTAGGACCTTCAGCCTCTCCAGTAACAGCGCGCCTCCAGGCTCCTACACCTGGATGGGTTAGGAGACAGAACCCCATCTGCCCTGATGGACGAGATGCTGGCATTTGCAGAGGACCACAAACTGTGTTTTCTGTTCCAGCAAATCTTCCTCAAGCAGATGCCCGAGGACATAGAGCTCCTGCTGGTGGACAAAGACTTCTCCGACCCACGGTGAGTTGCTGCCCACACGAATGTCCTCCGGCAGACCAAGCGGGAGAACAAGGCCGCCCTCAGCCAGGTCACCCACCCAGGGCCCAGTCAGCTGCAAGCGTCCCCCAAGCATAAGCCGGAGGAGCACCACCCCACCTGGTGTTTCTATCATCAGCACTGGGGGGGGGGCTCAAGCTCGCAAGTGCAAGTAGCCCTGTACCTTTCAGGGAAACAACTCAGCCAGCCGCCGCTAATGGCTGCGGCAGCTGGCCACGTGAACAGTCTCCTGCACGTGACCGACAAGTCCACTGGCCAACAGTTCCTAGTAGATACCGGAGCAGAGCTGAGTGTGCTCCCCCCGACAGCCCTCAAGACCCACACTGAGCACGGGGCCCTACCATGCGTGTAGCCAACGGATCCGCCATCAGAACCTTCGGAACTCGCAGAGTGCAGATCCAGATCAGAAAGGTCAGATTCCGCTGGAAGTTCGTGCTGGCCTCAGTGGGCATGGCACTGTTGGGGGCTGACTTCCTCCGGGCGCACAGCCCATTAATGGATGTCAAGGGCAAGCGGTTAGTTAACGCCCGCACCTTTCAATCTGTCCGCATGGATGCCTCAGACGTGAGCAACCTGGGAATAGCCGCCATCAGCGCCCCCAAAGACGAATATACAAGAATCCTAGATGAGTTCCCTTCCATCCTGCAGCAGCAGTTCACCACCACCATGCCTCAACATGGAGTCCACCATCACATCGCAACCCAGGACCCCCCTCTTCATGCCAAAGCCAGGCGATTACGCCCAGAAAAGCTGCAACTGGCCAAAGAAGAATTCTCCCAATTGCAAGAACTGGGAATAGTCCGTCGATCCGACAGCCCCTGGGCCTCCCCTCTCCACATGATTCCCAAGACTTCAGGGAGTTAGCGCCCTTGTGGGGACTACCATCACCTTAACGACGCGACCACACCTGACTATATCACATCCCGCATATTCAGGACCTCTCGGCGAACTGGCACGGCGCCCAACTATTCTCAAAGGTCGACCTGGTACAGGGCTACCATCAAATCCCGGTCCACTCTGATGACATCGGCAAGACCGCAATCATCACCCTGTTTGGCCTTTTTGAATTCTTGCGGATGCCCCACGGGTTAAAGAATGCAACCCAAACTTTCCAGCGCCTGATGGACGTGGTGGGCAGAGACTTGAACTGTGTTCATCTATCTTGATGACATCCTCATTGCCAGTCGAGATCACGACGAGCACAAGGTCCAAGGTCCATCGCTGCGCACTGTTCGCCCATCTGGCAGAGTTCGGCCAACGTAGCCAAGTGCCAATTTGGCAGGCATTCCCTGCAGTTCCTGGGCCATACCATCTCGGTGGCAGGAGCCGCCCCGGCACTGGAGAAAGTTTCAGCCATGCGCCAGTTCCTGAAGCCCTCCACCCTCAAGGGCCTGCAGGAGTTAGTCGGCATGGTGAACCTCTACCACTGGTTCATCCCGTGGCGGCCCACATCATGCGGCAGTTATTCACGCTGATCGCCATGAAGAACAAAGTCCCGGTATGGTTGGAAGAGGCAGAGGGCGCTTTCGCTGCAATGAAAGATGCTCTGGTGAGTGCCACTCTATTAGCCCACCTGTGGCCAGATGCTCACACTGCGGTCTCAGCGAACACGTCGGCCACGGCCGTTGGGGGCGTTCTGGAGCAATGGGTCAACAGCCAGTGGCACCCGCTGGCCTTTTTCAGCAGGCACCTCCATCTCCCGGAAGTAAAGTACAGTACCTTCGACAGGGAGCTCCTGGCCCTGTACCTGGTCATCAGGCATTTCCGATATTTCCTGGAGGGGAGGCCATTCACTGTATTCAACGACCACAAGCCGATCACACAAGCCCTCATGATGGCATACGACCCCTGGTCAGCTCGCCAGCAGTGGCACCTATCTTATGTATCGGAATACACGATTGACATCCGGCACTGGGCAGGTAAAGACAATGTTGCGGCAGGTGCACTTTCGCGGCCCCGTCCTGAACTATGCCCTGTTAGCACAGGCCCAGAGGGAGTACACGGAAACACAGGCCCTCCGTACCACCATTAATGAACTCCAACTTCGGGATCTCCGGTTGCTGGGCAGCCCAGACACACTGATCTGAGATGCTTCCACCGGCTCGCCATGACCTGTAGTCCCGCTGCAGTGGAGGTCACGGGCTTTCAGAATGGTTCATGACTTGGCCCACCCCTCGGTCAAGACATCGGTTTTGTGTGGCATGGGCTCAAAAATCATGTAGCCCAGATGGCGAGGAGCTGCACGCAGGGCCAGACCTCCAAAATCCACCGTCACACAAAAGCCCCGATACGATTCAACTCTGCGGCTGAGAGATTCCAACATATACACGTGGACATCGTGGGCCCCCTGCCAGTGTCCAGGGACGCCCGCTACTTGTTGACAGTGGTCGACTGAGCAACAAGGTGGCTGGAAGCCATTCCACTGAAAGACACTTCCGCCGAGACATGCGCCAGGAACTTATTCGCTCACTGGATTACCAGGTTCGGAGTCCTGGCCCACATTACCAGTGATAGAGGTGCCCAGTTCACGTCTGCCCTCTGGGCACGTGGCTAGCCTTTTGGGGGTCAAGCTCCACCACACCATGGCATATCACCTTCAAGCCAACAGCCTAGTGGAGTGAATCCACCAAAACCTTAAGTCGGCCCTCATGGCTCACCTCACTGGCCCTGGTTGGGCGAATGAGTAGCCCTGGGTTCTGCTCGGCATCAGGACGGCTCTGAAAGAGGATCTGCAGGTATCATCCGCGGAGTTGGTTTACGGCGTGCCATTGTCACTACCTGGAGAGTTTTTTGGCCCAGACACAGACTCAGCAGCCAACAATCTGTCCTTATTGGCAGACCTTTCGTGTAAGCTCACCTCGCTAGATCCCCCACCTCCATCCCACCACGGTGGCCGACCGTCCCGCCTACCCAAGGAACTGGACACAGCCGAGTAAGTTTTTGTCTGGCAAGGTTCGCACACCACACCCCTGTAGCGCCCTTATGAAGGCCCCTACAGAGTCCTGCAGCGATCAGACAAGACTTTCACTTTAGACATTGGGGGCAAAGGAGAACTGGACCCCAGTCAGCCAGTTCAAATGGTCCAACCTAAGCACAAAGGCCGGCTGCCCAAGCGGCGTGATGCGTGTGCCGGTTCTGGGGTGGTTGTGTGGCAGCACACATATTCGTAGTGAACTGGCCCCGTTTGTACCACTGCGCTGGTGGGGCAGCTGCGAGTACATGGTGCCGTCGGAGGACCTCCTTGCCTCATGGTTTGAACTGAGCGTGCGCCTCAGGCAGCGTGATGACATCACCACCCACATGGGGGCAGAGCTCATGCTGGCCTTAAAGGAGTGCATGCGGGTTTTGAATTAAACTGTCGTTGAAACCGTCAACGTGGTGGTTGAGAGTGTCTTTCCTCATAGGTGCCACTACAAATCAATCATTCCAAAATGAAAATTACTGAAAATTTCTCCTTTGGTGCAGAAAACTGAATAAGCACATAGAACATGTGATAGTTGACTCTTTATCAATCCACATTAAATAAATGACAAACCGATAATTTTTCACCAAGAATTTTCCCCATTTCACTGAAGTTTCTCAAAGAAATTGATTGCTTTTACCAATCAAAACATAATTGAGGTAATTTTGACATGTAATTGAAGTTGCTGGAATTGAGACTTTGTGTATACCTTTTAAAAAAAATTCATTTCAATACATCCTGGAAAATTTCTCAGTAACTGTGGGTGCTATACATTGTTCTAGCAGCAACCATCTAATGGGCCATTCACTGTAAATTCCAAACTATCACCATTTCTTATTGTCACTTTCATGGATAATATGCAATGTATTTGCTATTGATTTGCTGTTTTTTCCCACTGTACCAATAGAATTCAATGCATTCGCTTAACAGCGGCCACATTTTACATCATTGTATTCTTTGCCTCTGGCACAGCACACACCTCTGACAGACTGAAGTTAGCAACCTTCTCAAATAGCCCACACTTAATTCCGTGATTCCATTCTCCACCCTTGCTTCCTTCCGAGTTCTGAAACATAGATAGCTACAATTTCACCACCAATCTTCACTTGAAGATAATAACGTCTACACAGAGATGGATTAACGTCCAGGACCTCTGGGAAAAATGAGAGCTATACTGTTCTCAAAACCATTCAAAAATGGGCAAATCTCTGGAAACACCCCCCACCTCTTCAAACTTTCATGACTTACTACAAGTCTTGCCCATACCAAACTCCAACATAATGAGGCCTCTGTTTGTTCAAGGTCCTGCTAAATCTTAATTTCAGTTCTGATAACAGATTCAAGGTTAAGTGGTCAAAATAAAATCACCAAACCTCCTGTTACAGATACAATCTGACCTTTGTCCCATTCTTCTCACTATCAGATTGAATTGTCATCCCATTCTCCTCCATCTTCTTCTCCCACCATCCACCTTTTTAAATTGTTAAAACAAAACAAAAATTACATGATTCTCTGGTGTTTTTCCTCACATCCTTCACAGCTGCTGTCCTCTCTTTGTCCATTGATCTCTCTCTAAACTGTGGTGTGCCACATCATGTCTGGCTCATACAATGATTTCTTCCAGCCCACTTCAAGAAAGTGAGCCTGATTATTGGAGAAATTAAACAGATTAAATAGAAATAAACTGGCAGATGTGTTAAGGCATATGTTTTGTCAGAACTTTCTCAGGGCTTTCATTGTATGTACCCACTGCTTTCTGTTAGAAACTGCTTAAGATTTGTCAAAAGTGTATTGTGTTTCACATGTGATTTGCTGTAAGAAGCATCAAAGCAGCTGGGTACAGAGTGTACATGTTTTACTTAAACCAAGATTGAAGCTGATATTTGGAAATTTATCTATTTTCAATTTGCTGAAATGTGGCTCTGTTCCCTTCCCAACAACTAACATCAAAAGAAAATCAATGACAATACATTTCAGTAGCCACTTTTGCAAAGAAAAAAAAAGCATATTAAGATGAAGCAATTAAAAGATGTGTAAAGTCCCGAGTGAAAATTTCTTCCTTCAATTTGGACAGAAAAACAAAGAAAGGCTGCTGTCTGGATCCAAAGAATTAACAGGATGCAAAAGACATGTATTTAATTAGCACTTCCTTGCAACTTGGAATCTGCAGAAACCACCTGTGCACAACAATTTGTTTTAGGCCAGAGAAATTTACTTTGAAATACATAATGGGATTTGTAATTTATGATGGAGCAATTTGAGTTTGTCCCCCTAGTTACTTGGCAGGTGAGAGAACCACTAAGCAGCTGTTCTCACAGGTACCTTCCAAGCATTAGACAAAGAAAAAGGAACTCGGCAGGTCAGGCAGCATCCATGCTTAGAAATGGTTAATAAATGGTTTGAGTTGGAAAAAAAGGGTTTCAATTTAAAACTGACTGACCATTTCTACCTGTCTGACCTGCTGAGCTCCTCCAGAAACTCGTTGTCTGTTCGAGATTTCAACTTCTGTACCTTTCGTGTTTCTCCACCTTCCTGACAACATTGACTCTCATTTTCTGTGAGTTTTGCCTGCTCCCAGGGCTCCCCTTGAATACTTTTTTCATTCATATTCCATTTTAACAATCTCTTAAGCTGAAAATGATCTTTGGAGTATTTCCTGTTGATGTTTAAAAGACAAGTAGATATAACTGGCAGTACCTATAGAAACATAGAAGATAGGAGCAGGAGTAGGTCATTCGACCCTTCGAGCCTGCTCCGCCATTCAACGAGATCATGGCTGATCCTAAAGTTCAGTACCCCATCCCCGCCTTCTCTCCGTAACCTTCAATACCCTTATACTGAAGAAATATATCTAATTCCCTCTTAAATATATTTAATGAACCTGTCTCTACTGCCCTCTATGGCAATGAATTCCACAGATTCATCACCCTCTGGGTAAAGAAATTCCTCCTCATCTCGGTCCTAAATGGTTTGCCTATTATCCTCAAACCATGGCCCCGGGTTCTGGATTTTCCCATCATTGGAAACATCCCATCTGCATCCACTCTGTCCAGTCCTGCCAGAATTTTATATGTCTCTATGAGATCCCCTCTCAATCTTCTAAACTCCAGGGAGTACAATCCCAATTTGCGCAATCTTTCCTCATAAGTCATAGTTTAAGTTACAACAAACACACACCCAACTGAAATACTAACTTATTTTTGGCATGAATGTTAAGTATTCTTTTCTGTGAAAAAGCTGCAAAACTCAAATATGTTTGTACAATATTAATGATGATCTGGAATCTCGTGTAGAATTTGAAATATTTTACCCGATCACTGGAAAGCCTCAAGCCTGGTTATGTCTTTAATCAGTATTTTTCTGATCCTAAGAGGGCAAAAAGAATGGAGGCCAGCAATGAGCAGTGGAAGAGCAGAATATGAATGTAGCAAGAACAAAATGTTGTCTTTGCTCCATCTCAGTGTTTCTGTGTCTTTTTTTTAAATTAAATATTTCAAAACCAAGTCTGGTGAATGGAGGTGAGAGACAAATAAACCATGATGTAACCATGGAGAGTATAATATATAAAGGATTCGAAAAGCCTGTCCATTTCTAGCACAACCATCTTTCTTATGGAGTGTCTAAGCTCAGTTATGAATTAAAAGACACCAAGGATCAGGTTCCATTTGAGACAGGAGTCAGAGAATGGAATTTGTGGCAAGGTTACAAGTCTTGTGTAAGCAGCCAAAACTAATTGCAGCTTAGCCAAGAGTTATGGCAGAGTGCCATCTCATCAGTGGAGTGGTTCCAGTCAGGAAAAAAAACTGAATAAACTTGGACTTTATCTCTGGCATTTGTATATTTATAGAGGTGACTAAAAGTCAGTATCTGTTTATAGGTGACTAAAATTAAATCTGTTTCATGCCTGTGGCACAGGGAAGTAATCAAGATTGTCAACTTGCTCGTTCTCTACAAAAAGATTGCATGCCACTGCTCTCAAATCTCCACCAAGGTGAGGAAAAACAAAGTAATATTTCTTGCACTCATGTCTCCACCAGTGAAATGCCAATCACCTTTGGAAATGCTTCCCAAAGGGGAACTTGGAAGATACACACCTCTGATTTTATGTTCAAATTGTGGAGATCTTTCCAATTCATAGATTTCCTATCATTCTCCTAGCCTTGGAAAGATGTCAAATACACGTTGTGATAGTACAGATCTATCACCAATGTATATAGTGTATATAGTTACAGTATTTAGACTGTGCTTACAGGGATTGGCTGAGAGCTAAGCCACACCTACTGTCTGGGCCTTAAAGGGTTGAGTCCCTAGGCAGGTCGGATCATTCCGGACTGGTCGGCCACCTGTGAAGAGCTCCTGTCTTTTGCTAATAAAAGCCTTGGTTTGGATCAACAAGTCTTTGATTCTTTCGACAAGCATGTCAAATAGCATTTGAATTAGCATTTTCAAAAACATAAATATTCACATCTTGTGCAAGCAGATTCATGAATGATATAATACTTGATTAACTTGATTAGTAACTGAAAAATAATTATGCAATGAGAAATGAGTCATTATTATTTTCCTAAAGTGTAAGCAAGATGATTTATAAGTAGCTATAATAATGCAGTTCATGCCTCTCACAGAACCTAAACTGATGAGCTTCCTGACTACTTATCGTCTACTGAATACAATTAAGGTAATAACTAATCAGAAGCGTGATCATTGCACTTATGCCAAATGATTATGTGCTCCTTGTTTTACATCTTTGCTTTTCTTTTAGAGACTTGGTAAACCTTTATTTACATTTATTTATAATTAAAAATACAATGGCCTAAAATATAGTAGCATTGTTTTATTTAGTTATTTGAATGGAAGTAATTTTTACAACAGACTCGCACCACCTAACATCTCCATTTGAAGCAATTTCTCACCTCCAAGATGGCCATCATTGGTTAACACCATTGATCAACATCTCCACTGGATCACAACCAGGCTCCAATTATACTCCACCCTCCACATGTTTGATCAGACTTCTGATCCTCAATGGTTACTCTCCCATCCCCTATTTCAGCTCCTGGGCTTACACAAAACTTTGAAGTAAGTAGTCAAGGATTATCAGCAGCTCCCAAGTCCTTAGGCCTCATTACCAACTCAACTTTAATATCATGGATCCATGACCTAAACAGTGACTGTTTACCATGCATCAGAGTGAATTAATTACGTTTGCATTGTCGACGTTATCTGTGGACTAATGTTATCAGTTTCTTAGGGTATATGTCCATTTGTTTGTTTTTATAAAAGATGTACACATTTACACAATGCTGCAATACCAATTTAAAATGTGAGTACATCATTCATCTTTGTATACAGTTGATCACAATATTATTAGGTTTGGAATGGTTAAGGAAGGGGACAAGCAACAAAAGTGAAGGCATTCAAATGAAAGAGACTATGAAATGTGACTGATTGGCATCAAATAGCAAATGAGCAACGGGAAGCCTTCAAGAAAATACACAATGAAAACACACCTTGAGGAAGTAATGAAGGGTATCCAGAGCTACAGCTCTCTGTATGACTAGAGCAATTGAGCTTAAAATTAAACATTAAAAAATGAAGCTCATGATAAATATGAGATTCACATTCAGTCGAGAATTGAGGGAAACAAACTGTAAAGAAAATGAAAAGCAGACCACGAATGAGATTAGACCAGAAGATAACACAAAGGGGAAGTCAAGAAATCTTTTATAAACATATCAGGGGCAATTTTAATTTCAGCAAATAGGTGGAAGAAAAAAAATGTCAAAAGGAAAAAGATCATACCAGGCTAGAAACCGAAAGTCAATCAAATTTCTGCATTTAAATGTCAGGTTGTGTTTGGAATCTGCCTGGGAGAAATAAGAAGATACTTTAAAAAAGTCACTGCTCTTTACAAGAAATATTTGTGCAAATATTGGAATTTAACAGAGTGGAGACATAGATTGCCAGAGAATAAAGGTGAAAACACTCTGATTGGGAAGGATAGAAAAGGTGGCAACAAATTCTCTGGCCTGAACCGCTAACATTGGGTGACTCAGTCAAAGACATTAAACACAAAAGTTGTACTGGGCAGCAGTTAAGGAAACTGAAAAATAGTCACTTAACTTGAAGGCACACTCTTGTTCATTGATTTTCAAATTCTCCACAGCCGTACCACCTTGGGTGCTCTCATTGATGCCCACAGGAGGATCATAAAAATGTCACGCACCTCTGAAATAGCAAACTGCTTTGCACACAACTTCAACTATGAGAATGGAAATCAGTGGAGGGCTAGAGCTCACTGGAGGCTGCACTTCCTCCATTGGTTGCATAAACCTTCATGGCATGTCTGAGCACCAGCCTCAGGGTATCATCACATCATGTGATATTTCCAGATTATTAGAACATGAATTGCTGCCTGTTGGTCCTAGTGGCCATACCACAGATGATCAAAATGCTCACCACCCTTACCCTTGTCTCATCATCCTACCAGGGCTCTGTAGGGATGGATTTCAGATCATTGTGTCACAGCCATTCACTAAAGCACGTGGCAGTTAACTGATGGATTGTCTGCCAGGCCAGCATCTGTATCACTCCCGTTGTAGGAGGGTGTGGTCTGCCACAGGAGTAGGGTTTCATCAAACTGGAATCAAATCACTCCCAGATGATCCATGGTAATTCGACACTTTCAAAAGATCTTACTCCATACATGTACAGATGTGAACATGGGCAGTGTTCATAAAGTGTCTCTCTAATGCTGCCTTCTTTCCCTGATCTCTTCACACTTCTAAGCAGAAATACCAGTGGCCTATGAAGACAAGTAATGCACTTCGCAGCAAGCTCAAGGATGCCAGTGAGTAGTTCAACTAATATATTGCACAAGTGAACCTGCACGACATGCAGAAGTATTATTGTGTCATCCACTGAAATGTTGCAGGACTGCAAAGACCCTTTGACATATTAAATGGCTCCTCAGTTTGTAATTTTCAGGGAATCTAAAGCAGTATGTGTGTGCTGCATTCTCTATAATGGTGCATTAAGAATCAGAATCAGAATTTATTGTCATAAATGTCATGAAATTTGTTGTTTTTGTGGCAGCATCACTGTGCAAACATTTATATAAACTACCTTACAAAATACAGAATGTCCCTGGGTTAAAAACATCCAACTAAGGGACAACTTGTACTTACGAATGGACTACGCACAGCCTCTGTGGTTCATTGGCTTAAGGAGAGCACCATCCAGCATTTCAAGTCAGATCACGTTGTCGTTAACACTATGTTGAGGGTGTAACTTTGTATTTGGCTTAATTTAAAAAAAAAATTACCCTTGTAACCATGCCTCCAAAGCATAAATCCTCCTTGTGCTTGACAATGCACCCGGACATCGAAGCACTTTAGATGACCTTCACCCCAATGTAAAGGTCATATTTTTACCCCCCAACATGACATTGCTACTTCAGCCAATGGATCAGGGAGTCATAGCCTCCTTTAAGGCCTATTATTTCCGGCAGATCTTCTCACAAGCGGTCAGGGTCACCCAAGATGATGTGATGAGCTTAAGGGAGTTCTGGAGGAATTATAACATCTATGATGCCATCAAAAATATTGCTGATTCTTGGGTTGAAGTGAAGCAGTCAAATATGAAAGGAGTGTGGATCAAATTGTGCTCCTAGCTTATGCATGCTTTTCAGAGGTTTACAGTTGACAACATCGCTGCAACCAGGCAAGCTGTGGTTAATATTGGTGATCAAATGCAGTTAGACATCAGCGAAAATGATGCTGTGGAGTCACTCGACTCCCACGCCAAAGAACTGACCAATGAAGACCTAACAGAACTAGAGCAGCAGATGACAGCATTTGACAAAGAAGAGCAGGACCAAAAAACTGCAGAACTGAAAAAGTGTTTGATGCAAGAATTAGCTGAAGCCTTTTGGCTCATCGAAGCAGGGATGGCAAAGTTAGAGGAGCAAGATCCTAACACAGAGAGATTCACCAAAGTTTACCGTACAGATACTGATGTCCTCAGCTGTTATAAGGCCATTTATGATGAGAATAAGAAAAGCTCTGTACAAACCTCCCTTGATGCCTGCTTCAAGAAATTGACTCCAATAGTCATATATTCCAAGACAAACATTTGACTAACTGACACTAAAAAAGAATTGTATGTACCTGTTCCAACTTGCCTTCAAATTCAACTTAAAGACAGACTTAGGAACGCATCTTGTTTGTAACCCAGCATCTGCCCATGAATAAAAATAGTGCAATAAAATGACAAGATGAATTAGTGTCATTCAGGAATCTGATGGCAGAGGGGAAGAAAGTGTTCTTGTGCCATTGAGTGCTCATCTACACTTTATCCTGATGGGAGCAGAATGAAGAGGGCAGTGTGGTGGTCCTTGAGAATAGACAATAGGTGAATTGCAGTGGGTCCAGTCTTTTACTTAGCTATTTGTTAATTCTGGCCATGACCAACCTCTCAAAGCAGTCCATCACAGTATATATTAGTGCTAATGGGAGACAGTCGTTGAGGCAGCTCATTTTGCTCTTCTCAAACACCGGGATAATTAATGCTCTTTTGAAGCAGGTGGGAAACTCCGAATGCAGCAACGAGAGGTTGAAGATGTCTGTGAATAGTCCGGCTATTTTCAGTACCTTTCCAGGTATGCCATCAGGGCCTGACGCCTTGCGAGGGTTCACCCTCTTGAATAATTTTCTGACATTGGCCTCAGAGACAGATATCAAAGGATCCTCAGCCTTTGCAATGATTCCTGTAGGCAATGTATGGCTCTCCTTCTCAAAGCAGCCATAGAAGGAGTTCAGCTCATCGGATAATGAAGCATCACAGGCAACTATGGTGTTCATCCTCACTTTAAGAAGGATGAAATGTACAGGGACATAAACAGGAGAGGATTGATCCTCTGGAGATTAGAAGAAGGGAGGTGACGTTGGCCATGCAAATGGAGCAAGACACATTATAGCCTTGGATGCATAACCCAATTAAGCTCCACTAGTCCATCCATCTTGCATCTAAACACTTTCCCTCCCTTTTTTCACCAAGTCAAATTTCTCCTGCAAACATCCACTTATACTGCGAACTGAACTACAATGACCAGCATCATTCTGTATCTCACCATTACACAAAATTTAAAATTTGCAGGCCTAGAAAATGATCAAAAAATGCTTTTGAGAAGCTAAAGTATAAATGTAACAATCTTGAATTTCCTCATGTTATGGCGAACACCCACATACAGAAAACATCCTTACGCAAGGACAAATCTTTACTTTTCTACCTGCAACTTTCATGTGGCTACCAGCAGAGGCAGAAGCTGGATGCTCACATCCCTCATTTGCTGGAAGAGAAGCACTTGACTGAATTCCTCCAAGTTCTGATTCTGATGACTACTCTAATTGCACCTGTGCACAGGCAGACACTCAGGTTCCTGTAAGCAATATGCTGCATATCATTGGAATTTCTGAAGGATCAAGGTCAGTATATTCAAGCCTACATGCACTGAGTGAAACCAAACATTGGTCTCAAAGTACATCCATTAGAGGTCACTCTCTTCATGGATGAGGTGTCACTGTAAAAGCCCAAAATGTGACGTAAAAAGTCAAAATGAAACATTATGGCCCTCACACCAAGATAAATTGCTCTAATTAGTCCAATCATCCCCAGTGCAATAGCATCACCTGCTACCTCGTACATTCTTTCCTGCTGACCCACAAGTTTCTTGCTAGTCAATACCAACATCTCCACTAGGAGGAGCATCAACATCCAGTTAAGGAAAGTTTGGACTGTGAATCCCTCCAAAGCAGATTTTCCACAACTGTCTCCACCATCTGCCCTGGCTCACTGGTGATGTGTAAGGCACCAAGTATTCACCAAATGAAATCATATGGCCATGCATATGAGGTAGAACAGGGTAGGCATGAGTTCTGAAAAACATGCTCAAATTGAGTCATCACATAAAACACGACAGCCCACAGATGCAGTGATTGAAGTTAAAACACAATGCTGGAGAAACACAGCAGGCCAAACAGCATTACTTTATAGAGCAAAGATAAAGATACATAACCAACATTTCGGGCTTGAGCCCTTCATCAAGACATGGCCAAAATGTGGGCAGATGCTCAGACAAAATGGTTGAGTGGGGGAGGGGCTTCACTTGGAAGGGATGTTCAGGACCTCGAATGGTGGTGAGGGATGAGGTGTGGGTACAAGTGTGGCTCTTCCTGCAGGGGAAGGTGCCAAACTGAGTTCCCTTTGTGCAAGGCGAAGGCCTGTGTGAAATTAGAGTCACAAATTTAAACTGTCCTGGTGAGAATGTTCAAGGTTTTAAGCACCTTATATTTAATTACAGTTTATGTCTTCTTTACATTGTGCAAACAGCTCCAAATTATTTTAAAAGTCATTCTTTCAACATACCATCAAATAATGAGGCTAAAATTCAATTGCGTTGCCATCATGCCTGCTCTGTCTGATGGTTCAGGAACCCCAGGAATATGCTACTACTTTAATTGAAAAAGGAAACTACACAAGATCTTTTATTGCTCCTTTTGGACATTTGAGGAGCAATAATTTTCATAATTGAGGAATAGTAGCAACTAATTTGCACACACCAAGCTCCACAATAGTAAAATTATATGAACAGATCATGACATATAAGGTCAATATTGGTCAGGAAACCTCCTCTGCCCCTCTTTAAATGGCTCCATGTTTTATGTCCATCCGCTATAGCAGACATGGTCTTGGCTTGATTCAGCACTCTACAGGACTGCCAACTTCAATGCCTGTCTTGATGTTTAAGGTGTTAAAGTGGAACTTGAACTCACAACCTTCTGATTCAGAGGCCAAACTGTCAAGAAATGTGCCAGAGTTGGCTGGAATAAAGTGGCTCTGACCAATTTTCAGGGGCTTGTCACAAGGAAAATCTCAACACTTGCTTCCTCCCTGTCCCCCGCATGCATCATCTCAAGATAGGCTGCGCATCAGAAAGTTACAACATGACCCAAAAAGTGAAAGTCAATAGAAAGCAACATTTTTGTGAAGGTCATGGCTCAGATAGTGAACAGATACTCGAGTATCTGATTTTACAAATAATGTGAGCAAGTCGAAATGATGGAGGAGGGGTAGAAAAATATGATATGGTACAAATAGAGGATATACTTAATAGGCTGGCAGTGTTTAAAAGTTGAAAAGTCACCTGGTCCAGATGGGTTGTATCCCAGGATTTTGAGGTAAGCAAGGGTGGATCTGGCCACAATCCTTCAATCCTACTTGGATGGACATTGGAGTGGTGCAAGAAGGCTGGAAGGTTGCACGTTACACTCCTGTTTAAGAAAGGGGAGAGGGATGAACTAGAGTCCAGTTTGCCTCACATTAGTGTTAAAAATGACAAACAAAAATATTAATTTGGGTCAATTAATGGCAGCCAATATTGTTGTGCTAAAAATACACAGAAATGCTGGAGAAAGGCTCAGGCCCACAATGCCGGTAATATAGCTTTACCTCCTGTGGACACTGCGAGACTGGACGAGTTCCTCCAGCACTTCTGCGTGTTTTTACTACAATCACAGCGTTTGCAGACTTTCATGTTTCACTTGTGTTAAAAAATAGTCAGGTCCCGAATCCTTTGACATGCTAATGGAAAGGGTTGATATGTTTGAAAGGTCCTTGACATCAAAATTAAAATATATGGGATTAAAGAGGCAATGAGACTATGGATACAAAATTGGTTCAGAGACAGAAAACAAATTAGTGGTGAATACTTTTGTTTAAATCTTGGGGGGAAAACACAGAATTTCCCAAGGTCATTAGTCTCACCATACTTTTTAATTTAGATTAATGATGTTAGGTATACCACAGTACCTGAGATGATTGTATTAATGATCTTAGGTATTGTGGCTTAATTGAAAACTTGGAAATCGTGAGCAGACAAATAATAGATTTCAGGAACACACATTCAGCTGGTGAGATGGGCAGACATCTGTGGATGAAATTTAATGCAGCGATGTGTAAAGGGATGCACTTTTGGGAGGAAGAATAAACAGTTCAACACCAGGAGTGCAGAAACAAAGACCCAATAAATCACATACACAACCATTAATATGGTAGCACATTAATAAACATTAAAAATATAACCATAATAAAGCTCTTTTATCTAAGTATTAATAAAACGATTGGATGACTAACAAAGCTTTGGCTGGAAAAAGGTGTTAAACTGGGCATTGCATATTAAGAATAGCAAGGACCCTTGAAGAATACAGGGGGGAATTACCTGAGTGATACAAAGAATGAATGATTGCATTAGTACAAACAAAAGTTTTAAAAAATAGAAAGTCGAGAAAAAGGTTAAAAATTAGAAAAAAAAATAACTTGTAGTGTTAAGCAGTAACCAAAGAACCCAAATATTTTAGATAATCAACAGAAGAAGCAGGGCACAAGAGAATATTCTTTCAGTCCAATAAATTATTAATGACTGGAAAGCACAACCCATGAGGGTAGTGATGGCAGATACAATCGTAACATTGAACAAGGAAATTGTATGCATTTAATTTGAAAGGAAAAAAAATGGAGAAAATTTAATATTTGGACAAATTAGACAGCTCTTTCGAAGACCTATCTCAGGTACAATGGGCCAGCTGACCTTTTTCTGCTTGCAGGATTTCACCACTGATTTACAGTATATGGTCTCAAAAAAATCATATGGGAAAGGACGTAAAATGGGGGCAGTGAAGAGCCAGAATGTTCTACAGTATATGAATGTGTCTCATTGTTCTTTGGTATTAGTGGTCACTTTTCTCAAAAATAAAGGAATAATACATTTGTTTTATTTGATGTTGCAATGCAGAGCATTTGAGTGGTAAATTAATGTGCTCCTTTTTTCTAGGCATGCATAGTTATTCACATCTTCCAGGGAGCTGCAACACAATACTTTAATTTACAATTAATCTTAATATCCCTATAGATGAACAGATTTAGCACTACTCTGATCCCATTGTTTGGGAAAGTCACTGAATCATAGCCTTATCGAGGACAGGAGGTTATCTGGTCCATAGTTTCAAATTGGTTCTGTGCACTTATCCACCTGCCTTACCATTACAGACCTCTAAATTTCAAATATTTATCCAAGACTGCCTTGAAATTTATTTCAGGGTACTGAATTTGCTTCCATCATTGTTTCAGGAAAGCATAGGTAATATAGAACAAAATAACCCATCTCCTTTCCAGTTTTACACTTTTTAATCCCCCAAAATATTTCTTTTGGTTTTAGTCTCTCAATACAACTCTATTCCTTCATCTTTAAAGGTCCACGTGATGGCACAGAACTAACACAATTACTGATATGCCTGCCTCATCACAGTCTGATTTCCTAATTGAAGCCATAGAGCATGGGCCAAATTTGTCAGCCTCATGCCCACGTTGACCATAAAGTACCTATCGATACTATTCATGTTTGCCAGTGACCTGCTGCTTCAAGTAAAATATTCATTCAGATGTTGAGAAAGTACCAAAGCTATGACTATTTCTTGCAGTACGAGTCAAGACATCCTGCACCATTCCGTGGACCAAGTAAGAGTGACTGATTAGCATTGTTCATTATTTATAAGCTCTGCACTTGCAAGCAGAGCCACTAAATTCAGTACCAATGTGCCTTGAGGGCAATAGGCACAAATGTTGGTCCCCTTCTCTATTCATCAATCCTTATACTGAATCAAAGCTATGAAGAATGCAATCCAGACTGGTAGAAGAATATCTGTGTGGGTCAGATACCAACATGAGAACATCGTCTAAAACTGGTGAAAATGAAAATTTAAGAACTGTTATCCAGAACAAATGTGTCCTGCAAAAATGATCAACACTCAAATGTTTTCTTGGGGGGGCGGGGGGGGGGGGGGAGGTGTTATCTGCACAAGATTGGTAACCAACTTCAAAAGATGCAAATGAAAAAGCTGTAGAATAAAGTAGGTCATGAACTTCACAGGCCAAAATGTAAACATTCTCACATGTGCAGTAAATCTTTTCATCCAACTACCTTTTTGTGTATCCAGTCTCAACTATATCATATTAACTTTCTATTATGCAAAGCACGAGATTTGCATCCTGAAAACAACCCTACCACCTAATTTATTCAGCTATTTCACAACTGACTTATTAACTTTTTAAAACACTTAATGATGACTGTGGTTCAACAGCTGCTTGAAAAGTGTTAAATGATTATTACAAAGGCTTCTGTAATTTACTGCAATTTTGCCATTCCCACTAACAAAATGAAGTTGAAGGAGATTTACTTAAAATTAAAACAACATTCATATTTACATTATATTTACTGTACAAAAGCAGACTGTTCTCTGCTATCATCTGTTTCCCAAACTTGCTTATCTCACTGCCTTTCCATTTAACCATTTAATCTTACAATATACTTTACCTGTTTCCCCAAAAATACTCCACACACTACTGTGATCCATGTATTAACCACTCTTTATCCAAAAGTTGTTTCAATTGCATTCCTTGTTGAGTTTATTAATTATCCTAAACATCTAACCCTAGATTTGACTGCATCCACCTACTCTATCATAAGCCATGAATTAACTATTAAATTACCCTCTCAACTACATCAAAGAGAAAACAAACCTAATTAAAATCATGTGAAACCTTTAAAATTGCTAGCTCTTTGTTTAACGAAAAGAAAACATGACTAATGTATGTCAGCAGAAGGCAAATAATTAGGTTTATTCCATAACTAAAATGCTTGTGCAAAGACTTCACTAACCTTTAATATGAATGTATTAAGCAGAATTTGTTTGTAGATGTTTTCTAATCTTTACCTCTATAAATGAACAGATTCATTTCTCATATCAGCTACAAATATATGCAGGGGTGCAGTGCTAATTTTTTTTAGGTGCTGGAGCTCACCAAAAACGGCGACAAGTAGGTGCTTGGAGCTGCCGAGGTGCCAGAGCGGCCCACTGAGGTGCCGGAGCGGTGCTCCAGTGAGTTCCGGCAGCACTGCACCCCTGAATATATGTCGAGTTACCCACCATCAGATGCTTAAAGTTCAAATTATTAAAAAGAGTCGCATTAATATTTAAGCCTGCAAAATGTTGAAAGATTTAAAATGTCTTTTAGAGAGTGTAGATTAGCATAAGAATGTGTTGCAATTTTGTTTAAAAAATGTTAAAAATGCCATGCATGCTGAATGTTAGCTGGTTTTCAAACTATTTATCCCAGTTTTCGCTATTTTGGGTATTATGATCATTTTTTCAAGGAGGTACAATTAAATGAATTGTTAAAAAGATAGCAAAGAATCAAATAGCTTTTTTCTATCCTGAACTGTTCCATGATGACACTCCCATAACATCGTGACAATATTGCATAGTAACTGGAAATAGAGCAAATATAGTCCAGCAACCAACAACTCCAGTTAAATCTGAAATCCAAGAATTCCTCATAATCAGCAAGAGCCATTTTATATAGGATGCTCCAATATATATATATATATATATATATATATATACACACACCCATATATATATATATATATATATATATATATATATATACACACACACACACAATAAAAAAAAAATATATATATATATACAATGTGTGTGTGTGTGTGTGTATATATATATTATATGAAACTTAGTGAAAGCAATTTACTGAGCAGTAACACAACTGACAGAATCACTTTCTCTCAATTGAAGATGAGAAAGTAAAAGTTGCAATGTTGTGCAAGTTATTGGAAATTTCCCTATAATATGCACATGTCCTTCCTCCACTTTCTTTTAGGTGCTCAACTTTCAAACATGAAGAGAAAGGAATGCAGAATGCCATTCAAGTCCATTTAATCACAGAGCATCATTTGTTTCAGAGAAAAAAAAACATGCCTATACCCAATAGCTAACGGAGGCTGCCAAGGAACAAATAGAATCTGTAGGAAAATAAAAAGAAGATTGTGTAGGAGAAAAAAAACCCAACTTGAGATGTCTATATCGTAAAATGCATCTTCTGCAGATGGCATGGCAGCTTCTATAACCACAGTACTATGATTAGATTAAAAATACATTTGCAAAAGGCACTTACCTCCATCTCCAGAACCTGATCCCATATCTGTAGAGAGACAAGATCTCATTAGAAGGCACAATAGCATCAAGAGTGATTTATTTAAGAAAAACTTGACATCTTCTCAGCACTGGTTGCAGTTTCTTTCTAAAATCTATTGATGCAGTCTCTATTCTATTCTGAAGGAGAGTTAAGCCGAAGAACAAATGTGCAAGTGGGACTGAGGCAAGAGGCAGCAGGAATGTATTTTTATTGTGGCTGGAATGGTAATTGAGTGGTCTGGTTAGAGTGCTGGCAATTCCCATTTCCGTTCAATATGCCTCTATAATAGATTTGAAACGTGATAAGGAACAGTGTCTGTAGTCTCTACGTTACAAACCCTTGCAAGCAGATTCTCACTTGAGTCTCAGATGTATTTTATGATGCAGATTATTAAAGACGCCTTCGCACTCTCTCTTTCTCTCTCTACCCCCCCCCCCCCCCCCCACCCTTCCTTCAGTTGCAGAACATATTACGGCTTTCATACCGTTCGAACAAGATCCTTCTCCCAGCACCTTTATTTCGCTTTGTTGCTTGCACGCCGCTTGCCGCAGGTAACACTCATTCTGGTAGGTATTGCCGTTGGAGCCGCACACTGGCACATAGTCAGTGCTACACTAAAAAGAAACAGAAATGTCGTTAAGATCCGACAGACTTTCTGCAAAATCCATCCACGCTGAGCAACCGGATTCAGCAGCCGGACCCGGGTTCAGGGCCCACGGGAGCCCCGGAGGAGGCGGGGGAGGGAGTGGTGGGGGAAGACAAAGCAGCCCCGGGCAATGCGCGCCCCTTACCTTCAGCTGACAGTCACAGGTGATGGTGTTCCCGATTCGCAAGCACTCCCCACCGAACTGACAGGTGTTGATGTCGCAAAGAAACAAGTCGTGTTCTCTGTCGTCGAAACCTGGGGTTGGTGGGTGGGGGGGGGGGAGGTAAAGAGAAAAAAAAAGATATCAGGAGGGGCGAAGGTAAGGGAGGACCTGGACAACTTGTTGGAGAAAGAATGCTGGTCACCTAGCGAAATAAAAAGATGTGCAGATGGAGCCCGTGCCCCAGCACATCCGTCTAGTTCAGCAGTGAGAAGTGTTGCAAAAAAAATTCACCATGCAACCTTCAAAAAGCTTCGTCCTCATGCTCACCCTTCAATAAAATTTCGCCACTGCTTCTCTGCGCTGCATCTTTCCTCGATCTTCTAACATTTAATATGTACACACACATTCTATATATAGATTACACATCCTCTGCTTGCGCGTGGTTGTGCACGCATTTATACATATTTATAGGTAAATAAACTATAGGAAATGCATTCAAGGGTCCTACTACTTGGGGAATGACATGAAGCTACAATGCAAATAAACGGAGCTGCATTTTAAGTGAGAGCTCGTCTTTCTGCTGTCCTGACTTTGCGAAGGAGCAGAGACGGATCGCAAGTCTAAACCCGCAGACAGAAACTGCAGGCAGCCCCCGGCTTTGTTTCGTTTCGGCTGCAGTTTTCTCTGGGATTGCGACGTGGAAAAGCAAGAGGAGCCGGAGAAGAGGACAGGGGTGCAGAGAGAGGCATTTATTTTGGCGTTGCAACCTGCAGAACTCCACCACCAACCCCCCCCCCCTCCCCCACCCTCTTCACTGCATCCACGCCCTCCATCCAAGCCTCCGCCTTCTCCAGCACAGTGACTGCTGGAGGATCTGCTCAAAGAACACAAGCCCGCTGGAGCTCAGATACTTTGGATGGGAACGCCGAGATATGGGTGCGCATTTTTTTGAAAAAATTCTGCACTCTCTCCAACTCCGGGTTTGCAAACGGAGAAAGAGGGTGCAAGGCTGCGGCAGACATTTCCACCTCCACCCCATCCCTTCCCCAGAATAAATCAAATTGATTCCGAGTGCACATTTTAAAATGAAAACGGAAAAGAAAAAAAAAAACCCGCAGAAAGCAGCTCAGGCAGGCAACATTTATGCTGGAACGCAGTGCACTTTTCTGAATTCGGCAAAAATCCGCCCTATGATTTTTAAAGTACAGTACATTCTGCAAATTCTTTGCAACGCTACACCTGGAATCATCACCGCCAACTTGTAGCAAGAGTGCCAATATTCAATTGCAACTGAAAGTTAAAGAGAAGACCATTTCTCTCGTGCATTCCATCCTCTCTGCTCTCATCACCCCCCCCACCCCGACACCTCTGGACTCTTGTCTTACCCGAACAGTTCCAGCCGGTGGGAGTCTGGCAGTCACTCAGGGAGGTAGGGTAGGCTGACAGATGAACAGGTAGAGTCAGCATTGCCAGCAGAAAGTGAAGAGCAAGTGTCCAGCCTGGCGGGTGGGATTCCACCATGACGACAGGCGGCGGATCGCGGACCTCGGCTCAATCCCAGGTTCTCCGACCCCACCATCTTACACAGGGCACATCACGCATCCTGCGCGCAGCTCTGCCGCCACATGT
Organism: Narcine bancroftii; assembly: GCF_036971445.1. Lineage (NCBI taxonomy): Eukaryota > Metazoa > Chordata > Chondrichthyes > Torpediniformes > Narcinidae > Narcine > Narcine bancroftii. Next base: position 248,425,118 of record NC_091472.1, on the reverse strand, counting down.
GTCCTCCGTGAGCTCCCGAGTCCAACAGTAGCAGCAGCAACCCCTGCACCTCTCTCGATCGCTCCTGCCGCCCTCTCTGACAGTGGACCGGCCGGGATGGGTGCTCCTGCAGCGCTCGCTCTCTCTCTCTCTCGCACGCGTCGCCCTGGCAGCGGGCGGGCTGCTCGCTCGCTCGCTCGCTCTCCTGCGCGCCGCACTGGCAGAGTGGGCTGTCTGAGCGACTCGCTCGCTCACCCTCTCGCGCAGGAGAAACTTGTTATTGATGAGGCGCCCGGCGCGCGCCAGCTTTTTCTGATACATCCCTCGGCTGCGATTGGAGCGGCGGGTGGGGGGGCTTCTGGTTTGTCACGTGGCCTGCGGGGACCCGCCTCTGATTGGCCCGGCACGGTGCTTGGCGGCGGGGACGCAGACAGATGAGCAAGAGGTTTGGGTTCCGACGAGGGACCAGCATCAGCACCAAGCTCGGCTCGGCTCTGCCCGGGTCTCGGGGCCTGGGACCGGGACAGGACAGGGTAGGATGTCCCAGCAGCAAGTATCGATTTGGCTCAGGGCTTGAGTACAGACACTGATCAGTGCAGGGGATGGGACGGAGCGGTCTAGAACGCGGAAGGTTCCCACCCCAACACCATGCTTTGGGATGGGGCAATATGATCGTAAATCTGAGCTCAGCTCGGTTCAAAGCTTGACCGTTAAATCCAAACGCCAGCGGCGATCCCGGTGCAGTCCGGAACAGGACACGCGATTGCAACAACATCGCCACCCTGGTTCGATGTGAGAGCTGGACGCGGAGAATCCAGTCTCGGCATCGATCCGGGCTCAATTCGGCACGCCCAACATCGAGCGCTGCCCGATCTCAGTCCGGGATACGGGACTGGAGTGAGCTTGAAGGGAGCGGGATCGGTTCCCAGGAACTACCCGCAGCTCTGGGTTTATCTGAACTCGCTGCCGAAGGGAACGGCAGCGAAGCTTCAGCTTCCCTCCGCGCTGGCTCAGGGGGTCTGAGGAACTGTATCCGACCCACTGCACCGAACCGTCACAGAATTCATCAGAGGAGATGAAGTCTTCCCATCTGAAGCTCACAATCCGGTTTCCACTTTCATTAGTAGAAGTTACAACAAATTATGGGGTTCCTCCCCTTTTCACCGATGAGACCATTTATAATAAAACAACGATCGGATCTGGCTCGCACCAGGGGACCGAGTTAAAATGTTACTTATGTCAACATTGGTACAGTTCCCTGCTGAGAGTAGTTGTGTGTGTGTGTGTGTGTGTCGGGCGGGGGATGGGGGTTATGGAGGGCATGAAATCTCACTGCCTTTTCTCTGATTGCCCAGGAAACAGATCAGTGTTTAACGCTGGAAAAAAATTGCATTAGATGACCAGCAATCTCTCGTCGGTATAGTTAACGAGGTGCACGCCGAATGGGGTCCTGGGCCCAGAAAATAGTGAGGACGTAAGATTGAAAACGTAGGAAAGTAACTACTGAACAACTGGAAAATTACTAAAGATTCCAAGAACAAAGGTTTAGAAATAAAGGAACAGTAAATTCTTAGAACGCACATTTAGCATCGCTGACTATAAATTCCGAAGGCCATCGGACCAGATACCAGCCAACACTAAATTTTGAGGACATAGAACAGGATAGCAGGGAGGCTGTAAATTCAGAAAACATGGCAGAATAACCCAAAGGACATCAAGTTCTCGGGACATGGGATCAGATTCCAGTGCAGAGTAAATTCTGAGGAATTGAAGCTAGATGTCAGGAGACAGTAAATTCTAAGTACATGGGATCAGATACGGCGAGCCGTAAATTCTGAAGAAATTTAACTAGATGCCGGAGACAATGTATTTCCGAGGACAGATTAGACATAGGGAGGATGTTAAAATTCCAAGGTCGTTTGAATAGATAATAGTAAAAGCGCAAACTATATTACCAAATGCAAAGGTACACGAGCTTCAAGGGACAGCCGAAGGGATAAAGAGCAACAAATTTTGAGGACGATTATTTCGAGGGGAAAAAAACAACAACGGAGTATCTAGGATAGCAAATTGCAGACCACATGTGATAATGCATTCTGAGATCCACATAAAACACAAACCATAGACAAAATAACTCATTATGAGTCCTGAGTGGGTCCCAAAGACCCATGATCCTGCTTAACCAATTTTACACCTTGAAAGGTTTTGCAATCCCTTTCTCTGTACAAGCATAAATCAAATAAAACTTTAGGAAATTTAGCCTGTATAACAATATATATAAAGTTTGCAGGACTTGAAAAATATCATTCAATTCTGAATTTAACTTTCATTTGAATTGTATATCCTTGACACATTTTACATATTTATTTTATAAATGCAGTTGCCTGATTCTCTGTTACCCACTGTTAAACGCTATATCAACTAATTTGCTTTGTAAACCTATCTCGTGATATCTTCTGCACTACCTTGCTTTATATAATTAATCTCTAGAAACTTTGTTGTCTAATCTTTCGGCAATGAGTTTCATATATTTCACATTGATTACTTCCCTTTGAAATATCTCTCTGACAATAGTCAATTTGCACAAGTTTAACTTTCAATGAGATGAAAGGTGATTTTTGTTCAGTCGTGCAACTAGAACAAGGACATTCCTTGAAGGTAGACCTTCAACCAATCACAACCTTGAATTAATGCCTAATCTCATCACCACTCAATCTGTCTTGTACTGAAATAGTTAACCTAAATTTGTACTTAAATCATGGAATGATGAACTTCTGATTAAGAGGTAAATACGCAATCAATTGAACCAAATCAAACATACAGGTAACAACATAAACCTTAAATTACTTTATAATGCTTAGAATCCTGGAGAACTAAAGGAATACAAGACAAATATTTCTATTGTGAACTACTATCAAGAGCCTTGATCTACAATCCTTCCTGAAAATATGAAGGACATCTTTTTAGTTCCAAAGTGGAGGAATCTTCTTTAACTGCCTCAATGTCCCACCTCTACTTATCTTTATAATATCCCAATTCATCCCTCACATAATTTCACACCCCACAATGGATTTTTAATGCTTATGATATGTACCTTTACTTGCTGTGTTGTACATCACATATGACAAAGCATTCACCATGATAATTTGGTGGACGAGACAGACCAGATAAAGGGGGGATGTTTCTCTGGCTGGAGCATCAGAAACCAGGAGTCACAGCCTCAAGGTATGGGATATGAAATTCCTTTATCAGCGGGTTGAGAACCTGTGGAATTATCCACTCAAGAAGGCAGTGGAGACTAGTCATTAACCACACTCAAAGAGGTAGATATAATTGTGAATGTCAAATGAAGAAGAGATATGGGGAGAAGACAGGAACAATGTACTGAAGTGGACCATCAACCATGATCATGTGAATGGTGGAGCGGCTCAATGGGCACAATGGTCTACTCCTGCTTCTATTTTCTGTTTCTAAACCTCTTAAGTTCCCTGCAGTAGGGGGATAGGGACAGCACTTTATCCACATACTACACAATTCTACTTCAATACTCAATTATTCATCTTCATTACAAGACCAAACTTCCTTGGTATGCAAGATACCTAGTGTCTATTTGCCTCACTATCCCAGTATCACAATCTAGCTTCTATTTTGGCACTTGCTCCCTCTTCAACTCAAAACTCATCCATAGAAACTGCTTCTCTTACTCAGATTGTATCCTCCCTTTTCAAATGATGTACAAGGTCTACCTTCTATATCTTTATTAATGCTTTATCTCCAGCACAATTTCCTTGTTAAAATTCTGAAATGTTGCATAATATATAATCCATGGCCATCTATGCCTGCAGTTCAAATCCCTTTAGTCTTTTTGTTTGCTTGATCACAAGTGTTGAGACCTATGACAAAAACCTTGTATCTATGCCACTTTGAAGCTTGGCTGCATATTTTATACAATAACTTTTATTCAATTGCCCAAATGGTTAACATAATATCAGGTTGCATCTATTCACCCTATATGCTGCTTTCGGTGACTTTACTGACAAGCATTTTGTCATTTTTAATTTGTGCATGTACAATGCCTAGCTCATTTACTGAAATTTGTTCCATTATTACAGCCATGCATCACATTAGGGTAAAGACAAATATTGAACAACCTAACAATGTCAATACTGAGAATTTTAATTGTATTTTATGGCCTGGCCCTATCCTATTTTGTTCAAGCTCCACAGAATAAAACACCAATTTACATTACTATGTTGCTCAAGTACAGTTGAGTTATAAATACTTCAGTCAATTTATATGGAAAAATGACAATCACCACTTTCAAATTATTACCTGACACTATTTCCACCCAATTTTAATGACAATGGATCCATAATCCATGCTTTTGGCGCTTCCAGAATTTTGCTTCCTCATCACTTAATCATTTGTCTTTCAACACCTCACTACATAACCCTGATCTATAATAGTACTTCAGCAGATGTTATAAAAACAAATATTAAGGTTTTGGAAATGGAATGCTAGAGCAAAGTGGATGAGGACAAGCTTGAATAGAAATGTTCAAGGAAACAATGAAGAGCTAACAGAATGAATAAGAATAAAATCAAGGGTGTTTATGATGAAATGTTATGATGAACAAAGTTGTAATTATGAAGATTAGCAGAAAGTTTAAAAGTTTTTACAAAAAATAGTTATAACATTGAAATCTTTGGAAAACAGAATTTTTTAAAATTAATTTCAAGGAAAATCACGTAAATATTTTAAAAAGAGAAAGACACAAGAATATATAGAAAGATTTATTTTAATGTTTTAGCAACATACAGGCACAGACAAAATAGGCTGAACAACCCCTTTCAATGTGATGTTGTAAAATATTTCTAAATTAATCTTATTCTGCACTATTCTACACAGATATCATCCTTAAGTTGATTTATTACGTCATGTTAAAATTCTCCTTCCTCTTCATATCCATTCACAGCTTTGCTCATCTTTACGAAAGCAATTCCCTCAAGGTGTATATTAATACTTGCATCTTTTGCACACAGCTTGTTCTTTCATTTATTGGTGGAGAAACCTTTTTAGTATTTTGCCAAATGCAATTTTTTTCCCTGAAGTTTTATCAAAATCTATTGAGTCAATGCTTTTCTACATCTTTTCTTATCTTTTCCCCTGTTTGAGTCTTAATGTTTGCTAATCTTGTTTTTTTTTGGTCTTGTTCTGAAACCATATTCCCAATGATATAATCTGCTTGCATATGTGTTATCCTTTGGCACATAGCATTTATATACCTGAATCAATCTTGCTCACACACCTTGTCGACTCTAACTATAAATAATACACCCCAATTTAACTTAGAGTTCTAACACATAAGGAATTGTGGCACTACCAAGTGTCAGTTAAAGATTACTTCAAGTGAAATAGAGCAGCAGATCTAAGTCATGTCTAAAGTTCAGCATTATACCCTAGGACAGATTCCTTATTAACATGAAACAGTATCATAATGAAATGTAAAATGCTCCTAGCTGGAACCTTTGACAAACAGCAAGCTTCACATCACATCTGTTGCCATTATATTACTATGGCATGTGTCTTAGGGGCTGTTGAGGGAGCTGGAGCAGGGCGGAATCTTGTACTGAGCGGTTGGCACTGAAAAGAGATTGGAAGTGTTCTGACCATCGGTTGAGGATGGAGATCTTGTCGCTGAGGAGGACTTTGCCGTCTGAGCTGCGCAGCGGGCTTTGGACTTGGGGTGAGGGGCCGTACACAGCCTTTAGAGCCTCGTAGAAACCCCTGAAGTCGCCAATGTCCGCGCTGAGCTGTGTTCGTTTGGCGAGGCTAGTCCACCACTCATTTTGGATCTCCCGGAGTTTGCGCTGAAGATGGCTGCATGCGCGACGGAAGGCTTGTTTCTTCTCTGGACAGGACGGCTTTGTAAGGTGAGCCTGGTGGGCAGCTCGCTTCTTTGCCAGCAGCTCCTGGATTTCCTGGCTGTTTTCGTCAAACTAATCTTTGCAGATGATGCCACTTTAGTTGCCCATTCAGAGCCAGCTCTTCAGCGCTTGACGTCCTGCTTTGTGGAAACTGCCAAAATGTTTGGCCTGGAAGTCAGCCTGAAGAAAACTGAGGTCCTCCATCAGCCAGCTCCCCACCATGACTACCAGCCCCCCCACATCTCCATCGGGCACACAAAACTCAAAACGGTCAACCAGTTTACCTATCTCGGCTGCACCATTTCATCAGATGCAAGGATCGACAATGAGATAGACAACAGACTCGCCAAGGCAAATAGCGCCTTTGGAAGACTACACAAAAGAGTCTGGAAAAACAACCAACTGAAAAACCTCACAAAGATAAGCGTATACAGAGCCGTTGTCATACCCACACTCCTGTTCGGCTCCGAATCATGGGTCCTCTACCGGCACCACCTACGGCTCCTAGAACGCTTCCACCAGCGTTGTCTCCGCTCCATCCTCAACATCCATTGGAGCGCTTACACCCCTAACGTCGAAGTACTCGAGATGGCAGAGGTCGACAGCATCGAGTCCATGCTGCTGAAGATCCAGCTGCGCTGGATGGGTCACGTCTCCAGAATGGAGGACCATCGCCTTCCCAAGATCGTGTTATATGGCGAGCTCTCCACTGGCCACCGTGACAGAGGTGCACCAAAGAAAAGGTACAAGGACTGCCTAAAGAAATCTCTTGGTGCCTGCCACATTGACCACCGCCAGTGAGCTGATAACGCCTCAAACCGTGCATCTTGGCGCCTCACAGTTTGGCGGGCAGCAACCTCCTTTGAAGAAGACCGCAGAGCCCACCTCACTGACAAAAGGCAAAGGAGGAAAAACCCAACACCCAACCCCAACCAACCAATTTTCCCTTGCAACCGCTGCAATCGTGTCTGCCTGTCCCGCATCGGACTTGTCAGCCACAAACGAGCCTGCAGCTGACGTGGACTTTTTACCCCCTCCATAAATCTTTGTCCGCGAAGCCAAGCCAAAGAAGACTATGGCATGTGTGCAGCAAAAGCAATAGCACATGATGTGGTCAAGATTATCTTAGCCATCTTTACAAAATACAATAGGATCATTTTCTCTTCAAAGGAAGTTCATGCAGCTCAGATTGCATGAAACATTTTTGATTTTGAATTACTGTTTGATGCAGGCACAATTAAATTTGGTGACAACATATTTACTCTGACAGTACCATTCATCTGTATTTGTAAACAACAAAGCATCTTTCAAGGCCTGCTTGTGATGTTGCAAACCAATAAGTTTGATGAAATGCTTAAATTGCTGGATTAGTAATCCAAAAGCTCCAACACTCCAAAGATTCAAGTTCAAATCCCATCATATTTACTGTGGAATTCAAATTCAGCTAATGATCTGGAATTTAAAAGTGAACAACTGTTCATTTGTAATGATGGGCACAAAGCCACTAGATTAGTATGATAACCCGTCTGGGGACACAATCAGCCATTTGGCCAGTTCTGCCTGATCTGACTTCTCCTAGCAAAGTGGCTTGCTTAAATGGCAGAGGAAGTCACTCAGTTTAGGGGAATTAAGGGAAGAGTTTTAAATGCTGACCTTTCTAGTGGCATATTTCTAACAAGAAATCAAAGCAGCCAGGCACTCACACATTACTTCTCATGTTTTCACTGCTTTAAAAATAGTCTCCCTGCAAGGAGGGAATTTGACAATTTCCCTCGCGGTATCCTCACTTTATCTGGGATTTTCCCTATTGCACCACAGCTGCAGTGTTGAACCGTCCCTTGCTGTAATGTGCAGGCAAGGTGCAAAAGTCCCAAACTAAGCTTTACGTTAACCCATATGCACGTGTATCAAAGCTCTTCCCATGATAATGTTACAATGTAATAATGGTGATTGGGAGTTGGTAGAATTTGTCTCACTGTTGAGGGCATAGGTCCAGGTCCAGGTCAGGACGAGTGTGGATTTCATGGGCCACGCAACCGGGGAGGAAAGAGAAAGGGCTGGATGGGAAAAGCACGCCAGCGTCAAGCCTTTGTCGTTTCACTGGCGTGAACACATCGGAATGGGAGCAAAGGAAATCTGATACAAGTTAATTTCTTTGCTGAAGAGAAGGGATATCGGGTAGCAGTCACTTTACTTCATTCAAACCTTGCGAGTGTTTGTACAAAGACCACACAGAGCTTGGTCTCACTGTTGAGGAAAATGTACAGTGTAGGTATGAAAGAAAAATATATCAAAGTCATCATTTCCAATATTTGATCCGATTTATGTAATGAGCCGAAAACGGCATTAGGAAAAAAAAAGGCATCAAAAACAGCTCCGAATTCTGGAAATCTGAAATAAAAAGACAAAAATTGTTGGAAATAGTCTGCGACAGAGAGCAACTGTGGAAGTGGAAACTTATACTCGAGACTCGAATAAATCACGCATCACGTGGATCACTTTAAAATGAGAATATTACATTATTAAAAATCCAGATGAAATATAATATTTTAGAACCTGTTGCTTATGTTTATAAATACAATCGAAACTCTTGTGAAGAGAATTCTGAAAGTAAAAGATCCAGCAAAATGCGCTGTGACAAAGCCAGAGAACAACCGCAAAACACACAAAGGACCTAGAAAAGATTTTTTAACAGTACGTATATATTTTAGGATCTTTACATTTCGGGATATTCTTCAGCGTTTTAAAATGTTGCTATGTTGGTGTACAAGGTAATATATATAGGAAAAGGGAAGGAAACTTGGACGGATGAGGGTGTCCCAGGGACCTACGAAGTATCAGATGCTTTTTGAGGCTCTTAGAAACACATCCCTAACTGAGACACAGATCCCCAAATCCCGCGCTTCCAATTTTAGAGGAGAATTCCAAATAGCAGTGAGAAGGAAGATGGAACCTCATCTTTACCTCTTATGAAGTCGCGCCACTTCAGTACTTTGCGAGAGGTTTCAGTCCTCGAAACGTCATTTCAACCCAAGATCCTATTATTCAGGGGCGAAGCAAAATTACTCATTTGGTCTCATGAATTTCAATGTGTTAATCGGTTATTTAAACCCAAACCGATTCCACCAAAGGTAACTGCAGACCCCCCCCCCCCCCCCCCCCCATCTATATCACTTTAAAGTAAGCATTGAAGTTTCCAGATAAATTCGGTAAAAAAAAGTTCGTGATCTGTTTGCGAAACCATTTAATAATCCTAGTTCAAACGACCCAGCCAGGCTGCCGGGGTAAGCCACAGGCTTTTACTTTTGAAGGACAGAATTACACCCACGTCACCTTCTCAGCCACTCCGAGAAAGATAGCGGTCATTTTCTCCAGTTAATTCTGCTAATTAAAAAAAAAACAACCTCCAAATCCACATCTTAAACAACCAGCGTCCGAGAATAGGTCGAGCACCTTCCTTTAACATGCAGTTTCAAATGACACTGGATAGTCAGTGATCATATGTGGTGCAAGTTAGAGCTTTGTCTTTAAGACATTGACATTTGAAACATATCCAAGAGCAGTGACAATGGGTGATTAGTTTTCATGACGGAATTGAACTTTTCCTCGTGTTGCCTCTGCGTTATTTCGACTCTCACCAACAGGCGAGGACACCGCATTTTATTTATCTTATGTTCCGTATCCGATCACATCCTTGGAAATTGTGAAGCCGAGAATTTTATTGGTAGGAACGACATATCGTGAACCCCAAATCCGCCGAGGTCTATGAGCCCATCCGGCCATACATGCTGGAAATTAACGCTGGCCTTGAGTGATTAGCAACACATATCACACGTATTAAACTCTTAAAAAAAACATTGTTAATAGGGAATTTAAGAGGGTTCATGATCGTGGAGTAACATCTGTTGGGGAGTGTGATTTTATGTGTGTGTCACACACAGAGTGTGTATACTGTATACACACATAATATATATATACTTACACACACACACACACACACACACACAACACGCACATCTAAGTGCATGATCACACGAGCCAACAAATGTTACGTCACGATCAGGAAACCTCTTAAATTGCCGATTAACGTTTTGAGTTTAATGAGTGTGATATGCACCCATACATACACACACCCACCCACACACACACCCACCCACCCACACACACACACACACACATACATACACACACCCACCCACACACACACCCACCCACACATACATACACATACACACACCCACACACATACACATACATACACCCACACACATGCATACACATAGACAAACCCACCCACCCACCCACACATACATACACATACATACATCCACAGACACATACATACATACACATACACTCACCCAAACACACGCATACATACATACACCCACACACATGCATACACATAGACAAACCCACCCACCCACCCACACATACATACACATACATACACCCACACACACACATACATACATACACATACACACACACACCCACACATACATGCACATACACCCACCCATCCACACACACATACACACACCCACACACATATATATATACATACATACACCCACATACATACATACACATACACCCACACACACATACATACATACACATATACACCCCCCACACACACACATACATACACACACTCACCCACATACACCCACACACACACACGCATACATACACATACACACACTAAATAAAGGCCTAGAGAACATGAAGATGAATATTTACGAGTGCAGTTGTTAGAGGGAATGGAGAGTATATTCCTTGGCGCGTTTAGTAACACTATTCACTTCCCAAATTCCACTTCGCTTCGGTTATGATTTAAGGTGCGGCGCCAAATAAAGAACCAAGCCCATTTAACAAGTTGCACGTTTGTACTGAGTACCCCGGTTATCCCGGGGGGAAAGGCTCCCTGTCTTGTAGACATTTGACGCTGAGATGGAGGAAGAAAAAGGGTTGAAGCACAGAATCGGTCTGCAAGGAGAAAACAAAGGTCTGTTTTTAATTTGGGCCACTGGTTGCTGCGAGGTACACATCGAGCACTGTAAACACTGTCGGACAAGTTTGGCTGGAAGGCGGATTCTAATCATCTCCGAGATAGCATGTCCCCAGTCAGGCCTGAATTAACAATTAAGCAAAATAAACTCTTACTTCGAGCACCAAGGGAAAGGGCGCCACGGGGGCTTTTTCCAGTGCCGATTTAAACTAGACCCCCATTCCCCACAATAAATGAAAAGAACACTCACATACACCAATATATTATATCTATCTATCTATCTATATATAATATAATTGTGGGGGTCTGGCCTGGAGGAAACTGAAGTTTTAATCTATTATTTCACATTCAGCACTTATTGAGTCTTAATGTCTTGTCAGGGTGGAGGGGGATCCATTGTTGGGTTGTGCTGAGGGCATCAGTCGGCCCTGACTCCAGTCACCACAAAAGGACATCGGATGCTTCATTTTAATATTTCCATTACTCACGTCACGCTAATCATTAAAAAAAAACACAATTAAGTTTTATGGCCTGATCTATTTTTTTTCATGGCACTGCTTCAGTTACCGGCGCAGTTGGATAGCAGCAAGGCTAAGTGAAATTGACCCTCAATTGACAGGCAAATCTCGGGGGGAAATGGTTACTGCATTTATAATACGATGTGGGCTTCTTAAACAGCGAACACATAAGCCATAAACTAAAGCAGAAGACATAATTAAAGAGATAAAATATTCTTTTCCACGGCACCCATTAGCTCAGGACACTTCACCAGCGATTATGGTTTTGTCACAGTTGGAATGCAGCAGAAGAGGTAGCCACGTCCAGCACAGCAAGATGCAATGAACGAGCAGCGAGCACGTTTCAGCATTGCCATTTCGAAGTGAAGACATCTGAGAGAAGTTGCTCTTGGAGCCACTAAATGCAGTGGAACCACGAACATACACAAGGCAGGTGTGCAGGACATTAGATGTTGCCACCGCAGCACAGTACGGAAATGCCGGCCTGGCTTGAAAGTTTCGGTGTAACTTGTGAAAGGGGCAGTTTCTTTCATGATGAGCCGTATCCACAGGGACCTTAATCACACTGCTTGCCCATATTGATCCCTCAGGCAACTACGTTAGTAATTTATGAATAATTGCTCCTTGCTGGGTTTTTTTTTCTTCTTTCCTACTTTGCAACTTCAAAAGTATTTCTTCGGCTCCAATGCACCTGGAGGGCGTCGAGATTGAGGTCACGAAAGGTACAATGTCGGTTCAAGTCTTTCGATTAAATTTTCATGTACTTTATCTGCAACACTATTCAGGAGTAAGAACGTTTAAAAACGTTCGTTAAAGGTCCCTGCGAAGGATGGAATAGGATATTCTCCTGGATTATGCACGGATATTGATCTCGTAGAGCTGAAACGGATCTGTATTAATGCAGCATTATTAACAGAGTAAGATGACCTCGGCATAGATGGAGGACCCGGCACAGATGAAGATGCCAGGAAGGTTGAATAGAAGTCAGTTCAAAGAAAGGTGTTCAAGGAAGAAGCGAAGATGATTAAAACTTGAAGACGCCGCTGAAATGAAGGAAGAGAAAGCACTGGTAAGTTCTGGGTGAGGCAGCGGGGGTCTTTTCTCCCCCGGTTTAGGCTGAAGCCAGTGAATTCATTTTATCGTTGAAATCACGGTAAAACTGTCAGCCCTGATTTGACAGTGTGAAGCGGACAGCGCGTTCTGGTAGATGCAAGGCAAAGTTGTTTTGGGCGCTCCTTGTAACCCCACAGGGTGCGCTGTTTTGCAACCTTCTGCTCCGTAAGCTAATTCAGCTCAGCAAAGTAAATTTACGTGGAAGTGTAAGAAAGGTGTATGCAATTTTTAGAAGAGGAATTAATTCATAAATGCTGCTTAACACACGTTCTGAAGATCAAACAAAAACTATTTTAAGCAGGCTATTTGTAATTTGTGAATTGTATTTTGAAGTAAATATTTCAATGTAAAATGGATTTGGTAATAACATTTGTTATTGTTACAACATTTTATATACTTCACTTCAGCGTCTCCATTAAAATCATATAAATGCTATCTTTATTTCACATCTATAAATATTTTGAAAGGCTTGTTAACAGGTTGATATTTTATTTTTGGGCTTGCTGTCTCCTGCCCAGCCAGCTTGATGACACCGTTCTTTTTTTTATGTAATATTTTCTTTATCATTTTAAATATATTTAACATTCATCAACCATACAAAGTACAATACGTTAAGTAAACCCGTCCCTCCACCCGTCCTCTCTGTAGCCCTTTTCCACTGGGATCCCAGTTAATTGGCCGTGCAGTGTCCCAGGATAGGAAGCCCTTTATGTCATTTCCACTGGGCCACCCTTAACTGGGATAGTAATTACTTTTTCACTGAACACAACTCATCCTGGGGATCAGATTGTTCTACCTTCCACTGGAAATGGGTGACTTTCTGCTGTCTCCTTTCCACTGGTATTATCAGCGTGTTGGCGTCAGCAAGCGCTGGGGATATATATGAGTGTTCAGACTGTGTTCCTTTTCCACTGGACCCTGTCCCAGTAAATTCCCAGTTAATTCCTGGGACAGGGTGTTAGTGGAAAAGGGGCTTGTATATGTCCATTAAACAGGGGGGGGGGGGGGAACAAAGAAAAAGAAAGAGAAAAATCCCATCATCAGTAAAACACATAGAGGCATGATGGTATCACAATTTAAAAATCTTTACAGAGGTCTTTTGGCTAGCTAGTAGTGATCATAACCCTATGGTGGCACAGGAGGCAACCTATATGTTCTAAATAAGGCTGTCAGATTTTTAGGAAGGAGTTAAATCCCCTCCTAAGACTGTATGTGATCTTTTCAAGTGATCTTTTCAGCTGTTCATTTCTGAAGACCACCTATCAATGAGGAGATGGGAGTCAGGCTTCCATGTTACTGGTATACATTTCCTGGTCACACATAAGGCATATTTTGTGAATTTAATTTGGAAATTAGTTAGCAATCGACCAACACTTGTAAAGTTCCCCAGAAGACAAAGTTCTGGGTCAACTGGGAAGGTGACTCAGATGTCACAAAGGTCATACCAGAAGGGTCTCACCTTCATGCAGAGCCAGGTAGTGTATAAGAAGGAACCAACCTTTATACCACACCTAAAGCACGTCTCTGATCATTTGGATTTATATTGGTGTAATTTCTGTGGAGTGAGGTACAGCTGACAGAGAAAATTATAATGGACCAATTTATACCTGGCATTGATAGTTGCCAATAAACTTCCCGGACTCACAACTGACCAGAGTTGTTCGTCAATTGTTGTGTCTAAGTCTGACTCCAATCTCACCCTAGATTTATGCAAACCTGGTTTTAGACCCTCACTCATCAATAAAAGATACATTCTAGAAATAAATGTATGTACATTTCCTTCATGGAGTAGATTCTCCTTTTGAGTGAGTCCCAGTTAAGTCATTTCAGGGTCCAAATTGTCCCTAAGGAAGGATCTTAGCAGAAGGTACAAAAAAAATTCTTGTTTGGCAAGTTATATTTCTTCAACTATTCAAACAACTTGAAAAGTCCATTTTCATAACAATCTTCTAGACGTTATATCCCATTATGATATGGCTTACAGAATCTTGTTCAAATTCATTTTCTCTTAAAGGTGTTTTCAGTGACAATCATCTTTTCAGTCCAGAGCCTCCACAGGTCTCACACCACATTATAACCAAATGTTTTAAAATGGGGTTGTCTGTTCTGTTGGATATAATTCTGGAATTCTATTTATATATTAAATCATTGTACACTTTCTCTTTTAGGGAGTACAATTAAATTTATGCCCAGGAGGGAGTATCATCAACCTATAAAAAATGAAGAAATAAATCTCATTTGGACTGCCAAATAATATTTTTTTGAAACTGGACACCTGGATGCCTCCTAACCTATAATCCCATGTAAACTTTTCCACTGATACTCTGGGTACTTTAAAGTTCCATATAAACTGCCCAATATGCTTATTAAGGATTTTAAAAAAGGTTTGGGGTAGTGGAATGGGCAAGGCCTCGAAAGATACTGTAATCTCAGCAATATATTCATCTTTATGCAGTTGACACTGCCAATTTGAATGATGAGCAAGTTCACCCACCTACTCAAATCTTCTTCAATTTTACTAAGTAGCAGGAGGTAATTAAGTTTGTATAAATTCTGAAGGTCATTATCCACCATTATTCTAAGGTATTTAATGCCACCTAAAGCCACTTTAATGGGCTTGTTTGCTGGTACTCAGTATAATTAAAAATTGTTTGTGGGATAATTTCTCTTTTTCTCCCAGTCTACCTTGAATCCTGAAACTTCACCATATACTTGTAATAAAGTCTGTAATTTAGTCAGGGAATTAACCAGATCTGTTAAATACAGAATTACATCATCTGCCATAAGATTAATTTTATGATTTGTCTGACCCACTATAAAACCAATTATATCTGAGCCTGTCTAATTGCCTCTGCTAAGGGCTCAATAGCCAAGACAAAAATTCCTGGAGATAAAGGACACTCTGTTGACTTGACCTGCTCAAATGAATGTTGCCAAGATCTGTCCATTAGTGGAAACCCTGGCTTTGGGTCTATGATAAAGTGTTTTAACCCAGTTAATAAACAGTTGTCCAAACCCAAAGTTGGCCAAGACTCTAAATAAATATGGCCATTCCAGCATATCAAAGGCTTTCTCAGCATCCAGAGCCCCAGTGACATTCGGTTCAGCCTTAGGCATTGCATAGTGCATAATATTAAAGAGCCTACATTGGTTTTTGGCTGATCAGCATTTCAGTCTGGTCTGGATTTATTAATTTTGGCAAGTATTGGCCAAGCCTTATAGCCAAGGCCTTAGAAATCAATTTATAATGAAATGAGCCAAAATGAAGAGCATTTTAATGGGTATCCTTTTTTATGAATCACAGTAATTATGGGAGTAGAAAATTATTCAGGGAGGTTTTAGGTTTTAGATGCTAAATTAATTACATCCATGATAAGGGGATATAAGTAAGTCCTTAAATTCTCTATAAAATTCTGGTGGGAAACCATCCTCCCCTGTTGAGTTATTGGATGAGACTGAGCCTAAGGCTTTTCCAACTTCTTTTGGTGTTAAAGGTAGGTCCAAATTTGCTTGATCTTCTTGGTCAAGTTTGGGCAGTTCTTTCTTTTTCAATTTTTTTTGTAAACAAAATCAGATTGCATAGATACATATGATAGGTTCAGGTAAAGATAAAAAAGAATTACAGATTATAAACAAGATACATATGACTCATGTTACTAATGAAAAAAAAAGAAGAAAAAATCTATTGCTAATGTAATTTCTAACCCTAATTTGAATGATTGCCTGCAAAATCAGGCGTCAACTACTAATTTCACACTAATAGGTTAAAAAAAAGAACCAAATATAATTGATCTATAAATTTTGAAAATAGTTGAAAAAAGAACCCCAAAGAGAAGAAAATTTAATACTCATTGTAGTAGTTGAACACCAAGTTTTCTCTTGAGAAAGGGATGCCATCAAATCCAATAACCATTGTGTTTGCTTGGGAAGAACAACATTTTTCCATCACAGCAGAATGAACCTCTTAGCAATCAGGGAAGCAAAAGCGACCACATGGGATTGGGGTGGAGTCCACTCACTCCAAAAATAGCAATAAAAGGGCTCAGAGTCAGATTGATATCAAGACTTAAAGATATTGTACTAAATAACTCTTTCCAGTAGTTATAGAGGGAGGGACATAACCATAACATATGATATGAAGTATCTTCCTGAGTTGTACATTTATCATATTTAGAGGACATATGGGATAAAATTTAACTAATTGAACTTTGAAGTAGTGGGCCCTATGGACTACTTTAAATTGTAATAAGGAATGTCTAGCACAAAGATAAGATGAATGTACATGTTTCAAAATAGCATCCCATGTATCTTCAGCAAATAGTTGTTGAAAGTCATGTTCCCAAACTTTCTTAATGTTAGATAAGCAACTAGTGCTAGATCTTAAAAGAGGTTCATAAAGGGCTGAAAGCAGTCCTTTCTGATAAGGTCTAAGATTAAAATCTAAGTCTTGGGGAAGCCTCAAAGTTAAGGAATTTAAGAAGCTCTTAATTTGTCAAGAGCGAAACAAAAGTGCTGATTAGGTCATTTAAATTTGGCAGTTAATTGCTCAAAAGAGGCAAAGATTTGGTCTATATACAAGTCCAAGAAAGATTGAATACCCAGCCTTGACCATTGAGTATATCCAATGTCTTGGACCAAAGGTTAAAAAAAAGGAATTATGTAAAATAGGACTAGTTAATAAAAATCTGTGATAACAACTTTCTAAATTGTAACCAAATATGCAAGGTATGTCTAACTACCAAGTTATCAGTTAATTTGGAGAGCATAAAAGGGAAAGGTGCTCTAAGTATTGAGATAAGAGAATGTTTTTTAATGGATTTAATCTCTAAATCAATCCATCTTGAGGCACCTGAATATGCATTTTGATGTATCCAAATAATGATATATCTGATGTTTGCTGTTCAGTAATAAAGTCTCAGATTAGGTAATGCCAAACCTCAATTTCTTTTACTATTTTGAAGGAATTTATTTTTTGAAACAGGGATGCTTATTTTTCCATATAAAAGAGGAAATAAGTGAATCTAAAGAATAAAACAAAAATTAGGAGCAAATACTGGGACAGCTTGAAAAACACAAAAACATAGGCAGATTAACCCTCCCTCTTAGCATTATCAAAAGAGGAGACCATTGAGTTAAGAACTTCTTGGGCAGTTCAGCAGTGGATAAGAAGTCATCAATCTTAGACAGGCCTTCTAGGGATTATGATTTATATAAATTTGTATAGAACTGTTTAAATGTGTTATTGGATTCTATTGGATTATAGGAAACTGAGCTCACTTCAGTCTGAATTCAATTAATTGTTCTCAAACTTTCCTCTGCTTTCAATTGCCAGAACAGGACTTTGTGTGCTTTCTCTCCCAGTTCATAATATCTTTGTTTAGTTATTAGAATATTTTTTTCAGTTTTATAAGTGTGTAGTGTATTATACTTGAGTGTTTTGTTTACAAGCACCTTGTATACTTCTTTGGAGCCAGACTGTTGAAACTCCTTTTCCAGTTTCAGAATTTCTGTTTCCAGTTCTATATCTGCCAAGTATTTCTTCTTAATATATTTTGTATATGAGATTATCTGTCCCCGAAGGTAGGCTGTTAATGCGTCCCATAAAATAAAACTATTGGAAGCAGAGATGCAGTTTATCTCACAGAATAACTTTATCTGGTCACTAATAAATTAGCAAAATTCTGGTTTTTGAAGAAGGGTGGGGCTCAAATGCCATCTGCATGAGTTAGTTGGTTTTTCTGGCATCAAAATAGAGAAGGACAAAGGCAAATGATCCAACAGGGTTCTAGATAAGTATTCAGACTCTTATGTTCTATTAATTAACTGTGTTGATAACAAAAAGAGGTCAATCCTAGTGTGGGAATTATCGGTGGGGGGGGGGGGGGTGTGAATGCGAGAATGAAAGGAGTAGTCCCTAGATCGAGGCTGTGTTTGTCTCAACACTCCTGTCAAATTTAAATCTTTCATGAAATGCAAAGTAGTTTTGGCCGCCTTTATTTTGGATAATGTCTGCGTTGACTTGCCCAGGACAGGATCCAAACAAAAATTGAAGTTGCCCCCTACAGTATATTTCATCATTCCCCTGAAACGTTAAGGAAGGTATCATGATACAGGATTCATCATCATTTAATTAGATGTGTATAAGTTTTAAAGTGTCCAGGACTCTGAATAAAGCTGACAGTTAACTTATATATATTGGTATGATTGATCAATGCTAGTTTCTCCAATCGTTGCTGGCTTGTTTTTGTTTATCAGGATAGCTAGCCCCACCCCAACTTTGGAATTAAAAGATGACAATATTTCTTGTCCTTAGTTTCTTATGTTCCTGTGCAGTAAGGTGGGATACTTCCATTAAATTTTCATTTTTTTTTTAAGGTGTGCCAAGACTTTTTTCCCCTTTAACTGTCCATTCAGCCCATTGACATTAATGCTAACAAAGTTTACTACCTTATTCATTAATAATAATCATATATATATATATATATATACACACACACACACACACACACACACACACACACACACATGGCACATACACATGCACACATGCACACACACGCGTGCACACACACACACACACACACACACACACACGCACACACACACATACACACACACACACACACACACACACACACACACACACACACACACACACACACACACACACACATACACATGCACCAATCAGTTATGACTTTTTCGTAAAATCTCCATATAATCAAAAATATGTCTTTTGTGACAAAATAGTAAAAGATCAGATAAGGTACTGACAAGGTTAATAAACTTTAAAAAAAAGCCTCCCCTCCCCCCTCCCCCCTCCCAATGCCGACTTCTGAATATTTGGCATTACCTTCCCCATCAGACTGGGATGTGCATCCAGCATTCATTAGACACAGCATTTCTAACTAATTCTTAAACATTTTGCTCAGCCCTAAAAAACATGTACAAGATTATTCAATTTTGAATAACAATAGATTTAAAAATGCCCATCTCATAAACAATTACTGTAAATGTCAGCTGCTATAGAAAATAATCAGTTTAAATTGATTTAAATTGGAACTCGTTTATCCATTATAAGTGGAAAAGGGGACTACAGTTTAAGGCACATATCCACGGCAGCTCGTGAGGACCACGAATGCTTATTCAGTTTTCCTCCATATGCTCTCACCCACCATTTTATTCTCCTCCTGGCCAATCACACAAGAATGTCATAATTTCCCTGGGCATTTTGAAGAATTGCCTCCCTCCATTAGGGAGTGTGACCCTCAATGTAGCAAGGTGAAGTAAGGCAAATGGAATGTCCTTCGATCGGAGTTCCTTCTTGACTTCATCAAACTCCCTCTCGCACTTCATTAAACTTGAACTTAGGTCGGGAAACAATAGCTTTGGCCTGTTGTTGTATGTAATGGGGCCCTTGTCTTCTCTCATTTGTCCGAGGTGACATGCAAGATTTTTTCCCTGTCCTGATACTTAAACAGACATATCAGGACATGTCTCGGCCTCCTGTCCACAGATGGGTTAGGCACAAAGACTGTTTAATTATTATCAGTTCATTAGAGTGTTCTCATCCCATAATGTCTTGCATCCAGCCAGTGAAGAATTCTACGGGGTCATTTTCCTCACAGCCTTCTTTCAAGTTAACAAATACAAATATTATTATATTGGCTGTGGTTCTCTAGCTGGTCTATTTTCCCCATTAGAAATAATTTTCCCTCCTTAACACACCAAGGGAAGAGTCCACCTCCATTAATCGATCCTCTACCTTCCCAAAGTGTTCCTCTGCAGCACCAATGTGAAAACTCAACTTGTCTAACATAGTTTTAAGTTCCGAAATGGACTGATTAATCTCTTCAGTTTTGGAGTCCAGCTTATTAGAGATAGCTTCATTAACTCATTTAATCTCCTGAAGGAGGACTCATGAATTGTCCTCCTTCAACAGTTGCACTTGGGCTGGTCCTGTTCCAGGGATGGATCCCTCTGTTGACATTGAGGCTTTTGCAGCCTTCATGTTGCCGTTTTCTTGATGACCCGTTGCTTCTTTGATAGAAGCTGAATTTTGATTGTTGAGTCAATTGTTTTGTTTGTTTCTTCATTTATTCTAGCTATTCAGCTAGTTTAGAGGCAATTCTGGTGCTTTTAATGGTGTTCAATTAGATTTTTCTGGGTAGTCCCAGTGCTCACATCCTCCTTTTTCTGCTGCATTACATGACACATGACCCTCCAGAATCGACACTACAGAGAGAATTAAGGTCAAATTTTGATTGGAAAGATTTAAGAAAGCTTTGCATTTATTATTTGATCAGAGGATCCAGATTCTAAAACATAATGAAAAGTGGGTACATGTCCTTAATGGGGAACAATAAACTAGAGAATGACGGACAAATGCTAGACTGGATTGATATGAGAGAAGCTTGCCAAAGCAGTGGGGTGGCTACAATAGACATGTTGTTAGAGTTAAAGGAGCTTTTGTTTAAGTTATTGGGAGGTGTCTTTATTACATGTGGGAATCCACTGAAGATATTATGAGGGCTCCTCTGGCTTTAGTGAGAGACCTGCTGCAGCTGCAGATACAGGAGACAACTGCTCCAGACTTTGGTTGCAGTGTTCAGGGTATTGTGAAGGGTGCTTGTTGGTTGAGGCCACTGCAGGTCGACAAGAAAATTAATTCAGTTCCAAAACCGTTTAGATCAAGGCAGAAACAAAAGTCAAAATAAAGATACAGAAAACAATATTATTTTGTTTCGTGTCAACCCTTAGATGAGGTAATTACAGTAATTTTGGTAATATTGCTAACCAGCATCCAGATAGCAACTGTACTAAAGGTATATTATGACGCCAAGGAACATTGGGATTAGTGCACGTGATGCTGAGGTAAAAGATTAGTCATGATCTGACTGAGTGGCGGAGCAGGCACAAGAATCCAAATGACTTTTTCCTGCTCTTATTTCTTACATTCTTATATATATAGGCAGACTGACTGGGTTCCTGTGTTGGAGCACCTAAGGCTCTGTATGTGTGTATGTGCAATAGATAATGATCTCTGTGTGGCAAGATCCTGTGATCTTGGTAACTTTTCAATCCCTACCCTTCTGTTCCATATACTCCATAAGGAATATGCCAAATCTATTGCCCGGCACTAGTTTAATGTAAAGCTGCATTACAAGTTGAATAAAGTTGATACTTCTCCCTACCGCAGCACAGAAAAATACAAAAAAAAAAATTCCAGGGCCTTAGGTAAAGACTAATGTGATCTGGCTCTACTTTACAACTGCTGTTATAACAGATGATTGAACTCAGTGACAACTGCCTGGTAAGACCTATCTCCTCACACAGTGTTCCTCTCTGAAATGCAGTTGATATTCCAATGAGAGATAAATATCCTGGATGTTTTTCTCTTAGTCCCAGAGTCTGTGCGAAGGATGATCAAAAAGGTGCAAATATTCTATTTATCTTAACCTATCACTGGAACCATGACTACAATGCCAATGTTCAGAATTATATACTGATGGTCCCATGTTAATATTGTAATTTCAGGAGTTACCTATCAAATACCAAAACATTCTCTCACAAAATTCATTGAAAGTTTATTAAACAATGCAATTTACATTTCTGAATACTTTAATGATAAATATTCCACACCCTTTCTATGAACTGTTTAGAAACACATCCAACCACTTAAAGTGGCTTTGCAGCAGCTGTCAACAAAAGACCGATGACAGCACAGACACATTGAAGAAAATGGTCAATGACATTGAACTCCAGACGCAACTATCTCAGCTGTAAGGGCAAACAAATATATATGTTCTTCATACATAAACATGAAGGATGCAGAAATTATTCAAATTTTATGAATTCAAATTATAACAATGACATCTGGGCTATCAGTTTTTTTTATGTACTAACAATCTTGGGGTCTGAAAATGTGTTTTTTTCTCAGGTTCTTGAGATGCTGGAAAGGCCAAAATTTATTTTCCAATCCCCAAAATTCAAAAGGACAGCAGAAGAAAGCAACTATTTTCATTCTTGGTCTTTAGTGTAAGATAGTTTGGCATAATTTACAAATGATCTGAGATATCTGCTTATTTCTAGAGTGGAGTGCCAATTTGGGTGCCTAAGAGTCCACCTACAGTGATATATTCACTTTTTTAGTTTAAGTTGTATTGCATCCTTGCTGAATTCTTGACTTTGAAAATGATAAATTAATAAGCATGAGTTGCAGCTAAGTTTCCAAGATCTCTGATACCATCCTGTCTGCTCATATGTTTCTAAACCTTGACAAGGGAATCTCTGAGAATCGTCATTATGGAGAGATAGAATGAGAAGAGGGGTCCTCCAATTTTTGCCATCTGTGCCAGGGAGATCCAAAGAAAACAAGTCCACTAGGCATGGAGAAGGATTTCTGAATTTGTCTGCATCAAAACCAGGGGTGCAGTGCTAGTTTTTTTTAGGTGCCAGAGCTCACTAAAAACAGCAACAAGGAGGCACCAGAGCCACCCCATGAGATGCCTGGAGCGGCTCCATCAGGTGATGGGAGCTGCCCTCCTGAGGTGCTGGAGCGGCACTCTGGTGAACTCCGGCAGTACTGCACTCTTGATTAGGACCACGAACCACCAAATAAAAGGGATTTAATAGTTCAGTGCTGTGCATTAAAATTGCTTTGTGTTGATTTTTCAGCCAGTGTTGAAGTCAATGTAGATATTTTATATATTATGCAGGAAGTAGGAGATCAAAGTCATGGGGCCAGGAGAACAGATGAGACAGATTAATTGCAGGCCAAGATATTGAAGAAGCAGTTTGACTTCACAGGAATTTTCCAATTCAGAAGTGATGGAGGGTCAATGAACAATGAAGCAAGCTCATCTGGGATGATTGACTGAGATGTACTGCTAGGCACATTTACAGATATTTACCTTAACTCTGCAGTAAAACTTCCCTGAATTGTACCATGACCTACAACTTAAAAAAAAAATCTTTAAGCCCCTGTGTATTTTTGGAAACAATATCTTATGCACCCAAGGTACAAAGAATAGAGGCAATTTATTGGTGACTTCAAAAAACAGTTTATCACTGAATTCAGAATAAAAACTTTCTTTTATTTCTAAAATATTTATTTAACAAACCAAATATTGAATAACTATATGGGTAAAAGCAGTATCTTATTCCTTCAATGTACAAATTGTATTCTGCATCCACCAGAACAAAATATGCACCAACACCTGCTTCCCAGGTAATTTAGTTTGCAGTAATCAAACATGACATGATCCTTCGAAGGAGAAAGAATGGGAGATGACAGGTACTCTGGAGATGAGGACGACGTGGGTCAACCATTGCAGATGACAGTTCTTCACAACCATGTATCTCAACAAAGTGCACTACTACCAAGGATTATAGAGAAAGAAAGAAAAATAATATCCATCCCCTTATGCCTTCCTTTCAATTATTTCGAATGCTGATCTTTTGATGCTTTGACTTTCTTGTCCATTTCTTTGGCCATGACTCTTCAACCCCAGACTGTGAACTCTTTTCCTGACTTTGGAGTTCCTGATTGATCTGGATCCCTCCTGGTCTTCCATCTTTTTGGGAGGTGAGTGCACCATCTCCATTTTCCCCTTCACGTTCTCATTCCAATTTATCTTGCTCTGAACTTGTTGCACATTCTAAACCAACATTGTCACCAAACCTGCTGACAAAGGCAGTACAATGAATGGGTTCTCAAACACATCTTCACACCTCTCTCTAGATTATTACAGAACATCAGGCCATTGTGTCATAGACAATTTATGACATAATTTCCTGTTGAAATATTTCCTCCACTATCTCCATCACCATGGGCCAAAAACTGTACACAGTCCATTCTACTTTCTCTTCAAAGTCGATGCTGTTGTGATGGACAGAGCCAAGGTCATCAAGATAATTGAAGAGACTGGATGCAGACTGGGAGATTGCTTCATTGTACACCTTAGGTCTGTCCACTGCAATAGCGTGGATCTCCCATATGCCACCCATTTAATTTCTCATCCCATTCCCTTGCTGATGTGTCTCTCCATGGTCTCATGCAATGCCAAACTGAGACCACCCACAAATTAAAGGAACAACACCTCACCTTCTGTTTGGGCACCTTCCAAATGGATGGTATTAACATCAACTTCCAGTTTCCATTAGAAACCATTCCCTCCCTCCCCCCCATCTTCTTCACGCTGTCCCCTTTTCTCTAGCTCTGACTCTCTCTCTCTCTCTCTCTCTTCCCTTTTCCTGGTGATTCCTTTCTCAGAGCTAAAATCAGTTCTCACCTTTCCTCTATCTAACACCTTTTTTCTATTGATCTGTACTCCTCCCCCTCCCATTCTTCCCCCTTTCTCTCCTCAGTCTTTAATTCTGCCTATTTTTTGCTTATTCTTTGAAGAAGGGCTTAGGTCCAAAATGCCGGTTATATATCTTTACCACCTCTGGACAGCGAGAGACCAGCTGAGTTCTTCCAGCATTCCTGCGTAATGAATACAATGAAGACGTAAAGTTTGCAAAACAAGGTGACATATACACCTCTGTAAGAATATCAGAATAATTTGTTCACTTAATGATATCCCTTGAGGGATGGGTTGACGAAAGCACCTCTTTTGAATAATGCTGTGGAATATATTTAACAGAACAGAACACCAAATAAACATTAGAGTGATACATTTTGGAGCACGTAAAATACCTCAGAAAAGGTCAGACAATTACACTGCTATGTTGCATGGTGTCAGAAGTAAATCATAAAATTCTGTAGACACCGTGATGTCTCGTACTTTTCTCATACTTTGATGAAGGGCTCAGCCCAAAACGTTAGTTATATATCTTTATCTTTGCTATATAAAAGGATACTGTTTGACCTGCTGATATCCAGCATTTTGTGTTTTTTTGTTGCCTGGTGTATGCTAATTCCACAGAATTCTAAATTGAGGCAAGGCCAATTTTACTAAATGAGAAATGCCAGTGATTCAAGGATATCAGGATGAAGATGAAGTGAGGAAGGGATTGATAGAAAGCAAGTAACTAAAGAAACATATTTATTTCTCAGCCTCAGATTCTTTTCCCAGCTCCAGTGAACTCTGCAATTTCTGTGTCTTCTTTTATTTATTGTTCTTCACAAAAACTAACTTTCTTTACTTTTGACCTGCTTCGATAAGAGATTGCTGAAATGTTTAATGTAACTTTGTTATATTGATTTTTAGTCCATGTGCAATCCTTGGTTTTGTTTCTGCACTAACTTCTATCTTTCAGGAATAGAGAAGAAACAATGCAGCCTTGACCATGTGGTACTACCAAAGTGGAAAAGTAGAATGGTTTTGAAAATCTCCTTAAGGTTTTTTTTTTGCAATGGGAATACATAGAGAAACAGTCAAAACACATTTCAACGAGCCTGTTAGTTTTCCCTCTCTGCAAATAGGATTGGGAAAGTAGTAAACCACATGATTTACACGTATTATGGACTGAACTATTTGTAGGCTTTTTTGCTTAACCTTTTTAAATGACCTGGCCTGGACCAACCACGTTGATGTGGTCATCAAACTAGGATGGCTGTTATTGTAGGTGATTTTAAATACCCCTACATCGACTGGAAATGCCAAAGTTTTTGGGGATTGGATGGGGTGAACTTTGTTCAGTGTGTCCAGGAGAAAATTTTCCAGCAGTATATATGTCAGCCCTTCCAGGGAAGGGGTAATATTTGATTTGGTACTGGAGAATGAAGTTGGTGAGGTAACAGATATCATGTGAGAGAATATTTTGGTGCCACTGACCACAATTCTAATAGTTTAAGATAGTAATTGAAAAGGTTAACACTGGTCTTCAAGTTAGAATCCTAAATTAGAGCAAGGCTAATTTTAACATGATTAGGCAGGAATTATAAATAGTTTACTGAAAACAATTATTAGAGATAAAAAGCATGGCTGCCAAGTGGGAGGCATTTAAGAATGTAATGAGGAAAATTAGACTATGACCTGTTCCCAGGAAGGTAAAAGGCAAGGAACCCTGGTTAGCAAGAGACATAAGCCCCATTCTCACTGCCAACCCTCCTAGGACACGGGAAAATTTGCAGGGCAAGCTGATCCTGGGAGCCTTTCACACCGCATCATTATTTGCAGATAATTCTACAACTTGGGATTTTAAGGGGATACTGCCTCCAGTGATGACAATGTGAGAGCAGATTGTGCTTTCACACTGCCAGAAAGTGATTGGCGAGTTAACTTGCTTGAGCTCTGACACTTGCTCCCTTCATGTATCAGAGTCTGGTTGAAATCTACTCGCCCTGCCCAGTTATGCAATTTCATACCACGCGATTTGCGTGATTTCGCCTGTGATATTGACAGGTTAACTCAGATATAATCAGCGATGTGAAAGGGGCTATAGAGGCACTGATAATAATGAAAATGGGGGTATACATCAAATTCAAGTAGACAAGTTTGAGGAAATCACGAGGAATAATATAAGGAATGTAGGAGCAGAGTAAAGAGGGAATTAAGGATGGTTTTGAGGTGGTCACAGAGGAAAGAATAGGTCCCCTTCAGGATCAGGAAGGGGATCTATGTGTAGAGCCAGAGATGATGGGGATTATCTTAAATTAATAGTTTGTGAATGTGAATGTGTTTACTGTGGAGCAGGATAAGTAAGAGTGAGATGTGCGGAAAGTAACCCAAGATAGCTTAACCCTGGGGCATCAGTCATGAAGAGGTGTTCATAGTCTTAAATTGTATTGAAGTGGATAACTCAAGACCAGAGAAATCCTACAAAGTTATGGAGAGACAGGAAGGAAATTGTATGGGCCTTGACAGATACTTGGCCATTTCATGCCAGGCCTCTACCTGAAGGCCGGCTACAAGAATGGAGGGAAAACTTTAAACTTACCTTTCATAGAGCAGCCCTGGAAGGCTGCTCCTGCACTGCATTCATATTAAGTAGTGCCTCGTAGCACCCTCCAGAGCTGATGGAGGCCGGACGACTGGTGCTGTAGTGCCACCCATCATAAATACGCCCAGAACAATGACCTTCTTCCCTACCCATAATCCCCCACGCAGCTGGAACTGCTCTGTGTTTCCCAGAACAGTTCCAGCTGCATGGGGGATTATGGTAGGGAAGACTGCCATTGATCTGTCACGTTTTGAGCTTCAGAGAGTGGCCCCAAGACCAAAGTGGCCCGGTGAGGCTGCCATAGCCCATACCGGCTATCCCTGATAATTCCCATCGGTCCCTGCTGTCCTGATGGCTCCCACCAGCCCCTGCTGCACCGCTGGTCCCGCCAGCCCTCACTGGCCCAATGGCCCCCACTGGATCCCACTGCCCCGATGGCCCCCACTGGCCCCTTCTGCCCTGACGGTTTCTGCCAGTCCCCACTACCCTGATGGCTCCCACCTACCCACGCTGTCCTGATGGTTCCTGCCCGCCGCCCTTGCCTTGAGGGGGTCATGGAGAGAGAGAGAGGTGAGTGGAGAAATGGGTTGCGGGCTGATGGCATTATCAGCCTGCCCCTAACCAGGTGCTGGCAGCAGCTATGCATTCAGGCCACGTGGCAGAGCGCAGCACTCTGCCGATTATCCTTCCCTGAGAAGGGTTTGATTCGGCATCTCAGAGCCAGCCTTGGTGCATCCAGAAAGGTACGTCTTTACATTTGGGTATTTTCCTTGCTTGAAAGGGCCTATTGTTAATTCATCACCGAGGACAAGAAAAGTATACAGAACTTGTTGATGGCAAATATGGTGCCACTGATGGTTTTTGACTGCAATATCAGGAAAATTGCAGAAAAACTTAACATAATTGCGGCCCATGTGGTCGTTCATACTGGGAACCTTTTTAAACTGCAACTTCCTGAGTGCAACAGTCCTGGTGATTGGACGTGCAGTCGAGTGGATGACCATCAATAACTTTTTCCAGTACGATTTAGACTTCAGGCTTACTCCAAAATGTTGTAGGGGTCCTGCAGGATAAATTGTGGTGCAGAAATTGACTCAAAATTCCTGCATATGCCTTTTTTGATTATTGTTTAAAAAAGTGCTGGCAGGACAATCTGAATGCTGTTAATCTGACAACACTGGTAGGAAAAGTGCTGGATAGGATTCCGAGAGATAGAATCTATCAACACTTGCATGGTCGGGGTAAATTAAGAAGTGCCAGCATGGATTTGCATGTGAGAAAGCGTGTCTCATGAACGTGATCAATTTTTTTTGAAGAGCTGCCAAAGAGAGTAAACGAGGGTAAAGCCGTTATTCTTATGTATTTTAGTAAAGCTCCCATGCAGTTGAGTTTTATGGAAGCTTAAGGCATAGCGGTATGGAGCCAGCTAGCCAATTAAGATACAAATGTGGCTGAGTGATCAAAGTCAGAGAATGATGTGGAGGGCACTTTTTCAGACATGAACACCATACCCAGTGGAATGCCTTAGGGTTCAATACCAGGTCCCTTGCTTTTTGTAATATACATAAATGATTTGGACAAGGATGTTTTGTGGCAAGGAGAGTAAGTTTGCTGATAATATGAAAAAAAGTGCTGTGGTGAACAGTGAGGAAGGTTACCTGGGTTACAAAAGGACCTAGATCAGATGGGGAATTGGACTAAGGAATGGCAGATGCAGAAGAGCGAGATGCTGCATTTGGGTAAATCAAACAAAGCAGGCCTTATTATGTGAACGACAGAGGGACCTTGGGATGCAGATACTGTGGCGGTACACCACCAGCCTACTGCAGGGGGCAACCTCTGTACCTTCAGGAGTGTAAGGGGACAGGGCAACACCTGGCTGGCTGTCAATCAGTCAGCCTGAAGGGATCAAGCCCCACCCAGTCAGGTGTCAATCACTCTCTGGGGTATAAGCCTGCGCCGGCCTCCCGACGCCTCACACAGAGTTGCTGCAGCCACAGCAGGTTGGCTCTGTGGAAGTTTTTGTGGATTAAAGCCTGTTGTGCAGTCTTTACCTTGTGTGTGTCTGATTCTGTCTAACAGCGCACCACATATACAAAGCTCTTTGAAGGTGGCAGCACAGAGTAGGGAAGATAACATTTGGGAAGATAACAAAAGGAAGAATATTATTTTTTTTTGAAAACTTTATTTACAATCAATAATAGATAATACATGTAAAATACAATGTAATACATTTTATCCCATAAGGAAGGATGCGATAAAGTTGAAGCAGGTACAGAATAGGTTCATGAAGCTATTACCTAGATTAGGGAGTTGAATTATTGTGAGAGACTGGAGAATCAGAGGGGGCTCGCTTCTGCTTCTCCTTCTCTGACTGTAAGATGTGCTTCAGGCAAATTATGCCAATGGTGAATCTGTCTGCCTTACAGCAGGCAAAAGGAATTTTGTATAATATGCCACTGTTTTATTACATTACAATCTTGAATCTTGAAAGTAGACCTGTTTTCTTTTGAGAGCATGAGGTCATAGGTAAGCTGAATAGTGGCAGTTTGTTTCTGAGTGGAGAATCTAAGACGAGGTATAATGTGAAGGGGTGGGATTCAGAAGGAACAGTTCTTCACTCAGAGATGGTGGGCATATGGATGGAGGGGAGGGGGTGCTTGGATGGATATGGGCCTGATGTGGTCATGTGGGACAAAAGTAGGAGGATAATTTGCTCAGTGCAGACAAGCTGTGGGTCTGTCTTTATGCTTTATGATTCTCTACAAGAAATCACACAAGCACCTCTATTTTCTTTGAAGACTAAGGAAGTTTGCCATGACCCCTATATTCCTCAACCACTTCTACAGGTGCACCATTGGGATGATACTTTCTAGATACATCACTATGTGGTACGGGAGCTGCTTTGGTCAAGATCAGAAGGTACAGATAGTGATAGCTGCAGCTCATAACCACATACAAACTTTCCTCCCTGCATGGAACATCTACAGTACACCTCTTGCTGCCTAGGAAAGACACCCTACACCCTGGACACACTGGGAAGAAGAAGGCTGAGTGTGAAAGCGTGGGCTTAAAGACAGTTTTTGCCCCTCACAACCATCAGTCTCATGAATTAACCCTTCAAAAGTGCTCTTATGCTGCTCTTAGTTGTAATACTAGATCTTTTCCACCTTTTGCATTGTAACTCCATGCTCTTTAACTTGCCTTTCCACTTTATATGGCCATATGAATGTTAGTGTTGACCTATTTAATTGTTCGTAAAAGAACCCTTCTCACTCTATCAAATATAATTTGATAAATCATCTTGAACTCCCTGTGTTCAGGTCAGCTTCACTTTGATTTCCATTCTTGCTCTCTGGATTTTTCTTCTATCCTTGGTCTCGTCAGTGTAAGAACTGTACCATTAAATTCCACCTGTAAGTGATTTGACAGAATAGAACGAGCTATATTTAACCAGTCCCAAAACAAGCACAGGTTTAAAAAAAGAAGTTTGTGTCTGTCAAAATGAATGAGGCCATCCTTGTGAATTAGTTTTGGGTAAGACTATTGACTCTTAATGAATCAGGTTGAAATAGACATCAAGGTATGATAAACTGGCCTATCTGCTTTAATTACAATACAATAATGTGCTGGAGAAACACAGCATGTCATGCAGTATCCATGGGAAGTAAAGGAATACCAACATCATACCTGACGAAATGCCCAGGCCCAAAATGTTGGCTATCGTTTGCTTCCTATGAATGCTGTGTGACCTGCTGAGTTTATCCAGCACTCAACTCTCAACATCTGCAGATTTTCTTATTTAACTCCTGTCTGCCTTCATTATATTTTTTCTATGCCTGAAGCTTGTGCATCTTTTGAAAGCTCTGAGAGGACCCTTTGTTTTGAAACAACTACACACATAATTACTTAATGCCAAAATCCTTGTATAAAGAAAAACAGGGATCAAGAACCCTCAATGGTGATCTGTGTTGTTAAATTAACAAGTTGGTACCCTTGAGCTTAATGCTATTTTCTCCATTGCTGCCTTTCTGCTCTAAGGTCAGTTATATTCATGCCCTTAAACAGATAGAAGCAGGCAACTTAATGCAGCACCTTGGGCAGGAATCATCGTTCAATGTTGAGCCGATAAGTTAACAGGCCACTCAGGTATTTGCATAGCTTTCCTGTTCTTGATCGTCATACAGATAAATACAATGGACAAATGGACTGGAAAATCTTCTTGATGCTACTGCACAAGTACATAAAATATTCTAATAAACAATACATTGTAGCGGCACACGGCCCATGCTTCAGGCCGACACAGTAAATGCCCATCGAATATCATGTGGGCTGAAATGCCATTTCCATAGGCTGCCGGCGTAGAGCCCGTCGAAAGATCCAAACCAAGGCTTTTATTATAGAAGACTGGAGCATATCACATGTAGGTCGACCAGACCAGAATGACCTGGTCTAGCTAGGAGCAATCCTTTAAGACCTGCCAGTAGGCGTGGCTAAGCTCTTAGCCAATCACAGTCATCCTACAGTACAATCTGTACATATACACATTGATGATAGAATCTGTACTATTACAGCCGGCAAAATGGTGGAACTGGCCACTCATCGCCTGTGGATCGCAGGGGCCCAATCTGGGCCTGGCAATCCAAGGTAACCAATCGGCAACAAGCACGCTCAAGCTACGCCCCAGCGGTGAATGCGACTGAGAAGACTATAAAAGGTTGAGCTGCCACTGAATAAACAGTGTCAAATACACTCTACTGGTAGGTGTGTGTCTTTCTTCTGCTGCGTATTTGAGCTACAGCTTTAGGGCTATAACCGAGAGCAATAACCTAGATGTAGCCATA
Organism: Narcine bancroftii; assembly: GCF_036971445.1. Classification (NCBI taxonomy): domain Eukaryota; kingdom Metazoa; phylum Chordata; class Chondrichthyes; order Torpediniformes; family Narcinidae; genus Narcine; species Narcine bancroftii. The sequence goes on along the minus strand of NC_091472.1, from coordinate 248,392,834 downwards.
GTGACCTCACTACAGTGGTGATCCCGACTGGTCCAAACAGAGCTTTTGACCTAAAGATGAAAGGGCAACCTGCAATCAATGCCGTAGCATTGAAGCTGCCCAGCTTCTGGGTGTCGCAACCATAGATGTGGTTCCAGCAAGCCGAGGCACAGTTTGCCATTTGATGGATCTTTGCCGATGACTCGCACTACTACAATGTGGTCAGCACCTTCGATCAGGACACCGCACTCCGCATCATCAGCTTCCTCCAGCAGCGTTTGGAGCAAGGAAGGTATATGGCCATCAAAGAGCTGTTAATCCGCTCTTTTGGGCTTTCAAAGCGCGAGCATGCTGCCCAACTGTTACATATCAATGGTTTGGGGGACAGGGCCCCTTCCATCCTCATGAGTGACATGCTCGCTCTCAACGATGGCCACACTTCCTGCCCGCTGTTGCAGCAGATCTTTCTGAAGAGGCTGCCTGAGGATATCTGGCTGCTCATTGTGGAAGAAGACTTCGATGATTCCAGGAAGATGGCTGCATAAGCAGACCTGCTATGGGCAGTGAAGTGGGACTCCTGCGCTTTGCTCGAGCAGGTGATAGCACCCAGCCAGGAAGACCACCGTCCGACCGTCCGACTGACCGTCCAACTGACCATCTGACTGAATGACCACCCAAACGCCATGCCCTACCAGTGAGCAATACTGTTTCTATTACTGACGGTGGAGTTCCAAGACCGATCAATGCCACTCCCCCTGCACATTCCAAGGAAACGCCCAGGCCGGCCATCATTAATGGCTATGATAACCAGCCAACTGCACAGCCTGCAACATATTCAAGACTCCTTGTCAGACCAATGTTTCTTGGGCCACAATACAGCATCATTCCCCCAACCAGTCTGGAGGCCCACTGCAGCAAAATGGGCCAGGAGCTCAGAGTGGCAAACAGCTCCAACATCTGAACCTTTGACACCTGCACCATTCCCCTTCACTTCGGGGACAGACAATTCACTTGTAAATTTATGGTGGTGGCCATGCAACAACTATTACTGGGTGCAGATTTCATGTGGGCCTACTCGCTCCTGGAGGATGTTAAGGGCTGCCGGCTGGTGCACGTCTGGACATTTCAGTCATTCTCTCTCAAGGGCACTGAACCCACCTGCACTCAGTGAGTACTATCAACAATGAATTAACTTGGGTCTATCAGAATTTCCCTCCATCACCACGCCTCACTTCAATTCAGCAGAACCCAACTATGGGGTGAGGTACCAAATCGTTTCAGAGGATCCTCCCCTCCACGCCAGGGACAAGTTTAAAAAGATGGAGGAACTCAGCATGGTGCGCATTCCAATAGTCCTTGGGCCTCCCCTCTCCACATGGTCCCCAAGGCAGCAGGTGGTTGGAGGCTCTGTGGAGACTACCGCCGCCTCAACGAGGTCACCAAACCAGATAGATATCCCGTGCCCCATATCCAAGACTTCACCACTAACCTGCAAGGGGCACGGATATTCTCAAAGGTAGACCTCATCAGGAGCTATCACCAGATCCCGGTTCACCCTGAAGACATCCCAAAAACTGCCATCATAACCCCATTTGGATTGTTTGAATTTCTTCAGGTTAAAAAAATGTGGCTCAGACTTTCCAGAGGCTGATGGATGCAGTGGGCTGGGATCTGCATCTTGCCTTTGTCTACCTCGAGAGATTTTAATCGCCAACCACACCTGCACCCAACACGCCGCCCCACTTAAAACAATTATTCTCCAGGCTGAGCGATGTTGGCCTAACCATCAACCCAGCCAAATGCCAGTTTGGCCAAGAGACTAGAGACTTCCTGGGCCATCGTATCGAGCATGGAGCCAGACCATTACCCACTAAGGTAGATACTATTCACTCTTTCCCTAGCCATTGACGGTGAAGGGACTATAAGAGTTTGCAGGTATGGTCAACTTTTATCACTGCTTCATACCTGCAGTGGCCTGCATCATGAGCCCATTCTTTCCCCTCATGGCAGGACCCAGTAAAAACATACAATGGACCCAGGAGGTGACCAAGGCCTTCCAGGCCACCAAAAATGCCCTAGCCAAGGCCACCCTCCTTGTGCACCCGTAGATAGACACCCCGACTACCCTCACGACAGATGCCTCCAGCACAGCAGTCGGGCATATACTTGAGCAACTGGTGAATGGACAATGGCAACCATTAGCCTTTTCCAGTAAATACCTCAGGCCACCAGAGTTCAAGTACAGGGCCTTTGATAGCCTTATACCAGGCAAATTTGGCACTTCCATTACTTTCTGGAGGGCAGGAATGTCAAAATATACATGGACCACAACCCTTTAACTTTGCCTTCAGTAAGGTGTCAGATCCATGGTCAGCGGCACCTGTCCTACATTTCCGAATTTACAACGGACATTGAATACATAACTGGCAAATCCAATGTGGTGGCCAACACCCTATCCCATCCGGCTATCTTGGTGGTGCATGACCCTACCCCTGGCAGTGACTATGCAGCCCCTGCTGATGTGCAGCAAGCAGACCCTGACATTCCGGCGTACCAGACAGCGCTCACTGGCTTACAACTGGAGGACATCCAGATTTCCCCCAGGCAATCACGCACTGCTCTGTAACACCTTGACGGGTAAACCTCACCCTGTCATTCTGGCTGCATGGAAGAGGTGGGTTTTTGACTCAGTCCACAACCTGGCTCACCCACCGTCAGGCGGCAAAAATGGCGGCAAATAGGTATGTCTGACATGGCCTCTGTAAAGAGGTTGCCCTGTGGGCCAGGACTTGTACTCAGTGCCAGTCATCCAAAATCCAGACTCATATCAAAGCTCCACAACAGACATGTGAGAAATGTAACATTTTTTAGCTTCTCTGATCCATGTTTTGGGAGTGCCCAAATTTAGAGAGATTCTGGGAAGACATTTTCCAAACTTATCAATCATTCTTAAGATTAATTTAGAACCTTGTCCGCGCCTCAGGACATGGCCGTCGAATGCTGCGATCAGCAAGGGATCGTGTGGGCTGAAACGCCCATTTCCATAGGCTGCCGGCAAAGAGGTGAAACTGGCCAATCGCTGCCAGTGGATCACAGGGGGCCCAATTGGGGACCGGGCATCTGAGGTAACCAATCAGCAATCAGCCTGCTCAAGCCACGCCCTGGTGGTGATGAGGCTGAGCTGACTATAAACAGGTAGAGCTGCCACTAAATAAACTCAGTGTCGAATACAGTCTACTGGTGTGTGTGTCTTTCTTCTGTGGATTCAAGCTACAGCCTTAGGGCTATAACCGAGAGCTAGAACCTCGCAGTAGCCATAGTGACCTCGCTACAATATATGAATTTAATAACCAAATGAGAGAAAGAAGATAAAATATATAAAAGGATAGATAAATATTTTACAGTTAATATTAAATGGTGTCTATTAAAATGTAAGAACGGAAATGTTGATTGCCAAAGCAGCTTAATTTCAAAGTTACTCTTCTCATTGGCAGCAGGTTGTCCAGTGATTTCACGTTCACTTTGATCACTGAAGGGACTGAGTCAATGTAGGATTTCGTACAGGACTTAACAGTTTAGGGAAAGCATCAATCTCTGTCTTTACCTACCTCTCTTCTCCCTCCACCTGCTTGCATCTGCTCATTTTTTCCCCCTTTGACTGTTTGCATATCACTGACAAATCTCTGTCTCTAAACTGCCCTATGAGAACCCTGCCCATACCCCAGGCTCCATTTATCTGTCATCCTTCACCTTGCTTACTTCACCCTATTACCTAACAGCTTCAGTCTTACCCCTCCCTCTCACCTCTTTATATTGGTTATCTCCCCTCTATACTCTCAGTCCTGAAGCAGGGTTTTATTGACTATCACTTAGTTTTCATAGATATAGATTGACCCACTGATTTCCTCTGGTAGTTTGTTTGTTGTTCCAGCATCTGCAACCTTTTGTGTAACCATCTCTTTTTCCCTCTTCTCACAGCCAGACACGTACTTTTCTAATTCAATTCATTTATTTCTTTTTGGCTTCTGTCTCTACCAAGTTTTAATGTAATTATTAGCCTGCCAATTTGAGTCTGGACCCTATCACAGATTGTTTCTCTGTTCGCACCCTTCTCTGCAACATAAATCAGGCCAGTTTTCTCACTATTCCAGTTCCAATGTTGGGTCTTAGCCTGTACCGCAAACTCCTTTCTTTCGCTGATGATGGTACCTTCAACATTTTCTATTTATGTTGTGGCTCTCTAGTGTCTCTTATTTTATTTTGTTCCAACAAAGATACTGACTTCACATTCACAACATGGCACTTGTTTTCTACGAGAATCTTTGTGGAAAATCCATTCGGTCTGTCTTCCTGGGTTTAGTAGGAGTTAAAATTTGAAGCTGTTTGAGACTGGTTGAAGCAGGTGCTTAGAATAGGGCCCTCAAGAGAACTGTGAATGTAATGGAAATGGATATGCATAGAAATGATGGAAAGTCCTGAAATGTTCACGGCATGGCAAATAGCTAGAGACGACTGAGAGAGTTTCCAGTGTTCCTGATTTATTCACATTAACCTCTATTAACTGAGCAATTAATGTTAAATTTGCATGCCATTTGTGGTTTGAAACCATTATTCTGTGATCATATGACATTGCTCTGATTTTATTGGACTTATGGATTAAAATTCACATTTTGAACGGTGTGTCAGTGACTTTGCATTTAATGATATTAAAAGTACTTGTTGAATTCTGGTATAACAATGTAAACCTTTGGTACATTGACCTCATGAAAGAAAAATGAAAACATGAAAGGGCTAAAATTAAGCCAATCTTGTGTGTGTAATTATCGTGATTGCAATTTCTGAGCTGTATGTGCCCCACCTGTTAGCCTTAAGGAAACTTTAATAGAGATGGCCAAGCTTTGCATCTGGAAAATAAGGAGACTTCTGCCAGTTTCATGCTCCTTTACCGATTTGCTTTGGCCAAAATGAAAGCAGCTCTTGTTCAGAAATTTGTGGCATGTTCACTGGTCTTTCAATGGGCAGCTACATGCAGCCACCATAAAAGGCTCCTCATCACTCCTGCCCGATCTAGTGATTATTCCCTATGTCCGTTCACACTGACAGTCCACCTGCTAACCAATTTCTGAGCCATTGACTGCTGGCACAGACTCTGTGTGTTGGGACAAATATTTATGTGCTTCTTTGCAAATACATTAAAAGATACATAATATCAACTTTTGGCTATCCTTCCTGTCTAAAATCATTTGCCAATTGCCTATTCATAAATGCCATGTTCCATTAATCAATGAGAGGACACTTGCTACATGTTTAATTTGTATTTGATCTTGATAGAATGAAACACCTGGTGTATAATAAAAGTTCTACAAACCATGTGAATTCTATTTCATAAAAGCCTGAGCCATTTTCTTCAGATTGTTGAATTGCTTACGCAGAAACAAACATTGAAGTCACAGAACTGAATTTTCAAACAACCACAGACAGCACCCAACAAAGGAGACTACAAGGTAATTCAAGCAATTGACTGTAGCCATTTGAGAATATGGTTCTTTTGAAGAAGAATTATTGTGATGCAATCAGTATTGTTGTCTAATGATCCATAGGTGTTTACCATGAAAGATAAGTGTTCACTTAATAACATATCTTGAAATTTGTCATTTATTTGACCTTGCCCTCATAACTTCATTGCGTTCCAAATGCAACTTCCAAATCGTCTTCCATCTAGAAAACTATTAACACAATTGTTCTACTTTTGTAAAACACATAACCTCCTGATTTATTTATGCCATCCGCATCCCATAGAAGTTCTAAGGCATTTCTTGAGAGATTACTTAGCTTTAAAGTGTTGCTACCCATACATTATCATCAAACTTACTACCCAATTTGTGGATGAATATAAGCCCCTTGAATGAGCAAGGTTAGAGATACAAAAGGCATTCAGAAGGGCCTTGCTTGAGAAACGTTGTAATTGGCCCATTTCCTTTGGAGTGATGAAACCATACACATAATGAGTCAATTTAGGTACGATTAAAACAGTGGTGTTCAACCTTTTTCTTTCCACTCACATACCACTTTAAGTGATCCCTATGTCAAAGGTGCTCTGTGATTAGTAAGGGATTGCTTAAGGTGGTATGTGAGTGGAAAGAAAAAGCTTGAACACCACTGTTTTAATCGTACCTAATTGACTCATTATGTGCATGGTTTCATCACTCCAAAGGAAATGGGCCAATGGCAACATTTCTCAAGCAAGATATTTCAGTAACATTTGAGTCTAGTGCCAGTGATTCTCAACCTTCCCTTCCCACTCATCTAAAAGATGACATGCCTATCAAAGCACCACAGCGGATGTGGCAAGCTAATGTTGAGAAATGCTTTCATGGAGGCCAGGAGTTCCTGAGCTGCTATTTTTCATGTATTAGCTTGGGAGGCGTGTGTTGCCAGACAATTATAATGATGGCAATAAGTTTATTGTCATGCAGCAAAATTCATACTTACTGCAGCTGAACAGGTACATAATTGAATTAAAAAGGGACAATATCCACAAAAGGCAGAACAATACAAAATTTTCAAGAAAGATAATCCATATTTTTGGAATGGGGATTGTTGAACTTGTTCTCTGTTGAATCCATGCTTCTGTTCATCACAATTTGCACCAATAGGTCATGCCAACTGGAACTGCTTCGCCATTGGGAAAAGTCTATGTGTTAGCACAAATAAGCATCTATAAGTAATTAATCATGTTGTAAGTCATCAGGCATGCATGAGATCAGCTCTGTCATGATGAGATGTAAATGAGAGTGATTTCTAAATTCTTTTGGATTTTAATTAGTTAATTATTTGCTTATGGCTTCACTTTGTTGCAATTCAGATTACAAGCTTTATATATTTACAAGTCTCAAGCAAATTACACTGGTTTATTTATAGGAGAGACAATAAAAGCAAACCAAAGTAGGCCTTTTATCCACTGACACGGCTTGCTGGCAATCTTTTAGGATCCCATTGAAGTGAGTTTACAGCAGTAGTTTTCAAACTGCCCCCCTAAACTCACATTCCACCTTAAGCATAGGTGCTCTGTGATTGGTAAGGGATTGATTAAGGTGGTATGTGAGTGAAAAAAAAAAGTTTGAAAACCACTGTTTTAGTCATAGCTCATTGACTCGCTATGTGCACGGTTTCATAACTCCAAAGGAAACGGGCCAATGACAATTTTCTTCAAGTAAAATAATTCAGTAACAATTGGGTCCAGAGCAGTGGTTCTCAACCTTCCCTTCCCATTCACTTACCACGTTAAGCAATTCCTTCCTAATCGCAGAGCACTTCTGGCATAGGGATTGCTTAAGGTGGAATGTGAGTTCAGGGGGGCAGTTTGAAAACCACTGGTTTACAGGGTGAAACAGTCACACCCAAGAAGTAATCAACTGTGAGATGGAGCAGCATAAGTTGGTCATGCTTATAATCACTGAAAATATTAATGTTTCTTTTAATGTTACGGAATGAATATTTCTATTATAATTTTCCAAATCCTTTTACTGTTAGTCACTAGCCTTGAGAAAAGGGATGTCTCTGCATTTCTCTGTGTAATAGTATTAACACAATGGATAACTTTAAAGCAATAATTTATGTTGTTTGAAAATTTTCCTCCAACAATTAGATGAGAGACTAACAAGAGTATTACTAAAGTTGGACCAATGAAAACATTTGGGGTATGACAAAGAAGGTCTTCTGTACTCATAGAAAATAATGGGTTACTCGAGGACAAAATTGCATCTGCTCTCTTGGGAACTGTAAAGCTTTCTATTGAAGTAGGAATCGCATTCATTCCTCTAGACTCCTGCAACCAATTTGTTGGAGCTGCTAATTCACTGGGAAAGAGTAAACTCAGAACTGTCATCTGGGGAAAATACAGAGCTGTACTGAAGAGCAATTCTTTCACATAATCCATGTCAGTGCATGTTTAATATGAATATGTCATTATATTAGGGACTGCAAATTTAAACAAGAAGATTGTGTTCCATGATTAATTTGCAAAGAACAAGAAACAGGTGATCAGGCTTAGTTCCACCTAAAAATACTTTTGTGAATTTCAAACATAATTAACACCGATATTTCTGTTGACAAAATAAATGAATTTTCTGTCATCCAGGTGTCATGCTCTCCATGTTACATCAAGTCTGGCTTGCTGGAATACAATTTTCTTATGAGCTTTGAAATTAACCACGATCATCCTGTGTTTGGCAATAAATCAATTATGATATTTCCTTAATTTTCTCATTTAGTTTTTCTCCCCTCCCCTCACTTCGGATGTGATGAAGTTACAGCTGCCTTCCAACCCTGAATGAGTGTGCAGACCGATTTGAGGGTCTTCAGTCAACACAAGTAAGTCTATCTCCATCCCCATCTCTCTGTGTCTGCCCCCATCTCCACCTAGCCTCCACGTGTGCAAGTCACCAGAAGGGTGTTCTTGTGAAATATTTCTGCAGATGACCTGAATGTTGCAAGGCCCTCCCTGAAGCAAATTAAACAAATGATAAGGCAGTATGTTAAATGTTGTTATTGAATGGAGGAATTCTTGACATTTTTCCAGTGGTGTCACAGGACCATTTACACTGGGTGACAGGGCAGTATTTCCATGTGTTATTCATAAGACAGCGCTTTTCAAGATTGTATCAAAACATTAGCCTCTATCATGTGCTCAAAAACAGTACTTGGGTTGTAACCATTGTCGTAAAAAATGAGCAGGCTTTTACATGGTTATTGCAACTGAGATTAGTCAACTCAACAAACCAGGATTCAATAGAATATTATAGAAATCTCACTGTGAGGGATGTGAGATGAAACTTGCCTACTGGAATGCTGTCCCATGTCCTGGGAACATGGATACTTAATTATTAAAAAAAGAGCAATTGTGTAAATGGGGCATTGTTGAGATGTGGGACTGCCCCTATTACTCAGTGTGAGCAAGGTCAAAGGTTAGTCCAACAACACCTGGAATTTTCTGATATTCTTTGAATAGAAGGCCTAGATTCCTCTAGAATCAATTGTAAATCAAATGCACATTTAAAACTTTGTGGCAGGTCTGCTTACTGTTTACAGATTTTCAGCTAAATGAATGTGACAATGCCTATGTGAAGGAATTTCTCAGGCAGCTTCCTAAACCTGCCCTCCAAAGTAAACCCTGTGATGGGGTTTGGGGGGGTCGGTGGTGGTGGTGATGATGTAAGGGGAAGCACAGCGCCAGATACTTTCTTACCCATATGACATTGTTAGAGTGCAATCCAAGAGAAGAGCAGCAACAGTTCTTGCCTCCTCTCAGACCAGTGTTTTCTGGATAAATGGCCCATGACACAAAATGTGATGGAAGCCATAGATTGCTTTATTTGTGGAGGATATCACAGCTTAGATTCATTCTGCCTGGGTACGTATGAATTTATTCTTGTGGCCCACACCCATTCCAAATTGGGATCCTATCATCTCTTCACTGTAGCCTGTGGATGAAACGAAGGCCATAACCTGGGCTTTTGTCCTAAAATTTTAATTCTTTCTCCTTACACAGATGCTGTCTGAACAGTTCAGTGTTTCCAGTATTTTTATGTTTTATTTCAGAGATTTCCAGCATGTATTTGTGCATACTCTGCCCCAGTCATTGCATTTCCACCAATATGTTTCAATGGTGGTTGATTGAAATTTGGTTGTTTGAATTACACCTTGATTATGGGATAGTTGAGTTGCAGCCTCTAAGCGTTATCATCTCACCTGTCTCCGTCGTCATTACACACTAGTCATCTGCTTTCTATGAAAAGAAACAGCATCTACTTGTTGGATATCAGGGCTGGTTGTTTCCATCCACTATAAATTATCATTTCCTCATTAGTGGATAATGCTTTGTTAATAGTTTCAAAGTGGTATGATATTTATGGAAAGAAAGGGATTTTTCCTCTTCTACTCGTTCTTTGATTTTATTGATCTTTCTTATTCAGCCATTAATGTTTTGAAAATAAATCACTGATTCCAGTTTAATGGTTTTCCTTTACTCACTTCAGAGGAACTCTGTGCTGCTTGTGATGGGGGCAGGCCAAGTACTTGCAGGATTGCTGATTAACATACTGACTAATCAGTGCCTGTAGATGTTCCAATAATTTGAACTTCAAATTTCTTATCACAACAAAAAGTTGTCTTGAAAAGGAAAACACCACAGTACCAATGAGAATCCTGCAGAAGCTGATGACCCATGTGAGGGCTGTCTGAGCATCCTTTAAGAGGGTAAACCATTCCAAGTCTTCAGGCCTGCTGGCGTACCTGGCAGCAAACTGAAAATCAGTGCCAACTAACTAGCCAGAGTTTTCACACTTCACAGATCTTTTAAATCTCTCATTGCTACATGGGAGGTTCCCACCTGCTTCAAAAGAGCATCAATCTTACTGGTATCCAAGAAGAACAGAGTGAGGTGCCTCAATGACTACTGCCCAGTAGCACTCACATCTATTGTGATGAAATGCTTTGAGAGGTTGTTCATGGCCAGAATTAACTTGCACCTAAGAAAAGATCTGGAGCCACTGCAATTCACCTATCGTCACAGTTGGTCCACAACAGATGCAATATCGCTGGGTCTCCACTCAGCTCTGGATCACCTGGACAACAGCAACAGGTACATCAGGCTACTCTTCGTTGACTACTGCTCAGCTTTCAATTCCATCATATTGTACCCTCATCATTAACAAGCTCCAAAATCTGATCATCTCTACCCCATCTGCAACTGGATCCTGACTTCCTCATTGGAGGGCCACAGTATGAATCCAAAGCAATGCCTCATCCTGACAGACAATCAAAACAGGCACACCTCAAGGAGGCATGCTTAGCCCACTGCCATGATTGTGTGGCTAGACACAATTCACATGTCATCTATAAATTTGCCGATGACTCCGTGGTCATTGGCAGAATCACAGACACCAATGAGTAAGTGCACAGGAGGGAGATAGATCAGCTAGTTGAGTACAATAACCTTGAATTCAATGTTAGCAAAACTAACGAGCAGATTGTGGACTTCAGAAGGGGAAAATTAGGAGATCACAAACTCGTCCTCATCGAGGGGTTAGCAGAGGAAAGGATTAAGAAATTGAAATTCCTGGGTGTCAGCATCTCTGAAAATCTGTCCTGGGCCCGTCATATCAATGCAATCATGAAGAAGGCTTGCCAGTGGCTATACTTTGTGTGGAATTTGAGGAGATCTGGTATGTCACCAAAGACTCTTGCATATTTCTGCAGGAGTACCATGGAGAGCTTTCTCATTGGTTGCATCACTGTCTGGTATGCATCACTGTCTGGTATGAAGGTGCCAATGCACAGGACAGGAAAAGACAAGAGAGTTGTGAACTCAGTCAGAGCCATCATGGGCATCAGTCTTCACTCCGTTAAAGACATCTACAAGAGGCCGTGAATTAAGAAAGTAGCCTCTATCCTCAAGGACCCTTGCCACCCAGGCCACGTCCTCTTCACGCTGCTACCATCGGGAAGGAGATGCAGGATCCTGAAGATGAACATCCTGTGGCACGAAAACAGCTTCTTCCCCATGGCCAACAGATTTCTGAATGGAAAATGAACTAGACAGTACCTCACTTTATCTTTTTGCACTAATTTATTTATTTTTAAAATGTAATTTATAGCAATATTTGTAACTGTGACACTACTGACAAGCAATGCATTTTGTGACATGTTCATCACAATAAATTCTGATTCTTATTTTTTATTATTTCTGATGCAATCTGAATTCCAGAAGTAACTGTGGGATCTACTGGACAACTTCCATCTTAGAAATTTAGTCTCTCAACCTGCAATTCTCAGGTACTAACCACCAATAAGATGAGGAAAGTTCACACCTGTTTGGCCTGAAATGCACAATCTGTCTTCTGGGAGAGACAAAGAAAACCCATTATGCAGTCCACACATCTGAAAAGTGTGTTTGACTTTTTACATGTGTGAATAGGTAGTGTAATGGTAAGTTGAAGAAGCACGTGTTATTTATGGATTTTTCCAACATTAGTCTTGTATTTATTGCCGAAAATGTGCTCTGGAGTCCATTTTCTATTTCCAACAATCTAAAAGTTAAACAAAATGGTTGACATAGCGTTTAATGCAACACCTTTACAGTGCCAATGATTGGGACTAGACTTTGGTTCAAATCCTATGCTGTCTGTAAGGAGTTTGTATGTTCTCCCTGTGTCTGCATGGGTTTTCTCCAGGGGCTCTGGTTTCCTCCCTCCTTTCAAAAATGTACTGGGGTGCAAGTTAATGGGATGTAAATTGGGCAGCATGGACTCATGGGGCCAAATTGGCCCGTTACAGTGCTGTATGTCTAACTAAAAAAAATTAAGGAAAGTCTGCAGATGCTTGAGAAACCTATTCCTATGGATACTATGTGAACTGCTGAGTTTATCCAGCTCATTTGTGTGTTCCATCTATATAACTTATCTAAATCAGTCATGATTTTATGCATCTTGACCAAATTTTCTCCCACCTATAAGGAAAACAACTGAAACTTCTCCAATCTGATCTTGCATGTGAAATTCCCATTGGGAACCATTCGAGTCATTTTTATTTGCACCCTTTCCAGGATCCTCTCTTCAG